>NC_064561.1:105625974-106244863 GCF_937001465.1 Orcinus orca
AGGGTCAGCAAACCCTCTGTAAATGTCCAGAGAGTTAATATTTTAGGTTTTGCAGGCCTAAATGTAGCATCAAAGTAGCATAAACAATATAAAGATGAAAGCGCTTGTGTTAAAAAAAAAACTGTATTTATGAACACTGAAATTTTAATTTCACATAATTTTCACATGTCAGGAAATTTACTCTTAAATTTTTTTTTCCCATTTAATAATATAAAAGCTACTGCTAGCTGGTAGGCTAATAGGTGGTGAGTCAGACTTGGCCTGTGGGCTATAGTTTGCTAACCCCTGGCCCATATCATGGCTCAAAAAGAAACCAGTTAACAAAATGAAAAGTCTGTTCTTACGTAGCCTGGGTTTTCAGTAAAAAGCAAATAAACAGTAAATCATCACATACTTCTACCTTATAAGTTTCGCATAGATGCCAAAATCTGAACCATACTTTGACCACTGGTGATTAACAATGAAGTAAACGATCTGCTAGCACCCAGAAGAAAATGATCGCTCATCCGCATTATGTGCCATTCATATTATATAACAACTAACAGTGTCATTTGAATAAGGAATTTTACCAGTAGCCGTTCATTGGCAGGCACATGAGAATATTTAATTGTTGGTATTCAAGTTTCATAATACATTTGTTACGTCCCATCCCAGACACTTTTATTCTCTTGGTACAAATTGTAGCCGAAAAGATCTCAGCTCAAACTCAATTTCTCTTTAAAAAAAAGTGTGTATTCATAAGAATTCATGAGAGGGTGTGTGTATATTTATATCTTGATTCATGTCTTTCATCAATTTTAGAAAATATTCAGGCATTATCTCTTTGAATATACCACTCTTCCATTCGCTCTAACATTCCCTTCTGGAACCTGTGTTTTACATATGATGGACCTCACATTCTATCAGCATGTCTCTTAAGCATTCTTTAATTTTTTTTACTATAAACTATTTTAAGCATAAAATAGAGAAGTTACAGAAAACAATACAACCCACACCAGTAAGTCAACTTCGTCAGACCATAGCATTTTGCCGTATATGCTTGTTATACATATTGTTGAGAGATAAATTATAGATATAATTGAAATCTCCTGGATACCTTCCCAGAATCTTTCCCTTCATGCCTCTCCCAAGTTGACAATGATTCACTTTTTAATATTTTTGTTCACATAACGAAATAATATGTCCTAAAATTTTGTGTCAAAGTTAAATATTGCAGATGTATCAATCTTTTTTCATGTAGTTTGCTTCTTGTGCTTTTAGTATATGGTTTAAGAAATTCTTACTTAATTTAAGGTCATGAATCAATCAATCAATCTATATTTTCTTCTCAAATTTAAAAAGGTTTTTCTTTTAACATTTATGTCTTTAAATCATCTGGAATTTATTTTCATCTAGAGTGAGGTAAGGATACAATGCCAATTTTTGCATGTGAATAAGCAACAGTTCAAGCACACTTTATTAAATACTTCATTCTTTTCTCACTGATTTGAATGATCAATTCCATTATATATCAAGTTCCTATTTATGCTCGGGTCAACTTCTGACCTCTATTCTGTTTTCCTAGCTTATTTTTCTCATTCTGAGGTAGTTTCACACTGTTTTAATTGTTATGGTGTTATATAGTTATAGATAGCTGGTAATCATGCTGTTTGGACATGTTTTTCTTCCGAATTATTCTGCTTTCTCTCTAATAAAGCATACAGTATTGACCTTTTTTGGTTTTAGTCTTCACAGCAATAAAGGGTAGGCGGTATATAAATATGAATAAATATCAGTCTGTGATATTGGTCATTTGCCTGCCTTCAGAAAAAATTTCAGCAGTTATGTAATGAATAGCATTATTTTGCATAGTTTTGTAAAACTGTGATTGATTTTACAAGACTAGTCACTATGCAAGAAATCCCCTACAGCTATATGCCACTACAGACAAGTGTTTTAACAGATAATGCACTGGGACTGGTGGCAGTGGATCAATTTTCCAATAAAGTTCATTTATCTTATATTCACCATCGTACGTAATCACACTTTTCTTATTGGCTGCTTGTGCAAAATCATTACAAGTTTAATTTTCCTTGCTCTAGCTTATGAAGATTCACATTCTATATTCACCCTGGAGTTCTGCTCCCTATCTGTATTTCCACTTTTATTCTTTTTTGTTGTTGTTGTTGTTTTGTTTTTTTGTAGTACGCGGGCCTCTCACTGCTGTGGCCTCTCCTGTTGCGGAGCACAGGCTCCGGACACGCAGGCTCAGCGGCCATGGCTCACGGGCCCAGCAGCTCCGCGGCATGTGGGATCTTCCCGGACCGGGGCACGAACCCATGTCCCCTGCATCAGCAGGCGGACTCTCAACAACTGCGCCACCAGGGAAGCCCTCCACTTTTATTCTTAGTTGCAGTATTTATACTACCACTTTCATCACTCCTTTTAATCTTTAAAGAACTATTTTTAAGCTATGGATATACTTCCTTTGAATTAGAATGATAGCAATGAAGAATGAAAGTTTAACAGATTTAAGTGATGATACTTAATTGACTTGAAAGCACCATGAGCATTGAGATAATATTTCAGTTTAGTTGAATATCAAGCAAGAGTTTCTTGATCAAATAGTCCAAATAGCACATGTACAGTCTCTAAACGTTTAGAAATCATTAAAACATAATGAGATTTTAGCAAAAATTATGATTAACATTACATTTCAAATTTATAAAATATATGCTAACAGCTGTACTGTGTTTCAGAGAAGTAGAACTTTAACAATCTGAAGATAATGAACTCAGATAATTACATATGAACCAATAAGACCCCAGGTCTCCACTCAAAAACTGGCTCAGAGGAACAACTTGGAATCACCCAGGCCTTTCTTGGTACCTGGTTTCTCCCATTCCTGAGCCTTTCAGAAGAGCTGCCGGGCAAACTGACTTACTTCCCACTGGTATCTACCTTTACCTTTATCTGCATTGGGTGTTTCTTCACTCTGGTAGATGAGTGACCGTTCCCCTATTCACTTCTGACTTACACCGGGTTTAGAAAATATGGATTTATTTTAGTATCATCAAAAACTGAGTTTCTGTTTCTTTTCTGTTCTCATTTTTGGGCTGATTTTAAAGTGGATAACAGGCAAAAAGATTTTTTTTTTTTTTTTTGCCATTTTGTACCTGGTAATGAGATTAGTCTTGTCTGATATGATAATGCCTCTTTCAGCCTCTGAATTGTCCAGACCCAGACACAAGGGTGTAATATCAACCCAGGAGGAGAGGAGCACAGCACTTGGGAGTAAAGAACTCATTCAAGTTTACTCAGCCAATCAACCCAGATGTCCGTGATTTTCAATAATTCAAGAAACAATTTACAGCCTGCTGCACTAAAAATCTCCAAAAGAATCCTTGAAACAATCATGGAAAATCTGTTCCTCCACTCTCAGGATTTCTGGAGACTTGGGTTACTTATTCTCAGGCAGCTAACAGCACTATTAACCGTAAGATAAGATGAACGCCATTCACTAGGGCTTGCAGGTACTATAAAGAGGTGGGAAACACATCCCTCAGAAGGCCAGGAGGAAGTGTGCCAGGGAGCATCAAATCACTGCAGCGTTTCCCCACCCAGGTGTCTCTGATTAGCTGTTAGCTGCCTGATTAGATCACGGTGTGTCTTTAGGATCTCAAGAATACAATAAACACTTTAAAATCACTTGAATGTAAGCATACACCTCTATCTATATCATACACCTCTGGTATATTTGACACTGCTGGGAAATAAGGATACATTTAAGTAAATTTTCCAGTTAATTTTATTAGCTAATTGTTTATGGATTGCAATATATTCTCTTATTTTCCAAAAAGACTTTGTGTAGATTAAAAGATACATATGATAACGAATCTCTCAGTGTCAGTTTTTAATGATCTATAAATGGATATCACATAGCATAATTATGAGAAATAAATGAGTTAATATTTGTAAAGGGCTTAGAACGGCATCTAGCGCATGACAACTTCCATACAAGTTTTCAATAAACGAACTATAGAGCAAAAAGATATACATTCAAAATAAGTGAAAAGGATGAGGCAAATGGAAAACAAAAGGTATGGAAACAAAACGCAGTGCACAAAATAACACCCATGAAATCCCTTCAATAGTGAGAAGTGGGTCACAGTCTTAGCTTGCGCTTTCTGGTACTAAGGCAAAGGCAGTCAGTTATCTGACTAATAGAGCCCATAACTTAACAAGAGATAGCCTTATTCCTTATATTAAGAACAGAGAGACTGCATCCCCAGGTCTAATATCTATTATTTCCACTAAGTTTCTCACAGTTAATAAAGCAATAGGTTTTAACTGAGCTGTGTCTCATCACTCCATTCAGACACATCAAGCAATCCACTGACAGCAGTCTGAGGCTGCGGCAAACCTGCAGAAGGGAGAGCACTGGGGCAGCGATGTGCTATCTTTATGGCCCGGCTTAGTCTCAACAATTTTGAGAAAATTGTTAGGAATGAGCAGATAGCTTATCTTCCAGGCCTCAGTTATCTAAAATTAAAAACAAAAGGCAGGGAATGGAAGTCGAGCTCAGCACATAGGAAGCACTCGATGTCTATTTAATAAATGAATGAACTGAAATCCTTTATTTCAGCCATTTTTATTGAAAAACTTTATGTAATGGGCAATACACATTCTGCCTTCTTACTGGAATTCAAAATATAATTGAACCTTTTCTTCATGACTCAGTTCCACTGTACTGAACATCAGTGATGGCCTCAGGGGACGTTGAGATACTCCCACGCACTGATTTAGAATGATGTATCTTTTATTCTGATGTACATTTTGAAGTTCTCTTTCTCATCCAAAGCAGTTGTCAGGTTTATTTTGGTTATTGCTAGTGTGCCTGCTTCTACCAGCCTTCTTTCTTCCTTCTGCATATTTGTTGGTTTTCTTGTGATGTTGAATAAGAAGTTGGTTGATGATCATGTATGAATTGCACGTAAAATAGAAGTAAATAAGCCCTGAGTGGTGGCTTGAGATTCTTCTCTGAGTAAAATGAGCAAGATTTTGTGTACATATTCTCTAAGTTTCCTTTAGTGGCTCAGATGACTTTTTATGTTCCTATTTACTCTTGGCTGTGTTCTGGATAGCTGAGTTTTCTAGATAACTGATCTTGGGACAAAAACATTATTAATCTACACAGGATACAGTATAAGTATAAGGTGTCAAAGGGAGAGCTGTCTTGTAAAGCATTTCATGAGAAAGAGATTGCAGAAGTGTTGGTGGGAAAGTCACCTTCTTATACACAATAGATTGGTTAGGCAAGAGCTGCAGGTGAATGGGGACCAGAAAAACCAGGCTGTAGCACTGAATCATCCAAATGAAGGAGACAGAGGCATTGAAGGCCCAGGGCTTGGAGCTTGAATGTCCTAGATACCCGTCTGCACCTATCTGCAACATTGTTGGCCTGCCCTTGGGGCAAGAGTTTGGGGGTTAGTCAATGACTCTTTCTGTCATTTTCATACTCCATAGGTGGAGTGAAAAGAACATTCCTTTCTTTTTTGAAATTTGGGCAAGTTGCATCCAATTTTCATTTAGTGACTTTATCGTCTACCCTAAACATTTTTAGGTACCTAGAAATATTTGGGAATGGTACAACAAAATGCATGGACCACATAACACAACATGACCTTAAGGAGTTCAATTTTAGCAGCATGAACAAAGATAACTGAGGTCAGTTTAGTTTTTTAAGTGGATCAGTGTAGTTCTGTAAACTTGAGAAGTGGAGTAAGATTCTCAAGAGAACAAGGGATGCATAATCTGTAAAGAATAAGCAAATCCTTGAGATTTTTTTCTGACGAAATGGTACCCCATATACTACTGATACAGTCGAAACGAATGCACTAAGGGTATTTTAAATCTTATAAAATTTAGTCCACACTCTCTACCTATTTGGACATATTCTTCTTGCCATTTTAATCAGATAATCATTTGCTAGCAATTGAGTTTGTTGATACTGTTGCCAACTTGATAAATGAAATGGAGTGTTTGGAACACTGACCCATTTATTCCTCTAAAAAACAAACCATTTATCTTTGTTTCTGAAGTTTCTTCCCACACTTCCACCACCTTGGTCCCTATCCAGTTCTTCCCAAAGATCTAAATGCATCTCTTTCCTGTAAAAAACGGGCTTCATAGTGGCCGATCATTGCACGGGGGATTGGCTTGTTCAATTTACTTTAAGGTCATGTTAAAACAACATTGTCCCAACTATAAATAAATTGCTTAAATTGAGGTCAAAGGTAGCCCAAGGAAGTAATCTTCATTGAGCCACCTGAGCACACTTCCAGAAATTCATTGACCTACATACACAACACACGTTCACAATCGATTAAAAGTGCCCTCCAGTGAACCAGCCTCTTGCTACTTTCTTTGTAACCTCATCAGAGAGCTTGGGGGCTATCAGGACTGTCCCTACTGATAAATGGCGGCAAGGCTCATGCTGGGGATGGGACCTAGTAAAGGACTGAATCTTTGCTCTCCATCGTACCAAAAAGTGAGACAGGAGGAATATCTTGTCAGGAAAAAACGCAACTTTCTAATACCTTTATCTCTCTTCCTGCCATGACAGAACTTGTGTATCAACCATCTGGGATTTTCTAGGTCCCCGCTTAGGTACATTTTCTTTTTAAGAAGACTAAAAGATGCAGGGACATAGAAATTTTTAAGCATTGGGAGAACATTTTGGGGTTTTCCAAGCCTATCTAATGACCATATTCAAACATGAAGAGTTAATAGTTTAAAAAAAATAATTTATGTCAGTTACTGTGAAAATTGTTCATATTTCTCTTTTATATGCAGCACTATGGAAAAATGTTGAGACTCTTACCACAATCTTATCTCTACTGATGGTAAACAAGAAATGCTTGAACATGTTTCTAAATTAATGCAGGTTAAAAGGCAGCCTACGCAAAATTAATTCTGAATTTTGTGCAACTTATTCTGGTAGCCATTTGGGGGAAAAAGGCCAAAAACCAATAACACTCAAAAATAAGGGACCCATCAACCACTGCTGAGACCAATCATGAAGAAGAGACAATATTTTTCTGCCCTTTGGCATAAGTTGTAAATTACAGGAAGATATGGTTTCTGGATTATAAGCTTTTAAACAGTCTAAAACACTTAACAGTATCATATAGTTGATTTCAATACATTAATTTCTGTTTGAATTGATGAAGAGCTGAAAGGACATGACACTCATAGATAAGCATTTAGATTTATTATCACCGAAGACTGTCTGGATGTATTATCTTGCCCTGGATATTAAAGACTTGTTTCTGTGCTACTTGGGGTGTGGGTGTGCATGTTAGACCTGCACTAGTACTTGTCTCACCATTGGAGGGAAGTTCTTTCCCCATATGTGGCATTTCCTTCTTTCCCTTAGGTAAGTGTAGATGGGAACAACCTTGCTTGTCAGACAGATAATGATTTACTGCATTTGAAAGTTTTAATGCTAGGTTAACATAACTTGGGACTTCCCTGGTAGTCCAGTGGTTAAGACTCTGTGCTCCCAATGCAGAGGACACAGGTTCGATCCTTGGTCAGGGAACTAAGATCGCACGTGCCATGTGGTGCAGCCAAATAAAAATTAAAAAAAAAAAAATTGAAATGAAACATTGCTCAAAACAATGACTTTTCTATCTGTGGCAGATGATGTTTTCCAAAGATATCTAATGATAACTCTAATCCCACATTATTCTACAATGTGGTCTTGATACTCCCTCATCAAGAGATAGAGTTTATTTCTCTATGTTCCTAAGTTTGGATAAGCCCTGTGACTGCTTTGACTTATGAAATACAGTGGAAGTGACGCTGTGCTAGTTCCTGGTGTAGCCCTTAAAAGTGTTTGATTTATCTTAACTGCTTTTGCATCATGCTTACTCTCCATGTGCTCCCTCTTAGAGCTGCCATGCTATGTATGAAAAGCCCAAGTCAAAGTCACATGGAAAGCCACGTGCAGGGATTCTAGTGTCTAGCCCAGCTTACCTCCCAGCGAACAGTCACCTCTGACTGTCAGCCAGTTGAGCGGGCCATCTTGGATGTCCAGGCCAACTGAACTTTCGGATCACTGCATCCTTGAAGACTGCTAACCACCACTGCATGGGAGATCCCAGGGAAGAACCACCCAGCTGAGCCCAGCCAATCTGTAGAACCATGAGAGAAAGTACTTTACTTTATTGAAACTGTGGATTGATATTATAGAAATAAGTTACACTTGATATATGAAATACATATTAGCCCATTTAAAAACATTTCATTTAAAGTTGAGCCCTGAGTGATATGATCACAGCCCTGTCCAACACCTTCACTGCAGCTTTGTGAGATCCTAAGCAAAGTACCCAATTAAGCCATGCCTAGACTCCTGGTCCACAGACAATATGAGATAATAAATGTTGGGTTATGTAGGTTTTTTGTTAACAGTCTTATTCACATGTAATACAACTCGCCCATTTAAAGTATACAATTGAAAGGTTTTTTTTTCTCTTCACAGCATTGTGAAACCATCACCATAATCAATTTTGTAATATTTTCACTACTCCCAAAATAAAGCCCATATTTTTTAGCTGTCACCCACCTTTCTTCTATTCCCTCAGCCCTAGGCTACCACTAACCTACTTTCTGTCTCTATAAATTTGTCTGTTCTAGACATTTCATATAAATGGAATTATACAAACAAAGTTGAGCACTGAGGGTTGAACATAATATTCCTTTTTGCTAAACTGTAAGTTCCTCTAGGTAAGGAAATATGACTATTTGGACTTGAATCTCTAGCATTCAACAATGTTTTGAACTTAGTAGATACTCAGTATATGTTTGCTAAATGAATAACTCTTCCCTTTTATACTACACTCAGTCCAATTTTCCTACTCATTAAGATTCCTCTTCAATGTCAGTAAGTTATTTTATACATTGAATTCATAATCCTACCCCATGATTGCCAAAGAATGTGGTTCTGATGAGTTGACAAGTTTTGGCACCTTTTTGTCGGGTGATTAGTAATGTTGAAACTTATGTAAGGTTTTATCAATGTTATACACATGCATATGTATTTATATAGGTATTTACACATAAAACAGACTAAACATTCTTTAATTTTTGACCCCACTGATTCAAACAAGGATGATAAACTTCCTTTTTGTAATAATTAATCAATTATTGCTTAATGAATAATTAAGCAAAGTGTTTAAGTAAGATTACAGATGTACTATTTACTTTCTTATGACAATATTCTCAAATATTTTAGATGTCTTGTTAGCAAACAATTAAAATGGTAATTTGTAGTATTTACTATTCATAAAAGAAGGTTTGTTTAATAGGCTATTTAACCAGACTTTTTTAGCATTTCCTTTCAAGCAAGTACTATAATTTAATGTAAACCATACAGCAACAGTAAAACATTGTTGGGCTCGAGCATCATCTCACTGGCAAGTGTGGGCTTTCTGGTTCCAGTGAGTGTGGATGCTAATGAAAGCTCCACCCCCCACTGCTTGGTGATCACAGTCTAACAACTCAACCTCTCCCCTCAGTCTTCTCAGATCTCATGGAGTTTACAAGGTGCCTGCATGGTGTCTGAGACATAATAAACGACCAACAGCTATTAGATCTCTGTTGGATACAGGATTAGTCCAGTTCTAGAATCAGCTCCTCCCCTTTCACACAGCCTCCACCTCGATATTCCTAATAGGTAACTGTCAGAAAAAGTGGTCACCATAGCTTGAAGTCTTCCTGATTGTAATAATCACATCTGTCAGCTTATTCTCAACTCCTCTGTTCTTTGTTTCTTCTAATTTCAGTCCTAGCTCTACTCTTGAGGGATCACTAAGTTGAATTTCAGCATATCTTCCCCCTTTCCTCCCTCCCTCCCTTCCTTCCTTCCCTCCCTCCCTCCTTCCTTCCTTCCTTCCTTCCTTCCACAAATACTCTATTAATACATAGTGAGTGCCAGTCTTCTCTAGGGACAAAACAGTAAATAGTAAAAAAAAAAAAAAAAAATCTCTGCTCTTATGGAGTTTACATCCTAGCAGGGGAGACACAATAAACACATAAACATGAAACACAGTATATTGTAAGATAGTGAAGAAGTAAATCATGCAGGGTTTGGGAGTAGAGAATGAGGGAGGGGGTATCATTGTGGATGGGGCAGTCATGGTGGGCCTCTCGAGGACTGAATAAAGTGGGCCACACCATCAATGCCCTAAGAGCTCTCAAGTGCCGAAACTTCATAGAGGCCTGTCATGTAGTGGAGATGCCTGCTGCCATCCTGTGTTATGATCGCTTACCTGGCTGGCTTAAGCTGGGCCAAAGAGATCCTCAGTGAATACAAACTCTCTGTAGGTAGATGGAACCACAACTCTGTAGTTTTACCAAGAGTTCCTGTGAAGTAGAGGAATCAGCCTGCAGCGTGATAGAAAAGAAAAGGCGTTTAGAGTCAGAAGCAGAGATGAGACCCTCACAACTTTCCAGACTCTGTTTCCCTCCTTGTGAGCCTGGCGCCATTCCTGCCCTAGATCCACAAGATGCTCTATAACTTACAACAAGGCCCTCCTTTCCCCTTTTGTGCTTGGTAGTTTGAATTAGATTTTGTTGATGAAATCAGGCTCTTGATTCCTTCTTACTCCCTCCAATGCCCGAGGGATATACAATAATATGTAAAAGCAAATATGTAACAGAAGGATGTGAAGGTTAATTTTATATGCCAATCTGATTGGGCTAAGGGATGCTCAGATAGCTGGTAAAACATTACTTCTAGGTGTGTCTGTGTGTATCTGGAAGAGATTAGCATTTGATTCAGGAGGCTGAGTAAAGGGATCCATCCTCAGCAATGTGGGCAGTCATCAGCCAATGGGGGGCCCAAATGGAACAAAAAGGTAGAGGTAGGCAAATTCTCTCTCTTTTCTTGAGCTGGGACATCCAGCTTCTCCTGCCCTTGGATGCTGGAGCTCTTGGGTCTCAGGCCTTCAGACTCTGGGACTTAACACCAGTGGCCCCCGGTTGTTAGGCCTTCGGACTCAGACTGAATGACACTCAGGCTTTCCTAGGTCTCCAGCTTGCAGACAGCAGATGGTGGGACTTCTTGGCCTCCATAACCATGTAAGCCAGTTCCTATAACAAATCTCTTCATATATGTATTCTATTGGCTCTGTTTCTCTGGAGAACCCTAACTGCACAAGGATATCTGATTCCTCCATGTCACTGCTCTTCTTCATAACTACTTCAAGCACTGCCTGCATTTCTGTATCTCTATTCCATGTTTTTATTTGCTGTCTACAACTTTTCTCAGTCATCCCTCCTTCACCCTTTACTTCTTTGTCACATTTTCCATTTTCTCTTTCTTTTTTTTTTGCGGTACGCGGGCCTCTCACTGCTGTGGCCTCTCCCGTTGCGGAGCACAGGCTCCGGACACGCAGGCTCAGCAGCCACGGCTCACGGGTCCAGCCGCTCCGCGGCACGTGGGATCCTCCCGGACCAGGGCACGAACCCGTGTCCCCTGCATCGGCAGGCGGACTCTCAACCACTGCGCCACCAGGGAAACCCCATTTTCTTTCTTATTTCTATTATTTTTGTAGTCTTTTTCAACACCTTTTCATGTAGGGGCCTACATGCAAACTTAGCTCTAGAAATAGCTCAAGAGTTTGCCAGTTCCTAAAAGTAAACAAACAAATCTCCACCTTAGGTACATTTTTATGTAACATATGTTGAGGGCTAGGTCTGTACTAGGTAGGTGCTGTGCTGAGCACTTTAGATATGGTAACATATTTAACTCTCATAATGAATGTCTGAAGTGTGAAGTTCTATATGGCTTGGCAAATCTAAGGCTGCACGCCTAGTAGAGTATGTGGACTTGAGCTCAGAACTGTGTGACTCCACCATCCATAATCCTGACCGCTATGCTATGCCACCTCCTCTAAGGAAGAGTATATAAAACACATGTTTATGCACCAAAGAACCTGTGATAATGGCCCTGTGGCTGCAAATGTAATCAGGATGCACTCCATATTTGTCATTCGGGTTTGTGAGCTCTTCCTGTCCTGTTGCCATGTTTCCTCCCAGATCCCTAGATAAACTTTCACCTCTTTCCCAGCCTCTAACCATCACCAAAATTTCCATCTTGACAGGACACTGAGAATCTTATATTCTGTGCTATCCCAAGTTATTTCACTGCTCTTTCCTTTTCCTTCCCAAGAAGGAAGATGAACATCCATGCGGTGACTCTGGCACAGAATCTTTCCCGTGTACTTAGAGTGAGCCAATCGATAGCTCCCCACAGACTTCACTGCAGCGATGGCCAGCAACGCATAAACGACATTGTTATTTGGCAGATCCAAAGAAGGTCTTGGGAGAAAATGAATTTATCGTCCCCCTCATCCTCCCCTTCAGTGACTCCTACCTTACTGCTTCTTGTTAGAAGCCCCTGGAAGCAAGTCCTTTATGCCATCAAATAGCATCATTTCCCTTGGTAGTGCTACATTATTGACTGAGATAATCCTGGTTTTTAAAATGTCATTTAAGGTAGGTACAATTCATACTTGGTTAATTTGTGTGTGGTTTGATCTATATCCAATCTGATAGCAGAATGTTTACTTTTTTTCCTTCTTCTGGAGTTGGAGTTTTCATTATTAAAATAAAAAATGGGTCCTAGAACTGTCACCCATGAAGAACTCTCAGTTAGAAAACATTGCCTGGTTGCTTTCTTCTGGCTAGAGTTTGATGGACCTACTTTAATACATTTTAGTTGACAGGACTGGTTTGTGCAAGTGGTTTGAACATCATTTTAACGAGGCCAATGGCATACATTCTACCTCTGTAGGATCTGTTAGTATATTCTCCTGGGGCTTGGATGTCCAGTCTCTTTGTAAATCCACACACTGCTCACAAGGGAGAGGACGCACACAGACATCCCCACTCCAAGCACATACCTCACAGACATCACAAAGGACTTGTGTTTAGGGCACAAAGGACTGCGTTAAGCATCCTGCCTACGAGAGATACTTGGGGAAAGAAGAGAAGTAAATTCAAATGAAAATACCATCTAAATAATAATGTGAATATGACTTGTCCATTTAAAAGACACACAGAAAATAGATGGAAGCAGAAACAATATGGTGAGCTAGGTAGTGAAATAACAAAGAACTGGGAACTGCTTGCTGTTTCTTGAATGTCTTTTTTTTGCGTTACGCGGGCCTTTCACTGTTGTGGCCTCTCCAGTTGCGGAGCACAGGCTCCGGACGCGCAGGCTCACTGGCCATGGCTCACGGGCCTAGCCGCTCCGCGGCATGTGGGATCCACCCGGACTGGGACACGAAGCCGTGTCCCCTGCATCGGCAGGCGGACTCTCAACCACTGTGCCACCAGGGAAGCCCTGTTTCTTGAACGTCTTGATTACATTCTCTACGAGAGAGGGAGATGCTCCTTGGTTCACAAACAAATAGATAACTGTTTATGGGAACAGGGGAAAAACTGTGGCAAAGTATCTTTGCCCAGAAAGGGCGGCAGCAATCCAAGACTGTGTTATTCCAGGTGATTCCAGGCAACAGGATGCTGCTAACTGCTGTGGGTACCCAAAAAAAAATTTTTTTAATAAAAAATAAACAAAAGAGAAAATTGAGATAACAGGATTCTTAATATTTGTTAGTCACCATCTGCAGTTCAAGACAATAACGACCTCTTTTTAATTTGGACAGCTGCTCAAGTTTCAATCCCTGAAAAGCTGGAGGTCTGGACATGAATACAGTGAAGAATTTTTTATTTTTAAGCATAGACCTCATTGTGACAGATTATTTCGTAGTGTTCATTCAGTACAGACATAAGCACTATGTACTCAGTGGCTGTTAACACTGTCATCCTACTTCATGTGTTCAGTTGACATAATTTTCCTTTTTTATTTGTTCTGAACTGCCACACATAAACACTAAGTATAAGGATTAACTTTCTCTTTAAGAAATGATTATATATGTTTTCCCCAATCAGAATTGGCTCCATTTAATATTCTACCTAGTAGCACTAACAGTGCTTTTCTGTGCCTTCAGTTTGGGTTTAATTCTTTTTCAAGCTTTTCTACCCTTTGGCATGTTTCGTGAACAAAGACTAACTTACAGTCTTGTGATGTCTCTTTCTGGAACACCCAAGAAGTGGGGATTTACAGAAGTTTCCAAAGCCAGAAAATCCTGCCCCCCAAGATCCTCCCCACCAGGACTAAGTTGTTGCCATCCAGGCTGCCTTCAAAGAACCAAATGCAGGTCCCATGTCTGCAGGGGCCCAAAACTAATACTAAAGACAGACCTTTGGGATAATACTGACTTATCTGCAACTGCTTAAAATTTAAAAAGGAAAAACCACAGTAGTGATATAGTTTAGAAAATGAGTCTGTGGACAAGTTGTACAACTTACTGTCAGTAACCATAAAGGATTTTGCACAAACACACCCTCACTCCCTTTCTTCTGCTATTTCTCGGCTCTTCCAGCAGGTGTCACTATAATCACAGAACAAACATTCCACAGGATGGTATGTAACTTTATTTTTCTACCATAATTTAAAGTATTTACACACTGCACACTCACTGTTTTACACAGATACTTATTCATACATCTATGAACCACATCTAAAGGTTTCTTTGCAAAGACTCTACACACTGTGGGAGTTTCCAAGCATAACAAAAAGAAGGACAAAAAAATGTTTCGAGTCTTTTAAAGACAGCCACGTGGAGCATCTGTGAAAACCAGTGTTTTCCCACAAGTTTAAGCTCCCCCAGAAGACGTTTGAACAGCTACATCCTACCTATGTGTTAGTATGACCCGACACTCTTCTGGTTAAGGAGGATTTCAAAAACCAACATGTGCAAGTAGCATTTTCTTTAGACATTCTATGAAAGAAACTGGAGAAGATAAACCAGGCCCTTCTCTAGAGAAATACCTGTATTTCTGAAACAGTTATCTGTGGGGAGGGCCTCAGTGTCATACAGAGATACTGACTATAAAGGGAGAACAGCTAAATACACTGGTACTAATAATAGTGATGTAGGATGCTTTTAAGCATCCTTTCCAGGTAAATGATATGGGCAAAACAACCCAATTTTCTTTTCCCAACTATTAGCAGAGGTGGTTGTTTTGCTTTCCCTGAAAAGGACAAAGGTATGTTAATCATATACACTCTAAACCCAGATACTGTAGAAAACTTCTACTGTTTTTACTTCACTTTTAGACTATTTGCACAAAAATAGTGGTTAGAAGTACCCTAAATATTTTTCCTTCATTCTACTCAAATTACGTCAAAATTACTAGCTAACTATAGCTTCTAACCTGGCACAGGATTCTGTAAGTGAACAAAAGAAGTCACGGCTCAGAGCTGATGGTAGGTAGGCCCCCGGTCCAGCTCTTATATAAGGATAACAGGTTTGGGTTTCAACCCTCTGTAAGCAGGATGCCTTCAGGATTTTCCCAGACTGGCCAAGATTATTCTCTCATATACCAGAAGATGGTCGAGAGGAGGTTTGCCACCTCTGGATGAACCCACATCTCCATCCTGTGACTGATAGATCAGTTCACGAAGAAACAGAACTTCACAAAATGACATCCTCTTTCCTGCCAGTCTGGGCCTCTGGCAGTGCCACTTATCAACAGGACATGGCAAAAGGAAGAAATTACCTGGCCAACTAAAACTAAGCAGAATCTTGACCCAAAGATTCTGCTGTGAAATTTAAAGTTCACTAACTTTTGTTTGCATTTACGTAAATGATTAGGGTAAAGTATAAATATTACCACTAATTCTTGGAACCATACATTTACATTTTAGATGTAACAACATAAACCTACCTAGCCTGGAGTTCATGTTCTCAGTTAGCGTTCTTGCCTTTTGTTGGTGGTGTTTTCCTTTTGCAAGAGGTGCCAACAATGGAATTGAAGAGGCAAGGAGTTTCTCTGTAGCTTGGTGAAATTACTATAAAGTAAAATGACTAAATAATAGTCACCTACTGATGTTAAGAGGGAGAGTATCTGATTAAATCGAGAGGCCACCTGGGGTGCAATACTGCCCAGTGCCAATGTCTGGACTAACCAGCACCCAGAGTTAGCTACATACAGAGTCAGGCCAAGGAAGCGCTTCTGTCATGAGCGCCCTAGTCCACTCCATTATGCACACAGATGTGTCAAAGGCTGAGGAGGGCCTCGGTGTGGAGGGCAAGGAAGAGGAAGACTTTGTGATGGGATCTGGGCCTTGATGTTAAAGCAAGAATCTAACAAACCCCAGTCCCTGGGGTCCTAAAGTGAGACTGAGGAGGGCTTACTGGGCGTGAACACAGGCAGCAGTGTGTTTCTGAGCCCAAACAGCCAAGGAAGAGAAGGCTAAGAATGTGGGCTTGTACAAATTACAGAGATAAGAGCAAGGCATGATCACTCAATTTATGTTTTTGCGTTTTGTTCGTTCAATGTAGAATAGAGTTAAAAGGGGAAAAGCTACAGTTTACACAAGGACACGGGATGACAAAATTCTGAGAGCTGCCGGGGTCTAGCAAGATGCCTGGTATTCATCTATGAAATTGTCATCACTAGCCCCTTCTGACCTATAAAAACAGCAGTTTTCATTCAACCTACCATACTATAAGTGCTCAGATATAACAATCCTAGTTAATAAGAACGGTACTAACATTCTCCCCACCCTCCGAAAAAGTGACAGCTGTAAAAGAGGAAGAGGGCCTAGAATCAGTGTTTAAACAGCCAAAAGCACCTGGAGGGGGGTTAACTGTCCTTCCATATCAAGCAAGGGCAGAAGAAGAGGGTAAGGACCTAGTTCAAAGGAACGAGGCAGCTGCCCCAGGAGGCAGCAGGTGAAAGCTGCGTGCATGGGATGAGCAGCAGTGGGAAAGGACAGGAGGGCGCAGCCAGGAAGAGCTACAAACAACGTCACCGGTCATCTTCAAAGGGAACGCTGCGTACGGTGTCTGTGCACGTGTACTATATACATACTAACCAGGTACACACATAAATATTTAATATATAAAAAATAAAGTGCTTTCTAACAGGTCCCCAGGCAGGGACATTATAAAACATTTCACGAAACTGCAAAACAAAATCGATACAATCAAAGAACACTACATCCAACAGACGTGAAAACAGTCAAACACAATATGTACAATCAGGTGGGTGTCCCAGGACAAACATCCTGTCATATACATGGTATATACATATATACTCTTTTACTCAATATATTATGACAATATATATTTTAAAATTTTGTTATAGACAAAAACAGAAACAAAACAAAGACAACCCCTACAAAAACACGATAAGGATGGAGCACGCGAGGCCTAGACTGACAGACAAATGGCTGTCTCCACGGGGAGTCCCGAGGCCACTGCTTGGGAAAATGTGCCAGCGTTCTTTCCTGGGGTGCAGTGCCGCCATGTCTTCCAAGGCACTGTGGGCTGCGGCAGTGAAGTTGGCATCCCCCGTGGTGAGCAGGTCAAAGACACAGGACTGGAAATAGATGTCCTTCACCGGCATCTTCTCGTGGCATTGAGCGTTAGCAGTCTCCAGTGTGTAGCCAGGCCAGGCCTGGGCCGAGGACGTGTGAGGCAGGCTGTGCCCTAGGATGGCAGACACCTGGCCCTGCCCGTCATCGATGCGCTCGCTCAGGGGGCAGCCGTTCACACACAGCTGCAGGTCCTGGCTCTCCTCGTAGGACATGGCCAGGTCTTCAGGCATGCGGACGGCGAGGGTCAGGTAGCGACCCAGCTGCCGCACGAACACCGTGGTCCCTATGTAGCGAGCGTGCATCTCCACGTAGCGGCCGCTCTCCCTCTCCACGATACGCAGGCTCTTGATGTCGCCGTCCCCTCCACTGGTGCTGCCATCCACAAAGGCAGCTGGCAGGTCATCTGTCACAGCTTGGTATACTTTCTGATCTGTACACTCGCGGTGGGCTTTGAAGATGATGGTGATCTGTGGGAAGGAACGCGTACAAAGTTTAACACGATGGGAGGGATACGGGACGGTGCATCCTTGTGTGGCAAGAGCTGCTCTCCATTCTGGAGTTGAATGGCTAGAGGCAGAATCTCCAGACTAGGCCTCTTTGCTTCTGCCTTGCAAGTGAATGGTGTCACTGTTAGGGAAACTTTTAAAAGTCCTATGTATTTGGAATGATAATTTAACACAGATCCGGGGAATGTGCCTCCGGAAAAAATGTTCATTTTCCTAAGACAGAACAATGCTGTTGTTGGGATACAGGCAATTTTTATTGGTAATTTATATTTTGTCTCCTTCCAAAAACAGATGAGCTGTGGTAGAGCTCTGAGAAAAAAAGATTCCGTTCTCAGTTATGCAGAAGCTCTAAGTGGCTTAATTAACAATAAACCTACCAGAAATTTTTTTTTTTTTTTTTTTTTTTTTTTGCGGTACGCGGGCCTCTCACTGTTGTGGCCTCTCCCGTTGTGGAGCACAGGCTCCGGATGCACAGGCTCAGCGGCCATGGCTCATGGGCCTAGCCGCTCCGCGGCAGGTGGGATCTTCCTGGACCGGGGCACGAACCCGCATCCCCTGCATCGGCAGGCGGACTCTCAACCACTGCGCCACCAGGGAAGCCCCGTACCAGAACTTCAATTTCTAAAAAGTTTCTCCCTTGGACGCTAAAACCATATCCCATGACTCATCACTACAAACTTACTTATAAACACTGAGGGAGGAAATGGAAAGCTGAGGAGGGGGCCATCCCAGCAACAGCTACCAATCATGTGCCTCAGGAAAGATTTCTCTTAAGTCCCTTAATCAAATGTTTCACATGACTGACTAATCGCTGTGACAGCAAACTCACTTAGCAAATGCAGCTCCCAAGCACTGGCAGACTAAATACCCTAAACCTAGTTACAGCAAATGTTTTCCCCAAATAGCACGATGGCCCTTCGACTTCTCAGAAATCTGTTCCCCAGTCAACTCTCAACCCGCCAAGTTAGGCAGACAATTCATGGAGAAAAAACTACTGATAATACAAAAGCTTCCCTTGAGTGAACTGATTTTATTTCCTTAATTAGAACAATTATTAAAAAAAAATGAACCTTGAGCACCTTGTCTCCAACATCCTCAACATCTCTGCCGCAGGGGATGGAAGGAAGATGACGAGGAAGAGACAGGGCCTTCTGGGTCACACAGGTGGGAAAACGGTCCCCAAGGGGGAAAAAAGACTATGCTTTGAGATCTGAGTTATTGTCAATAACTGAGGTAACAGCTTCTTCTTCTTCTTTTTTTTTTTTCAGAGAACTATTTTATTTTAAATTAATCTTTACTGGAGTAGAGTTACTTTACAATGTTGTGTTAGCTTCTACTGCACAGCAAAACTTTACAATGTTGTGTTACCTTCTACTGCACAGCAAAACGAATCAGCCATACATACACACCTATCCCTCTCCTTTTGGACTTCCCGCCCATTTAGGTCACCACAGTGCATTAAGTAGAGTTCCCTGTGCTGTACAGTATGCTCCCATCAGTTTTCTATTTTATACATAGCATCAACAGAGTGTATGTGTCAATCCCAATTATTCTTTCTTCTTGAAGAAAAAAAGAAGTATCAGGTGACTTCAGTCAAGGAGGGAGGTAGACAAGCCAAACACTCTACAGATTACTCTGGATGGAGGGAAACTTCCACCTCCTGCAAGGGGGCTAATCAAAACAATAGACCCTTGTTTAAAAGGCCATGCTGGCCCCTCCCCACCCCGCTCTCTACAAGTCCTCACCACCACCCTCAAGTTTATGTCCGAAGGGCTTTTTCCCCAGCTCGGCCAGCATTTGCTCACACTATTTAATTCCACGTGTTACCACCAGTGTTACCTAACTGGAATTTTCCAGCCTGTTCATTTCACTTCAGCCAGTTATAAAGCCACATCTGAACCAGCTGCACTGTAGCAACTGGTTAAATTCATATCCGTTGTTTGCAGCTGCAACTAAAACCCAGACAATGCACTAAGAAAATGCTTGGTTTTCTCCCTTCCTAATTACCCTGAGCCACAATTTAATTTCATGACCAGCCTTCTCACATTTCAACACCTTCCTAACAACCTGAAGGAGGTGTACCAGAGATGATTTCAGGAAATTTGTTGTGCATCCAACCATACGACCTTCCAGAGCGAGTGGGATTTTGAGCTAGATATCTAATGGGACTATAAAATAGATTTATTTGGTGGCTCTAAAGACAGTTTGACAAGTGCTTTTTTAAGGTAAGCTGGGATCCCTTGGAGGTGAAAAAGATTTATTCAAGTAAATTCTGCACCTGAAGAGTTGAAAGTTAATACAGACGGCTACAATAAGAGTAATAGACTTTTCATACAGCCACTCTCCTCATTTTCAACTAGAACATCCACACTCAAAGAGTAAATGAACTCTTCTAAAACAGCTAGGCCATTTGTCCTTCCAGTCTAACAAACCTCAAATTTAAACCAACTTGGCGTTATCTGCAAGAATTAAGTACTTTTTAGTTCACCTTAGGAAAAACACAGAGGAATTAGTTTTGTTGCGACAACACACCAGAGAGATCCAATTCCAAACAAGTTTCTAAAAAGGCAAGCAAGGGTCAATATTAAGATGAGTGGAATAGTTCCAGCTCTCACCAAGTCCACCAATTCCAACTCGGGAGTCATTTCAAACACTCTCACGTTATTGTCCTCTGCTATGCCTGTGACACTGACAGTAACTCCCATTACTTCTAGAAGATCAAGTAAAACTTAAAGCTTGACCGCTGCATACTATCTACACTTACAAAATATTCCAGTTTACCTAATGGATTTCTGTCTGTCCAATTTCCTAGGAGTGATTTTCTCTATGAGACAACGAAGCTGGTATTTCTCTTGTTGTTCCTCCTTTAGGTGAAATAATTCGCTCGGAGCATATGTATAGAATTAGCCCTTGAATCAAGATGCTGAGGGTAATGAAGCAACCTCAAAGCCTGAGAGAAGTTTCCTGAGTGGTCCTCTGTAGTTTAAGTAAGTACTGAAGAGATACCTAGAGATATAATCAATGTAGTAGAAAACACTAGGTAACAGTTTCACATGACTTAAGTTTTGTAATGTAATTTCATTCCTCATACAATTAATTACAACTCGAGGTCTTAAAAAGCAGGCACTCAGCCATGAAGGGCCAGAAATTCATTTCCAGATTCTGTCTCCCTCTTCAGAAAAAAAAAAAAAAAAATTTATTCACTCTCAATAATTCTTACTTTAAAAACACTCAAAATTTAATTGGCATGTTTGGTAATTCCACACGTTTTCTATTTCCAACTAGCAGCTGTCAGAGGGTAAAAACAGGACATTCAAAAATGTATTCTAAAGCTCTCAAACAGATAATTTAAAAACACCAGCTATGCTGCTTACTTTCCCCCCTCTATGAACTGATCCATATGCTGTAATAACTCAATTTGGCACATCTGTTCTATGCCACACCATTTATTATTGATGGATGGCATTTCTGTGCATTTAAAACGCCAGTGCCTTTTGTTAAACCTCCCCCGCCCAGCCCCTCCCAACCCTCACCTCAGACAAACTACTCCAGTCCCCTCATTCATTTTTAATGTTTCATTCCCTGAGATCTTTACCACCCAACGGGTCTCTTAGGAAGAGCAAGAGAGCAGCTACAAATCAACCTTTCCACACGAGTAAGGCCATAAGGATTTAAGGTTTGCTGTGAAATACCAATATTTAGAGGCAGCTGCCTCTCCTTTCCACCAGGAAAGTAAAAAAAAAAATTAACTGAAAACGACGTAGCCCAGAGAACCAGGCATTGCCTTGGCAATGCACAGACAGAGCTTCCCCAGGCTCGACAGCCTTGCAAAGTGCTGCACAGAAGTTTTCAAACAGTAGAATTCCCCACAGGCTGTGCACTTAACTATTTGTGCTTATTGTATTTTGGAAGAAACATTTATTGGTGTTTAATCAGGCCATCTGGCACTGCAAGTGCAGGACCTTACTCGATTTCTCTAATAGCAGAACTCGACTTTAAGATCAAGGGACTCCATCTCTTGGATTAAGATGGGCCCGCAAACCAAACTGAAAGTCACAGAAATCAGCCTGGAACATACAGAAACAATTTTGATATGTACCTAATTAAGATTCTGCTTGTGTTAAGGAAGCTAAAATTAATTTTATTTCATATAATTAGCTGATAAGTCTACTTCCTCAGATCCTCTGGGTGCAATTATAGGTTGAAAAAACAGGCGACTGTGGGAGAATAAGAGAACGCTGTGCCCATGGCCCCTTTGCTCTTACCAGATCAGTGGAGTACAGCCTCTACACTCAGTCCTCAAGGCTGAGCAAAACAAGAAACCATTCCAAAAAGGGCACATGCTTCAAAGAAATAAACACACGTGCTCTATCTCCAGCTCTAAAACACATAATCTTAACTTCAGAGGGTCAGTTTTTATAAATGTTGAGGAGTCTGAGCCTAGGAAGCTCTGAAGCACCATAAGGAAGTATCTCGGCTGGACTGGGGAGAACTCTGGATCTCTCTCCCTTTTGTGGAGCAGGAAACAAAAGCATATTCATCTAGAATAACTTTCTGTTTGAACAGTTTCATACAAAACCTAGGAGAGTGTATGTACCATACTTAAGGAAAAAATGTTGCATTGGTTAATAACTGATGTCATTGATAATTTTCCTGAAAAACTAAGAAAAAAAAATCTGTCAGGAAGGTGTGAACTCGATGAACCGAATGTAATTTTACCATTCCGACTCAGCCTACATATCAGCTATCTACCTATAGGAAATCTGAACTTAAGATCTATAAGAGTATAGTTTCTTAAGTAATTTCATTGGAGTAGGACAAGATACTAACAGGAAGACAGTAGTACATGTGTTTAAGAGGAGGGTGGCAGGTTAAAAATCTTACTCTAGACTTCTTTTAAGTCCTGAATGAGACTATAAAAATCTCCTACCTTCTAAGGATATCAAAATAGGTTTCTCTATGCTCATGAGTCTCTTTCCACAGAGCTCTGTTCTAGAAACATGTACAGGATTCCAGAGAAACGGAATGGATCAGACTTATTTATTCTTCAGTGTTGCCCTAGGTAATACATGCAGGAACAAGGGCTGCCTTGGCTGCTGGAGGGGTTCTTGGCAGCAGATGGAGAAAGAAGAAACCAAACCAGAGGGAAAGGACACCCACAGTTGAGGCTGCTAGGGTGGTCCAGGGGAGAAGCATTAAGCTCAGTGGCTGGAAAGAGCATGTGAGAGAGAAAGGGAAGCAGGCCCAGGGATGACACATAAAAGGGACAGGCAAAAAAAATGTCGACTTCCAAAGGGCAATTTCTGTACACTTAAAACAAGGAAGGCTGGAAGTAGAAATAGGCTCAGAGACAGGGAAATCGGCCAGTTTCCTTGTACAGACCAGAGCTGAGTTTGGGGAGGAAAGGCCTCTGGTCCTCACAGTCTTGGCACTCAGAGAACTCCAAACGGAACTTCTTGTTTGTTGTGTTCGGACTTTGCATTGAGGAGGCCAGCAAATGTAGGAACTCACTACACTGCTAGATGCGAAGTTAGATATGTGTAGACAGTATTACAGGCCGAGGCTGCCACTGTGCTTTAGACCAGAGGCTAAAAATATTCTGAAAGGTGACAGCCAGGGCCAGAGGCAATAACTCTAGGGGCAGGAATCTGCCCTAGCAAGTCTTGCTTTTAGGGATCTCCCTCCTAATTGGGGGGGGGGGGGGATGGGGGGGATGGGCACAGGGCCAGGGTTCAGCACAGCTGTTTCCCAAACCAATGGGTATTAGGAAATCACAGTCTCATTGATCATTTTTCAGTTTTGGTGATTTAAAAAGCAAAAGGGCTTGAAGGTCTCCACAATACACTCACACTCTGTCACTTGTAGGTTCAATTGCAGGTTCCCAGGGCTATTAAAAAAAAAAGCAAAGCCCAGGAACGAGGTGGTTACAGGCAGTGACCATATATTCCAAGAAGCCAGTTAACTGGAAAGTTACAAAACAATATCCTTCTGTCTTCATTTTCCTGAGGCAGGGAGCGGGGAAAGCATGAACACCACATAAATGCACACGTGTGCTTATGTGTGTACTCACCCACACCTTTAGACGGAAAGATTAAACCCTGACCCCCTTTTTTCAGGAGCACATGCAGAGCAGATGGGAAGTTAGTATTTAAATGCTGTCACATCAATTCTATCCACAGTGTGTATACTAAGTTCCAACACTGAAAGAACCCCACCAGCAGCAGCAAAGGTACTTTGGGCTCCAGCTCTTAATAACCAGCTAACTGGGACATACAGAGCTCCTCTCTCCACAGACCCAACTTCACCTGAAGTTCTTTCTAGACCCGACAGCATCATGTTTTCACTACAAGGCTCTCCAGCTAAATTCTGCATCTTAGATGGGTGCTGCTATTCTTGTTAGTTATTACTTACTGACAAGCTGAGCAGTTTAAGAAGTCCTGAAGTTACCCCACCCATGAGAACACAAAATTCAAAACAGTGGAAGAGCAAGTTCTACTACAGTCAAAACAAATAAAGACAAAATGGGTAAGGTAGCATTTTTCATTGTTCAACACTGTAGGTAACTATCCCACATTCCGCACAGGCAGAAACTGTTTGGTTAGCATTAATTGAAGCCAACAAAAAAAGTACCAACCATCCAATGTTTCCTTCTCGCCCCTTCCTCTCAAAATGTTAACTCAAAGAAAATTTAACAGGGCAGAGAGAAACATTTGGAAATGTGACAGAAAAACAAGTTCTAACTCTCAGCTGTGCATCAGACTTGGCCTCCTGCCTCTGGTTTAAACTATGAAGGAGTGTGGATTTGTTTTAAAGGAGTAGAGGCCCACAGCACTCGCATGGAATCCTGGCTGGCTCAGGCAGGCGTTGGGTTAATTTCTCTTATAAATGGGGGATTACGAAGGTCCTTTTTGTCCTTCCAAACCACATCTGGCACAGAGGGAGCGGCACAGAGAGATTCAAAATATAAAACTGACAAGATACACAGACACAAATTTTATACATTTTTAGACAGTTTCCACTAACATCTTCCGTATTTCTTCATTCTACTCCAGAGAACAGAAAGATGATAAAAGACTCATTACCTAGAGTACATGAATCTGTATGAACAATATAAAGGTGTATCTTGTTTGGAAAGTACAGCATAAAGAATAAATAAGGCAGGCCCATTTTCACCTTACAAAATGATCTTTCACACTTACAGATACATCATGGAGCTAATAATTTCTCCTTCTTTTCCTTCTTCCTTTGCCCACATATACTTTTACCTCCAGGCAATCTGCTGAAGTTTCATATAGTTCTATGAAGCAAAGCTGAATAGTTTCTGGGCCTGAGACCTTACAATCCAGTACAAACGAGAGCTATGCAGGAAACAGAAAAGGACAAATAGAAATACTACCACCTGCAATTATAGCTGATTTCTGCTTTTCTAAAAACTATTCTTTAATGTTTCAATATTATCTCTACAATAAGTGAATTCAGGGAGGATAAGGTTATCTAAGACATGTTTTCATGTGTCTTAAAGATGAGATGGAACCCTGAAAAAATGATTTTAACTAAGAACTGGTGATACTGATGGTCAAATTCCCTAGAAAGCTTTCTGGTATTAAATCAAAGATCAATAACCTTTCAACAGTGGCAGCCAGGGTTCTAGAGCCTGCTAGGGTATACAGGAGTGAGGAGACCTGGGTGCAGGTGAGGGGCCACCTGAACAGTGGGAAGTGAAAAGGGAGACTGTGACAAATCCTAGGAGTAAGAACACTGGCCTGTGATGGTGACCAGCGGGGACAGTCAGGCCCTGGGTACAGCAGCCCATCTCTCTAGCCCAACCTCCTGGTCCTTCCTGACACCCGAGAAAACTCGCAGCTCTTGGAACCAGCTTATAATGTGGGCCACCAATGTTCTAAGAAGAAACCCTGCGAATGGCTTTTTTTCCCCCACACACAAACCCACAATTCTCCACTGACTGCTGCAAAGTTTAGTTATGTGCTTAGACTGAGGCAGAGACAACATTCACCTCTGCATCTCCCATGCATAATAGGCCCTTTAATGCTGGGTGTTTCAAATGTAGCACCACATTATACATTTTATCAGAGAAATGAATATAGTATACAAGCTGGGAGCTACAACTGCAAACTTCTTTCCCATCTGTTCTGCAATATGCCTCAACTGGTGTTATAACCTTTTTTTTTTTTTTTTTAGCATTTCTGCAAAACAAGGAGGACCATGACAAGATGCAAATCTTAAAAAGATGGCAAGAATTAGCTGCATAACAGATAATCGTAACAAAACAAAGAGCAACCTCAGATTTTAAGGATTAGTTACAATGTATCTGCAAGACAGCTTGTGCTCTCTGGAAGGAAAGGGCTCTATATTCTCAAAGAAACTGCCACGTGTCCCTTCTGTAACAATGTTGCACGAAAGCACAGTGTCCATGTATTCAAATCACAATCTGGCAGAGGGAAGGATAAGGCATCTTCCTTAGTCCACAAAAATAAGAATGATCACCACTGTGTAGCTCACATTGTCTCCATGAAGATACTAAAAACATAATTGGTTACAAAAACTTGGCTACAAAAAAATGCACTAGGCCTAGGGTCAAGAGAGGACAGATTTCCAAACCTTGATCCAAAGATATGCCTAAAGACAGTGGAAAGCCTTTGCAATGCAGGCGCGTCTGCTCTGATTTTGTAACCAACAGAGAATGACCCAGAACATTGGTTTACATGCCCACATTTGATTGTCGAACAACAGTTCATGCTAAGGGGCATCAGAAAGGAGCACAGGATCCAATCATGCTCTAGGACCCTACAAGTGAAGAGTATTTTATCATCAGGGAACACCTTGGGTTATGCAGTTTGATGAAGATAGTAAGCAAGAATGGGTCAAAGGGACTAAGTCTTCCTGTATCTCTAGTATCATCAACCAGTGGAAGTTTTCAGGAAATTTCCCAGAAAGCAGCTAGAGTTCGAGACTTAGGGATAATTATGGACTTTCAAAGACAGGGTCTCTTACCATGCTTTGGATAGGCACTGAAAGCTACTGCCCATGGGGTCACTGGGAGCTGGTGGCCCATGGCAGCAGCAAGAATTCACAAGGCACCTCAGAGTACCTGTTCAACAGCCACCCGGCTTGGTCAAGCACAAAGAACACACCTCTTCCCCAAAGTCAAACTGCCTGAAGGTAAACCACCTTCTCTCACTAAAGGATGAAGTACAGAAAAATCTGAAGATCTATAAAGGACCTGCAGTCATCTCAATCTCCCCTCCTACTTGCAGTTTTGTTTCACTGAGTTTGAAGAACAGCATACAAAAGCTAGAGTGATGAGAAAGGACATGATTACGTTAAAACGAAAGGGAAAACAAAGCAAAGGTATACCAATTATTTGTACAGAATAATTTTTAAAAATATTGCCATCCTTTAGGTGTGTAATACATTCATCCTTGAAATTTTTTGGTTAAAGGAATCATTTTAAATGCACCTGAGAGACTGGTGCTTTTAATACATGTTACTAGGAATACATTTGTAAAGTGCAGAATCCTTTCATAAAATAATTTATACCAAAATCACCTGTAATCATGGCATATACAATTCCTTATTAAATCCACATAAACAGGGATACATAGATGCACAGAATGAAGTAAAAAGGAGTTGAGACTGAGAGGCTGGCAAAGAGAATGTGGAAGAGAAGTTACAGAAGCCCAGCATCCCCACAGATGACCTGGTTATTTACCTGTGTGAGGCCCAGGAGAGATACTGGCATTGTGTCCCCTCCCCCACCCCCAGCCCAAAACAGAAACTGCTTTTCTTCCCATGTAGCCAGCGCTGCCAGTTCTAAGCCTGCCCCCTCTCTCATCTCTCTCCCGCAGAGTGCCTGCAGGCCAGAAGCTGCCCCTTACAGCCAAAGGTGTAGAAGGTGGCCCAGAGCTGACATGGATCTCAGCAGAGGTGTGCAGGTGTGCCAGGAACCCTGGCAGCCCCACGGCGGGGAGAGATGAAAAAATAGCCCTGGTCTCCCCTTTAGGAACACATCTAGCTGGCAAGGTGGCCAACCATACAGACTCCTGGGAAGGGATCCCCAACAGGCTGGTGGAGGGCACGACATAAACCCAGTGGCCGTGAGAAGGCATACCTGCACGCAGCATGACCGACGTTTCCCAGGGAACGGGGAGAGAAAGTAGACAAGGGAAGATGAGGCCAAACTGTCAAGCACTGCAGGTCTTGCTGCCCTACACTCACTGCTTGCCATGTGGATAAGGAAAAGTCTTAGCTAATAAATGACCCCTTGAGTATACAGGTGACTCTGTAGTTTAGATTTTTTTTCCCCCCAAGCTTTGTCTTTTCGTGATGAGGTTTGAAACGTGGGTGTTTAGGGGCAGGTAGAGCTCACAAAGACAGCCTTGAAGATGACTTGCTTAAGAAGCCAGGTTACCAGGACTGAGTTGCCTTAGGGACTTCCCTGAGCAAAACACCTGAGTCTAGTGCTTCAGTTTAGTGCTGAAGGTGGTGAAATGAATGTTTGCTTAAATACTATAATTTCGGCATCACAACCAGCCAGCCTCTATGATATGACATCATTGGTCAGTCTTTAAATCTAGTGACACTGAGCACATAGGTCATTAAAAATGCTTGACCACAGGATGACACAGTATCCGCAATGTGCAGTGCTGGGTTATCCAATAGCTGGTCTATGTATGTATTTAAGGTCTCAGTAAAGCTGGGACTCATATAAAAAATTCTTCTTAAAGGTTTCTTGAAAACAGTATTACAGTAGACATCAAGGAAAAAAAATTAGATCTTTTTTGGAACTTATTTCTTATGTACTTTTTTGTCTCATTGTTTTTATTTTTATTGCCATCATTTTTTCATTGCTTAGAATTTTTAAAAGGGTTCATTTTGGCCCCGGGTTGGTAAAAGGAAATTGCAGTGCAAAATTTTAGGCCTTTGTTTGGTTTCACCAGCAGAAGCCATACCAACATGGAGACAGGCCCTCAACAGTAACCTTCCAGATGCTTTTGGGGGCTTTGGAGAGAGTTACAAAAAGAAGAAGGAAAGAAACAACTACTAGAGGTCATAGAGTCATTTGTTGCTGAACAGCATGGTCACCAGATGTGGGGAAATACTTTCCAATAGTGCAATTAAAGACCAAACATTCTCACTGTCTGCTTGAGTTTATGTTAGAGGATAATTTTTCCCCTCTCCTTTCTGGAATGGGTAAAATCTTTGATCCTTACCAAAGTGAGGGAGAAAACAAATTGTATTTATTTATTTGCTAAAAACTATGAGAGATTCAAGCACAACTGAAATAGAATGATCTGAAGTCCTTCAGTGTCAACTGTTCCATTTATATAATGTTAATACTCATAAGGTAACCAGTTGTCCCCAAATATTTTCAACATGATCTGTAAAAAGTATAAAATTTTGAAAGGTTGAACACCAAACAGAAGTGACATGTGACTGGATGGAAGGCTTGGAAAACAAAACTTTGGGCTTGTGAAAAGAAACAATATAGCTGACCCCTGAACAACAGGAGGATTAGGGGCAAAGACCCCTGTGCAGTTGAAAATTCACATATAACTTTATAGCTGGCCCTCTGTATCGAGAGTTCTGCACCCAAGGATTCAACCAACCATGGATCATGTAGTACTGTAGTATTTACTACTGGAAAAAAACCCACGTAAGTGGACTGGTGCAGTTCAAACCCATGTTGTTTAAGGGTCAACTGTATTTTCCTATGCACACAGCACTTATTAATCTCAAAAGTATCGTTTGAAGGATACCACTCCAAGCCCTCAATTATTTACACAATGATTTTGATGATTTTCTACATTCCTAATAGAACTGTCTTCTTGAATTTTCAGTGTTATGTCTTTTCAAAGACTATTCCCAGGTTTTATATCCTATGACTGCAATAATGATGGATTTTTTGCCCATGGCTTGTCTTATGACTTCATAATTATACTAACTTCATATCATAACATACAGCAAATACATATTTTAATATACAGATAGGAAAAATTACTTGCATACTTGTAAAACACAGAGGAAGAAAAGTTTGAGATATAAGATTTGGAAAGGTAAGCTTGGGCTTTATTGGGAGTTGAAGCGTAAATAGTTTTAAGTCCCCCTAATTTGTCTAGATCGATGTAATAGTCTTTGTTCAGAGCAATGACTTCTAATCTTAGATTTGTGACACCCCCGGGGTGTCTCCATACATCTCTGGAGGTGCTGTAAAATTCCCTCCACAAAATGTGAAGTAAAATAATTTAAATTCACTTAATGACTATGTCACATATGTTTGGAGGCAAGGGAGGTGTCCTGGAATCAAAAGAACAGTCGTTAAGTATTATAAAAGCTTGTTCCCTGTCAATTATATTTTAGCCTAAACCAACTGATGAAAAGATAAACAAAGGAAATCAAGCAAGATGAGAAAACCTGTATATGTGATTTTGTGGTTGGAGGAGACAGTGAAGGAGCTGCTTACTTGGGATGCTATTTTCATGGACAACCCTTTTTGACTGCTTTATTTATTAACACCTGAATCAGCTCGGACTGGCAACTGGAAAGCCAGTCATAGCTCCTCTCCACCTACTTGCACTAAGACACTGGTGCCTTAAAATTGGCTTAGAGGATCTCTATTCAGTATTAGTTTCTTTAAAACAAACAAACAACCACCACATACACTGGCAGCTAGACAGGGTAAGTTTAACTTAACTATGTCAGTTTTCCCCTCAGGCTGACTTACATTTTTATCCTGAGATGACATGGGGTTATAAATCACTGCTCTGCAATATCCAATTCTTAACTTCCTTGGTCACCACTAGGTTAGGAACTAAAACACCACTGTGGGCTTGCCACTGAGAAGCTGGCTTATAGCCATTACATTTTACTATAGCTTCCAAGTTCCCAATAAAATTTCCTGATGGGTTACTGCCTCTGGCTTCACAGCGTTCTTTATTCAGAACACCCATTTCAGTCATCTGATAAATCTGAACATGGATTTCTTCAAGAGCCACACACATCTGCACTTAAAAATGACACCACTGAAAAAATAAAGAACTTTTTTTTTTCATTAAGCAAGCCTGCCTTTTCCCTAGAGAACCCAACTTCAATGTTTACTTTTTATTTTTCGTATCACTGCCTATTTAAATTTAGACCCACATTTTACATAAGCCCTAGAATTCCACTGAGAAATTTTTTACCAAGTAATTTTCATTTAATCCTTCATCCACCCTGCGTGCCAAGATGACCAAGAGAAGCTCCTTTTAAACTAGGTCTTTTGTATCACACTTCAAAAGTTGCCTGAAGAATCAAACTCTGAAAGTTATTGGAAAGAAGAAAAAAGTACACTTGCCTTATCTGTAGCAGTAGCACTGGATCCAGGGACCACAGGCACATTCGTCACTTGAACTGAAAGATAATTATTATCTATGAGTGGCCAGGCCCCTTCCACTTTGCATGTCTGGAAGTGATCCTTGAAAGTTCTAAGGTGAGGATCTCCGAACAAGCCACAAAAAAGGTAATTAGGAGGGTTCTGGTCCCCTCCCCTGTGTTCTCTGGCTCCCGCGTGGCTATGATAGTTACAAGGGTCATGGGTCACTTCAGGGTTTGTGGAGGATGTGGGTCCGTCCTTAGAACAGTTCCTCTGGCTCATGAGGTCACTGATACCCAACACAGCAGAATGGTATACTAGGTTACCACGGCAGGCTTTTGAAGTTCGCTGGGTGCAGCCGGCATAGGCACGCAGAGCCTTGCAAAACTCAGAGTCAAAGCCATCAATGGCAGAGTTCAGGTTTGAAGTCAGGAACACAAAGTCTGTGGTACATTTCTGGATTCGACATTGGGCTGGCTGTTGGCAGTCACCTATGAGAAAGAAGATAAGAACAAACATTTTTTAAATGCTTCACAACTTCCTGAGCTACATGAGAAAATGACATTCTCCTCTGGGAACTGTTTGTTCTATTTCATATACTCCTATTTTAAGAAGGCCTTCAGAAATAGGGCTGTATTGTGCTTCCTGGCCTCTCACAAAGTAAGCCACTGGGAGAAACACTGCATGCAGCTAGTTAACTTGAGACTAAAGCATGGGCCATTGTGAGTAAACAGGAGTCTAGCCCAGTGTTCTTAGGGTAAAATTACAAGGGAATGATAAACGAAATATTTTATCAACTTTGCTATTGTTTATATAGATTTTGAGAAAGATGTCTTTGCTTTAAGACCAAGTCAAAGATATGAACTTTGTTTTGATTTTGAAAACTGCATAAGTAATGTGCTTTGGAAATCACTGTCTATGCACAAAACCACGAGTAAAGCCTGCACACCTCAGGGAGGGGAAACTCCTAAATTACAGCATGATTAGTTAAAACACCTTTACCTGATTCTACTATGGCTATAGGCAAAGAATATCAGGAAAAAAATCCAGGTACTAAGTTATTCTGCATTTCTTGAGGAATGTTTATCAACAAATTGCATATAAATTAACACTTAATCTCCTGGTTTCTATCAATACAAAGTGTAAATGTTCCCTTAAAAAAATGAAGTGATTGATTTGACCAAGCTAGGTATTCACTTATCCCATAACATCAACCACACTAGGATTCCAGCTCCTAAACAGTTCACCAGTAAAAGTACACTAAATCAAAAAGTACGTAACACTGACAGGTGATCCCACCAACTATGTTTTTTTCCAGAAACAGAACCAGAGACAGAATTATTAGAGTATAAACTACTTTTCCCCTAAATCAACAATTCACATAAACTTAATGATTAATTCACATTAACTTAATGATTTAAGTCAAGCTAAAATGAATGAAAAATCATGTGATTACTGCCCTACTATTTAAAAAGTCAGTTTTCAAATTATGGCTTGCCCCTGGCTTCTCATATAAAAATGTGTAAAATCTCTCAAAGCACAAAAAACACAATGAACTGCCAAGACTAGGTCAGTGGTGTGCACCAATCAGTTTAACACTATATTCCTTAAAATGGGAACACCAGGATTACTGAAATGAGAAACAATTTTCTTTATCATCCACCTCAAATTTTATACAAATGAACTGTAATGCGTATCTGTATTACTTTTGCCCATCCTTTATAGGTCTCTCAACCATGGAGGAGCCTCAGTGTCAAGTCTTAGGTTCCTCATATGAGAAATGAGTAGGTTGTTCTACAGTAAACTCTGTGATCTTTTCTAGGCATAAAATATCTATGGGGGGGGAAATCAGTCAGTAGAGTATTATTAAATGTATAATTATTCAAGATTTAGGCATAACAAAACTTCAGGATAATATCAAGATTTAGTAATTTACCTGATAAAGACTTAAAACTAACCCTAATAATCATCTTAGAAAGATATTTTAATCTTTTCAGTAGTAAACTGCTTTTAAATCTGAATAAAATAGCCTGTAATCTCTGCTCATGGCATCAGCTGGGGAAACAAAGGGTAGGAAATGACAACCTCTTAAGGCACTTTCCCAACCATTCTTAAATTTCAAAAACCAAAAAGGGAAAAATATAGTCAAGATTGGATATTTGATTTAACACAAGTAAAAGAGATTAAAATATTTTAATATTTTGGAGCTATGAATTTACAGCTATCACTAAATCGCACTTAAAAAAATCAAATACATCTTGATGTGTTTGGTCCCTTTTATGTTTGCTCATTCTAAAGTTGATATTTATAGAATTCCTCTCTATAAAGTAGATCAAATCATTTTTCAACTATTTTTACTCAAAAAAGCAAAAATGCGAACAAAAAAATACAACCAACCAACAACCCCCCAAATGGTATTAAACCCATTTTACAGATGGGAAAATCAAGACAAAGGGACACTAAAGGCCTTGTCCTGGCTGGATTGTAAACAGCTAGTATGAAGCCCAGAGCATGGTGCCTTTCCTCAAATCCTGTTTTCATTCCTCCACATGTCACATCTCTACTAAATGCCTGATTCTCAAGAAAGTACTTGATAGCTTAAAAAAAGACGTAACTACAGTATTTCTTTTAAAATCAGCTTCACAGTAAGCAGTAAGCAAGAAAATAAAATATGGGCCAAGATCACTCAGTAATGAACAGTTCTTGGACAACATATAAATGACAGCACAAGAACTTTCTGCTAAACTTGCAGTGCCTATTCTTTGTTATGGCCTATAAAATCTAGCCAAGCATACACTTACTAATAATTATTTCAAATAGTCATAAAATATCAGAAGTAAGACCAGCATGGAAATGCAGATGCAACTGTTCAGAAAGAAAGAGAAAAGCAGAATTTAGATTCCCAGCTCCTTTTTTGTTCCTTTCCTTCCTCCCCTCTCGCTTTTTCATAGCAGGTGGGTGCCGATTCCTTTGAGAAATCTCACATAAAACAGAACTCCTTGGGTTCCTTTGTTTTGGATGAGGTTTCTAACAGACTTTTTGAATAGAGAAGATGGGAGGGAGGAGGGCTAAATAGAGAGAAAGTGCATTTGGGTCAGCAGTTTCAGCCCCATCACAGGCTCCTGTATAATGACTAATTTGCAGCATACACCCAGAAACATCCAGGCTTCATGAATTTATAATGACAATGCGCACTTTGCCTGTTATAGGCGGTAAAGTAAGCCTCCTGTCAAAATACCAAGACAATGCAGAGCAGAAACAATTTCAAGGATGCAGCCAAGAAGGCCATGAAGTGTATGAGTAAGCAAGGAACTCCCATATTGGATCTCCATTCAGGAAGCGCAGAGGTTTGCTTAAGGGAAAAAAAAAAAAAAAAGTGAATAAAAGTATTCTTTTCATTTCCCAAGGGCAGAATTCAAAATCTGCAGCTACAGATCTATTTTTCAAATCAGATCATCTATGATGTGACAGTATTTTCATTCCGGTAAATGAAACTTACTAAGGGATTTGTGGGTCTATAGCTTTCATTAATGATCCAGACATAAAGACCTCACCATTCAAGACAGTTTCCTCAATGTCCGGACTGCGCGTGTGAATCTGCAGCCCAATCACCAGTTTATAATAAAAGAAATCAGATATGCTGAAGTGAATTAAGTGAAATGCAGAGCCATATGGGGTGCAGAGGCAAATTATATGGATCCAGGCATCAAACATATGGTAGCCCATCTGTAAAGAGCACTCGGCTAGGCTCCCTGCTCTGAGGAGAAACACCCCCTGCATTTCAATAGCACTGCTCTTCAAAGAAATCTCTCAAAAAGGAGCCCTCTTTTCTATAACCAGATTAACTGCTCCATTCCAACAAGCTGTCCACAGATATCACTCACCACAGCAACTCTGGGTAGAATCTAATGGTGACTTCAGCGTGAGCACATTAGGATACTGAGAGGAGTTTCACATTCCAAGTTCTTGAACTAAGGCACCTTAATTTTCTAAACTTTTAAACCAACTTCTTAGGCCTTTCATGGGCCAGCGAAGAAATCTTCAAGGACCACATTCCAATCCTGTTGTAGGACCCAATGACAACTAAAGGAAACGATATCCAAGTAGTCAAGAGGGACACAGTCCTGCCTACCACTTCAATTTCCATTTCAAGCAACCTACACTTTGACATTATGGACACTTATTTTTTTCACACAAAACCCTCCTGAGCAGATTTTTTGACACGTCATAAAAAATTTTCCATGTAACCATAAGCAAACTGACTTTATTTTCTAAGGTTCTAAAGTCACTAATTTAAAACCTTAATCATCGTAAAACTTGCTATTTACACTATTAAGACCTCGGTCTGTTTCCACAAGTGACAGTGTTAAAATGCAGCTGTTACATCACAATGCAAAGTTATGCAAAGTAAATTAAGTCGCCTCCTCAAATGCCACATTTTTTCCCTATTACTTAAAAGACCTCCTGGATTTTTAACACTGCTGCTATGACTTAGTAAATAAATAAGAATTACTCCGTACAGTTGGGTGGCATTAAAGTTCAGTATTCTCCAGATCAGAGCGTTGTGACTGCTGTCCTACAAATACAGGACAAAAAGATCGCGAAGGAAAACTTACCTAATGCTCTAAGTGTGCTCAAACTACAAGATAAATTATCTTTCAATTTGGTATAAAAAAAATTCTTTGTCTAGATCTGCTCCTAGAAGTGGTACTTATTAGTAAAGAGTGTCCTAGATTTTTTCCCCAGCTTTATTGAAATGCAACTCACATATAACATCGTGTTAATGAAACGATTTTAAAAAGAAAAGTAGGTTAAAACATGCTAAAAGGCTCATCTTCGCTAAGAAGAACGAAGAAGGCTTACTTCGTTAAGAACAGATTCCTCACCGCTGCTTCCATAGGGGAAGCGCCAAACCTCCAGAAGGCAAGACATCTGTCAGCCTCTCCTGGAACCCGAAAACACGCGGCTAGCCACAAAGCACGAGTTTTTCCAAAGAGGTTGAAAGCTGAATTAAAAGCAGCTTTCGCAAATATGAAAGAAATCCCAGTTTTAAAAAGTTTAAGTTACTTCGAGATTAACCCCCAGGTTTTCCAGCTCTGGTGAAAATCTTTCCATCTGGTGCGATTTCTTCGCCTCGCCGCCACCCCCAACTCCAGAGAAGCAGCACAAGGCTCCTAGTCACCCCACCGAGGCGGCGGCGGCGGCTGCGGAAACCTGATCCCAGCCTGACTTTCAGTAAACACCAATGCAGAGAGCAATAAAGCATCCGGAACATTTGTCTCGGGTGCGCAGCCCCCGCCCGCTACATCTTTGATAAGTGGCTGTTGGAGGGGAGATTTATCAATGGTCCGAGCAGAAGGCTGGGAAGGCGGGAGGGAGGGGAAGAGGCCTCTCCTCTGCGCCCCGGGCGCTCCGCTCGGTCAGTGGGTGTGTTCCTGCCGCCGCCCCGCGAGCCCAGCTAAGGTGCATGGCAGGGGCTAGTGAGGCCTTTCCCGTCGCGCCACGCCGCCTTCCGCCCCGGCAAGCGCCTACGGGACCGGGGGTGTCGGGGAACAAAGCACTCGGCCCTAGAGCTGGCTCCCCTCGCGCGCGCGCCTCATACCTGCGTGAAGCAGCCCGAGGCTGAGCAGCAACAGAAGCAGCAACGCCAGGGGCGGCGGGCAGAGCCGGGGGCGGGGGCACTGCTCAGCCCCGGCGGCAGCGGCGAGGGCGGCGGCGGCGGCGCAGGAAGATGCTGCTCTCAAGCCCATGCCCGTCCATGCAGGTCTCGTGGGCTCCGGCGAGGGCGGCGGCGCGGGCGCCGTGGCGGGTCCCGGGCCGTGGCTGCGGCATGGGCCGGAGGACGCGCCTCGCTTCCTCTTCTTCCTCCTTCAGGCCCGCGTCGAGCACGGGCCGCCGCCACCGCCGCAGCGAGCAGTGCGCCGCGGGCGGAGCGAGTTGGCGGCGGCGGCAACAGGGCGCAGTGGCATCGTGGCGGCCGGAGACGGCGGCGGGCGGAGGGAGAAGGGGCGGGAGAGAAGACACAAAGACCGTGAGCGAGTGAGGGGCCCGACCTGCAGCGCGCGGGCGCCCTGGCCGCGGCCAGCGTGGGCTCACCAGGCGTGGAGCTCGGGTGTAGACGAAAATGAGGAGCACGCAGCCCCAACCAGCGGCCACCGCCGGCCAGGATATCTTTCCGCGTCTGCCCAGCTCTCAATCAATCTCAGCCCCTCACTGCCGCCCCGCCCGCCCTACACCCGCCAATCCGAGTCGTCCCCACCCCGACCTCGCCCCTCCCTCTAGCTCCATTGGCTGAGAGGCCGACGCTCTGGGCCCAGCCCGCCACTCGTAGGGCCCAAAGCGCCCGCCCCTCCGTGCCTCCTCCTTCTTTCTGCCTGCCCCGTGTAGTTCGGGTTCCGCGTCCGCCCGCTGCGAATCCTGTCCTTCGCGCCCGGGCCCAGCCTCCCTCCGGCTCCCTCCTCTGCTCTCCCTCCACCCCGTTCCGCGATTTACTGTTTCCTCGCACCCAATTGAAACAGGCGACAGCAACTTTGTCCTGGCGTCGTTACAAAGGCACCGGCCTTTGACCTCTCCTTGAATTAATGTGATCAGGTTCAACCTCCCTCCATGACTTTTATTAAAAATTTCTTTTTCATCACCCTCACTCTGTCCCTCCAGCTCCAGCTACGGCTACGGCTCCTTGGAGGAAGCGGACGCTTTTACCCTGAGCCTTGCGGCAGGTCCCTTCGCAGCCAATCACATCTGCGGAACCGCGTTCTTAGCCTGTTGCGGACTTTTGGTAAAGCTAGCACCCAGTCGCGTTGGAAATCCGAATGTGACCCACGGTCCGGAACAAATCGGATAGGCTGGGAAGGTACCCGCCAGCTCCCGACGGAGTTCGCTGGCAGCTGTGCGAGGCTCCGGTGTTCTTGTTCCTTTGACATTTCCCTTCCTGAAAGCTGCGGGGAGGGGTCTGAGAGCGGGCGAACTTCAACGTGTTCGGCTACAGTGTAATTAGATTAATGAGGATAGTAAGTTTTTAATGCAGTGTAGAATAATTATGCCATGATTTCTTGTTGCTCAGTGGCTTTTCCACAAATTTTCATCGTCTATTAGCAAATTAACCCAATGGCAGGTCGGTTTCTACTTTTGCGATTGAATGGATCCCAAAATGAGGGAAAACCAATTGTCTGCCAGAAAAGAGGTTGCCAGTGGAGACACAGGAAAGCATGTTGTGAGATTGATGATAGGTTCTAATTTGTTATGAGTAGGTGTGAAGTGGTATCTAATCTCAAGAATGGCCTCAAAGGCCGGGAGCCACTTCGTACTGCCCTTGTCTCTGCCCTTCTCCAAACGGCAAAGGGCTGCCATTTTAAATTCACTGATATCCAAGTCACAGTCTGCAACCCTACCTGCTACATTACTTAGAATCTCTAATTAGGAATTTCGTATCAACCACGGACACGTTAATATTCCAACATGTTAAAAAGTGCTAATCAATGGACCAGGATAATTGAGGACAAACCTTCCAACGCTCCAGCTTACTCATTAGACGCATTCTGAATTATACAAACCACTAGGTCCCTAATGAAGGATGCCTATCTATTTTTACTGCAACTTTTCATTACTTACTTATTACGTACTATGATGACTCAAGTGGTAAACACACCTTTCACTGCCCAAGATATAATCCAAACCTTGTGTGTATCTATAATATGCTTAATAGTAGCTTCAGAGTTGCCTGGAGAAATGACATTTTGGGGGGAGTTATCTGATATGATTTTTAGATGATACTGTGTTGTAAATCAAAAATTTACTCTCTTACAATTACTACATATTACAAATGAAATCAAGTTAATGAAATACTGGTAAGTGTCTTTTAAATAGTAATCAAATGTGAACACTATCTTTCAAAGTATTTTGCTAGCAAAGACTAACAGTAAGATGTTTCTTCTTCCTTAACCCAAGATTTAATTCGACCCCTATGAAAGAAGCATCCTACTTTATTGACCATACTTTAAAACATATAACCAAGAGTTAAGGATCAAATTCAGTTTAGTTTGAGTCTTTTCACTCCTGATTTTCTATGATTTCCCCGCCTTTCCTCTTCTCCCTCCTACATCCTGCTCCTTAAGTACACGGATGCTCTAGATTTTATCAACAGAGGGCACCCTCGAGTCACTGCAAATCCTGGTGTCCTGAAATGGAGCTGTTGTTCTTTAGAGGAAAAACTTCATTTTTTCTAAGGCACTTTACTGCTCCTCTGTTGTAAAATTTGACAAGCTTAATATTTATACGCCTAACAATTCACTTTTTATTGCTGCATAAGTGTTCAGCCTGCTAGAGGAAAATGTTAATTTTCACAATTAAACCACAAGGTGGTTCCTATTTTCAAGACATTAGTCTAGTTGACACATTGGCGGGGTAAATTCGGACTGTTAGTAAGATCCCGAATCAGCTTGGGAAGCAAGAGCGTAGTGAATGGTCACTTACAGCGCATCCACTCCCGCAGCTAGTATGCTGCAAGTTAAGGAGGATTTTAAGACTCTACAAAGAAAAATCTGGGGAGGGAGCTAGAACACAAACATAAAATCGATGACTTATAAAAGTTTTTACATTTTAATCAGAAAAAAAATCGTGAAGTGACAGCTTGCACAATTCACAAATCCACCCTGTTTCTTGCCACTTGTACTCTTTCCTCCTGCGTCTTTGTTTTCAGGAAAAAAAAGATGAGACTGGAACAGTATAATTAGGGGACACAGCAAAGCATCCGTGCAAAATGGGTAGAATTAAAACACATGCCAGCAACATTAATGGATTCTAAACAAGATGTGGTTTCTTATCCTGAACCTTTACATGATGTCTTAACTGTTCCCCTGTTAATAAACAGAATCTCCATTTTCAGAAATCTAACACGAGGTCTCTAACAATCACCGGGGGCAGAGGAGCCAGGAATCAGACCCGGGGTTGCGATTTGTGCAACCCATTTTAGAGTAAAGGCTCCCCTGCTGTTCCCCAGTCCACCCTACGCAAGGCAGGGGTGAAGGAGCCCGGAGTCCGACAGCCCAGCGGCAAGCAGCTTGTATATTGTACTTACATCATTCTTAACCCTTCCGTTCCTGGAGGGGGCTTGGCGGGATCAGGGGATCCCTGAGCTCCGGAACACGCAGGACCTGGATGTGAGAGGAGAGTCCCAGAGCCAGGGGTAAGCGCTGCGCCCCCGGAAGGAGAGGGCCTGGGGCGTGCGTGGGGCTCATCACCCGAGCGTATACAACCGGCCCCCGCGATCCCTTCGGGCTCAGCCGCGGCTCGCACCGCTCAAAGCGGCAGGTGCAAAAAGCATTTTGGAGTCGCTTGCCAGCGCGCGGAGGTAATGCGCTTCCTGTCCATTTATCTCAGGAAACCAGCGCAGCCTTCCCTTCCAAACAAAATTAACCTCTCATTACCCAGCCACTCATTCCCGAGAAGGCCTTAAAAGCTTTACCAGCTCGCTAATGTATTTAAGCTTTTCTTCCAGGCAAACGCAGCCGCTGCCGCGACTGCCATCAGCCCCGGGGGTTCCTCTGAGCTCCGCCGGGAGCCAACCGCTTACTTCCCCCCAGCCTGCAGGCTGGGAAACTCTGGCCAACCCAAATCCCAGTTTGTACTAATGAGCTGACCCGACACCCCTGAACCGACTTCATGCCGGAAGCAGCCCAAACAAGTTCCCACTAATTTCACAAGAGCCCCTCGTATCAAGTCCTCAGCTCCCCTATCCTCAAGGAACGGGGGAGGGTACCCGGGAGGAACTTCAATAGCAAGCTGTCCCCGGGGAGTGGGCGCTGACTCCCCTTTGGAACGCCAGCCCTGTTCGCAGCGGGGGCGGGAAGCACTGATCAGGGGCGTGGGGGTAGTGTTAGCTAGGATCCAGCCGATTCCAAAAGTGGAGAAGCAAAGGTGGTTCTAGGTCTACAAGGGGCAAGAAGGGGCCTTTTGGAGGGCTGGGGTTTTCTCACCCTGGTTCTCGCCGCCCCGAGGCTGGCAGATTTATACCACACAGGTGGACGGAGACCTAAACAAAATAGTCCCGGCCGCTGCCTGCCGCTCACCCCCCACGTCCCTCTGGCCCACCGCAAACTTCAACAAAATAAACAACTCACCACAGGCATTCCCTTGTCTGCAGCGCGACGCTTGCCAGCTGGGAAAATAAGCGGCAAGCCACGCGGCCGGGGCGCTGAGGGGGGCAGCGCGGCGGCCGCTTCTCTTCCCCAGGTCGGGGCGGCGGTAACCCGAGGCAGGAGGGAGGTTCCGGCTCGGGGGCTGCTGTCCCTGTTCCCCGACTGCTGCGTGAGCGCCCGGCAAGCGGCTGCCGCGACGTCTCCGCTACCTCGGGGAGGGGGCGTGAGGCAAACCCCTCGATTCCGTCTTGCTTTCTCCAAGCTGCTCTCTCTTCCCTCCGGAATCAAAGACCAAACCCAGGGGCCTCCACCCCACCCCTCCACATCTCCCCCTGCCGGCACATCCCGGATCTTTCCAGCGCGGCTGCGGAGTGGCAGGTAGCGGTGTCCCAGAACCCCAGCCCCCGGCTCCCGCTCTGCTGGCGCCTCTCGCACGTACACCTCCACCCCTAAGGCCTGCACAAAGAGCCTTTCACGCTGCCAGCGCCACCCTCCGCGCCGCCCTCCAGACCGGCTGCATTGCTTTTGCCCACCCGCGGCACCAGCGCATTGCCGCTTGGTGAGTGTGCCAGCCTTCGCCGGGGCAGGGCGGCAGTGAACGTGTGCAGGTTGTTCCTGCTCTGCGCTTCGGCACAGGCACAGGTGCGGTCCCTTGTCCCCCCTTCTACCGCTTTCTCTAGCTGTCCACCAGCGGCCACAAAATGCATTCCTTCCTTTGCATAAATGATCTTTGAGTGTCTTCCTAGTATGTCTAAACTGGGGGAGGCGGGCAGTAGTGGTCCTCTGGATTTTCGCTGAAATAAGGAATCCAAAGACCTTTCCTGTCCATCTAAATGTGGCTTGAGTTTGCAGCTTAAGAAAACCCAGGATAACGATTTGGGAATTACGAGGGGAGAGAGGGTTGAGAGAGACATCTAAGACACAGGTGAGGAAGTGTGTTATTAAGAACAAGCCCACGCAATGTTCAAGGAAAGAATCACTTGGGTAAGAGTAGAATGTATGCAGGGCGAGAGGGAAGGGACTAGCTGATCTTCCAAAGTTGAAAATGAGCATCACAGGTATTCAGCAGTAGCTACTGTTCTGTGCAAGGCCTGGGGCGAGCGGGCTGCTTCTCTTTGTCCAGGCAAATAAATATTCAAGTGTCTTGACCTAGGTATTTCACTTTTTGCCCCTTAGGAGTTTCTCCGACCCTCTCTAGCTTTTCTTCACCTTCTGCTCTCGGTCTAACGCTAGAGGCAGCATAGGGCAGGGTAAACAGGGAGGAGTGGGAATCTAGTGAGGAGGGTCCAGGAAGAACTTTCTGAATAGTAGTCTTAGGCAACTGATGTCTTTGGACCTTGGGTCACTATCAAAATGGGTGTGTTAGGGGCAATGGCCGGGTTCCTTCTGGTTCTGAAATCCTATGACGAGAGACATCTCTTCGCACCCTCTCTGTAGGTTCCCTTTTCCCCTTTGAAGCGTTTACCCACCTTGCTTTATCTTCTCCAAATGCCAATCAAATTGAGAAAAAAAAATACTGGGGATGTGTCACGGTAAACGTAAGATACACTGAAAAATGCTCTTTTTGCTATTGAGAATTAAAAAAATAATAACCCTCAGCTCCTGGTCCACAGAAACAAGGAATTTTAATGTCCTCACTTGCTTGCCTTTGAAAAGCCACTCCAGCAATCAGCAGAGCAGCAGACCAGAGCTTTAATTTAGAACGTAAAGGCAAGTCTCCTGTGTTTTTCTTTTTCCTTCCACCAACACAAAGACAAGCTGCCACATAAAATAATGATGAACAAGAGTTCAAAGCAAGACCAGAGAGCCAGCCCAGAGGACGTTTTCTAATGCAGCCCCAGTCCTTCAACACTCCCCTGCTAAAGCTGGCTTTGGACAGCACATAAATAGTAGGCAGAAGCTGCCAGAATCCCCTTCCCCACCCCCTTCCCATAAATATTGGTCAGTGGAATTTGTATTGTCAATCATCATGTAAATGCATTCATCAAATGTTGTCAGTCTTCATGTAAATGCATTCATCAAATCAATACACTAAATTTTTCCTTAGCCTCATACTTTCCAGAATTTTCAATTCACTATTCACTTTGGAATCTTTAGCCTTAGTTCTCCCTCTGGACAACCTTGACTGTTTTGTGTGGAATCTTTTCTGAAACCAAGACAAAAAAAGGTGAAATTTCATAATGAAGTGCTAATTTTCAAACTACAAATCTCTTGCTTCTTCAGTTTTATCAAAAGAATTTTAGAATTGCTTAGCTTTCATAGCAATGCACACTTAAAAAGTTATATATTAAAGAGAATTCTTAAGTACACTTTCATTGGGGAATATAAGTTATTGTTTAAACAATAGTGGTGGAGAAACATTTTTAGCTTTTTTAAATTCTGTTGCTTTCACTTGTATCAATCACACCCACCCTCATAACTGTCCCATTCATATATGCTAAAAACAGTTATATTTCTTATTAGACACTGTATGTTCCACTAGTAAAAGAACATGGCTTATTTTTTCCTCCCAAAATTCTTTATCTTGCTCAATGCTCCATAACTTTTTTCTCTTATTTCATTTTAATCTTTCTTTTTTTTCTCATACCAACCAAAATAAACCAAAGACGGGAATAGAAAAGGGACAAAAAAGTCACCTTCATTGTTTGACTTAGCATTTCTCTACTGACTGTAAAGAAACTTTCTAATGATTCAATGTGTATTTGCACCATCCTCTGAATTTCCACTTAAACGTGATAGAACTTCAGCTTTTAAAATGTTCTGTTAATGTATACATTCAACTCTCCAGTTGTCAAGGTCATAGTTTGCTTACTTTTGATATTTCTAAGTTTTTCCTTTTGCAAATTGGAAGAGTCATCTCAATGATCAAGCACCAAATGAATCCATTTTTCAGTATTTGTTTTCCTTTTTATTGCATGTGTTGTACTTCTTTTCTAGTTTCAGATTAATGCTCAATTTAATATCCTTTATTTACTCATAATGTTTGAGAATTATTATTATTGCTAATAAATTACACTATTTTAAATGTTAGTAGCACCAATAATAAGATTGGTAAGGAATAGAACATATATAAAATAATGCTGGGAGAAAATGCTGTTACACTTTCTACATGTGATTAATTTAGTTAAATGTTATTGAAGTTCATCAAGATCTTTTTTATTTTACAGGATCAGTGTTTAAATTGAGTGAAAACATAAAGGATCTAAGACCTACTTCTATCTGTAAAAGGGTGAGAATTTGCTTTGCTTTTTTCCCTCTATACAAAGATGTAAGACAGCTGTCTTGAACCATCAGCTCATGTGATGGTTGAAGTAAAGAATTCTGGTAAATTGTAAATTTTAAAATGAAACCCCTGGACACATAGCTAATGAACAAAGAAAAATTTTTTTTAAATCCTTCAGAAGATGAAAACTATTACATTCTATCAGCAAAGAAAGCCTGATTTTTTAGAGAAACCCTGCAATTCTAAAGTATTCCTACATACATATACAATAAAGTAGATAAATGAATGTGTATTAAATTAATAAATATTCCTGAAAACATATGTGATAAAAAGAAAGTAGACAATAATCTCCTTGACGTTCTAGGGAAAAAGCTACAATTTTTTGTGGGCTTGCTATTAGAAAAGCTCTTGTCATGAATCGTTTAGCCATCCAGTACAGTGTAAGATAGTAGAACATGGAACAGCAGGGACTGACCTTTTCCCTACTGTATTTGTAGATTTTTTTCAGTTGTAGTCATTAAAGACACCCACACACACACAAATTTTCTAGATCTTGTAATATGTCTTTAACATTAAAAAAAATTTTTATACAATTTTAAAGGTTATTTTCCACTTACAGTTATTACAAAATCTTGGCTATATTTCTCATCTTGTACAATATATCCTTGAGCCTGTCTTATACCCAATAATTTGTACATCCCACTCCCCCACCCCATATTGCCACTCCTCCCATCCCCACTGGTAACCACTAGTTTGTTCTCTATATCTGTGAGTCTGCTTCTTTTTTGTTCTATATAACATTTGTCTTTCTTTGACTTATTTCACTTAGCATAATGCCCTCCAAGTCCATCTATGTTGCTGCAAATAGCAAAATTGTTTTCTTGTTTATGGCTGAGTAGTATTCCACTGTATGTATATACCACCTCTTCTTTATCCATTCGTTTATTGATGGACACTTACGTTGCTTCCATATCTTGGCTATTGTAAATAATGCCACTATAAGCATAGGGGTGCATGTATCTTTTTGAATTAGTGTTTTTGTTTGTTTTTTGGATCTGTACTCAGCAGTGGAATTGCTGGGTCATATGGTAGTTCTATTTTTAGTTTTTTGAGAAACCTCCATACTGTTTTCCACAGTGGCTACACTAATTTACATTCCCACCAACAGTGTACGAGAATTCCCTTTTCTCCACACCCTTGCCAACATTTGTTATTTGTGTTCTTTTTGATGATAGCCATTCTGTCAGGTGTGAAGTGATATCTCATTGTGGTTTTGATTTGCATTTCTCTGATGATTAGTGACGTTGAGCATCTTTTCATGTGCCTATTGGCCATCTGCGTTTCCTCTTTGGAAAAATGTCTATTCGGTTCTGCCCATTTTTAATCAGGTTGTTTGTTTTGTTTTGTTTTTTGATGTTGAGTTGTATGAGCTGTTTATATATGTTGGATATTAACCCCTTATCAGTCATATCATTTGCAAATATTTTCTCCCATTCAGTAGGTTGTCTTTTCATTTTGTTGATTGTTTCCTTTGCTGTGCAAAAGTTTTTAGGTTTAATTAGGTCCCATTTGTTTATTGTACTATAAATCTTAAGAGGCAAAATATATATCCCCCAAATATTCACTTTCTGTTACATTACATTTGCTCTATAAAAGATAAACTTCAAGAAGCTGGAAAAGAACCTTTTAAGAGAGGTAAAAAATTGTAAAGTTACTCTTCTGTGAACCAATTTAGACCTACCATGGTAATTCATAACTTCTTTTAGAGATGAAGTCTCTATTCCCACACTCACCTGTATACAGAGTGGCAAGAACATTATAAAAATATGACAGAATGGAATATGCCAAAATCCTTAAAATGTCATAAAATCTATGACATTTGGGAAATTGGATAACCTCAATTCTAATAGCCAATATTACCAATTAAGAGTTTAAATAATAAAAAAACTAAGTGTGTTCTAATATATGAATGTTATGTTTATACCTACCAATATCAGAGAAAATTTCAAGGAGATATATTTTAATTCAACTTAATAAATTGAAAAAATAATGGGACCAAATGTGTTCAAATAATCACAAATACAAAAATAATAAGTATTTTCCTTTTTCTTCTTTTTTTCTCATATTTCATCATGCCATCCTTTCAAGTTGTCTAAGCCACACAAAGAGACTCAGGCAGTGTTTGTGCCAGAAGTAAGGTTAGATTGGAGCCTGAGAATGAACCCAGGGATGAAAACAGTGCATGTTCATCAGATGTTTTAGTGAAATAAATCTGGCTGAATTCAGGAGTGGGGCTTATTTCACAAGAGTAGGAAAGGATTCTCAGAGGTCAGGCTCTTGCTGTTGAGTTGTTAATGTGCTCTTCAGCTGTCCCAGCTGGGACTGTCCATCAACTAAGAATGTGAGGAATGCATGACTGGTGCAGGGATCTATGTGAAATAGATGAAGTTTCCCTTTCCCCTGCCCCCTGGTAGGGGTGCCACAAGGGAGATGGTGGATATACACCCCCCTCCAGACCCCCCAGTAAACAATCAGCATCCAGGATACGTACTCCTTGTTACAGAAAGGATCATGCACAAATATAATTCCTTTCTTTTAATCCTTCGATTAAGCAAATGATTTTTGAGCACCCACCAGTGAGCCTGGCAATCCTCTAGATCCCGGGGATACTGCTGAAAATAATTCAGACAAGGCTCTGAAGAATGTACATTCGGATGGTGGGAAAATAAACAGGTAAACAAATCAATAAACAAAATAACTTTAATAATGCTATAGAGTTTAAGGAACAGGGTGCATGTTAGCAACAAGGGTGAGAAGGAGTCACCATTAATGGAAAGGGCTTTCTGAGATATCATGGAAAGGCCTGTAATAATATGGGGGAAAGGGTTCTAGGCAGAGGTCAGGGTCTCAAGGTATGAACAATCTTTCAGTGTTCAAGGAATGGAAAAAACTATGGCAAAAAGTATTTTACCTGGGAGAATTTTTAGCAATCTAAGGCAGACTTCTTTGGCACTTGAATGAGGGAGATTTCTTGGTTGTTCCCAAACCTCAGGAAGGTAAGAAACAGAAGAAGCATTTATTTAATTACTATTAGGAGTGACACCTTGTGTCTGACTCCGACGTAGGTGGGACTGGTTGGGCTCTAAGTGCACTCTCATAACCTCTCTCTGAAGCACAGATTGTTCTCATTTTGTAGATGAGGAAATTCAGATCAAAAGATTGAAAAACCTGCCCAAAGATACATAATAAGTGGGTGGTACAGGATTTGAACCAAGTTTTTCTGATTCTAAAGTACAGTTTTTTTCCATTAGACTTCATCGCTCTATGTTATTTATGGACAGTCCTGGCGTTAGAATGCACAGAGATTCATCATAAAGTTTTTGCGCCCCTGACAAATAAAATGAGTGTAATTAATAGGAGAATTAAAAGGTGAACTAATTGGGAAAAAACATTAAGAATTACTTTTAGAAATTTAAAATTAAAAATGTAGTCCTCTTCTAGCCCAATCAAGAATCTCTCCTCAGTAGTGCAGAGAGCCAAAGATTTTCTCAACTCATACTCTGCCGCTCTATATAGCTTTTGTCAAGACTTGAATGAACTTTCTTCACTTGATTAAATGTCCAGTAGCCTATGGCTTGATCACAGGAGTACAGGTTTGATGCACACTCTTTCAATGGGATGCCTATACGTTTCTAGGGAATTCACAAGCAGAATTATCTTATGGATATAATCGTGCCTGTTTCACAACGTAGCTCGTGCCATTTCCTTAGTAAGGGCTGTGCGACTATGGAAATGCATGAGTGGTGTCCATGGTGCCAGGTACACAATAATATTAGTGGTTTCCTACAAAATCCAGAGCCTGGAAGGAACACGAGAGGTAATTATGTGGAAAAAGTCTGATATAATCACATTGGAAAATAATCCGAGTTATCAATGCACAACTTCATTACTGTACCCATTATTACTTTTAACAGAGAGCTAGTACTGTTTTATCCACTGTTCATTCATTCAGTCAGTTGGTTATTGAGCCAATCCTTGTTTCCATAAACATTTACTGAACTACATACTATGTGTCCGTACTCTTCTAGGCACTAGAGATATATCGGTGAAAGAAAAAAGAGTTAAGAACTGAGAAATATATCAATGAATGAATCATAAAAATCCTCCCACCTAGAAGGAGAGACAGAAAATAAACATAAACATGAGGACGTTGTAGAGTATATTAAAAGTAGTAACATGCTCTGGGAAAAATAGAACATGATAGCGAGATATGGAATGCTGGTTTTTATGTATAGTTTTCAAAAGGGTGGTTAAGGTGGGCTTGGCTGAGAAAGTGACATTTGAGCAAAGACTTGGAGGAGTTGATTGAGTGACCCACGCAACTATCTGAAGGGAGTTCAAGGCAGAAGCAACAGCCAGTGCAAAGATTCTTAGGCAGGAGCATACCTGGCATTTTTGAGAACGAGAAGAGAGGCCAGTTTTGTCAGAATGGAGTGAGCAAGGGAGAGTTATGAGTTTAGATACATTAAGCGGCCCCAGATCACAGAGAACTTCAAGACAATTGTAAGGAGTCTAACTGAATTTGGGAACCCTAGGAGAATTCTGAGCAGATGAACGACTTGATTTGAATTTTAGGAGTTCACTCCTGTAGTTTTGCTGAGAATTTACTATGACCAGGCAAAGGTGGAAGCTGGGAGTCCATTGGGATGGTTATTTCAATAATCTGTGTAAGAGACGATAGCAGGTCAGACCAATAGTGGTAGCAAAGGAATTGCTTAGAAGTGGCTTGATTCTGGATATATTTGGATGTTTGAATCAAAAGGCTTTCTTGATAGATCAGATGGAGATGTTAGGGAGTAGTCAAGGATCCCTCTAAAGCTTTTGGCCTGAGGCACCATCAAGATAGAATGCCATCAACTGAGCTGAGTTGGAACAGGTTGGAAAGACAAAATGCACCAGTTAAGGAGATGATTTTATTCAGTCTGTTGCAGTAAGGAGAAAGTTCATTAATGAGGACCATCTCAAAAACAAGGAAGGGGCCTTGAGGGAGAGGCAGGTACAAAATGGAGTCATCAGGTCATCTTATGGGAGTCATGAGGAAGGATGGAGAGGGATCTTTCTCATCTGATTCATTTGAGGAAGAGTGGAGGTGAGTTATCTTGATATATTTGAGGGCAGGGTGGTGCTTCATGGTGAGCCATTTCTTCAAACACAAAAGAGTGGGAGCAGAGGGCTCAGGTAAAGTTAAATATTGTCTGTGAGGAAAAGTAAGAGTTTAGTTTTGGACTTATTAGGTTTAAGATTTCTGTTAGATTTCCTGGTGAAAATCTCTTCAATATTTCTTTGCCTGACATCAAGATGTTTGCTGTATCCAGCCCTGAATTCTCACACTGCATGTAAAAACATGTAATTTGAATAATCAATTTTATTTCATTTCAGTAAACAGATGAAGTCTCTGAATTATTTTTTTATTGTATAAGTATTTTTGTTTTTGTTTTTGTTTTTTGCGGCACATGGGCCTCTCATTGTTGTGGCCTCTCCCGTTGCGGAGCACAGGCTCCGGACGCGCAGGTTCAGTGGCCATGGCTCACGGTCCCAGCCGCTCCGCGGCATGTGGGATCTTCCCGGACCGGGACACGAACCTGTGTCCCCTGCATCGGCAGGCGGACTCTCAACCACTGTGCCACCAGGGAAGCCCAGTATTTTTGTTCTTAACAGCCTTCATATTACTAAAATTATTTTAATGAAATTGGAACCAAATTTTCCTTTATCTGACACTTCAGATATTCCACATCTCAGTGATGGGATCCATGGATCACGAAAGACTGTAGGGTACTGGTCATGATTGATTTCATATTCACACCTACTTATGTGTATCATATGTTCTTTCCCCTGTAGGTCCAGTAAATTAGAAAAAACATACCTATCTTTAGTAAATTTGCCTAAAGATACATGAAAACCTTTTTGATATCTATATACAATAAAATACATAAAATGGTTCATTTGATTATAGTGTTAGAGGTTAATGGTCTGGATTTTTCTCACATGTCCTGCCAACACCTAGAGTGCCTCATGTTTCATATGAAATTCAGGACAGCCAATCTGATCAAAGCAGTCAGAGAAATGGTAGGAAATGTAGGCCTTTTGGGGAAAAGACTAGAAAAGAGTAGATTGTAAATTATATGTATATGGAATGAGAAAAGAGTGACGATAGAGAAGTTTTAGGTAGGAAAGAACATGTTGAGTTTAGAAATCTTAGAAGTTAAATTTAAGGAACAAAAGATTAAAAGAGTGAGAACAAACTATACTTTGGTCCAAGGACAAAAGGCACTTGTGAAATGTTATAAAATATTATAAACAAGCTTTGTTTGCAGGTTTGGGAATCTGATTTAGACTATCCCCTTTATTTTGGGGAAAGAATGACTTGATTTTAAAGTAATCCATACTTGGGATATCTTTTGTATTACCTGCTTTTGGCTTTAGAAAGGCAATAATTGTAACTAAATTCTATTAATTAACATAGGAAATTAGCTCAGAAACCAATATAAACTTCACTATTATCTCACTGAATTCTCATAACAATCTTACAATCTGATATCATTATTTTCTGCATTGTACAGATAAGAAATTTAGAAGGTGAGGTAACTTACTAAGTCATGCTACCCACCCTCCCCTCACCCCACCCTCCGCCCCAGGAAAAACAAGGAAGTTGAAGAGGTAGGATTCAAACCCACGTCTATGACTCTAAAGTCTCTTATAGAGCTGCCATATGATCCAGCAATCCCAATCCAGACAAAACTATAAGTCAAAAATGTACATACACCCCTATGTTCATAACAGCACTATTTACAATAGCCAAGACATGGAAGCAAACTAAATGTCCACCAACAGAAGAATGGATAAAGAAGATGTGGTACATATATACAATGGAATACTACTCAGCAATAAAAAAGAATGAAATAATGCTATTTGCAGCAACATGGATTGATTTAGAGATTATCATACTAAGTGAAGTAAGTCAGAAAGAGAAAGACAAATACCATGGTATCACTTATATGTGGAATTTAAAACATGATACAAATGAACCTATCTTCAAAACAGAAATAGACTCACAGACACAGAGAACAGACTTGTGGTTGCAAAGGGGGAGGTGGGGTGGGAGAGGGATGGATTGGGAGTTTTGAATTAGCAGATGCAAACTATTATATATAGAATGGAGAAACAACAAGGTCCTACTGTATAGCACAGGGAACTATATTCAACATCCTGTGATAAACAATAATGGCAAAGAATGTAAAAAAGAATATATACATAGGTAAAGCTGAATCACTTTGCTGTACAGCAGAAACTAACACAACATTGTAAATCAACTATACCTCAATTTAAAAAAAAAAGCCTCAAGTCAATCTTTCTCTTTTATTTTCCTAAAAATAACTCAAGAGAGGGCAGACAGCAAAAGCAAGAACTATAATCCTGCAGCCTGTGGAACGAAAACCACATTAACAGAAAGATAGACAAGATGAAAAGGCAGAGGGCTATGTACCAGATGAAGGAACAAGATAAAACCCCAGAAAAACAACTAAATGAAGTGGAGATAGGCAACCTTCCAGAAAAAGAATTCAGAATAATGACAGTGAAGATGATCCAGGACCTCAGAAAAAGAATGGACGTAAAGATCAAGAAGATGCAAGAAATGTTTAACAAAGACCTAGAAGAATCAAAGAACAAACAAACAGAGATGAACAATACAATAACTGAAATGAAAACTACACTAGAAGGAATCAATAGCAGAATAACTGAGGCAGAAGAACGGATAAGTGACCTGGAAGACAGAATGGTGGAATCCACTGCTGCTGAACAGAATGAAGAAAAAAGAATGAAAAGATATGAAGACAGCCTAAGAGACCTCTGGGACAACATTAAACACAACAACATTCGCATTATAGGGGTCTCAGAAGGAGAAGACAGAGGCAAAGGACCCGAGAAAATATTTGAGGAGATTATAGTTGAAAACTTCCGTAACATGGGAAAATAAATAGCCACCCAAGTCCAGGAAGTGCAGCGAGTGCCATACAGGATAAACCCAAGGAGAAACATACCGAGACACATAGTAATCAAATTGGCAAAAATTAAAGACAAAGAAAAATTATTGGAAGCAGCAAGGGAAAAATGACAAATAACATACAAGGGAACACCCATAAGGTTAACAGCTGATTTCTCAGCAGAAACTCTACAAGCCAGAAGGCAGTGGCATGATATACTTAAAGTGATGAAAGGGAAGACGCTACAACCAAGATTACTCTACCTGGCAAGGATCTCATTCAGATTTGATGGGGAAATCAAAATCTTAACAGACAAGCAAAAGCTAAGAGAACTCAGCACCACCAAACCAGCTCCACAACAAATGCTAAAGGAACTTCTCTAAGTGGGAAACACTAGAGAAGAAAAGGACCTACAAAAACAAACCCAAAACAATTAAGAAAATGGTCATAGGAACATACATGTCGATAATTACCTTAAACGTGAATGGATTAAATGCTCCAACCAAAAGACACAGGCTTGCTGAATGGATACAAAAACAAGACCCATATATATGCTGTCTACAAGAGACCCACTTCAGACCTAGGGACACATACAGACTGAAGGTGAGAGGATGGAAAACGTTATTCCATGCAAATGAAATCAAAAGAAAGCTGGAGTAGCAATACTCATATCAGATAAAATAGACTTTAAAATAAAGAATGTTACAAGAGACAAGGAAGGACACTACATAATGATCAAGGGATTAATCCAAGAAGAAGATATAACAATTATAAATATATATGCACCCAACACAGGAGCACCTCAATACATAAGGCAACTGCTAACAGCTATAAAAGGGGAAATCGGGCTTCCCTGGTGGTGCAGTGGTTGAGAGTCCACCTGCTGATGCAGGGGACATGCGTTCGTGCCCCGGTCTGGGAAGATCCCACATGCCGCAGAGCGGCTGGGCCCGTGAGCCATGGCCACTGAGCCTGTGCGTCCAGAGCCTGTGCTCCACAATGGGAGAGGCCACAGCAGTGAGAGGCCCGCGTACCGCAAAAAAAAAAAAAAAAAAGAGGAAATCAACAGTAACACAATAATAGTGGGGGACTTTAACACCTCATGTACACCAATGGACAGATCATCCAAAATGAAAATAAATAAGGAAACAGAAGCTTTAAATGACACAATAGACCAGATAGATTTAATTGATATTTATAGGCCATTCCATCCAAAAACAGCAAATTACACTTTCTTCTCAAGTGTGCATGGAACATTCTCCAGGATAGATCACATCTTAGGTCACAAATCAAGCCTCAGTAAATTTAAGAAAATTGAAATCATGTCAAGCATCTTTACTGACCACAACGCTATGAGATTAGAAATGAATTACAGGGTAAAAAATGTAAAAAACACAAACACATGGAGGCTAAACACTACATTACTAAATAACCAAGAGATCACTGAAGAAATCAAAGAGGAAATTAAAAAATACCTAGAGACAAATGACAATGAAAACACGATGGTCCAAAACCTGTGGGATGCAGCAAAAGCAGTTCTAAGAGGGAAGTTTATATCTATACAAGCCTACCTCAAGAAACAACAAAAATCTCAAATAGACAATCTAACCTTACACCTAAAGGAACCAGAGAAAGAAGAAAAAAAAAACCCAAAGTTAGCAGAAGGAAAGAAATCATAAAGGTCAGAGCAGAAATAAATGACATCAATAAATTGATCAATAAAACTAAATGCTGGTTCTTTGAGAAGATAAACAAAATGCATACACCATTAGCCAGACTCATCAAGAAAAAGAGGGAGAGGACCCAAATCAATAAAATTAGAAATGAAAAAGGAGAAGTTACAACAGACACCGCAGAAATACAAAGCCTCCTAAGAGAATACTACAAGCAACTCTATGCTAATAAAATGGACAACCTGGAAGAAATGGACAAATTCTTAGAAAGGTATAACCTTCCAAGACTGAACCAGGAAGAAATAGAAAATATGAACAGACCAATCACAAGTAATGAAATTGAAACTGTGATTAAAAATCTTCCAACAAACAAAAGTCCAGGACCAGATGGCTTCACAGGTGAATTCTATCAAACATTTAGAGAAGAGCTAACACCCATCCTTCTCACACTCTTCCAAAATATTGCAGAGGAAGGAACACTCTGAAACTCATTCTATGAGGCCACCATAACCCTGATACCAAAACCAGACAAAGATACTACAAAAAAAAAAAAAATTACAGACCAATATCACTGATGAATATAGATGCAAAAATCCTCAACAAAATACTAGCAAACAGAATCCAACAACACATTAAAAGGATCATACACCATGATCAAGTGGGATTTATCCCAGGGATGCAAGGATTCTTCAATATACGCAAATCAATCAATGTGATACACCATTTTAACAAATTGAAGGATAAAAACCATATGATCATCTCAAAAATGTAGAAAAAGCTTTTGACAAAATTCAACACCCATTTATGATAAAAACTCTCCAGTAAGAGGGCATAGAGGGAACCTACCTCAACATAATAAAGGCCATATACGACAAACCACAGAAAACATCATTCTCAATGGTGAAAAACTGAAAGCATTTCCTCTAAGATCAGGAACAAGACAAGGATGTCCACTCTCACCACTATTATTCAACATAGTTTTGCAAGTCCTAGCCATGGCAATCAGAGAAGAAAAAGAAATAAAAGGAATACAAATTGGAAAAGAAGAAGGAAAACTGTCACTGTTTGCAGATGACATTATACTATACATAGAGAATCCTAAAGATGCCACCAGAAAACTACTAGAGCTAATCAATGAATTTGGTAAAGTTGCAAGATACAAAATTAATGCACAGAAATCTCTTGCATTCCTATACACTAATGATGAAAAATCTGAAAGAGAAATTAAGGAAACACTTCTATTTACCATTGCAACAAAAAGAATAAAATACCTAGGAATAAATCTACCTAGGGAGACAAAAGACCTGTATGCAGAAAACTATAAGACACTGATGAAAGAAATTAAAGATGATACCAACAGATGGAGAGATATACCATGTTCTTGGATTGGAAGAATCAATATTGTGAAAACGAGTATACTGCCCAAAGCAATCTACAGATTCAATGCAATCCCTATCAAATCACCAGTGGCGTTTTTTACAGAACTAGAGCAAAAAATCTTAAAATTTGTATGGAGACACAGAAGACCCCGAATAGCCAAAGCAGTGGAAAAAAATGGAGCTGGAGGAATCAGACTCCCTGACTTCAGACTATACTACAAATCTACAGTAATGAAGACAATATGGTACTGGCACAAAAACAGAAACATAGATCAATGGAACAAGATAGAAAGCCGAGAGATAAACCCACACACCGATGGTCAACTAATTGATGACAAAGGAGGCAAGGATATACAATGGAGAAAAGACAGTCTCTTCAATAAGTGGTGCTGGGAAAACTGGACAGCTACATGTAAAAGAATGAAATTAGAACACTCCTTAACACCGTACACAAAAATAAACTCAAAATGGATTCAAGACCTAAATGTAAGACTGGACACTATAAAACTCTTAGAGGAAAATATAGGAAGAACACTCTTTGACGTAAATCACAGCAAGATCCTTTTTGATCCACCTCCTAGATTAAGGGAAATAACAACAAAAATAAACAAATGGGACCTAATGAAACTTAAAAGCTTTTGCACAGCAAAGGAAACCATAAACAAGACGAAAAGACAACCCTCAGAATGGGAGAAAATGTTTGCAAACAAAACGACGGACAATGGATTAATCTCCAAAATATATAATCAGCTCATGCAGCTCAATATTAAAGAAACAAACAACACAATCCAAAAATGGGCAGAAGACCTAAATAGACATTTCTCCAAAGAAGACATACAGATGGCCAAGAAGCACATGAAAAGCTGCTCAACATCACTAATTATTAGAGAAATGCAAATCAAAAGTACAATGACGTATCACCTCACACCAGGTAGAATGGGCAACATCAGAAAATCTACAAACAACAAATGCTGGAGAGGGTGTGGAGAAAAGGGAACCCTCTTGCACTGTTGGTGGGAATGTAAATTGATACTGCCACTATGGAGAACAGTATGGAGGTTCCTTAAAAAACTAAAAGTAGAATTACCATATGATCCAGCAATCCCACTACTGGGCATATACCCAGAGAAAACCATAATTCAAAAAGACACATGCACCCCAATATTCATTGCAGCACTATTTACAATAGCCTGGTCACGGAAGCAAGCTAAATGCCCATCAACAGACGAATGGATAAAGAAGAAGTGGTACATATATATATACAATGGAGTATTACTCAGCCAGAAAAAGGAACGAAATTGAGTCATTTGTTGAGACATGGATGGATCTAGAGACTGTCATACAGAGTAAAGTAAGTCAGAAAGAGAAAAACAAATATTGTATATAAACGCATGTATGTGGAACCTAGAAAAATGGTACAGATGAACTGGTTTGCAGGGCAGAAGTTGAGACACAGATATAGAGAACAAATGTATGGACACCAAGGGGGGAAAGCCATGGTGGGTGGGGATGGTGGTGTGCTGAATTGGGCAATTGGGATTGACATGTATACACTGATGTGTATAAAACTGATGACTAATAAGAACCTGTTGTATAAAAAAATAAATTAAATTAAATTTAAAAAAACTCAATAAAATGTACCTTGATGGGATTTTTTTCTTTCTTTCTTTTTTTTTTTTTGTTATCCTTCAGAGGATGTTTCTAATCAGGAGGGTTAAAAGCCATAAAGTAATTTGACATTTTAAATTGGATAGAAGAAAGAACTTTGTTATGTACCTTTTATTACTGTCCTTTGTTCTGAGAATAAGAGGTAATTGACAGAACACTTGAAGCTTTCCAATCATCTACCCTCCCATGTCTGGTTTGATAAGTATGTAGTTTGCATATACATACTATAACTTAGAGCTGTAAGAATTCATGCTATATTGAGGTGACTTGTGTCATCATTGTTTTAAGGTTTTTGTTTTTGTTTTTGCGGTACACGGGCCTCTCACTGTTGTGGCCTTTCCCGTTGCGGAGCACAGGCTCCGGACGCGCAGGCTCAGCGGCCATGTCTCATGGGCCCAGCCACTCCGCGGCATGTGGGATCTTCCTGGACCGGGGCACGAACCCACATCCCCTGCATCGGCAGGCGGACTCTCAACCACTGTGCCACCAGGGAAGCCCTGTTTTAGGGTTTTTAAAAATAGACTTGATTGTATCATAACTGTATAAATTCTTAACTGATTCACAGAAGAGTGCTAAGCTTGGTAGTTTTTTATATCTACATTGTAGACAGTTAATCATGTATTATTTTGTAGTTCTTGGACATAAACAAAAATTTTATTTATTGACTAAATATGTTTATAGGGAAAGTAGAGACTTTCTGGTTTATTATGTTAACACATCTTATTAATAAAACTAAATAATCACAGAATGATAGAGAAAGGAAATGAATGATGTCACATCAAAAATATATGCAATGTAATATATCTGTCAGCTTTTTTGCTATGGGTCTGAAGGATGAGTCTGAAGGAAAGATGTTATTCAGAAAAATGCTTATTGAGAAACACTTGGTGCTGGAAGAGCAATTCACTTTATTTTCTGTTTATTGTTCTCAAGTCTCCACAGTTTAGTAGCATATATTTTTATTAGTTTGCATTATGCAGCATGTTCACAAGAAAGAGACACAAAGATGCACTGAAACAAAGCAAACAGGAAAGTGGATAGGCAGATACACAATAGAAAAAAGAATTCAGAACATTCGAGATTTTACTAAGTAGGGGAACTGGTTGCATGCTGTAGCTAAAATCTATGAGAAAGAGATAATTCAGAATTCAGCATAAGCCTCTCTTTGTGATAAAACATATCAGGGCTAGTTTCAGTGTTCCAGATTAATTTCCCTCTCACGAAAGCATATTTACCGGCCTGCCATTGTCATAGTTCTCCTTCTCAAAATTAAATTCCTTTTAGCTAGCATTTTCCTGTGGAAAATATACATAACAGTGTGCCTAGATGGAATTCAGAGGAGAACAAAAGATAAGAAAAGTTTTCCAGGTCATGAAAGTCAAACATAAAGACTGTGCTCTGAACTTCAGAGCCTATAATTCATGTGTTTTTTCCTCATTAGGTAGCTCAGTGGATCGCAAAGCGAGATCCTGCTTGTATGAGCAGCTTCAGTATCACCTGAGAACTTGTTAGAGATGCAAGTTCTCTGGCCTCACCTGGGGTCTACTGAATCAGAACATCTGAGAGTGGGGTCCAGCAACCTGTGTTTTAACAAACCCTTCAAATGATTCTGGTTCATGTTGTGAGAACTTTGGGGTTGGGCCCTTGCTAATTCACAGTGTAGCTCTTAAAACAGTAGCAAAGGTACCAGTTGGAAACTATTAAGAAATTCAGATTCTTGGGCCCTGCGCCAGATCCAGGGAATCAGAATGTGCATTTTAACTAGATCCTCAGATGATTTCTCTGCATGTTAAATTTTGGGAAGCGCAGGGCTAGCCATTCTCTCATGGTTTTCAGCCTTGGGTGCATAATGAAACCACCTGGGGATGTTTAAAAACTAACTCCAAGGCTTCCCTGGTGGTGCAGTGGTTAAGAATCCACCTGCCAATGCAGGGGACACAGGTTTGAGCCCTGGTCCGGGAAAAATCCCTACATGCCGCAGAGCAACTAAGCCCATGCACAACTACTGAAGCCCGAGCGCCTAGAGCCTGTGCTCTGCAAGAAGAGAAGGCACTGCAATGAGAAGCCTGCTTGCCACAACTAAAGAAAGCCCACGTGCAGCACCGAAGACCCAATGCAGCGAAAAATAAATAAATAAATTTATTTTAAAAAAAAGGCTACCTCCAGAGATTCTGATTTAATTGTCCTGGGATGTTGTCTAGACACCAGGGATTTTTTTTCAAAGCTCCCTGGGTGATTCTAGTGGGCAGGCAAGGTTGAGAACCACTCCTTTAAGCTCTCAAACAGAGTTTATTTACTTTTGTTTTTGACAAGCTTCTTTATATGATTTTCAACTTTGCAGGATATCTTAATCTTCAGCTACATAGTAGAAGAAGAATATCCCGGGTAAGAGAAGTGATTATTTCACTTTACTCTGAATGATCATATCACACCCAAAGCACTGCCTTTAGCTCTGGGCTCCCTTCTGGAGAAGAATGTAGAAAAACTAGAGCATGTTTAGAGGGGTTGGACCAAGAGAAGCAATGCAAATCATTCCTCTGAGAATTTATAAATTCCTCAGGAATTTATAATGTTTAGGCAGCCGGAATGATCTTTTTAAGCATAAATCAGGTTTCATCACGTTCATGCCTGTCACTTGCCTTTGGATTTGGAAAGAAATCTAAGCCTTTTACCAAGTCCCTACATGATCTGGTGCTGCGTACCTCTTCCACCTCACCTCACGCTCCTTGCTCCTCTCATTTCTCACCTCTCCAGCCACTGTTGTGTTCCTAGGTCACTTTGAGAGTTTTCTCACCTGAGAGGAAATTCACCTTCTGTTCCTTCTGCCTAAAGTGATTTTCCCTTGGCTTTTCCCATGGATGGAGCTTCAACTTTCAGGTCTCTACTCAGATACGGTGCTTCCTCATGTACTCGGTCTCTCCTAGTACCTTTCCGGAACAAAAGCCTAGTTAGGTTCTGCCCGATAACTCCTGTGATCTGTAATTATCTTGTTTACTTATTTACTTTCTTGTTTATTATCTTCCTTCCTAGAATGTGAGTTTGATGAGGACAGGGACCTTATTGGATTTATTCATTACTATAATCCCAGTGTCTAGAGTGGTGCCCAGCACAAAGTAGGGGGTAAATAATAATTCACTGAATGGCTGAAAAATGAAGGAAAAGAGAAAATTTTGGGTACCATGATAGTTATTTTCAAATATTTAAAAAACTGTAACTGGAAAGGAGTTCAGATTTGAATGGCTATCACTAAAACCAAAAGATGAACATTGTAAGGGGACTAATAGATAAAAAAAATTCACAAAGCTGAAAGGAGCAATAGGCAGCCAGAGGAAGAATTAAGTTGTCATAGTAGATGCGTACAGGATTCAGGTGGTTGGCATTCGACAGAGTTGTCAATGAGGAGAATTGAACATTTGCAAGGTGATTGGTTTCAATGATCACTGATGTCCTATTCAATCTCATGACTCTAAGAAAAAGAAAATGAAGGAGGGCTGCTAGGGACAGGTGCAATGTCAGTGTTGAGAAGATAGAGCAGATGGAGAAAGGCAGGAACATTTCAAAAGTCAGGCTCAAGACTTGAAAAGGACTATAATAGAGCCTGATTTTTGTGTGTGTGTTAGAGCAAACAGCTCTATGCTCATCAGTAGCTCTGAAGGCTACCACTACATCACTGCACAATATCATTCATAGAAACATTTATATTTTCCTTTTTAAACAGTGTGACATATTCATTGTCATTTTTCACTTTGTAAAAATACTGTAAATGTTGCATATTTTATTCATCATTTGCCTTTACTATTTCTATGGCTTTTGAGTATACATCATATAAGTAATCATTTATGAAACCAATCTTATATGAATATCTTTGAAGTGAAATATTCGTGCACCCTTATGATTAGGCTATAAAGATAAATTCCTAGTAATGAAAATAATAGTTTCACGGGTATTCAAGTATTTAAGGCTTTAATGATAGTTATTTATAATGATAAATTTGAGTCGTTAATATTCTTTGTTTAAAGAGTCAGGTAAAGTCAGTGATTTATTTTGGAAAGAATTCTACCCAACATAATTAAAAGAGTTTGGGCGTGTAAAATTATGAAGTCAACTTTCAAAAAAAGTCAATTATCCAGCTATGTCTATTCACCAAGGGTCCCATAGCCTACATGCTACACTCTTTGTCTAAATTCTTTTTTTTCTTTTGGCCGCACCGGACAGCTTGCGGGATCTTAGTTCCCTAACCAGGGATCAAACCTGGGCCATCACAGTGAAACCGCTGAGTCCCAACCATTGGACCGCCAGGGAATTCCCTTGTCTAAATTTGTTACAGGGATTTATATTGATTGAATAGAAATGTGTTTAATACTATAGATAATATACATATAATCTCATTGGCCTTATTTGCACTGTCTACTCCATCGGTGGAAATGCACTGTCATAATTAAGTTGAACTCTTTTCTAGTAAGGAAAAAGAGATTATTGGGTTAAAATATTTCACTCATTGCTCTGTACTGTATCCATATATTGAATAGGTGTTTCAACCTTCACTTCATTTTTTTTTTTTTTTTTTTGCGTACGCGGGTCTCTCACTGTTGTGGCTTCTCCCGTTGCAGAGCACAGGCTCCGGACGCGCAGGCTCAGCGGCCATGGCTCACGGGCCCAGCCGGTCCGCGGCATGTGGGATCTTCCCGGACCGGGGCACGAACCCGTGTCCCCTGCATTGGCAGGCGGACTCTCAACCACTGCGCCACCAGGGAAGCCCATTCACTTCATTTTGATATTTAGACTTATTCCTCATGTTTCCAGTCAGCAAATCTCATCAGAAGGGTTCAGTGGAAATTCCATAGGAAGACCTGGTACCAACCAAATATTAAGTTTATTTCTAAGGGTAGCTTTATCTCACTTTGGATATTCATCTGTTTCTTTTTTGTTGTTGCCATATGCTCTGTGTTATCATTAAATTTTTTTATCAATGAGCTCAATGCTTACAACTGAATTTGGGCAATTAGTTACTGGAATGGCTGATGGAGGCTCTAACAGAGAATTGGAGTCTGACTAATCAACAGGTTTACAGCAGTTAAATTACAGTTTACCATTGCAACTGCCAATTACCTTGTTCGAACTTTGGAGGAGGATTTATTAACCAGCTGATGACATGGCCTGTGCTTTTTTTTTTTCCCTATATCATGATGAAATCATTGGGGATCTCTCTGAATCCTCACATCTTCTAGGTTACATTTAATTATCTGTGTTCTTCACTCTGTTTAGTCCTTTGCCAAATTTATTGTTTTTACTTTATGTTATCTCCTGAATTTGGTGTTTTTTCCTGTAACTATATCCTGTAACTATAGTCCTCTGTCTCATTCTCATTACCTCTTGCTTGAATTATCAATTAATACAATGTTTACTGGGAATGGAGTTGAAAAAAATAATAATTATTGAGGACTTTCTGTAAGCTAGGCATCATATAGACATGTTTCAAACATTATCTAACTTTTACCAGAAATTGTGGAAGTTAGATTATTCTTCATATTTTACATATGGGGAAACTGAGGTGCCAAGATGTTCTACACTGTAGACAATATCTAGTTTGAACCTACTTGTGCTTGCTTTACAACTCTCCACAGTACCACACACACTATCTCCACAGTTAGTCTAAGTGCCTACTATGTTCCAGAAGTTAAATTGTGTAGGATCTGTGGATATGAAAAGAATAAGATACAATCCTTTTCCTGGGTGAGTGCATATTTCAGAAGGGAAGCAGGCTTATACACGCATAATATAATTCTGAAACACAAGTATATTTGGGAAGGGGTAGAATGAGCAGACTCAGAAAATAAGGAGATGGTTGTGAGGACTGAAGAAAAGAGGAAGTGGTCCTTTTTCTTTGCTGAAACCTGAGTTTCAAAGTAACAGCTGACTGGCAGACATATGGTCCAGCTGGATACAGGGGCTCAACAAATGCCAAGTGGGACTGTGGTTTCTCTTTCTATCTCTCATCTCTACATTGTCCTAGTTGACTTTGACCCCAGGAGAGCTCTCCCTCATGATCAGCAGCAGGTGTTAATTTTGTGGTCTGTTCTTCAAATGCCATGCAAAAGAGTACAAACCTTTGTCCTTGGATTCCTAGTAGTGTCTCTTTGTCTCTAATTGGACCAGGGGCCCATCATTGAGTCAATAAGTCTTGCCCAGGGTAATGTGCCATGCTGATTGGCTTAGGTCTGTGTCACACACCATCCCCAAGCTATCTGTGGCAGCTCACCTGGAACCCATGTGCTGAGAGGGAGAATTAACATCAGGGCACTGTTACCAAGAGAAACACATGAGTCCTGGGTGGTAAAAACAGCCATTCACTAATGTCATTGTTCTCCGCACATGCTGGCTTTTCCAATGTTCTTTTTTCATTTCAGACCCAGTTAAATACACCAATGCCATCTTAATTCAATTCCATTCAACAATCAAGTACTGAGTACCTGTTTTATGCCTGGACCTGTGTTAGTCCCTGGAGAAATATAACTGAAAAAGACGTGGATCCTACTTTCGAGAAGCTCATAGGCAAGAAAACATTTAACCTCTCTTCTTTCAATAACTAATTTATATTTTCTTGTATTTTATTGACATAATTTAATCTTTTGGCTTCATCAGTAGTAGGTTTATCTGCTTTAGATAGTAGGTTTCTGGAAGACAGGAACTTGCCCTTTTTAGCTTGTTTTGTACTAATTCTCATCTTTTCAGACAACTACTTCCAATGGACATTACTTTTTCAAGGGCTAAAAGGATATTAAGAATTCATGAAGTTTATGTTTAGCTTAAAGTAGTGTCACACACATTGGTAACTAACAGATCAAAGTAATGGGCAGGAACTCAACAACCTTCTTTGTGAACCGTTTTACTATTTAACTACTTCTGTTCTTAAAGCACCAGAGTATCTATTGATACTTTTTCCTTAATCTGTCATATAAACTGTCAGATTTTACATATTTTTATGATGCAGCTCATTTTGTCTTCAAAAATTTAAAAAGCTTCTTACCAAAGCATGTGCCTTGTGGCATGACCTCCTGACAATCCAACCAAACCTTATCATTATTATTTTTTTTTTAAAGAGACTTCAGGGGCTTCCCTGGTGGTGCAGTGGTTAAGAATCCCCTGCCAAGGGAGGGGACACAGGTTCGAGCCCTGGTCTGGGAAGATCCCATATGCCGCGGGGCAACTAAGCCCGTGCACCACAACTACTGAAGCCCACGTGCCACAACTTCTGAAGCCTGCGCGCCTAGAGCCTGTGCTCCGCAACAGGAGAAGCCATCGCAATGAGAAGCCCGCACACCGCAACGAAGAGTAGCCCCTGCTAGCTGCAACTAGAGAAAGCCCGTGCACAGCAACGAAGACCCAATGCAGACAAAAAAACAAACAAACAAATAAATCTATAAAATAAATAAATAAAAATAAAAGACACTTCAGGAGACACTACAGAGCCAAGAATTACGTGTTTTCATGTTGATAAACTATTTATGAAATAGTCAAGAATATTACTTGTTATTAATTATGTAACTTAAATAATGCAAGCTCTCAAAGGAAATGTATTTTCTCTTTGCCTTAATTATTATTTGTAGCCCCCTGGATCCAGATCTTTGTAATTAGTTCTTACATTCTTCCCAATGTCCATCATGACATTTTTTCCCCCTTGTGTTTGTTAGTATCTATAGGTATAAATATACATATATACATATGTCAGTATGTATTTGTCTATTAAGCTTTATCTGGTTAAAACAAAAACACTGCAAAAACACTAAGACAAACATGAATAGTACCATTTCACAAAGAGGGAGCAGAGTTTAACTGATTGACCTGAAGTCTCTTAATTAGTTTCCCAGGTGGCAGTGGAAAGAAGTCCTTCTTGATGTATGTTTCAAATAAAGGTACTTAAAAGTTTTTGCTTTTTATGTTTATGTGCATGCTATTAGGTGCATACAAGTTCGTAAATATTATTTCTTCTTTGTGGATTGTTCCTTTTATTATTATACACATTTCTTCTTTGTCTTGGGTGACGGCTTTTAACCTTATTTTGCCTGATATTAATACTGTTAAACAAGCTTTTTACAGGTCTAGTATTTTGATAATATCTCTGTTCCTTTCCTTTTATTTTCAATTTTTCAATTTGACTTCATTTTTATTAAGCTTTTTTGAAAGTAAAGTATAGGTTGGAATTAAAGAAAAATCCACAGATAATTGCTATAATTAGAACTTTGCAATTCTTTTTGTGGCAGTTTGTATGTTTGGGCTTATTTCTGCTATCTTACTTTGTATTTTGTGGTTACAATTCTTTTTCTTTTTACCCTCCTTGCTTTCTGTTAGATTGATAATTTTTCCTTATTCTGTTATTTGAAAGCTATAACTTGTATTTTTATTGTTCTAGTGTTACTCTTAAAATGTTAAGATACATTTTTTTTCTAAATGGGCCTTCCATTATTTAGTATTTCTATTCTTTTCCCTAAACATGACAAAGGTATTAGTATACTTTAAGTATGCATTGAGCATCCTCCTGCAATTTTATTATTGTTATTTAGAATTTTACTTTTTACCATTTAATCCCATAAATGTGTTATTTTTATTTTAATATTATTAAAATAGCTGACATTTTATAAACTTCTATGGTTTCTATTTCTTTTTTTTAATTTTTAAATTTTATTTTATTAATTTTTTTATACAGCAGGTTCTTATTAGTCATCAATTTTATACACATCAGTGTATACATGTCAATCCCAATTGCCCAATTCATCACCCCCCCCACCCCCCTGCTGCTTTCCCCTATGGTTTGTATTTCTTTTGGTTATTTACATAAAGTTCTTTTAGTGCAGGTCTGTGGATGTTAAACTCTTATAGTCTTTGTCTGAAAATATCTTTTTGTTACTTTCACTACTGAATGTTGGTTTTAATAAGAAGTTAATGATGGTTCAAATTATTGTTGCCCTATATTTAATGTGTCATTTTCCTCTGGCTGCTTTCAGGATTTATTTGTCATCTTTGGTTTTCAGCAGTTTGACTATCAAGTGCCATATATAGTTTTCTTCATAGTAGTCCTGCTTGGAGATCCTTGAGATTTCTGAATCTGTAAGTTGATATTTTTATTAAATTTAGAAAATTTTCACCATTTTTTATTCAAAATATTTTTCTGTTTTATTCTCTCTTCTGTTGCTATGACTCCACTTACATATATATATATATATATATGTACACACATATATATACATAAACATACATATACATATATATATATATACACACACACACACATATATATATTTTTTAGGCCTTTTCATATTGTCCAACAGGCCCCTGAAGTTCTAATCTCTTAAAAAATTAAAAAAAAATTTTTCTGTTCTTCAGATTGTATTATTTCTATTGACCAAACTTCAAGTTCATTGGCTTACTACTGTCACCTTCATTCTGCTATTAAACCCATCCAAATATATATTTTTTTAAATTTCAGATGTTATGTTTTTCAGTTCTAGAATTTCCATCTTTTAAATTTATTTATTGTGCTTAAATTTATTTATTGTGCACATATTTTCCTTTATGTACTTGAGCATAGTTATAATAGCTGCTTTGAAAACCTTGTCTGTTATTTCCAATTTATGATCATCAAGGATTGGTCTCTGTTTATTATACTTTTCTCTTGAAAATGGATATTTTCCTGGTTGAGTAATTTTGGATTTTATACTAGATATTGTGAAATGTTATGTTGTGCAAACTCTGTTATATTCCTCCAAAGAGTGTTGATTTTTGTATTTTAGCGGACATTAACTTGGTTGCACTCAAATTGCAAACTCTGACTTTTGGGAAATCTTAGACTGGGTTCTTTTATCTTTAGTGGAGTCTGTCCAATGCATGCATGTTTCAGGGATTAGCCAGAGATTTGTGCAGAGTCTAAACACAGAATTTGAGGCTTTCCTTCTCCGTTTTCTTTTTTTCTAGAATTCCCCCCTTCCCACTTTCCAGTGTCTGTGGTTGCTCTGAACTCTGTCTTCTGATTCCTCAGGCAAGAAGGATTGTGGTTTTTCTACTGGAGTTTTAGCCACCTTGTTCAACATCAACTTATTTTTGCCCTCAGGCTAAAGGTTGTAAAACAAATGGGAACCTCCACCCTTGCTTTGGTTCGCTCTCCAGTGCCTTCAGTTTGTTGCTTTTAGTATTTTGTCGAGAGTTTACAGTTGTTATATGCAGGAGCGTCAGATGCGGTAAAAGCTTACACACCCATGTCATAAGGGGAACTGTGATCAGTTCTTAATATGAACTTGATCTTATATCCTTTGTGCCTACTTTGGTGTCATGATGTCTTGTTATTTCTGCATGGATGATGTACCCTTATTTCTCTTCGAAATCCTCCAAATATTATTTCAAACTCATTTTTATGTTTTATGAAATAAATTCCACTTCAAATATAATTTATTTTTCTCATTGCTTTTTTTCAGCTTCTTATTTTAAAAAAAATTTGTTTTAGAATTTGCAGGCTTATTTTGAGTGCTTTTGTTTTCTCTATTCCCTGTATTATTGGGCTGTTTTATGTGTTTTGTTTGTTTTATTTTTTTTTTTTTTGGCCATGCTGCAAGGCTTGTGGGATCTGAATTCCTCAACCAGCGACTGAACCCAGGCCATGGTAGTGAAAGCTGAGTCCTAACCACTGGACTGCCAGGGAACTCCCTGTTTTATGGCACCCACTTAGTTCTCTGGGTGCCCAGTTGAAAACTAGGATTTATAAACATACTTCAATAATATACGGGAGTATGGCAGACCTGGTAAGCAGTTTAGCTGAGCTTCTAGTAGCAAGATTGTACTTTTCCTTGGGCTCACAGCTACCAATAAGCTACAGCCCCCACCAGCAAGTCTGCCAAATTTTTTCTCCTCTTCCTTTCACATGTGAGAGAACTCACATCAGGCCCTGATTTCAAGTAGCGACACTACTATTCCTATCTTGCATGAAATACTTTTAGCTCCTCTTCTTCCACAGGAATCAAATTCCCGGTGGCTGTTGCCCTATTTTGACCTGGATGGAAACCCCCATCTACTCTTTGGATAGCCTGGATATTATCTTTTCTATAAATCTGAGTATGTCTTTTTGATCTCTCTTAGTATTTCACCCATTATTGCTATGTGTTTGGAGTAGATGGTGTTTATAAAGCATGACCTCATTGCGAAGTTTGACCCTGAAGTTGACAAGTCCTTTTGTCTTGTCTACTATACGCAGCAATGCTTCTATATATTCTTTTGCTTCCCCATTTTGTGTTTGTCAGAAAAAACATTTAGTTTCCTTTCCATGTTCTGCTTAAGCCAGTAGATGCAATCTTATTTGTGTGAAGCAGGCCTCCTGATTTTTAGAATTAAGGTCAAGAAGATGGAGTTAGTGAGTATTTATATGTGAGGTGAGATATCAAGGGGAGGAAGGGATGATATTTTTGAAAAGGAGACATTATAATTTGGGTGTTAAGATAATAGGATGCGGCCAAGATGGAGTAGGGAGACCCTGTGCTCACCTCTTTCCATGGGCATACCAAAATTATAATTATTTACAGAGTAACAATTGATGAGAATGACCTGAAGACGAGCAGAAAAGATTTTCTACAACAAAAGGTATACAGAAGGAACCACAGTGAGATGGGTAGGAGGGGCAGAGGCACAATACGGTCCAGGTAGGCAACCCACAAATAGGAGGTTGATCACAACTGCAGAGGTCCTCCCCAAGGAGTGAGGAGTCCAAGCCTCACACTGGGCTCCACAGCCTGGCGGTTCTGCATCAGGAAGATGAGCCCCGAGAATGTCTGGCTTTCAAGGCTGGTGGGACTTGTATACAGGAGAGCCAGTGGGCTATAGGAAACAGAGAATCTGCTCTTAAAGGGCACATGCAAAATCTCACACATTCCAAGACCCAGGGCAGAAGCAGTAATTTGAAAGGAGCTTGGATGAAACCCACCTGCTGATCTTGGGGAGCCTCCCAAAGAGGCAGCAGGCAACTGCGACTCCTCTTGGGACATAGACACTGGTGGCAGTCACTTTGGGGAGCTCATTTTACTATGAGGACACTGGTGCAAGAAAGCACCATTTTGGAGTCCTCCTGCTAGCCCATTAGCACTGGGGGCTTACCTGCTTACCAGCCACTCAGCAGCAGTCTCAAGACCCCCTGCCCCTGCCCCCAGGCCCTGCAGCTGGTTGCCCCAGGACTTGGCCCCCCACCACCAGCAGGGGGGCACTAGCCCTGGGATCCTCTGGGCCCCACTGCCATCTGTGCCAGGACCTGGACCAACCCACCAGAGGGCTGGCAACCTCCACACAATGCAGGGCTGGCCACCAGCTAGCTGGGGCTAGAGCTGCAAACCAGGATGCCCACAGTAGTTGGCCCTTCCACAACAGAAGGGCAGGCACAGCTCTCATGGGGGCACCCCTAGAGCATATAGCTCTGGTGATCAGAGGGGAGTGTGCTGCTGGGCCCCATAGGATGTCTCCTACCTAAGGCCACTTCTCCAAGAATCAATCTACCTAATACATAAAAATCAAAACAGAGAATTAAGCAAAATGAAGCAACAGAGAAATATGTTCCAAATAAAGGAAAAAGATAAAGCCCCAGAAGAAAGACTAAGTGAAGTAAAGATGAGCAGTCTACCCAATGAAGAGTCCAAGGTAATGCTCATAAAGTTGCCTGACAAACTTGGGAGAAGAATGAATGAACACAGTGAGAAGTTTAACAAAGTGTTAGAAAATATAAAGAAGAACCAAGCAGAGCTAAAGAATACACTAACTGAAATAAAGAATACACTAGAAGGTATCAATAATAGATTCGATAATACAGAGGAACAGATCAGGGAACCAGAAGACAGAGTAGTGGAAAGCTAAACCCAAGTAGTGGAAAGATTTCCAAGTAGTGAACGGCTACCCAAGCTGAATAGAAAAAAAAAAAAAGAATTAAAAAAAATGAGGATAGTTTTTGAGACCTCTGAAACAACATCAAGCATACTAACATTTGCATTATATGGTGTCCCGGAAGAAGAGAGAGAGAGAGGGGCAGAGTACTTATTTGAAGAGCTAACAGCTGAAAACTTCTCTAACTGGGGAAAGGAAACAGACATCCAGGTCCAGGAAGCACAGAGAGTCCTAAACAAGATGAACCCAAAGATCATACTAAGACACATTGCAATTAAAATGGCAAAAATTAAAGATAAAGAGGGAATCTTAAACACAGCAAGGGAAAATCAACATCATGGGTAACCACAAACCAAAAATCTGTAATAGATACACACACACAAAAGAGAAAGGAATCCAAACATAACATTAAAGATAGTCATCAAATTACAAGGGAAGAGAGAAAAAGAAAGGAAAAAAAGAACCACAAAAAAAATCAGAAAACAATCAGCAAAATGACAATAAGTAAATACCAATCAGTAATTACTTTAAATGTAAATGGACTAAATGCTCCAGTCAAAAGACAGAGTGGTTGAATGGATAAAAAACAAGGCCCATCTATGTGCTGTATATGAGGCTCTCTTCAGATCTAAAGACATGCACAGACTGAAAGTGAAGGGATGGAAAAAACGCAAACAGAAACTAAAAGAAAGCTGGAATAGCAATACTTATATCAGATAAAATAGACTTTAAAACAAAGACTGTAACAAGAGACATAGAAGGACATTATATAATGATAAAGAGATCACCAGAACAAGAAGATATAACAATTGTAAATATATGGGCACCCAACATAGGAGCACTTAAAAGCAAGTATTAACAAACATAAAGGGAGAAATTGACAGTAACACAATAATAGTAGGAGACTTACACCCCTTACATCAATGGATAGATCATCCAGAATGAAAATCATTAAGGAAACACTGGCTTTGAAACACATTAGACCATACGGATGTCTATATATTTGTATGTCTACATGTCTTTGTTTATATCTATATCTATAATGTATATTGCTATACATTCCAGCAGGTCCACTTCTGGGTATTTTTCTGAAGAAAACACAAACACTAATTCAAAAAAAAATATGTACCCCTATGTTCATCACAGCATTATTTACAATAGCCAAGATATGGAAGCAACCTAAGTGTCCATCAACAGATGAATGGATAAAGAAGATGTGATATATATCTACAATGGACTATTACTCAACTATAAAAAAGAATGAAAATATGCCATTTGCGACAACATGGATGGACCTAGAGGGTATTATGCTAAGTGAAATAAGTCAGACAGAGAAAGACAAATACCATATGATTTCATTTATGTATGGAACGTAAAAAGCAAAAACAAAGGAACAAACATAACACAACAGAAGCATACTCATAGATGCAGAGAACTGATGGTTGCCAGAGGGGCGTGGGGTGGGAGGATGAATGAAATAGGTGAAGGAGATTAAGAGGTACAAACTTCCAGTTACAAAATAAATGCATCATGGGTATGAAACGTACAGCATGAGGAATATCGTCAATAATATTGTAATAACTTTGTAGAGTAACAGATGGTAACTACACTTATCATGGAGATCATTTTGTAATGTACAGAAATGTCGAATCACTATGTTCTGCATCTGGAACTAACATAGTGTTGTGGGTCGATTATACTTCAATTAAAAAGAAAATGATAACAGACTGTGGAGTCGAAGAATGTGGGCTACAACCTGGCTCCACTGTGTACTAGCTCTGTGATGCTGAAAAGGTACTAAAGTTCAACTTTCGCAATAGAATTCCTATTAGGGAGAAAATTTTAATTTTGGTTCAGCAAAAGATCTTGATAGGCCACTTGGAGTAGATGATGAAACCCTTAATGTATGAGTAACCATATTGCTCCAGGGTTAAATAAAAGGATGGTAAATTTCTCTCTAGGAGAACATAAAATATATGTTTTTTGCTCTTGAAAGGGTATGGGTATAGAACATGGTGGTGAGTCCAAGACATAGTAGAGGAGGACTGAGCACTGGAAGCTCTCCAGTGATGGTGTGGCTATAAGATACCTTAAGAATAAGAATGCATAATGTTCACTGTAAAGTTGCTTGTTTACCTGAACTATGATCTTCTCTTGTTTCCACAGCCCCCAAACTTCAGGTGATGACACTAAACTCATCCTTGGCTTATATGAAATTTTTGTGTATTTATAAGTTATAGTGAGGCAGTCCATAGACTGAATGACATCATCAGAGCAAGCAGAATGAATCAGAAGTGAGCAGAAAGCATATAATCCTTGGGTATTTGTATCAATCCCAAAAGGAACTTCAGATTTCTATAGGGATTTGAGCCTATTATATTAACTAGGAGATCCCAAGTCAACACGTTGTTATAAAAATGAGGTAGGGGTGGAAGGTAAAGTGATCAAAGCCCTTGACTGAGTGGGAGATAGTAAAAGATCAACTTAAGGCAGCCATGGGATCACAGCGAAGTGCAACTTGAGAGTATCCCCAACGTCTGATTATCTGTAGACTAATTCTGACCAATTAGAATTGGTCAGATATATTTACAATTGTTATATCTTCTTGTTCTGGTGATCCCTTTTTTATTATATAATGTCCTTCTCTGACTCTTGTTACAGTCTTTGTTTTAAAGTCTATTTTATCTGATATAAGTATTGCTATTCCAGCTTGCTTTTAGTTTCTATCTGCGTTTTTTCCATCCCCTCACTTTCAGAATTAGTCAGAATTAGTCAGAAGATTAGTCAGTATTTACAGAAGATTCTTGGTTTTTGCAGTAGTAGCGTTCTCTAAAGTTGCTACGAACACTGAATTAATATGAATACTGAACTAGGGGAAAACAGGGTTAGATTCCTGTGAGCCTCTGGTCACATTGACCTATGTTGTGATCGATTGATACATAACCTTCTTTTATGTGTGTTTCTGTTTAAAGACACCTTATCTAACATATGTTGTTGATTCATTAACATTGAACTCATGGCCACCAGTACTATAACTTGCTCTGAAAAGGGCTTATCTAATATATGCATTTTCTCTTTAAGGCACATTAAGCCTTCCTGTGCTCAGCAGCACTAGACAGAACTTTATTATTTTGCTTGGGGATATTTTAAATAGTAAAATGACCAAGAAAAAGCACAAAAATGTGAAAAATATGGTACTAAGTAGACCACAGGAAGGACACTTCTTTATAGTATGAGAGCTGAAACAAGAAGGCAGAGTGTCACCTTGTCCAACCTCAGCTGGGATGTGGCCATTAGATGACTCAAATATTTTGCTGCTCCGCGTGTGTCTGGGAACGACCTCAAGAGCTCAGCGGGTATTGATTTTGGGGTTACAAATAACTTTTAGCAAGTAGTGAATTCGCAAGCACAGAATCCATAAATAATGAGGATTGACTGCATATTCACTTTGATAGGTTTCAACACATGCTTAGCACTTGGCAGCTACAAATAAAATCTTCAATTTTAATTTTAGTATTCCAAGTGGAAAGAAAAACAATAGAACATGACCTTTAATTATATATTCCTATTTCTCTACATGGTCAGAGAAAATATGACTAGTTTATCAACTCTTGTAAAGGTTGTGCTTTTGTGCAAAATGTTCATTTACTCCAGAAAATTGATGGAATAAGTTCCTAAAATTTGAAAGCTCACAAATTTATAGCCTTATGTGTTCTTTCTAACTGCATAAAAAACTGTAGAAAAATTTGCAGTAATTTGACACATTAAAATCAATTTTACTCTATATTCCCAAAAGTCCCAATTGCTTTTTAAATTTGAATACTTAAAACCATTTATGAAACTACAGTAACTACTAACAGAGTATATAAAAATTTTCAATTACTAAAGATTCCCTTTGCACCCTCAACTTCAAAGTCAGTTATCTAACTCAACAATTCAGACTATATTGATGGGATCAAAATTATAACATTCACATAAAAAAGCAATTTAAAGACATTAGTGATAAAAAATATAGTATTAGGTATCTTACTTCAGAGAAAGAATCATATTTTTAAAACTTTGGCAACCAGAATCTATCAGCTGTTCTGGCATCTCTGTCTCTCCTTCCCTTTTATTATTCTTGGGCAGCCAAGTTTCCTCCAATATAAAAGTTATTTACGGCAATAGGGAACATTTTGAGTTCTTAAAAAAGTATTTGTATGAGGTATTCATTAAGGTAAGCTGCAAGGAGGGATGTCATAAGGGCTCTGTATGGAAGGTGTCAGCATAAGAATAAGTAAGACTGTTGAGCACAAGATAATTGAATAGCGGCTGCCTTATAAGGGTTTGAAGTGAAACTCCTAAGTCTTGCGGACTGCTTTTGGAATGTGATAGTAAACCGAAGAAATTTTAATTTGATTAAAGCTTTAAAAAGCTCAGAATTATAGACACCTAATTTATGATGAGAATTTCCTTATCAGGTATGTGGTGGGAGAGAATTTGATGGAATGATAGTGGGTAGATGGCTTGTGTCTTTCCCTTAGAGGGCACTAGCTCACTCTGTAGGTTTTGTGCCTTGATTCTTTTGTCTAATGGAACCATAATCTCTTCCTTGGTCTTCCTTTTCTCCAAGGAATGGATGTGTGTAACTTTGTAGTTCCAGGATTAAGAAAGCACCCTGTGACCAGATAATAGATCTGTATTAACTGGAATATTTGGGAGCTTGATTTTACAAATGTGGCCTCACTGGCACCATGCTTGACCTGAATAAACTAAATGTAGTACCTAATACTCTTGTCTGCACATGGTAAGAAATGTAAGCAGTAAATATTTGTTGATATTAATTTAATTGAAGTGGACACAATATATGGATTAAAAAAACATAACCTATTTGTGTTTTATTTATCTATTTACTACTATATGGATTATTAGATACTAGACAGGATGACCAACAACGGGCATTAGTTATATAAACAGGTTAGCTACTAATTGATTTAGGACTTTTGGCCTGTTGAGAGACAGGATCACATACTATACAATCTTTGGAGGCTCCTTTGAATAATACGACTGTATGATCCCATTTTATAGATGGAGATAGAAATATACATACAGAGAGACTATGTGACATTATGAGAAGTGAGCTTAATCAGAGATAGAAATTGATATGAAATATATATAAATCTTTAACTCCTTTACCTTATTATTTACCTAGCTCCTTTGTTTCTAGCCTAAGAAGTAGCTTTTTGAACATTTTTAAGGATTCTGGTTGGAGCCTGTTAAAACTAACCGGACCAAAAGACCTAGGGGCTGTTAACAAATGGTAAAATATATGCTCTGACTTGTTTAGAAATTGCTTAGAACATTAATCATGCTCATCATTTGACTAAATTGCCTACCCCCATTTTATTTAAATCTCCATTCAGTTGTCAATAAAGAGAAAGCATTTTGCAGCACAGTTTATTTTCTACTTGCCTGACTTCACTTAATGCATTCTGCTTTGTCTTTGAAAGATAAGTACAGAAATGTACAATGATTTAAAGGAATAGAGAACTTCCTGACCAGATTCTGTATTTCCCTATGTGACTTAGAAAGAGGGCAAACCCATTAATGCAGGATTTGATTTCCTAACAGGGCACCAGAGTTATCAAAGAAGTTGATATTGTAAGCAGTTCATTTACTCATAGAGTAGGCATCTCTCCTGCCTTAGGGCCCTCACACACACGGCAGGAATAGTTTAACTTCCTTACTTGTAATCAGATATGATCTACCTTTCCTGATCATGCTCAGCATTGACTCATAGTTTCAATTACCTACAGAGGGATGAAATGAAGATGAAGGAAAGGGAGGTACACAACATACTACATTACTGAGTACTTATGTGACAGATCATATGTTAGAATATTTTATATACATTACCATATTTGATCCTCCTAAAACCTATGGAAGTAAATGCTATTCACATTTTATGATGAAATGCTGAAACTCAAAAAACTTAAATTATTTGCCAAAAATGATATGGTTAATAAGTAGAGATGGTTGCTAAATCTGGGCTCAAAACAAAATGAAGCATGGCATAAAGAGGGCCTAGAAAAGAAGCAGAGGGTATAACACCTATAAGGAATCAGACCTACTTGGAGTCCTTTTAAAAAGTTCAGCCACTTCTTTTGCAGAATCAGATGTGTGGCACAGTTATCTATACCCTTGTTCTTTTTACTAAATTCATTCCCTTCTCACAACAGGGAAATGTTTTGTTCATTTAAAGGTCATGTTTTTAAAGCTATTGACCTAGAGTTGTCATCACTTTCTTCCTACTTCAAATAGTCTGAGTAGTAAGATAAATATATTCTTTATCATTTTATGGTTAACCAGATTGACTCTTCAAACAAAGGGAAAGAGCCAACTTATGAAAAATAATACATAATATGTCATGATATACTTGCCTCTATGATGGAAACTCTCTTTCTAAAATATACATGGATTGGAGTATCCTCACTCTGAAATAAAAGTAATCCATATGAGAAGGTGGGAGTCTAAAAACAGGAAAAAAAAGAGTAAAGAACGTTGAATACAATGGGTAAGTAAAAAGGCATAGGGCAGTTGGGTTCAGGAGAGGGAAAGGGGTGAAGAGAAGTATTGTAGAAAATCCCCCTTTGGACATGCTAGAAGAAAAGAAGCCCAACACAGAGAGGGATTCTTTAAATGTGGAGCCAAGGCTGGTCTTCCTATTTCATGTTTCTCATGGGCAAGTTTCATGCTATAGGGCTCACATTTCTATATTGTATGGTCAGCTGTGCAGTGACCACTCAGGGAACCAGCCACTGAAGATACAGTGTGGCATTTTATGCAAAAATGTAGAGGATCACAGAGCAGGATGGGGCATGAGTAGGCCGTGAGGGCCATGCAGGAGGCATGGGGATTCACCTGGGGCTCCAGCCAGTTTGGAGAACTCATCAACAGTACCAGTAAAGGCAGTTGCAGAGTGGTCCAGGCAGTGATTGGTACCTTTGGAAAGAATGAGGCACTGAAACATTCTGAGAAGGCACATAGGTTTGTGTTCATTAAGTAGGGCTGTCAAAGTCTCCCTGAGGGTCATCTCCTTTCTAGCCAGCCAGGAGAAAAAAGAATACAGATGAGAGTATTTGGGAGGTTTTCATGAGATAGTCCTCCAAGGCACACATCACTTCTGCTCACATTCCACTGACTACAATTCACCCACATGGCCACATTTAATTGCAAGGGAGGCTGGGAAATGTAGTCTAGCTGTGTACCTAGAAAGAAGAGGAAAACTGGGTTATGAGGGGCACCTGGCATATCTACTGTATAAATAAGAAAGTGAGGTCTAGAGAAATTGAATGTCCTGCTAAAAGTCACACAGCTTAGAGTCCAAATTATCCCTATGAAGATGTACTTCTTACTTTTTGCCTTCAGGGCTATCTGCAAGTTTGTGGATATGAGCATTCATACCAGAATAAGGTATGGAATCCACTAGTTTCAGAATAAGGGCTGACCCTTTTGTTTGGTTTTGAAAGGAAAGCATGGCATTTAGAAGATACATTTGATAGACCTAACCATATCTTATCTCTTTTGGTATTCTAAAATAAAATATGTAATTCTGGGAGAAGATTTAATTTACATTACATTATAATTGAAGTTAGTAAGAATTGGTTGTTTTAACTAATAAATAAAGAGAACTTCTTGACATTTCAGTGAACCATTAAACTAAAAAGCTCAAATCATGGTCCCTCTGTGAGAATAAATTATAGGTAGATGCTTTACTTTTCCCAACCTCTGAGGAAAAACAAGACATTCTAGTTTAACGAATGCAGGTTAGACCAACCCAAACTGTGTAGCCACAAACAAATGTTATAAGTATAATATTTCAAATATTATGTAAGATAAAGCAAATAGGACTGATCTTGATAGTTCAGAACATTGGCTAGGACTTCCCTGGTGGCGCAGTGGTTAAGAATCCGCCTGCCAATGCAGGTGACATGGGTTCGAGCCCTAGTCTGGGAAGATCCCACATGCTGCGGAGCAACTAAGCCTGTGCGTCACAACTATTGAACCTGCGCTCTAGGGCCCGCGAGCCACAATGACTGAGCCCACATGCCACAACTACTGAGGCTGCGTGCCACAACTACTGAAGCCCTCATGCCTAGGGCTCATGCTCCGCAACAAGAGAAGCCACCGTAATGAGAAGCCCACGCACCACAACGAAGAGTATCCCCCGCTCGCTGCAACTAGAGAAAGCCTGCGCACAGCAACAAAGACCCAGTGCAGCCAAAAATAAATTAATTAAATAAATAAAAATTTAAAAAAAATTAAAAAATGAACATTGGCTAAACCTCAAAGTTGAGGCCAATGGATAATGAGTAGTTTATGATCTAAACAGATGTGCTAGATACATCTTTGAAGCATGCACTTAATAGGTGACATAGATCCATGACCATCACACAATTCTAATCCATGTAAGAGGAGGCTAGAGATTAATCAAGTAAGTTATTTGAAAAAACTTTTTAGGAGTAAAGAATACTTTGGCATATTTCTTTTCACTTATGAGAAAGAAGAGGGAGGGTAGGAGAGAGTAGTTCATTTCTTTTACCTTAAGTCAAGTGAGGGGGACTCAAAAAGAATTATCTAGAATATTAAACCTGTATGAAAAATGAGGAGACTTGTGCTTACGCTTATCTGGAAAACTCTGAAGCCAAGACCCAGGCTGGTAATGTTTCCTCTGCTAATGAGGCAAGGATTGAGGAGCCAGCAGTTGGTCAAATTGTACTCTGTAATTTTGTGGGAGTCAAACATTCAAGAATCTTCTGTGGCCCAAGTGAGCACATGAAAAAGATGGGTCGGCTTGAGTTTTCTCAGGACCCAGCCCAATGGGACTGAATGTGTGGCAAGAGAAACCTGGCAGAAGGTCCTAGATCAGGGGAGTGTACTAGACCTTGGGATATATCTTAAGAACCTACCAATGTAGGTGATGGGTGGCATCAGATGACTATTCCCACTCCTTGGAGGAGGTCCTTAGGTTCCAGATTCTGTTCTACCGAGCCTTCATTTCTGGCAACTCCCATGCACCTCTCTCTTTCCATCTGTCTCTCTGCCTTTCTTCCTTTGTCTGTGGGGTAAAAGTAGATGTCAAAATTTAGGAATTCTTCCAAGTGACTCTGGTGCTATTTAATTGTCACGAAACAGATAATCTTCACATAAGGCTTTCTAATTTGTTTTCATTAGGTTATTAAAATTTTAGTGTGTCTTTGTTTTTCCCCTTTTCTTATTCAACTTTGCTAAGTATTTGCAGTGGGATGCAATTATTTTTGGGAAGTCACTACATGGGTCTCTGTTTTTTTTTTTTTTTTTTTTTTTTTTTGCGGTACGCGGGCCTCTCACTGTTGTGGCCTCTCCCGTTGCGGAGCACAGGCTCCGGACGCGCAGGCCCAGCGGCCATGGCTCATGGGCCCAGCTGCTCCACGGCATGTGGGATCTTCCCGGACTGGGGCACGAACCCGTGTCCCCTGCATCGGCAGGAGGACTCTCAACCACTGCGCCACCAGGGAAGCCCTCTCCTGCTTTTTTTTTAAGTGGGAGAAAAACAAATTGGTGATTTAGGGAGTTCTTTTTGGCTTCTGGTGTGTTATGATCTCTTTATTATGGGGAAGGGGTTTCAAGTCTAGAAATGCATTCTTCATCCTCTGCCTTGTCATGCTTTCCTCTTCACTAGAAGATATCCTTCAGATTTGGGGGTGTCAGTGAGATTTTTTAATATATTTGTGACTTCCTTCTTCTCAGTACTGCTTGAGGGAATAGAAAAAGGAGATGTACCATTCCCAGGGTCCTTTACTTTCTTAAATATAATAGGGGATGATCATTAAGACAGACATTTTTAGATTTATAACAGCACCTATAAACAGCTGACCCACATAGAGTTTGATTGCAAACTAAATCCAATAAAAATCCAATCATTTTCTTGGCCTTTTAAGATTAGCAGATGTGAATAGAACCATTTAACTCTGAAATGATTTAACTTGAATTGAAATTGCCACTCTACATAATAACATGTGAAGACTACTCACAGAATTAAAATGTTCTTTTCAGAAAATGCAATTTGTACATTGAACATTAAAAATAAAGAAGATTCTTGTTGGGCTCTAGTGAATACACTAGCTGGAAAACAAAACAAACTAAACACCTTTTCTTCTTTTCGAAATGTTCTCCTTGGTAAGGAAAATTAGATACTTAAATTTTCTCCCTCTTTAGTTCTTTTAATAATATATCATGAAAGAATATGGAAATTGTATTCTCTGTACAACTTGAAAATAAAAGAGTGATTTATACACCTTGTTAGGAAGAATAGTAGGAAGATGTTTGAGAAGAGAGAATCAGTTTTGTCAGATTTTTAAACTCTTTATAGTTCTACAAACATATTGAATGGAACTACTGCAGTTTACAGTTTCCGGAGGCACCGTTCACATCATAGTTAGCGTGAATGTTGTTCCATGAAGTTGTATGGCATTGTGTGGTGTGCAGTCTAAGCCATGTGGCTGTGTGGAGGTCATGCCCTGGAGTCTCTTTTACATTACCTTAACAATAATGATAAAAGGATAATTCTTCTCATGTCCAGTAAATTTTAGCTTATTCTCATTGAAGCATGAACAAGTTAGGTAGGAAATCTCTAAAAGACTGCACCTCAGAGACAGCAGGGAAAGCTGCTGGGAGTGCTGGTTGGCTTGTAAAAATAACTGAGGGAGGCAAAGGAGATCTGTGGGCCTGGCAGGAGAAGAAGCAATACTGCCTGTGCCAAAGCAATGACAGCTGGCATTCCATGGGTTTTTGCTATGGATGAGAGTACTCAAAATTGGGCTACTTCAATATTTTCAGTTATGGGTGGCAGCTTTAATGGTCAGCTGCTGGTCATTCTTGACCAGATCCTCAATAGATATACATTGTTCACTATTATTTTTAGATCTACTCTTTCCCCAACCCCTCTCCACAAATTCTGACATTTCATATTGAAACACAGACAAGAATAAATTAAGTTACCTATAGTTGGCTAGATTGGTTTTTCCTATTCAGCTTTCAGGCTGGTATGAGGATGAGGGAAGAAAAAAGTTTAAACAGACTTGCTTTGATGTTTTTGAAATGACGGCAGTGTAAACTCAAAATGTAAAATATCAACCTTAAATTAAAAACTTAAAATTTAATATAATATAGTGTTTTCCATTTGCAAAATGTCTAAGACAAGCGGACTTCGGTTTATGAAAATTTTGTTTGTCTTATTTTTCTTCTGTGGCTCAGACTAAGTCCCTGCTTTATGGTTTAGTTTTTAAGTCTTTGCTACTGGAATCTCTTCAGTAGTGTCAATTTTAATGGTTTCTCTTCCCCCATACAATGTTCCCTCAAAGCTTCCTGAGGAAGACAAGTTCAGAATGCAGGTGTAGGCTCACCTTTCATGTGAAGTGGGCTCATATACTATTGCAAGTCTTAGCTGTATTTCTTCATATGAAAGTTCTATCATACAAAACCCTATTTATTTTGCTTGATGATACACACAAGATGGGCTTTTTGGTTACCATAGATTTAAACAACACAACGTACTTATTTCAGTTGCTTTCCTAGGGAAGATGATGCATTTTTATAGAACAGATCACATTTATTCTTTAGTTGTACTTCTCTGTTACCAGTATGATGTGTTTGTGAGATAGCTGGGTTCACGTGAGTCTAGAATTCCTGGCATTACTCTCAGTATCACTCCTTTTGACAGGTGACCTTAATTCCCCTTGGCTCTACTACTTTCAGAATTTTGGATTTCATCTAACTGCCATTCTAGCTCAGTGGTTCCTTCACTTAGAACTTAAGAAGTCTGTAATACTTGGCTGTTTGGATTCTTGGATGAACTATTCATCACTGTCTGTCTCATGGTTTTACATTATTCTGTGTCATTTTTTTCTATGCACCATCCCAGTCCTAGTCTGTGCCTAGATTTCTCTGTAAGTATACAAGATTTCACATATTGAGAAATGTATTAGGATTTAATTTTAATGGCAGTCATATAACTTCCAGTTAGGATCAAGGAACTAGCCCAATTCTTTCCTGTCTAATCTATGTTCTTGAAAAGAGAAGTAACTGTGCCCTCCTTAACTGGAACTTCCTCACTGCTTGCGATAAATGTTGTAACAGCGCAGACTACCACCTCGCACACCTCCGGCAACACACATACACACACACACCCCCAACTCCTTTTGGTTAGTTCTCTAGAGAAGGAATAATACAAAATATCCTATAAGAGATGACCAGAAAATCATTAGAAATGATCATTTAGAAAACAAATCAGGCAGGAACAGTGAGGCAACAGTGAGTCAGGGAGCAAGGAAAACTGTAGGAGGAGGAACATATTTTGGCCCCAAAGAAAACAAAATTATGTCATTATAGGCAAACAGGAATATTTTTTCTTTGTTTGATGTTTTTCTAAGAGAAGTTCAAAATAACTTACAGACATACATTAATAATTAGTTCTCTGAACAACCCCATTTTTTGAACACTTAAATTGAGGCAGATGGATAATGATTGACTTATTCAAAGCACTCAGCACGTCAGTGGTTGGATTTTGTTGAGATCCCTCATTCACCGTAGACCACACTGTTTCCAATGATCTATGTATAATTCATCTCAGCTTCATCCAAATTTGGAGCTGATATTTTTTGGTAACACAAATCATAGCCTCTTGTCAGTAAAAGAACCCCAGTGCGGGAAACTCAGACTGCTAGGAGGCTCAGTGTGTTGCTAACTTTGTTGTTTTTGTACAGATTTTAGAGAATCTAATAGTTTGCCACCTTTATGTTGGCACATGGACACATATGTTTATTGATGAGGTTGATTTTTCTTCAACCCAGGTATTTTCTGGGCAGGCAGGAAAGATCATTCTGAGGATTTTCTCCTAGGTGGTTCAACATGAATTAACAATAAAAATGCATTAAAAATGCTTTTGGTTCATGGGACTTTCCTGGTGGCACAGTGGTTAAGAATCTGCCTGCCAATGCAGGGGACACGGGTTTGAGCCCTAGTCCGGGAAGATCCCACATGCTGCGGAGCAACTAAGCCTGTGCGCCACAACTACTGAGCTCGCATGCCTAGGGCCCGTGCTCCATAACAAAGAGAAGCCACCGCAATGAGAAGCCCACGCACCACAAGGAAGAGTAGCCTCCATTCGCCACAACTAGAGAAAGCCCATGCGCAGCAAATGAAGACCCAACGCAGCCAAAAAATAAATAAATAAATAAATTTATTTCTAAAAATGCTTTTGGTTCAATACTTTTCCAGTGATGATCTTTGAATGATAACTATGAGCCTAGAAAGCAGAATAAGCCATTTTATTTCAGTTTTTTACACGTATTTTTGGAATTTTAAAAATCTTTTCTCTCTGAGAGTTGTGTGACCCCTCTTTGAGTCCCTCCCTGTTTTGAGAGTGAATACCTATGATCAAAGGCTCAATTTTACTTCCTTAATATGCAGAAGTCGTTGACTCCAAGACAATTTTTTTTTTTTTTGCGGTACGTGGGCCTCTCACTGTTGTGGCCTCTCCCATTGCGGAGCACAGGCTCCGGACGTGCAGGCTCAGTGGCCATGGCTCACGGGCCCAGCCGCTCCACAGCATGTGGGATCTTCCCGGACCGGGGCACGAGCCTGCATCCCCTGCATCGGCAGGCGGACTCTCAACCACTGCGCCACCAGGGAAGCCCTCCAAGACAATTTGAGATCAAGCTGAGATATGCACAGATGAAAGGAGGAGAGCAAGATCCAGAGAGGACCAAGTGATACTGTAAGGTGTATATGAACTTTGATTCCAAACATTAGCAAAGCTTTCCCTTTATCTTTATACAATATAAAAAACAAATTTATCAATTACATCTTGACATGGGTAGAAACTGGCAATGTCTTGAATACTGAAAATTCTAACTAGATATGGTCTAGATGCCACATAACTTTGCTGCATCGTATTTTCTATTAGATATACAATTTTTTCCCCATAGAATAGCTTTTTACTTTATAGACTGAGAAATATCTATGGTTAAATTTTATTTAAATTTAGGAGTCTTTATAGACCCTTCCTAATTAATTATACTTGTTTTAACTTATTACAAAATCATTTTAGTAAAATGGAATTAAAATAGTGTAGGTGTAATCATGTTTAGAGTTTTGTATAATAAGACATAGACTTTACCTAGTCAGAATACTTAATGAATGGGAGTTTAAAAACGTCCTTCTGAAAAAGAATCAAATCAACAAAGCTGCTCTTAGGAAGTTATATTTTAAAAAATCAACTTACGATGTTTTTCTTGATCAGTACATGTCCAGTATTTGTTTTCCACATCTTCTATATCTGTCATTTTCTCTAAAATCATCGGTGTTGACAGAGATAACCCTGAAGGCCTGGAACATACAAAGTCAAAAGAAAGATTAGATGATATTTACTTATACGCTATTGACTAAGGCAACATGAATATTAGTATAATTTTTAAAGACTTCAAATAAAAATGGTTGAAATGAAAAAAAAGGGAGCAGCTTAGGTTAAGACTAAGATAATTAGAGAATTCAAGCAGCTGTCATCATCCATGACCTAAACAGTAGGAAACACTGGGGTTCAGTGTTTGCCAAAATTATTTTTTAACTCTCTAACTTAATATACATGTAGTTATGACAAATCAATAAAACGGGCTTGTCTATTTCTTGCAGTGTTATACAAGTGGTCCAAAATGGTCCCAGCCTACAGCAAGAAAAAAAAATCAGTTCATTCAGGGTCATCTGTTACATTACTAAAACAGTGAGAATTAACATTCAAAATCTATCTTCCTTGTTAGAACGTTTTCCAAGAGCCATTATGAATGCTCCCATTTTAACATCTAAATATGTATTAAAGGTCATAAACCACTATTTAAGAGTCTAAATCAAAAGCTATACATTATTTATTACACTGGAATTTTACTATTGCTTGATTAAGAAGGCTGGAGCTTGAATATATTTGTTGGTGGTGCAGAAATTATTGTTGAGCTCATGTTATAATTATAATTACAGCATCTAATTACTCACAAATAAAGGTTAAATGGCTCACATCTTTCCAGTGATGGATGATAAATATAATCCACCTAATCATCCACCATTTCATCCATCTTTCCAGTACTGAGAGTTTACTTTGTAGGCACTCTAATATTGATACAGATATTCTAATATCAAGAGGATTATGAATGCTATGATAAACATTAAATGTTCTTTTACCAATTCTATTTTATGCTTACTCTGTGCTAGGCACTGGACTTAGAATTAGGTATGTAATAAGAAGCAAACAAAAACAGACAAAAGGCAAAAAACGTCAAATTCACTTTTGAAAATGTATTAACAGGGCTCTGATGCAAGAGATCAGTTGCAGTGGTCCATGACATGAATAATTAATCCAAATATCTGTATGATTCTTTTCTATTAATTAGATAAAAGGATAAATTATTCTACTTTATACAGTTGAAGAGAAGTCCTCAGAACAACCTCATGATTTAAGTATTGTGTTTTTGTGGCCTTAATTAAGCCACTTAATTCTGGTAGTTCAGAAGATACATAGGAAAGTCTGCATAAATTGGCTGTTTCCATAATTTTATTAAACACTCCATGGGGAAAGAGATGAGGGTGTGTAGTCAGAGAGAACAGTATCAATTACACCTCAAAATGCCTAACAAAGCAGCATTTTAGCCAGATAATAGTTGATGACTCTCTTTTCCAAGATGTTTTACATTTCTGAAATATAACTTAGGTATTAACATTGATTTTAAATTACACAGGACAATATGATAAATTAATATCAAAGGGAAAGTACACGTAATTATTTTTGTAGGCCTTCCTTACACTCATAATTAAAGATTTATGAGTCATAGTTAAAGTAAAATATAAAATTGTTTACTGGTAGGTCAAGTTGTCATTGCCTTTTGTATTTTACCACAAAAAGTATATTGATCATTTCATAAAATATTTAAAAATTGAAAGCTTCATATAATTTTTGACAGCATGAACAAATATGATTATCAACCATGAAGATATAATGATAGTTTCAAATTAAACAGTTCAAATTAACACATATATATTGAAGACCTTTTGTGTATAAAACAATCTGTATACTAGGCACAAGTCAGTCTTGACTTTTCACGTTGACAAAGGGTTTTTAAGTGGCCATGGATCTAAGATCAATAAATTTTTGTTTTGTTATGATGCTTTTCTCTTTGCTATTAGTCTATGAGGTGTAGCTACTCTCAAAATGAGAAGATTCACATGTGAATTATATGAAAATAATACATACAAAACCAATATGAAACCATGTATATAATGTAGTGGAAAGAATAACGGATTCATTTACACTTTGTACTAAATGATTTTTGTGATGAGAAAACTTGCCCTGTCTTAGTTTCTCCATCTGTAAAATAAGGAGTTTATAATATCCAATGTCTCTTTGATAAAAAATGTTATTTTGTAAATATGGCATAAAGCCAGAAATAGAACTGTAAGATTATAAGGTCTACTTAAATTTCCTTTATTTGGTCTTAACCCATAAATGATGAATATTAAACTTTTGTTCAAAATTTTCTACATATACTTTTATAGTAATCCAAGCAACATAGATCATCTTATTAGATTTTACTTGGAAATACAAACATTTCTTGAAAGGACTGGATGTGCATATAGTAAATATTCTGTAAGTAAAAATTATACCCGACATTCCATAATTTTGTTTGAATGCTTGGTGGACACTGTATTCAATAAAATCATAATTAAGCAGTAGCAGCATAAAAGTAGAGGGGAGAATTTTTTCATTTATGATTAACCCTGGTGCTACTCGTCTCCACTGTTTTTTCATCCAAAGAGTCATCCATGGGATGGGTGTATCCAAGATCTAAACGATCAGGAGTTCTCGAAGATTTTGAGAAGTGCTAATTTTTATTTCCATGAAGGTTTGAAATCTCTTGTCAGGGGAATAAGAAGGGAGGTACTGATAAGAAGGGAGCCAGGTGGGAAAGCAGGTAGTGAAATTCTTGAGTAGAATAGTGTTCAAGGTGCCCTTGTGGGTTATCTCTCTGTCTACTGGTAAATGACACCAAGAATGGCATCTGACTGGAGGTCAGCCAAGTAAGTCTTCAAGATCTATCAGCAGAGCCTGATTTAAAGAGATTTAATTCTTCCAACAAGAGTTTACTTGTTGATAACTCTTGTCCCATGCCATGGTTGTGTCATATTTTTGGCGATAATATTTTATTTCTAATGTGATATCCTATATATGAGAAGAACTTTGTTGAACACATTTTGTTAAATACATATTAAAAAATACAAATCTGGAAAACTCACCTGCTTTCCTCCCTTCCTCCCTTTCTTCCTTCCTTCCTTCCTGCTCTCTTGCCTTCCTTCCTTCTACTATCATTTATTGATACCCTATCATGTCCAAGAAACACTGAGTTCTAAAGCATTCAGAAAGATCTAAAAGATCTAGCAGACACGGTTCATGCCTTGGAAGGGATATGAGTATGCAAATACTTGTGGCATAAAGCAGGACATTTATTTCCACTAAATTAGCATAAAGCACCATGAGAATTCAGAGGTTAGAGCGACCCTTTCTAGTTGTGAGGCAAGAGATAGATGGGCCCCCGGGGCAAATGGTTTGAGTTAATTCCTGTGGACCAATACTCTGAGACCAGAATAACAGGACAATTGAGAGAGGATGCTAGGCCCTGCCCAGAAAGAAGATAAGAGACCACATATTCCTCATTCTCAAAGTCAAGAGACCTCCCTGACTACTCATGAGCAGAAAGCTCCTTGGAGGTCAAAAGAGGAGTGATGCCAAGTGGCTAAATCTACCCATAGGCCTCTTCGGTAAAATCCATCTTGGTTAAGAGATGCACATGAACACATGGGAAAATCCTGAGATATACCAAATATAGACTTTGAACCAGGCAAATCAAAATGATCAGCCAAAGGAAACTTGGAAGAAATGCCCCATATAAGTGATTCAAACTGCCGCAAGGGCGTGACTCTCTGAGTCCACCCGTGTGCCTATCCATGCGTATTTTTTCTCCTAATAAATACTTTACTTGTTTCACTACTTTTCATCTTTGTGGGAATTCTTTTTCTGCAAAGCTGTAGGGCAGGGCCTTGTCACTGATCACTGGTCTAGTGGCTAGGATTCAGTGCTCTCACCGCTGTGACCCGACCTCAAACACTGGCCAGGAACTGAAACCCTGCTTCAAGGCGCTGCAGGCTGAAGCCACCGGAAATGAGTTTTAGTGAGCAGGAATCAGTCAGTTCCCCAAGGAGTCCTTATTCCTTTTAATGGACTATGGTATTTAGAAAATAAGATCTGATATGGGATTCTGCTGCTTGTTCCTGGTAGCTTTCAGTGGACAGAGATAGAGAATATATGTATGAACATAAATATATATATACTATATATACATATATATGCTCATTAACACAGTTTCATCTCTATTTTTAAATCTATGTATGTGTGTGTGTGTGTGTATATATAGAGATATAGATATAGATATAGATATTTAAGATCATAGGTCTGTACCAATACCTCCAATTCCAATTCAAATGGTAGGCTTCATTCTAGATTTCTCACTTTCTTATTTTAACTTCTTTCCCTAACATGGAGAAACCTGGCTCCCATTATCATTAATATTATTAGATCAGTTCCTCTGTATGTAACCAATCTCCCTTTGAGGCTCCTGGCCCCTCCCACATACAGAGGCTTTCTTCATCTCACCCACCCCTGACATTCTGTGACCAGCCACCCTATCACACGATGCCCTACTCACCCTGGTCAAGTCACAATGCCCTGCATCATCTAGTCAGCTGACATGTGGGTTGCTCAATAAATATCTGATTGACTACTGTATCTCAATAGCACAATGTTTGGGGTTTTCACAGAGCAGCATATTGTCACAAGAACAATAACGCTAACAACTTTAGGCTTTATTTCTGTGTTAAAAGTACATTGTGTTAGTGTCAAACTCAAGTTAAAATTACATTGTGTTAGTGTCAAACTCAAGTCCAGTTATTTCATTCCAGACAACAGAAATGAAGTATGCAAATATATTTTGGATGATGAGGTTTGAAAAGGCCCAGGATGACAAGGAAGGAAATGGATTTTCTGCTGGCATTTTAAACTGACTCATTTAATAATTTAATTCTCCCTGGCTTGTAAAAGAAAAATAGATGAGATGTTTGCAGATACAATGTAAAAGAATGCAAAGGACACAGAGAGGAGAGTAAAGAGATTTTAAAAAATCCTTTGGTTAATTCATGGTATTTCCTAGCCATAACTTCATATATAAGCAGAAAGGGGAAATAAATGAGAAACATTTTCTTCTTAAATATGGGCAAAAATGCTCTGCTACAAAAAAAGTAGGAAATTAAGTTGTATGAAAAATCTTTATATCACATATTTATTTAACTAAATTATGACTTGGAAAATAAGGCCTAACATAGGTTGCAATCACATACTAGTAACAATTAATCAGCAACTGTAAACCAGAGCAAGATTGATCAGTGTATGTTATTAGTGAAATATCAATGACTTGGTAATGACCAATAGATTCATGCCAATTCATTGTGGGCAAGGGATTCTAGAATTGTAGATCTTTCATTGGTGTGTCCATTTTGCTTTGTTCCTTTCTCTGACAGACTCAGTTTACTTGGAGTATAATTATTAGTAAAATCCTTTTTAATTTTGGAAAGTGTTCCAGCTTGGATGATAAATTATATGGTCATCCTAACTGTAGATAGAATTTGGAGAGAGAAAGCTGAGGAATCTCAGTTCCTCCTGTTTGTCACTTTGACCTACAGGAAATAAGGCAATTTTAAGTCAATTCAAAGCCACATAGGGCTAGTTCCTCTCTGGACTACATATGAATACAAATTGGACCAATCAGCTACATTTTACACCAGGTGTAACTTCTGTGGGGTCTTCAAAGACAACCCCATTTAGAGTGTATTTCAGTGATGCAAGGGAAATTTCACAGACTGCTAAAATGAGGGTGGGAGGTCTGCATTTGAAAGAGGGGGTTTCAATCACTGTATTATGGACAGCAGAAGAAAAGCTTTTCTACAGCTGTCACCTGAAACTTCAGCCACTAGTTACTTCATAGCATTCTACTATTTCCCCATAACATAGAGATAAATTCTGAACACCATGCTATTCAAGGTGGTGTCATGGATTAAAAATGTAATTTAGCACTCCTTGTCCACAGTGTTCAATGTTGACCAAATATGCTGTCAATGCTGCCTTTTGTGTAATGAAGGGAAAACAAGATTTAATTGGATTTCATATTTCAGTTGTGTGATTCAATACTAATACAGTATGCTCAGGTGCAAAATTATTAGTAATATAATACTTTCACATTGAGTATTAAGATAGGAATGGGATTTCTGTCTGTCAAGATTAACTGAAAAATTCAGGACTTGACTGTGAAATATAAAGTTTTAAAGACCACCTTGTCTGATCAAATCCACCAAGAGAAAATTCTATGTACATGAACAAGGAATACTTGATGCTACACACTTGATCATAAAGACACTGAGAAGTCTTTAATTCATCTTGGATGAAGTGATGAAAAACATACCATGAGGTGGTGTCAAGATATGGAGAATAAAAATGTTCAAAAGATGAGAGAAAGAAAAATAAAGCCAGGAAGAAAGAAAATATAGGGGCTGAGAGTCTCCAAATATGAAATAAAAAAGAAGGAAACCAGCAAGAAATCTGAAGGCCACTCCTCCAATAAAATGGTAATAAAAAATTTACATTTTCTTGCTTACAAAGAAATGACTTTTCAAGAGATAGTCTTGGAAATAGGCTTTAGGCTTTTTCCCCCCCATTTCAATCATTCCTTTGGGGTATAGAAAAGCAGACGATGTCACCCAGGGTTACGTGATACAAACTTTGCCTACTACCTAAAGCTTGTCAGTTCTTCAAGCAAGCTGGAATTTTGGAGACAAAGAGGATGGCTGGTTTGGGTGTCACTTGACTCTATTTCCTTGGCCCCCAAAAAAGTCATTTTCTAAATACTGAAAATAACTTAAAATGTACACTCATTTACATCTTGGCAAAGCAAAAATAAGAGCTAGCAATACCCTCACTTAAATACATCATGTCTTTCTGTCTCATGGATTTGGGCTCTAGCAGTGAATTACTCTCAGAAGTTGTACTGTAAGAGTGGGAATGTCTTTGTTTACATCCCCTGTTCACGAAGTATAGAATCAGGATTTTGGAGGAGAGGACTGCTAAGATACCCCTATGCCAGAATGATTTGCCCATACAATATTCATTCTACTACCTCATGAATTGACAATCTCCTAAGGTTTGAGAAAACATGGAAGTCCTATTAATTTAACTTGTGAGACTGAAGGGTATCAGAATATGCTAACCCCAAATCTGCCTCTTTGGCATATGGATTATTTTGAGCCACAGGCAAATGCACAAAACAGTCTGAAAACACAAATTTCCCTTTTATAAAGGAAATTTCCATTTGTAAAGGTATATTCCTCTCCTGTACCAGGAGGAGGACTCTTATCAACTCTTATCAATGGAGAAGGCACTAACTTAAATCTGTAAAATAAACCTTTATTATTATTATTATTTTGGCCATGGTGCATGGCATGTGGGATTTTAGTTCCCTGACCAGGGATCGAACCCATGCCCCTTGCATTGGAAGAGCAGAGTCTTTACCACTGGACTTCCAGAGAAGTCCCCAAACAAACCATATTAAACAATCCTTGCTACCATACTTTTGTTGGTCAGTCACCTTCCCTTAACTTGCCTTCCTTGTCCAGAAGCTCAAACCCTTTTTCCTTTGTTTAGCCTGAGATAGTATATAATAAGCTCAAGTTCTAACCAGCCCTTTGAGTTACTCATCACTGGGTGCTCCCATGTGTAATTTGTGCATCCAAGTATGATGCACAAATTAATAAATTTGTTTGTTTTTCTCTACCTTTTGCCAGACTAATTTATAGGACCTCAACTGGAGAACCTTAGATGGGTAGAAGAAAAAGATATTTTTCCTTTCCTACATGATTACTATTATTTACTTCTCCATACATAACAAAATACCGGCAAAAAGATTATGATTTTTTCTCACACAAAGAAAAAGATATTTTGTTTGGCAGCAAAATCAAGCTCTTTGGGGCTTCCCTGGTGGCGCAGTGGTTGAGAGTCCACCTGCCAATGCAGGGGACACGGGTTCGTGTCCCGGTCTGGGAGGATCCTACATGCCGCGGAGCGGCTGGGCCCGTGAGCCATGGCCTCTGAGCCTGCACGTCTGGAGCCTGTGCTCCGCAACGGGAGAGGCCACAACAGTGAGAGGCCTGCGTACCGCAAAAAAAAAAAAAAAAAAAAAAAAAATCAAGCTCTTTGCTATACAGTTACTCTGCCAGCTCTGTGACGATTATAGGATGTAGTACAGGTAAGAGGTGATGTATAGAAATGATCATATTATTATTTTTTATTAAAGTATAGTTGATTTACAATATTATGTAAATTTCAGGTATACAGCATAGTGGAAATGATATTATTAAATAATTCCATTTCCCCCCGAATACTGATATGCTTAAAGACACCTGTTTTGAATATTTAAAGTACATAATTATAAGCCAAAACTGGTATTTCAAAGAAAGGACAAAAAAACTAAACAATTTCAGCATATTTTTTCTTTGCATAAATCTACAAACCAAAGTAACTTAATATTCACATACAAATATATATTCTAAGTTTATTTACTCTCTTTTTTTTTTTTTTTTTTTTTGCGGTACGCGGGCCTCTCACTGTTGTGGCCTCTCCCGTTGCGGAGCATAGGCTCTGGACGCGCAGGCTCAGTGGCCATGGCTCACGGGCCCAGCCGCTCCGTGGCCTGTGGGATCTTCCCGGACCGGGGCACGAACCCGTGTCCCCTGCATCGGCAGGCGGATTCTCAACCACTGCACCACCAGGGAAGCCCGTACTCTCTTAATGCTTAATAATCCGTGGGGACTATCAGAGACCAAGAAGTGCATGCAGACAAAATAAAACAACAAATTTGAGCACTGATGCCTTCCTTCTTTTTCTCCTCATTCTTTAACCACTATTTCTTAAAATATTACCTGAGAACCCACCTTCATCTGAATTTGTAAAATTTAGAGTCTTGGCACCCATCAGAACTATGCAATCTTAATGTCTAGGTTGTGGCCATTTATTTTCAAATCTTGCATACAATTCTTATGCCTTAATAATTGTTAATATCCCTTTCAGTATTCTCTTATTTTGCCTCCTTCTGGCAGCAAATCTACCTTAATCTTGTTTTACTGCTTCCTTCCACCACTTCTTTCAGTTTTCTTTGTTTATTTGCTCACACTTAACACCACCTTTACATTAAAAAACAAAAATTCTTAATGTGCTGGTATATGGTCACAGACTTCACTTATCACTTATCCCAGGAAGCCAACCTGCAAGTTTCTAATAAAAAGGGAATAAGCAATGGGATATAAAAGGCTCTGTATGGTCATTCCCCGCTTCCAAAAAAATAATTCAAAGGAAATGTCCTGTCTTGCACCAGTGGTATTATCCTCACGGATAAAAGGACAGCCCATTAATCATTAATTGTCATGCTGCTATGAACCGAGCAGGGTGGTTTCCAAAGAACACACTATTCTCCTTCCCTGATCCTTAGCCACTTTATTCTTGCAGTACAAGTTGCTTAGACCTTGTTTCTGGGCATCATTTAAGTAGTCAGAACAGGAAGGGTGGAGTGCAAGATAACAGATGTGGAGTTTTAAGCAACAGAACATAGTGTTGTCTTTTCTGTTGAACCTTCTCTCAATAATACTAACTTTTCTGTAAAGAGGGAATTGTGAGGGTAAAAAGTCTTGGCTTCAAGGTCTGTAGTTCTGAATCCTCCTATCCTGAGGAAAAATTTGACCATTCTTAGTCAAGTTTAAAATGTTGACAGTGGAGATTGGTACAGAAGATTCCAAGAGCAGGAAAAGGGCCCTGACATTTCTAAAAACTGTTGTGCGACAGAGTTGGACCAATGGTTATCATGGGAGTTGGGGGAGAGGGAAAGATGAATAAGGAAAGGGTGTGAAGTAACAGAAGATGGGGGAATGCTAATGATGGAATTCAGGAACTTTATGGTTAGAATGAAAGTAAAGATCGCCGTGTTCGTATCAGATGTCACACAAACAGAATGAGAAGTTATGAATTAGTATGATTATACATGATTATATGATTAAGATTGGATTATCATGATTCTCAGAGGACATGATTTTATGATTAAGATTGGATTATCATGATGCTCAGAGGAATTTCAAATACAATTCGACAAGACCTCTGTCTCTCCTTTCACAGAAAGATATGGTACATTTTAAAATTTCTTTGTTTCTCTCAGTTTGTTGGGATGTTGATTGATTCAATTTTTTTCCTGAACTTTAATTTATATTTTAAAAATGACAACAAAGATCATCTCTTATCTCATAAATGAGGAACAAAAATGCATAAAATTGGTTTTCACAAGAGTTTTTTAAACTTTGTAGTAGACCTCTCCTTCTAATTTATGTGCATTCAAATATGTCATGAGCCCATAATGTCCCCCAAACATAACTTATAATCACAGCCTGTTATCACATCTTTAGCCTATTCTAGGCACTTGGCATTTTAATTCTATTTACCACATACACTTTCAGCATTAATAAAATTATTAAACAATTAATTAATTAGTTGCCCAGATTTGACCTCCCACCCTGCCCCTTTCCATGAGGTAAAGAGGGAGCTCATACTCCTGGTGCCACCTTCTGGACCGCTCTATCTATTTGATTTTAGAATAAAATATGAATCGTCAAATAAAATAGAAATTTGGTAATATACAGGCTAACGTATTATTTGTAATATGTTATTAATAAATTAAATAAAAACTTAAAAGTTAGGTAAATAATAATACCCTTTAGGAAACAGTGCCAAATCTATTGATTTTACTCCATACATGACCTGAAAGGACCCAGTGTTCTCTTTGCCTCATTCAATTCATTCAGTTTTAACTTGGGTCTATATTGTGCAAGATACTGTGCTAAGTGCTTAAAAAAAGTGCAAGGAGGAATTACAAATGTTTTGGTAAAGCCAATATTAAATCGTTCCCTGACACATAATAGATGGTCAAGAAATATTAGTTGAATGAATGACTGAATTTTCAAGATTTTCTCAATCTAAGCTTACTCTTAAAATTTGGTTTTACCCCCTTTCCCCACCTATTTGCCTTCCAAGATACCCAAGAAAGAACCAAATAGAAACAAAAAACAATGATTAGTCTGACATAATGAGTTATATTTTACCTGTATTGGTCTATGCACTGGAATAATCATAAAAGATACTGATTTTTTTTCTAAATACAAAGGAATTTTGTATTCTTTCAAGATCAGTTTTGCTTTAAAACTAAACAGACTTACCAACCAACAAAGCCAGACCTACATAAATCAAGTGGCCATGTTATTCAGGATTCTTTTATATTTCTGTCAAACTTGTCCATATTCTTTAAGTTTATGCAACAATGTTGACTCCTAAGAGAGTTCTCTGATCACCTCATCTAAAAAAAGTCCCCTACCCTGCCTCCACTGGTATCCTCCAGCACCTCATTGTGATTTAAGTTTCTTCATAAATATTTATAAAAAACTGACTTTACATGGATATTATAAATGTATTTGTTTGTTGTGCATAGTCTGCACATCTCAATAAAATATCAACTTCAAAAAGGCAAGGAGAGGGGGCACAGTTCTTGAGGTGCTAGCCTGCTGTGTTTCCCTCTTTGTCTGGCAAAGAATAAAGCCACCCTTTCATTCTCCTCCAAAAAAAAAAAAAAAAAAGGCAAGGAGACGTTGTCTTTCTCTATCTCCAGTACCTAAAACAGCTGCTGTTGCATAGTAGGCGCTCAATAAATTGTTAATAGATGAATTTACATTATACAATTTAAAAAATGTTCTCCAAGAATATTATTAAATAGAAGCAGCTTTAAAAAGAAAATTATTTGTTTATTTATCTTGTCTGTGTCTGGTCTTAGTTGCGGCATGCAGGATCTTTTAGTTGTGGCATGTTGACTCTTAGCTGCAGGTTGTATGTGGGATCTAGTTTCCCGACCAGGGATAGAATCTGGGGCCCTTGCATTGGGAGCATGGAGTCTTACCCACTGGAACACCAGGGAAGTCACGAAGCAGCTTTAAAATACACATTAGGGGGCTTCCCTGGTGACACAGTGGTGGAGAATCCACCTGCCAATGCAGGGGACATGGGTTTGAGCCCTGGTCTGGGAAGATCCCACATGCCACGGAGCAACTAAGCCTGTGCGCCACAACTACTGAGCCTGCGCTCTAGAGCCCGTGAGCCACAACTACTGAGCCCATGTGCCACAAGTACTGAGCTCACATGTGTAGAGCCTGTGCTCCGCAACAGGAGAAGCCACCGCAATGAGAGGCCCACGCACTGCAACGAAGAGTAGCCCCCGCTTACCGCAACTAGAGAAAGCCCGCGCACAGCAACAAAGACCCAACACAGCCAAAAATAAATAAATAAAATAAATAAATTTATTAAAAAAACGAAAAGAATGAACTTGACATGAAATATCTTAGGCCTATGTAAGGAATCTACAAATCCTGATCTAGGGTCATAATCAAAGACCTAAATAAATGTTAAAAAAAAATACATATTAGGTTTAGAGATCTAATCAAACATGTATTATGTCCCACAGCAAGAGGTGGGAATTAACTGAGTAAAGTTTTTAGATGTGTTTAATAGACTTTTGTTTTATAAATTTCAATTAGATATGCATATTAAACTGCTTCAACTCAAGGAGGTACAAACACAACACATTGTAATTTTTTTCCCCAATCATCTTCCATCATGCTCTGTTGAGTTTCTCTCTCAACTTGGGCAGATCTCATAGCTTTCTAGCAACTTTCAATAGTTAAGATGCCCCAGTCTAGTCAGTTTAAACCTATAATCCCCTCTCTTACATTTCTTCCTACTCAAGTAGGACCCATCTTCCATGTTCCTGCAGGAGGGTTCACATTCTCTTCCCGTTGCACACCTCAGAGTATGGAGTGAAACCATTTCTTTTACTTCCTCTCCCCTCTCTCTTCCAGTTCTTTTCTTTTCTGTGGCTGGATATGATAGAAGAGATGGCAGGGTTAGTTTATGTGCAAATGGACTTTCCTTCCTTGGTTGTTGCTACTCCTTGGGCTAACACTGATTGGTAATGAAAATATTGGTTTTCTCTTGAAGTACATGTGTGAGTTCTTCAGGGAAGTCTGTGGTCTTGCTTTGTCTTCCCCTAATACTTGTAAAAGAGTTATTCAAAACCTTCAGTTGGGGCTTCCCTGGTGGAGCAGTGGTTAAGAATCCACCTGCCAATGCAGGGGACACGGGTTTGAGCCCTGGTCCGGGAAGATCCCACATGCCGTGGAGCAACTAAGCCTGTGTGCCACAACTACTGAGCTGTGCTCTAGACCCTGTGAGCCACAACTACTGACACGGAGTGCCACAACTACTGAAGCCCGCGCTCCTAGAGCCTGTGCTCTGCAACAAGAGAAGCCACTGCAATGAGAAGTCCATGTACTGCAACGAAGAGTAGCCCCTGCTCGCCGCAACTAGAGAAAAGCCCACGTGCAGCAACAAAAACCCAACGCAGCTAAAAATAATAATAAATATATTAAAAAAATTTTCAGCCACAGGAAAAATATTTGCAAAGTACATGACAAAAGGTTGGTTTCCCTTATGTTTAAGCAATTCTTATCAATTAATTAAAAAGAAAAGATATGTATCTAAATAAAAACTTTAAAAACAGGTAAAGAACTTGAACAGAAAATTCAAAAACAAGAAATACAAATAGCTTATAAATATTTGGAAACATTTAAACAGATAATAATGCTGAAATAATCTTTGTTGTTAGGCGTATCAGATTGACAGAAGTGTAAAAATCTTGTATGTAAAATGTTTTTGAAATGAGTATTCTCACACTCTGCTTGATGGAGAAAAAATGGCTTGACGTTTCTGAGGACAAACTGACAATCGTATTCAAAGGTCCTATTCTATGAATATATACAGCATTTGACTGAGAAATTCTACTCCTGTAAAGTTATCCCCTTCTAAAATAGTCAGAAATACATGAAAAGGTTTATGTACATGGATATTAATTATGGTATTTTCAATTGCAAAAATTTTCAAATAACTAAACAGTAGAGGATTGGTCAAATAAATTGTAGAGCATCTATACAATGGGATATTATGAAACTTTAAAAATGATAATTGACATTTACTGGACACTTGTTATTTGCCAGGCATTTTTTCTGATATATTTTTAATTTTTAATTTTAATTTTTTAAAGTATCTTTATTGCAGTATAATTGCTTTACAATGTTGTGTTAGTTTCTGCTGTATAACAAAGTGAATCAGCTATTCTTATACATATATCCCCATATACACTCCCTCTTGCACCTCCTTTCCATCCTCCCTATCCCATCTCTCTAGGTGGTCACAAAGCACCGAGCTGATCTCCCTGTGCGATGCAGCTGCTTCCCACTAGCTATTTTACATTTGGTAGCGTATATATGTCAGTGCAACTCTCTCACTTCTTCCCAGCTTACCCTTCCCCCTCCCCATGTCCTCAAGTCCATTTTCTATGTCTGGTCTTTATTCCTGTCCTGCCCCTAGGTTCATCAGAACCATTTTTTTTTTTAGATTCCTTATATATGTGTTAGCATACGGTATTTGTTTTTCACTTTCTGACTTAATTCATTCTGTATGACAGACTCTAGGTCCATCTACCTCACTACAAATAACTCAATTTTGATTCTTTTTATGGCTTAGTAATATTCCATTGTATATATGTGCCACATCTTCTTTATCCATTCATCCGATGATGGACACTTAGGTTGCTTCCATGTCCTGCCTATTGTAAATAGTGCTGCAATGAATATTGTGGTACATGTCTCTTTTTGAATTATGGTTTTCTAAGGGTATATGCCCAGTAGTGGGATTGCTGGGTCATATGGTAGTCCTATTTTTAGTTTTTTAAGGGACCTCCATACTGTTCTCCATAGTGGCTGTATCAATTTACATTGCCACCAACAGTGCAAGAGGGTTCCCTTTTCCCCACACCCTGTCCAGCATTTGTTGTTTGTAGATTTTTGATGATGGCCATTCTGACCGGTGTGAGGTGATACCTCATTGTAGTTTTGATTTGCATTTCTCTAATGATTAGTGATGTTGAGCATCGTTTCATGTGTTTGTTTGCAATCTATACATATTCTTTGGATAAATGTCTATTTAGGTCTTCTGCCCATTGCTGGATTGGGTTATTTTTTTGATATTGAGCTGCATGAGCTGCTTGTATATTTTGGAGATTAATCCTTTGTCAGTTGTTTCGTTTGCAAACATTTTCTCCCATTCTGAGGGTTGTCTTTTATCTTGTTATGATTTCCTTTGCTGTGCAAAAGCTTTTAAGTTTCATTAGGTCCCAATTGTTTATTTTTGTTTTTATTTCCCTTACTCTAGGAGGTGGGTCTAAAAGTATCTTGCTGTGATTTATGTCATGGAGTGTTCTGTGAAGGTTTTTCTCTAAGAGTTTTATAGTTTCTGGCCTTACATTTAGGTCTTTAATCCATTTTGAGTTTATTTTTGTGTATGGTGTTAGGAAATTTCTAATTTCATTCTTTTACATGTAGCTGTCAAGTTTTCCTAGCACCACTTATTGAAGAGGCTGTCTTTTCTCCATTGTATATTCTTGCCTCCTATATCAAAGATAACGTGACCATATGTGCATGGGTTTATCTCTCAGCTTTCTATCATGTTCCATTGATCTCTTTTTCTGTTTTAGTGCCAGTAGCATACTGTCTTGATTTCTGTAGCTTTGTAGTATAGTCTGAAGTCTGGAGCCTAATTCCTCCAGCTCTTGTTTTTCTTTCTCAAGATTGCCTTGGGTATTTGGGATCTCTTGTGTTTCCCTACAAATTGTGAAATTTTTTGTTCTAGTTCTGTGAATAATGCCAGTGGTAGTTTGACAGGAATTGCATTGAATCTGTAGATTGCTTTGGGTAGTATAGTCATTTTCACAATATTGATTCTTCCAATCCAGGAACATGGTATATCTCTCCATCTCTTTGTATCATCTTTCATTTCTTTTATTAGTGTCTTATAGTTTTCTGCAGACAGGTCTTTTATCTGCTTAGGTATGTTTATTCCTAGGTATTTTATTCTTTTTGTTGCAATGGTAAATGGGAGTGTTTCCACAATTTCTCTTCCAGATTTTTCATTGGTAGTGTACAGGAATGCAAGAGGTTTCTGTGCATAAATTTTGTATCCTGTTACATTACCAAATTCATTGATTAGCTCTAATAGTTTTCTGGTAGCATCTTTAGGATTCTCTATGTATATTATCATGTCAACTGCAAGCAGTGACAGTTTTACTTCTTCTTTTCTGATTTGGATTCCTCTTATTTCTTTTTCTTCTCTGATTGCTGTGGCTAAAACTTCCAAAACTATGTTGAATAATAGTGGTGAGAGTGGGCAACCTTATCTTGTTCCTGACCTTAGAGGAAATGGTTTCAGTTTTTCACCATTGAGAACGATGTTGCCTGTGGTTTTGTCATATATGGCCTTTATTATGTTGAGGTAGGTTTCCTCTATTTCTACTGTCTGGAGAGTTTTTATCATAAATGGGTGTTGAATTTTGTCAAAAGATTTTTCTGCATCTATTGAGATGATCATATGGTTTTCATCCTTCAATCTGTTAATATGGTGTGTTACATTGATTGATTTTCATATAGTGAAGAATCCTTGCATTCCTGGGATAAATGCCACTTGACCATGGTGTATGATCCTTTTAAGGTGCTGCTGGATTCTGTTTCCTAGTATTTTGTTGAGGATTTTTGCATCTATGTTCATCAGTGATATTGGCCTGTAGTTTTCTTTTTTGTGACATCATTGTCCGGTTTTGGTATCACAGTGATTGTGGCCTCATAGAATGAGTTTGGGAGTTTCCCTCCCTCTGCTATATTTTGGAAGAGTTTGAGAAGGATAGGTGTTAGCTATTCTCTAAATGTTCAATAGAATTCACCTGTGAAGCCATCTGTTCCTGGGCTTTTGTTTGTTGGAAAATTTTTAATCACAGTTTCAATTTCAGTGTTTGCAATTAGTCTGTTTATATTTTCTACTTCTTCCTGGTTCAGTCTCGGAATGGTGTGCTTTTCTAAGAATTTGTCCATTCCTTCCAGGTTGTCCATTTTATTGGCATATAGTTGCTTGTCGTAATCTCTCATGATCTTTTTACTTCTGCAATGTCATTTGTTGCTTCTCCTTTTTCATTTCTAATTCTGTTGATTTGAGTCTTCTCCCTTTTATTCTTGATGAGTCTGCTAATGGTTTATCAATTTTGTTTATCTACTCAAAGAACCAGCTTTTAGTTTTATTGGTTTTTGCTATTGTTTCCTTCATTTCTTTTTCATTTATTTGTGATCTGATCTTTATTATTCCTTCTTTCCTTCGCTTTGGGTTTTTGTTGTTGTTGTTGTTCTTCTTCTTCTTCTTTCTCTAATTGCTTTAGGTATAAGGTTAGGTTGCTTATTTGAGATTTTTCTTGTTTCTTGAGGTAGGATTGTATTGCTATAAACTTCTCTCTTAGAACTGCTTTTGCTGCATGCCATTTGGGTTTGGGTAGTCGTGTTTTCATTGTCATTTGTCTCTAGGTATTTTTTGATTTCCTCTTTGACTTCTTCAGTGATCACTTAGTATTAAGTACTATATTGTTTAGCCTCCATGCGTTTGTATTTTTTACAGATTTTTTCCTGTAATTGATATCTAGTCTCATAGCATTGTGGTCGGAAAAGAAACTTGATACGATTTCAATTTTCTTAAATTTACCAAGGTTTGATTTGTGACCCTAGATAAGATATATCCTGGAGAATGTTCCATGAGCACTTGAGAAAAAAGTGCATTCTGTTGTTTTGGGATGGAATGTCTTATAAATATCAATTAAGTCCATCTTGTTTAATGTGTCATTTAAAGCTTCTGTTTCCTTATTTATTTTCATTTTGAATGATCTGTCCATTGTGCAAGTGGGGTGTTAAAGTCCCCTGCTATTGTGTTACTGGTGATTTCCCCTTTTATGGTTGTTAGCATTTGCCTTATGTGTTGAGGTGCTCCTATGTTGGGTGCATAAATATTTACGATTGTTATATCTTCTTCTTGGATTGATCCCTTGATAACTGTGTAGTGTCCTTCTTTGTCTCTTGTAATAGTCTTTAAAGTCTATTTTGTCTGATATGAGAAATGCTACTCCAGCTTTCTTTTGATTTCCATTTGCATGGAATATCTTTTTCCTTCCCCTCACTTTCAGACTGTATATGTCCCTATGTCCTAGTGGGTCTCTTGTAGACAGCATATATATGGGTCTTGTTTTTGTATCCATTCAGCCAGTCTATATCTTTTGGTTGGAGTATTTAATCCATTTATGTTTAAGGCAATTATCAATATGTATGTTCCTTTTACCATTTTCTCAATTGTTTTGGGTTTGTTACTGTAGGTCTTTTCCTTCTCTTTTGTTTCCTGCCTAGAGAAGTTCCTTTAGCATTTGTTGTAAAGCTGGTTTGGTGGTGCTGAATTCTCTTAACTTTTGCTTGTCTGTAAAGATTTTAATTTCTCCATTGAATCTGAATGAGATCCTTGCAGGGTAGAGTAATCTTTTTAAAATTTATTTATTTATTTATTTTTGGCTGTGTTGGGTCTTCGTTTGTGTGCAAGATCTTTCTCTAGTTGCAGCGAGCAGGGGCCACTCTTCATCATGGTGCACAGCCATCTCACTGTCACGGCCTCTCTTGTTGCTGAGCACAGGCTCCAGACGCGCAGGCTCAGTAGTTGTGGCTCACAGGCCCAGTTGTTTCGCGGCGTGTGGGATCTTCCCAGACCAGGGCTTGAACCTGTGTCCCCTGCACTGGCCGGCAGATTCTCAACCACTGTGCCACCAGGGAAGCCCAGGGTAGAGTAATCTTGGTTGTAGGTTTTTCCCTTTCATTACTTTAAATATGTCCTGCCACTCCCTTCCGGCTTGTAGAGTTTCTGCTGAAAGATCAGCTGTTAACCTTATGGGGATTCCCTTGTATGTTATTTGTTGTTATTCCCTTGCTGCTTTTAATATTTTTTCTTTGTACTTAATTTTTGATAGTGTGATTAAAATGTGTCTTGGTGTGTTTCTCCTTGGATTTATCCTGTATGGTACTCTCTGTGCTTCCTGGATTTGATTGACTATTTCCTTTCCCATATTACGGAAGTTTTCAACTATAATCTCTTCAAATATTTTCTCATACCGTTTCTTTTTCCCTTCTTCTTCTGGGACCCCTATAATTAGAATGTTGGTGTGTTTAATGTTGTCCCAGAGGTCTCTGAGACTGTCCCCAATTCTTTTCATTCTTTTTTCTTTATTCTACTCTGCAGTAGTTATTTCCACTATTTCATCTTCCAGGTCACTTATATGTTCTCCTGCCCTAGCTATTCTGCTATTGATTCCTTGTAGAGAATTTTTTTTCAAACATCTTTATTGGAGTATAATTGCTTTACAATGGTGTGTTAGTTTCTGCTTTATAACAAAGTGAATGAGGTATACATATACATATATCCCCATATCTCCTCCCTCTTGTGTCTCCCTCCCTCCAACCCTCCCTATCGCACCCTTCTAGGAGGTCACAAAGCACCAAGCTGATCTCCCTGTGTTATGCGGCTGCTTCCCACCAGCTATCTACTTTACATTTGGTAGTGTATATACGTCCATGCCACTTAGAGAATTTTAAATTTCATTTATTGTGTTGTTCATCATTGTTTGTTTGCTCGTTAGGTTTTCTAGGTCCTTCTTAAATGTTTCCTCTATTTTCTCCATTCTCTTTCCAAGATTTTGGATCATCTTTACTATCATTACTCTGAATTCTTTTTCAGGTAGACTGCCTATTTCCTCTTCATTTGTTTGGTCTGGTGGGTTTTTACCTTGCTCCTTCATCTGCTGCATATTTCTCTGTCTTCTCATTTTTTTTATCTTACTGTGTTTGGGGTCTCCTTTTCACAGACTGCAGGCTCATAGTTTCTGTTGTTTTTGGTGTCTGCCCCCAGTTGGTGAGGTTGGTTCAGTGGCTTGTGTAGGCTTCCTGGTGGAGGGGACTGGTGCCTGTGTTCTGGTGGGTATGGCTGGATCTTGTCATTCTGGTGGGCAGGGCCATGTCTGGTGGTGTGTTTTGGGTTGTCTGTGAACTTAGTATGATTTTAGGCAGCCTCTCTGCTAATGGGTGGGGTTGTGTTCCTGTCTTGCTAGTTGTTTGGCATGGGGCATCCAGCACTGGAGCTTGCTGGCCGTTGGGTGGAGCTGGGTCTTAGCGTTGAGACGGAGATCTCTGGGAGAGGTCTTGATTGATATTACATGTGGCTGGGAAGTCTCTGGTGGTCCAATGTCCTGAACTTGGGTCTCCCACCTCAGAGACTCAGGCCTGCCACCAAGCCGTGGCACCAAGACTTAGTCAGCCACACGGCTCAAAAGACAAGGGACAAAAAAAGAAAGAAAAAATAAATAAATAAAAATAAAAAATTAAAAAATAATAATAATAAAAAAGGAGAGAGCAACCAAACCAATAAAGAAATCCACCAATGATTCCCAGCGTGAAAAGCTAAAGTAAGATAAACCTGAAAATCAGAATCAAATCAGTCACAGACAGCAAAGCCCAAGTCTACTGTTGCTCCCAAAGTCTGCCTCCTCAATTTTGGGATGATTCATTGTCTATTCAGGTACTCCACAGATGCAGGGTACATCAAGTTGATTGTGGGGATATAATCCACTGCTCCTGAGGCTGCTGGGAGAGATTTCCCTTTGTCTTCTTGTTTGCAGAGCTCCTGGGGTTCAGCTTTGGTTTTGGCCCCACCTCTGTGTGTAGGTCGCCTGAGGGCATCTGTTCCTGCCCAGACAGAAGGGGGTTAAAGCAGCAGTTGATTAGGGGGCTCTGGCTCACTCAGGCTGGGTGGAGGGAGGGTAGAGTAGTCATAATTGGAATGCAAGGCAAGACTGCAGTGGCAGAGGTCGGTGTGATGTTGCAACAGCCTGAGGCGTGTCATGTGTTCTCCTGGGCAAGTTGTCCTTGGATCACGGGACGCTGGCAGTGGTGGGCTGCACAGGCTCCCAGAGGGATGGTGTGTGTGGATAGTGACCTGTGCTCGCACACAGGCTTCTTGGTGGCTCCAGCAGCAGCATTAAGCGTTTCATGCCTATCTCTGTGGTCGAGCTGATAGCTGCGGCTTGCACCCATCTTTGGAGCTTGCTTAGGCAGTGCTCTGCTTTCTGTGGGCACACAGGGAAGGAATACCCTCTCCTCATGCACCCCAAAACAATGGTCTCTTGCCTCTTTGGCGGGACCAGCCTTTTTCCCAGACTCCCTCCCGTCTAGCTGAGGCACACTAGCACCCCTCAGGCTGTGTTCACACAGCCAACCCCAGTCCTCTCCCTAGGATCTGACCTCGGATGTCCGAGCCTCAGCTCCCAGCCCCCACCCGCCCTGGCAGGTGAGCAGACAAGGCTCTCAGGATGCTAGTTGGCACTGATCCTCTGTGTGGGAATCTCTCCGCTTTGCCCTCCACACCCCTGTTGCTGTGCTCTCAGTGGCTCCGAAGCTTCCCCTCATGCACCCACTGTCTCTGCCAGTGAAGGGGCTTCCTAGTGTGTGGAAACTTCCTCCTTCACAGCTCCCTCCCAGAGGTGCAGGTCCTGTCCCTATCCTTTTGTCTCTGTTTATTCTTTTTTCTTCTGTCCTACCCAGGTACGTTGGGATTTTCTTGCCTTTTGGAAGGTCTGAGGTCTTCTGCCAGCATTCAGTAGGTGTTCTGTAGGAGTTGTTCCACATGTAGATGTATTTCTGATGTCTTTGTGGGGAGGAAGGTGACCTCCACTTCTTACTCATCTGCTGTCTTGAGGGTCCCCCCCACCCCATGATTGACTCTTTATTGGAGAACTGTGATATCATAGACTAGCTGTCTCCTTTCTTCAAGAATTATTGTCAGCTCAGAAGATTTTCCTCAAACACTGATATGTGGACTCCATGCATTTTCTGTGTGTGCTTTTTTTTTTTTTTTTTTTTTGCGATACCCAGGCCTCTCATTGTTGTGGCCTCTCCCGTTGCAGAGCACAGGCTCCGGATGTGCAGGTCCAGCAGCCATGGCTCACAGGCCCAGCCTCTCCGCGGCATGTGGGATCTTCCCAGACCAGGGTACGAACCCGTGTCCCCTGCATCGGCAGGCGGACTCTCAACCACTGCGCCACCAGGGAAGCCCCTCTGTGTGTGCTCTTAAACAGGCTTTGTTAATGCAAGAAAATGGGATTTTATAGTTTAATTATTTCCTGCCCTTGTTTATGTAGCATACTCAAGGATACCTTAATTCAAATTCCAAATTCATAGCTTGAGCCCCCTATTTTTGCCTAGGATAGCAACTAGCAGTTCTGAATGTCTGTAAGAGCAATATCTTTTCACCTTTTCATAATGCAGAGCTACTGAAACTGCTCATTATACAGGCTTTTCTTGGAGGGAGCAAATAATATATGTATCCTCCATGTTTATATTCAGGGCTACAACTTCAGATTTGTACTCTGGACATTAAATTTACACAGATGATTTCATGGATTTAGGCCATCTTACCATTTTGCTTATATTACAGCAACTAAGGTAGAAGTGTTTACATGTGTAATGTATATCAGAATTCCACACTGATAGCTGTATATGAAATTTAATATTCATTAAGAGATTTCACTGATGTCTTGAGCTGCATCTTCTCTGTGAATTCAGTCATATGCTACCATAGGCTCAAATGAGAAAATTAAACAAAGACAAAACTATTACCTGCCCATTCTGATACTAGCAATTACACATTGGGAGATTCACTATGGTACTGGTGAGCAAGTGTCACCCTGTATAACCTACTAACTGGAATATATACTGGGATGTGAGTTCTCCTTGATAATAGTGATAAAAAATGATAGAATATTGAATTTCCTGTGGTACATTGATGGACACTAAGATGTTCTACATTTAAGCATCCTTTGGATTAGCTTTAGGGTCAATGTGAGAGTTGTAAGAACAAAATACTGCACTACAAGAGAACCTCAGATGTGCTCCTGTATTCTCTGTGCAAACTCAAAAGTGCAAGGCATGTTACCAGATGATTTCCCAAGAGGATATGGTGTTGCTAAAAGAAGGATCTTTTTCCTATAAATTCAGATTGTGGAGGCCACTGACCTAGAGTGGGAATGAACAGGCCTAATAAGGCAGATAAGAGGAAGGTATCTAACAGAGATGCATGGTCTTTCCAGAGGTTCTGGTCCTAAACATCTTCCCTTCTATAGAATCAGTACTTCCTCCCTTTTTCACTGGGCAAAAATTGACCCTTATTATGCCTATTGGTAAGTAGTTTTAGGTGTAGAGATAAATGATGATAATACATGCACAGCAATCTGTAATATTAATTAAAAATTACAGATTTACCAATAATATATGCCATATAAACTGAATTAACTTAGACTTTCTTATACTCTTGAGATATTTTTTGGAGGAAAGAAAACATTGGGAAAACATAATCTTGTAACCCTGCATCTGTGGAATACATGAATAGGCAACAAATCATCCCAAATTGAGGAGGAGGACTTTGAGAGCAAGATTTATGATTTTTTCCCCTTTTCCTCTTTTTGTGAGTGTGTATGTGTATGCTTCTGTGTGAGATTTTGTCTGTATAGCTTTGCTTCCACCATTTGTCCTAGGGTTCTATCCATCCATTTTTTTTTCTTTTTAATTTTTTTTCATAATAATTATTTTTTATTTTAATAACTTTATTTTACCTTACTTTATTTTATTTTACTTTATCTTTTTGCTTTCTTTCTTTCTTTCTTTTCCTTCCTTCCTTCCTCCCTCCCTCCTTTCTTTCTTTCTACTTCTACTAATTCTTTCTTTCTACTTTTTCTCCCTTTTACTCTGAGCCGTGTGGATGAAAGGCTCTTGGTGCTCCAGCCAGGAGTCAGTGCTGTGCCTCTGAGGTGGGAGAGCCAACTTCAGGACACTGGTCCATAAGAGACCTCCCAGCTCCACATAATATCAAATGGAGAAAATCTCCCAGAGATCTCCATCTCAACACCAGCACCCAGCTTCACTCAATGAATAGCAAGCTACAGTGCTGGACAACCTATGCCAAACAACTAGCAACACAGGAACACAACCCAACCCATTAGCAGAGAGGCTGCCTAAAATCATAATAAGTCCACAGACACCCCAAAACACACCACCAGACACGGACATGCCCACCAGAAAGACAAGATCCAGCCTCATCCACCAGAACACAGGCACTAGTCCCCTCCACCAGGAAGCCTACACTGAACCCACTTAACCAACTTTAGCCAACTTTAGCCACTGGGGACAGACACCAAAAACAACGGGAACTACGAACGTGCAGCCTGCAAAAAGGAGACCCCAAACACAGTAAGATAAGCAAAATGAGAAGACAGAAAAACATACAGCAGTTGAAGGAGCAAGATAAAAAACGACCATACCTAACAAATGAAGAGGAAATAGGCAGTCTACCTGAAAAAGAATTCAGAATAATGATAGTAAGGATGATCCAAAATCTTGGAAATACAACAGAGAAAATGCAAGAAACATTTAACAAGGACCTAGAAGAACTATTTGTTAAATAGATTTTAATACCAAGATGCAAAGGTCCAAGCTCAAGAGTTCTCTTCAGTATTTAGCAATTTAAAAATATCTATTGTCCCAAGACATCTTACAAGGGGCAAACTTTCCATTAAGCATATTAAGAATCCTCTTAAAGATTACGGTGGTGACTAATCTATTTCCAAAATAATGACTAATTTAAGAATAGACTGTAAAAGCCAGCATTGCTATCAGTAAAGGATCTTAGTCAGTACTGTCTCATCACCAATGGCAGTCAGCTTGGGCCATTACTCATGCTGGAGTTCTGACCTCCCTGCAGTTTTCAATTGCTCACTTCTTGTATAATCAAGAGGGATTACACAAATTTCCCTAACCAAAGCTGTGCTTGGAAGCAGTAAAGGCATCCTGATTTCTAGGTATGGACTCATTTATTTGAAGAAATTGCAGTTGTAAGTCATTTTGAATTTATTTGGCACCTTGGTAGGTCTTATTGCAGTTTACTGTTTTATTTTCCCTTTTCAAAATAATAGGAATGAAGACAATACAACTCAGGAGAGTTCAAGCCATGGAAGTAAGAGGAAAAAATCTCTATTAAGTTCTACAAAGACCTCTTGCTCAGGAAAGCAGGCAATCTTCTATCCTGGGGCGCAAGTAATTGATGCCCACAGGGGGCTATTAAACAAGAGAAGGGAAAGTGTATTCAATGAGAATGGACTCAGGGGTCTTGAATTTTCATTCACTGATGTGTGATCCACAGTTCTTTCCTTTAGGGGCTCCTTTGGCATGCTCTCAGAGAGTACTTTGAGACTTTTTTCAGGTGATCTTTTAACATCCCCCCATTTCCGTGCTGAGTTTACAGCATTCCCACTCAGAAACCTGAGTGAACAATTGCTCAGTTTTATCAGCCCTATGGGTCCCCAGGATGTAAGCAAACAACACTGAGGAAAGATGTTTCACACCTTCCAGTTCCTAAGCCTCTATTTTTACACAAAGCCAACATATTGTGTATACCTTAAGGTTTTGCATGAACAATGCAAGTACCCTGGCATCACCATATCAGAATTTTCCAAAATCCTCGTCTAGGGAAACAGTCATCCCTTATCACAGGAACAAGAATAAATTTATTTTTGTTGCCGAAAAGAAAAAAAAAATCATTAAACTTAAAGGATTAACAGATATTAAAATAATATTTGTGTAAAGTTAAGCCCACAGACTGGCAAACAGTGAACTCTCTTGAACATTAATAATCTGGAGATAATACCTGTTATACTTCAAAGGATTTAAAGGGAGCCTCTCAGCATGCGAATTAACATGGATGATCAAGAATTCATCTTAGAGTCCCAATTTTTAGCTGAATAATCAGAGACCAATGTTCAGTCACTGTATGTTTTATAGCTATTTGAAAATCTATAATCCAAAAATATCCTTTAAAGGAAAACTTCTACTTAAATTGCTCAGCTTGAATGAGGAACACTTCATATTAAATTTCATAAAATTGGTCATCCAAAACAAAGAACTCTTTGTGTCACGTTTGATGAATTACTGGAAGGCATGTGGGTAAAGTTCATCATATAACCATTACAATCACACACTGCATTATGCTACATTTCAAAGTATCTGCCAAGCAATATTCCAGATAGTAACGCACAGAACTAGCAGAATTAATCTATAAGAAATGGGTAGGAGGAGAATTAGAAGAAATTTAGGATCTTAGCTTGAGTCATTAGAAAGCAGAACTAGAGACAAGGGTTTGTTTAATTGGGGAGGTGATCCAGGGAAATAAGAGGATAGGACAGAGGAGGATGAAACAGGGAAAGAGAGAAAGCCAATTCAAAATGGTGTGCTCTTTAGTTGATCAATGCTCCTTGGCATTTTCCTCTGGGGATCTTCCAAGGAGCTATATGGACTACATCACAGAATTTACCCCTTGCTCCTCTGTGCCTCTCTCAGAATATAGCAGATATTATTGACAAGCAAGCTCTCTCCCTTCATCAGAAGAGAGTTATCCTATGGGGTGTTAATTCCTTTGTATACGCATATGATTGCCAGTGGTCCTACATCATAGGTTCTATATCACAGAGCTAGAGAAGATTCCACAAGGATCAGTAAGGCATTCTGTAAGTCCTTACATGGTGTTGGTGTGGAGGCCCTGCACACAGGGAATTTACACCCATACGTGGAGTAGATGAAATTTCTGTTAACGATAAGTCTCTGTCTCCTCCAGGGTGGAAAGGTCCATGGTAATCCACCTGTCAATCAGTAGAGCCTACTGCAGTTTCTATTTATCATATCATCCTGTTTATTTTCTTCAAAACACTTTACATTCTGAATTTATCTTGTTTGTTTGTAAATCCCAATATAAATGAAAACTCCTTGAAGTTATAAATGTTGTCTCTCTCATATTGTATTATATATTCAGGAGGTCTGGCATGTAGTAGTACGGACTGGATATATATTTCTCTTTGCATTCTGAACTGATACTTCATCTTTGGTAATTTACTTCCTTTGGGCACCAGTCAGAAGGGAACTTGCATTTATTGAATTCTTTCCATGCAAGCAATTTATGTACATTATCTATGATGTAGGTGTCGCAATTCTTGTCATTCTATATTTGAGGAAGAGCTGGCAGTAAGCTTGCTTAGAGTCATACAGCTGCTCAGGCCTCTGGGTCTAAATTCAGGGTTGTCTGGCTCTGAAATTACTGTAGCTCCTATGGGATGACTGTTTGGCACCAATTCCTTATTATCCCCTTTTGTGATGACGTGCCAGATTTCTAATAAATGATTCTGATAGGGGCCAAAATAAATAGACCATCATTTCCAACAATCATTTATTCCCACTCAGGTAAATGGCACCACTCTCCACTCAGCGGGTCTAGTCAGGTAACCAGGGGTTATCTCTAACTTCTTCCTCTTTCTCACCTCCTCTCTAGTATTTCTTTCAGTGGTACATTTGTTTAAACAAAATGCCAGCTGCATCTACAGTTTTGTGATGGATGCATCACATTTAGGTTTCTGCTATTTACACAATTTCTATTCCTGACAGAAAATTCAAATGCCATACCATCTAGCTCAGAACTGGGTACCACAATTCTATTGGCCACTTGCCAAGTCCTGTCAATTTTGCTCCTTAAGTATCTCCCATTTCTGTTCTTTTCTTTAACCAACAATTCCACAAGTTAGTTTATGTTCTTGTCACTTTCCACGTAGCTACTAAACCATAGTGGACATTTGCTGTTTCTGTCCATACAAAATCTCTTCTCACTTTCTGCTTATAGTACGCCCACCTTCCTTTCGGTAACAGAGCTTCACTCACTATTTTTCCAGGTGTTTTGGGCTTGCCTGTCACAGTCTTCTGCCCCACTGACCATGGAGCTGAGCACCCAGGCTTGGCCAACTAGTGTTCTGTCTTCCTGGCTACAGTGCTTGGTGAAAGAAGTACATGATCCATCAGGCCATCAGACACTGCCTGTGGAGTTTTTCTTAATCTCTTTTCATTCATATTTTTCCAAGCTCAAAAGATATGATCCTGCGATTGTCAAGTTCCTCACCACACAGACGAACCTAACAAGGTGAGCCTAACCCTCAGGTAGATGTTGGAGGAGATGGAGTGAGTCCTGATGACATGTTTTGAGGCTATTTATTCAATGAAGTGTAAATCCAGTTTCATCATGTCCTTTCCAGTAACAACTATCAGTAAATTAGGTGCTTTTCATTTTTGTTTAACATGGGCTGATTTGAGTTTATTCAACTGCAATTTGAAACGCCTAGTAATGAACTTATTTTCTTGCCCTACTCTTGGAATGCCCATATACCCTACGCTGGCATAATCTTCCTTATGGTTTTACCCATTAATTCATTCTCCATGTGAGCGTGCATGCATGCATGAGTAAATATGTGCTGAGAGAGAGGGGATTTTTCTCTAAAGATGACATGTGTGCCCCAAATCTTCACGTTACATTCCTTTAAATGGACTGAATTCTTCTGGATGTATCTATTTTTTCTTAGATCTCTCTACTCTAGGTCGGTATGGAACTATTTTCTTTTAATTTCTTTATACCCCACAATAGTAAGAATCTTTTTTGTTTATGCACAACATCCAGTTTTATTTGTAATTCCTTTTCTAAGTGTCATCTGAATCCTGACATGCCAAAGTTTCCAACAAGTATTTTCTCACATTACGTCTTCTATATTTTGGGGATGCAGCATCTTACTCCAGTATCCTAGGTTGATTATTCTCTTACTTCCATTCATTTTCTATCATTCCAATAGCTCTAAAATTGGATTAAGCTTTCTCTTGAGGTGCCAAGGTTTTTTTTTTTTTTCTTTCTCCTGAACTTCATTCTTTAGTGCGTGTTGCTTTGCCATCATCTGAAAACATCTCTGCCAACTTCCCCTCCCCATATCTTGCTAATCCTTCCACCCCTAATACACTCTTTCCCTCATACCAGTACCAGTCCTTTACCATCCTTTAAGACAGTCATTTATAATTAACATCTATACAACTTATAGTTCAATTTCTCTGTTCCAGTGTGGACTGGAGAAGGCTTTTGTATTTTTGGCTGTATTTATCTCACAAGAATAAAATCTACCAGCATTTTTTAACATTGCAAATATGGAGTAAATAACAGTTTTATAAAAGAAAGGATGTTTTGAATTTGTGTTTGTTTTACATTTAGAAAGACAGTAGTTCATTATCATGCTCTACAAAAATACTCTGCATCTTGTACACAGAAAGAAAAGGAGGAGAAATACTTTCTTTTATCTCTGTGAATGTGTTTCCAGTGCTTATAAAATGGCCTAGACTAACATGCAGAATGGAGCCTTCGCTCTATTTGAGGTTTTGTGGGTTCCAGAACTAGAGCTTCTTCATCCAGCAAACAGCATCTATATTTCATTACATGCAATCCTCTATTTAATTAGACAAGATCTTTAAGCAAATTTCTTCCCAAATCGCATTCTCTCTTTGCATTTTCGCATCATAGATCAGAAAAATCATGTTCTTAGTTCTTCCTGTTGGTCAAGGGGGCACTAGCAAGTTGTCCCTGGGGACTAGTTGGGATGGACGAAGCATCAACTCCCATCTATCAAAGACCACATAAGATTCTAAAAATTGTCTTGCAAATTAACTTTTTCATTTGATAATAAAAATAAATTCAACAAACACAAATTGAAGTTATCAAATAATATTTAAATAATATTATATTTAAATAACATTTACTTAGAAGTTTTACATGATATTATTTGTTGGTGGGGCTTGCTATGAAAATGTAACATTCAAGGAGTTCTCCCTGCTTGGGGAAGAAAGAATGGTTAGATTCAGGCCAAATCTAATCAGAAGAACTTTCATAAGAGCATTGTGTTCCCCTGTTTTTATATTCTTCAAATAGGAAGGTAGCCACTTTCAATGTTATTGGAACATTGTCTCCAGTAATTAGTGTTTATTAAACACTCACTATATGAAGCCTATTTTCCTTGTTGTATTCAGTAGCAGATACTATCAAGAAAACTGCTGATTAAGACTACTGGATCTAAGGTACAGCTGTTGGCAGTGATGCACCAAAGGTTATCCTTATTATTTTAGCCAATAGGTAGTTTTTCTCTCTACAGTAATTTAGCTTCCAAATTTAAATGTCACATGACTAATGGAGGAAAGTAAATAATATTCTTTTTCAGTATAAGTTTTCTCTTTATAATTTCCAGTGCTCATTGGCATGTAGATGTAAAATGAATTTGCTCTGCCCAGATCTTCTTGGTAAATTTAGGCAACCAATCAAGATAATGCAGGCTTTGGCTCTGCTTATGACAGGACATAGCTGGATCTTTTATCCATCCATACTATTGGCATTTCATAGGTAATTTCCAACTTAAGTCTCTTTGGTTGCCTGGGAGCCAGGTAAAGTATATTGGATAGCCGGAGCAAACATTTTGGCAATGAAGCTTACAATGCAAGGAAAATGAACGGCCAAACTGGGCCCAAGTGTTCTGAGTTGATGAAACTCTGGTTTGGAGGTGATGAAGAGAGATGGGTTCACCTCAGCTTCATTCTGCCAGGCAAAACCAGGGACTATAGGCTACAACTGCTTAGGAAAGAATTTCTTTCATGGATTTCTACAATGAATTTAGTTATTTGGCTGGATCTTAATATTCAAGTGGGTTGCTTGAAGATGTTTACTTTATAATTGAAAAGAAAGCAATTTCATTTAGTGGATGGAAGAGACAGTCCTTTCTGGAGGCCACAGTTTGTTGGTGTCAGGATTTGAACCTTACAATCACTTCTCCACGCAAGGGTGGAGTCTAGCAAACACGTGGTTTGTCTTTCAAGACTGTGCTTTCTAGCTCCACTTCAAACATTACTCAGCCTTACCTTTACTGACCTTCTGCTGCTGCTGAATGATATCTGTCCCTCCACTAAAATGTTGTGGCGATTCGTACCTTTCTTGTGGAATAATCGCTGCTGTGTACTCCTATGCTCGCTATTTGACTGTGACTATATGAGGACAGTGAGAATGTAAATGACCTTCAGATTTAAAGTGAAAGCTCATTATAAGTCATGATGTGTTATAGTATTAAAAGTGCTAATTTGGGCGGGGTGGTAAACCTGCATGTACAGATGTAGATGTTTTCCCCTCCAGGACTTATTCCAGTATTAGCACACTGCCTCCTCCTTGCCCACTTATTCGAAGGCAGGTTCTTGGTTTCTTAGTTCTGCGTAGCGCGATTTCTATATTCAGATACACAGGTTGTCCCCGCATTGCCTATGTACCCTCCCTCAGGTTTTACTCTACTTGGCTTCCTGTTTCTCCTCTGTACCTGAGATGTCTTCCCACTAACCAAGAGACATATTTGCATATTAATCCTGCCCTTTGTTTTCTGAGTCTGGCAAAGTTTCTCTCCAACCAGTAATATATTCTTCACTAAATGTGACACTTGCATTCCTAACAAGTTCTCAGGTGATGATGCTGGTTCAGAAACACCCTTTTGGAATCACTGATCTAGAAAAACATTTGACTCTTTTTTTGTTGTTTTTATTTTAAAAACTACTTCTATTTCAAAAAACGTGTTTATCTTTAAATAATTTCAAATTTGGTAAAAGTTGTAGTAAATACAGAGTTCCAGCGTGCCTTTTACTCAGATTCCCAGTTGCTTACGTTTCAAATGAACCATCTGAGAACAACTCTCCTGTATCTACCCAACTCCTAGTTGTACCTGCCTAGTGTCAGAATCACTAAACTGTTACCAGCATGGCTATTAACCTCTCTGTTTGCTTTTCTTTTTTTTAAAAACTACTGTTTTTGTTTTCGTTTTAAAATTTGGGAAGTTATTAAAAAATTTTCAATTTCAAAATCTTAAAAACCTCCTTTTGGGGCTTCCCTGGTGGCGCAGTGGTTGAGAGTCCGCCTGCCGATGCAGGGGACGCGGGTTCGTGCCCCGGTCCGGGAAGATCCCACATGCCCGCGGAGCGGCTGGGCCCGTGAGCCATGGCCGCTGAGCCTGCGCGTCCGGAGCCTGTGCTCCGCAACGGGAGAGGCCACAACAGTGAGAGGCCCGCGTACCGCAAAAAAAAAAAACAAAAACAAAAAAAAACCTCCTTTTGAGGGAGGACTGTTCTACTTTCCCCCAGTTTTGAAGAAGAGGGTCAAAGGTAGAATCCCTGGAAACCAGAATTGGTGAGCTTGAAACCATTGGTAGAGTCACTCCTGCAATGTTAAGTGTGAATTTATATGGTACTTTCTACTAGCAAACTGTTTTATCTTCAGTTTTCTTAACAATTTATTTCAACAACGACATGAAATATATAGGGAACTTGGATCTGTTAATGAAGAATGATATTGAATTTCCTTCACAGAAAATCTTTAGAAAAAATCTCTCCCATGTTGAGGTGGATTTGACTTTCCTATCTTGAATCCAAGAAGTATCTGTAAATATTGTTTAATAGACAGATTTTAAAAATTAGGTAAAAAGCTTTATTAAGCTACAAAATGGTCCACAGTCTTTCCCTCACTTGATAGTGTCAGGAGCTGATTCTAGTGAATATCACAGGCTTTAAGAAGTCCAGTACAGTTACCAGGGGCAATAGTTTTAATTTTTATGAAACAACTTATCTTCCTGGGGCATGATTTATTTTAGGCATGGCCTAATTTCTTTCAAGCCTTAGGCCCAAGTGTCTATGATAATTTGCAAAAGTTGGTAGATAACCTGGAATCTTTCATGTCAATGTAGTATTACTGCTTCTGATCTTGCTGACAGAAAAGCGAGAGACGTAATAAAATGAAAGATTGCACCACAAGTTGGCAGAATAGCTAAATTAGACCTCAATCTCTTAACTCACTATCAAGTTAGAAAATCTCTTCCTTGTTACCTTCTTTTTCAGTCTGATTTCCATCCCAAGACATGGGTCTCTTCATCTATTCCAAGAACAAAACTTCATTTACTTCAAAGGCCTTCCTACATAGAGGAAAAAGAACAAGAGCCTGGCCTGATTGGTATTCTGCTTCCAGATTTGTAATAATGTTTGTCGAAGATTGATACTGTGAGCTTGGTTAATGATGAAGAAAACTCAATCCTTGACCTACTATTTAAAATTATGTAGCGACACGATACAAACTTGATGGGTGAAACTACTAGCCATGAGGGTCTACTTAATGGCCTTTAAAGTCAAAAAAATTTGCATGCTAATCTCCCCAATACTGACTTGAGACTCTATGATGTGGGATATCCACCTTCTGATTTAATAACTCCTCTTCTCCCCTAGTACTCTCCTAATCCACCTGAGATGCTGCCAAATTTGTGAGTATTATGAGGTGAACACCGATTTTAATGTTGATCCCAGTAAACTTTCACCCAAAAGATAAAACTTCCACTCCTCCCCACTGTCTCCTCAGGTTATTTCAAATATTTTAAAGTGAAGTAAAAATGACATCTATTTTTACTTCCACAAACTTATTTCTATCCCTGCTGCCTTCTATCATTCACAACCTCCCCAAACTGGAGGTTAACTTTGGGTTTTCCTGTATTCACGCTGCTTTCCCTACAGTGTGCTCTAAGCGAACTGCAACAATTCAGCAGTCCGTCTTCTTCCCCTCATTAGTGATTCATTTAATAAGTATGAACTGATAAAGAAATGGGCCGGTATAAAATTTTGCACAGCTGTTTCTAAGAACAAAGATCAAAGATGCTGACTTGGAAACTGATAAAGAAAAAAAAAAAAGGATACTATTCCTGTTCCCAGGACCTCATAGTGGCCACTATCCTAATGGGTAAGAGGTAAGACACCACTTAAGATATAGAGCTATAAGGCAAGAAAAAATTCCATTGAAAAGGGACACATTCAACTTCTGTACAGTGAGGAGATCTCTATTTGGAATTAACTGTCTGTTAGCCTCCCTTATTATCTCTTAGCATTCCAAATAAAGGTGAACCAGTAATAATGCTGTGGTCCACGGGATGACTCACAAAAGCATTGGGCGGTCGGGGCTTGCCCAATAAAATCCAACTTAGTGCTCAGTTGAAGGGAGACTTGTAGAGTAAAACTGGTGTTTTAGGGCCGCCATGCTAATTCTATCTGTTCTTCTACTATTTGACTGCTGCTGGCCTGCTGTGTTTTTGCTCTAGGCTATGCAAATAAAGACCTTTAAGAGAAAGTCATAAATACTTGATTTAATTAAGACCATTACCAACACCACTTCTCGCCTCATTTCTCCAAGTGCCAAGGTATAGATTACATTTGAACAATGGTGATGCAGTAAATACATAAGGATAAAATGCAATTCCTCTTTTATGGCTTGTAAAAAACAGAGCAACACAACAAGATGCCCTGTAGCAACTACACATTTCCTAGTCAGCAGTTTTCTTTGGAATTGAGGTTTTCATGGCTAGAGGATGGGGGTATATTCAAACCTTTTTGCTTCAGTCAAAAAAGAAGAGAAAAGAAAAAAAAATCTCAGCCATCTGATCCTATGCTGAAGTATCCAGTGCTATTATTTCAAAGCCACAAGCCACAGGAACTGTGCTATTTTCTGCACCAGCTGGACAATTTTGACTTTTGTGCCAAGAAGAACAACGGTAATCCTGTTCATCCACTGACCCTTATATTTAGTTTGAAGAATTCATAATGTTTAGTCAGATGCTGTTTCTAATATTGGTAAACAGTGGATAGAGTGAGTTAATCTTAACCGCTTCTAGATTATGTCTCAGGATTAAATATATTTCTTTTTTATGGGTAACGCATCTCAGTTTGCCTGGGGTTTTCCTAGTTTAAAAACTGAAATTTCTGTACACTGAGAACCTGTTCAGTCAAGGGCAAACAGGTCGGTTGGTAACACTACTTATGAACGATTTTCAAATTCTACTATTTGATTCTTCCCTTTGGGAGATTTCCTTCTGAGAAATAGTTTAAGTGTAGCTAACATTTATATGCCAAGTACTAAGTCCTTGAAATGAATTTGTTTTTTTAACACCCTCAGATGCCAGTGAAGAGGGTTAACTTATACAGTTGCACTGGATGTGTGCTGTACAACCCTGGGGAGAAACAATCACATAGATGAGGTGGCCCTACTGAAGAAGGTAGACGTTATTATTATCCCCATTTTACAGATGAGAAAAAAGAAGCACAGAGAGATCAAATATCTTTCCTATGATCAAACAGCTAGGGAGTGGTAAATAGGGAGTTTACCCTAGAAGTCTTATTTGAGAGCTCCCTATGGGGCTAGTATTGTTAATAACATTTGCAATAGTAATCCTTATTCACATTTGAAATACGTATTTACGTATCTGTTGCCTTTCTGTCTTTACTTGCTCAAAGCTGCCTGAAATTGTTGTACTTATGGTGACTAACCTAGTAAGTCTTCTCCAACTAAATTGCTTAACTATGTCTTTTGTCTTTTTATTTTTTTTCTATTTCTCCACAATGACTGTTGGACAGAGTGATACCCAAGGATATGCATATCCTCCCTGGTTCAATGTGAAAATGTAATAGTGTACAGAACAATACTGTCCAATAGAACTTTTTGTGATGATGGGAATGTCCTATATCTTCAGAGTAGCCACTAACCCTGTCCAGTTATTGAATATTTGAAAAGTAGCTGGTGTGACTGAAGAACTGAATTTTAAATTTTATTTAATTTTAATTAATTTTACATTAAATTTAAATACCAGCATGTGGCTAGTGGCTACCATATTGAAGAGCACAAGTGTTAAACTCATTTGTCTATTAAAGACATCTTAATATTTATTACAAAAATTACACTAATTGCTTCATTAGTTAGAAGTATACCTTTCAGCTAGCTCCTGTGTGACTTGATATAAAGGAGAGATAGGAGAGAGATGGTATTGAGAGAGAAACTATAGCAGCGGAAAGATACTCCCACTCTCCTATGCTTCTTTAGTCTAATAATGTTTCTAAGGGTGCAAAGAGGATCACAAAGTAGATGACTTTGGGAACCATAAAACCTGTATTTAGGCATTTTCATGGAGACTGGACACAGCTGGGCTTAAGGTCATCAAGGTGAAGATAAACACAAGGATTGTGGTTTTTAAGAAATGTTACAAAAATCACCTCCAAAATATCAATTCTTAGTTATTGCCCATCTCCTTCCACCATCTCTGTACATTCATTCACAATTTTACATATTACATGTGTAATTAAATGTAATTTGTTTTTTACTATTTTAATACATTTTTGACAAAAGCTGTAACTGAGATTTGTGCTAAAAGACTCTTGGGAAATCGCTCCAAAACAGAATCTGCTTCATATAATAAATGATTGCCCTTTTACCTTTGATTCTTTTGAATGATTGGGTGGAAAATAGATACCTAAAAGAGGGACGATTATGAAAACAAGGTAGACGGCTTGTTTCTCCATTTAAGGCCTTTTCCTGGCTTTGCTTGACTATTTTTGTAGCACATCATTAGTCTTGAAAAGAAGCCTCACAGGGAAATCACCTAACGGTGACAACCCATTGGGAGCAGGTGCGTGTCCTTTATTGCGAGCCCATGAGTACTACTGAGGCCTTTGTTGTGGGCCACTGCTCTCCCCAGGGCTCAGGCTCTCTCCAGAGCCCAGCTTCATTTACCTTGCCAGCAAAATCTCTCTTTGTTGGCAGGATAAGTATTTTTAAAGGCCCCTATTCTGGCTCCCACCTAACTGTCAGTTGGTACTTGAATCACCTGCAGCTATTGATCCCTTCTTCTCTAGTTTCACTTGTCCACTTAATAGTGATGTCATCAGGTAGGAATGCCAGCTAAAATGCAGGATGCACAGTTAAATTTGAATTTCAGATCGACAATGAAGTTTTTTTTAGTGTTACTGTGTCCCAAATTTTGCACAGGACATACTAATATATATACATTAGTATAAATATATATTTATATATATGAATATATATATTCATTGTTTATCTGAAATTCACATTTATCCTGTATTTTTATTTGCTAAATATGGCAATCCTAAATTTGAGCATTATCTCCAAATCTTAACAGGGAAGAAAGAACTGATGCAACTGAAACTTTGTGGGAAGATATCACAAATCATTTGAACAGTGTGGTTCACCTTTCAGAAATACAAAATGTGCTTTTCTTGGAGTGACTAAAACTTTGATAATAGGAATAATCACTGAATTTGGGTCTTAGCTTTAATCATCACAGAACAGCAATTTAAGCTGCAGAAGACTAATTCAGAGTCCGGAACTCTCTTTTTTTTCCTCCTATGGAGGTGTGAAGAGCAGAACTAAAATAAAGTAGCTTCAGCTCTGGAAGTTGTTTGTGTTCAAGGATAAGGCATGCTACTGTTAATATTTCAGTAGATTTGTTTTTGCAGTTAGCTGAGGCTACAGAACTTGTGGCATAATACTTTAAAGTACAAAAAGAAGAACAGTCTGATAGTGTTTTACAATGCACAGTGCAGAACTGAAAAAAGAGAAGAGAATGTGTCATAATTTAATTCTTATTAAATAGAGTCAGTGATATAGACATCAATGTCATTGTTCATCGCAAGACTAATGACAAAGGGGATGTGATCAGGAAAGCAACATGACTTTGCAGCCTACCTAGAAATTCTGACTCTATCAGAGGTAACCCTTAACTTGTGGCAAAGCCACAACACTCAGTCCCAAACATAGCTCTTTTATAGTTGTCTGAGTTTGTTTCTTCTCCCCTTTATTCTTGGATTAGTGGCTTTAAAATGGAAATGCTGGATTCATTTCAGTTATTAGGCTGATGTAAGCATTGTAATTCTCTCTCTTGAATTCTTAAATGTGTTGATTGTACTCTGGGAATTTTATGGTTCTTTTTAAAATACCGAAAGTGCTTTGCTCCATTTTTCTGATGTAATTGCTGGTACTATTTAATTCCCAACTCTGTTATATTTGAACTTTTGTAGTGGAATTAAGAGACACAAAAGGCATTCTAAATAATAAATTTCCATTTCTTCTTTCAAAATACAAATAAAACTAGTTTGGAAGAAATAGGAGGTAAAGACATTTGCTTTAATGTGGAACTTATTCTGAGTCTTGAAGTCTTGGTTTTTTAAAAGAAATACTCTTGTGATCAAAACAAATGGTGGTGAGTTGGTGACACAATAATAATTGGCAGACTCTGGTGTCCAAAGCCATTTGCTTGAATTATTTATGTCTCAAAACTGACAGGAATTTCATAAGAGCAAATAAGGCAAGTCCAGCGGGTGTCGTTTACATGAGGCAATCACACATCTGATTGACTGCAGGTCTCATCTGCCAGAGCTGATGCCTTAAAAACCCAGGGGAGGAGTTTACTTCAAGACAGTCCTACACCCATCAGGGTTTGATTAGTCCTCCACTAGCTTGATTCCATTCCTTGTCAAAAGCAGGTTGACAAAAAACAATTCACATAATGCCCTCTATGTGAATTTAAAATAACTCAGTAGAAGGTATTGCTACTGGATTGCCTCCTTAGACTTTGAAATCATCTTTTAGTCCCTTAAAAAATACTCTAAAATTATCATGAACCCAGTGAATTGTGATTTATTGCTTTATGGTATCTGAGATGTGTCTATTTCATTTTGGCAACCTCCTAGGATGATTTGTCAGGCATGTCTCTGGGACTCAGCTGGCCCTTGATGTCTTCTCCCTCCCCTCATTAACTCAGATTTCCCCCTCTGCAGTGCCCTTCTGGCAAGGGGGGTGGAGATGAGGACATGGCTGTATTTACTGGTCTTGGGAGTTGGAATAGCAAGTGAGCAAAATTAAACTGCCTCAAGACAATTTATAGAGTCCTCATTACATACAGATGAGTGGCTCTTCCTGCCCATTTTCATATGGACTTTGGAGAAATGTTCATGGAGTTTATGATCCTTAAAATTTAAGTTTATTTTATAAATTTTAAGAAAGAGGTTTTTAATGCTTGAAGACGGTAACATATTTATGAAATGTCCACTGGATTTTACATTTACTTATTTTTGCCTTGGGCATGGTAACGAACTATGGGAATTAAGTGAATGACTTATAGTACTCTTCAAATTTTTAATATTTTATAGAACATTTCTCATATTCTTATGTACAGTTGGTCCTTTGTATCTCCGGGTATCCCATCCATGGATGTGGAGGGCAGTCTGTACTATGCCATTTTATATAAGGGACTTGAGCATCTGCAGATTTTGGTATCTGCAGGGGAGATCCTGAAGCCAATCCCCTGTGGATACTGAGAGATGACTGTACTTTAAAGATTTTGTTCATCAAAACTCCACTAGAGTAAATTGCTCAGAGTATCATGGTCATTGTTTACAATTAAATTGCTAAAGTTATTTCAATATCAATTTATAACATTTGTGACAACATGGATGAAACTTGAGGGCATTATGCCAAGGGAGATAAATAAGAGAGAGAAGGATAAATAATACTTGATATCACTTATATGTGGAGTCTGAAAAGGCAAACTTGGAAACATGAGTAGAGTGGTGGTTGCCAGGGGCTGGGGGTAGGGCAAATGGGAAGATCTTTGTCAAAGGGCATATATTTCCAATTATAATATGGATGTTTCTGAAGCTCTAATATATAGCATAGAGGCTATGGTTAATAACACTGTATTATATACTTGAAAGTTATTAAAAGAGTAGAACTTAAATGTTCTCACCACAAAAAAGAAATGGTAATTATGTGATGTGATGGAAGTGTCAGCTAGCATTTTGGTGGTATAAGTGTACCAAATCAGCATGTTATACCCCTTAAATTTATACAGTGTTAAATGTCAGTTATATCTCAATAAAGCTGGGGAAAAAAAGTCCTGGAGATGGATGGTAGTGTCGGTTGCAGAACAAAGTGTAGGTACTTAATGCATTAGAACTGCACACTTAAAATGGTTAAAATGGTAAATTTTATGTTATGCATATTTTACCACAATAAAAAAGATTATCTTAAAAAGTTATTTCTTTTGGACATCCAGTAGGTAAAATGAATTGATGTTCATCAGTGTAATTTATGATAAAAAGAGACTCTTACCCCCAAAAGTTCTTGAAAAACAAATACTGTCCTATTCACAAGTAAAAGTTATGAGGAAACGCACATAGATTTTACTCTTTGGGGGAGCTTGGGAGAGTGAACAATTGTTACAGATTAAAAGCAGTGTTAGCTCATCTAAGGGCCAATCTTAAGAGGAAAGAATGGTCATATGGTCCCTAGAAGAGAAATCTTTAGCTTCAAAAATATCCCACTAGAGACAAAAAAGTCCTCCTTCTTATCCTAACATATTTCTCTATTCCTTCAAATTACCTTATCCCAAGTCTGTGGTATGTTATTTCTTCTCTCTTATGCTGAACACAATTATAAAATTTCTTATTGTTACAGACCCAAGTGTTAAGGACAACTGCATTAGCAGGAAAACAATTTTATTTTTCTTCCTAAAGGGGGCTTTTTAGCCTTTATTGAGTGGATTATCTTTTCAGTGGTACCTAGCTTTCCTAGATCTTCTAGGATGTCTTGCACTAATTTCTCTAGCTTGGTACAGGAAATTCCTCATCTCACTGCCTCAGACTGCATCCACCTTAAATGTTTGTGGTCTTGATGTCAGAAGGGAAGCCTCTCCAAAAATCATGTTGGTATTTGGTTAGACTTTTCTAAGCTCCTCTGGTCCAGGCACCTATACAAATGTTTACATCCTGCCAATATCATGAATAAATGAGTTGTATTCTTCATCTCCAACTCCTGTGTTTATAAAGATGTCCTGGGCACCTGGAAAAGCAGTCAAACCTCATTCAACACTTGACATTAAGTTTAACCTCCTTCTAAGAAATAAGCTCTGAAAATCTGCTGAATCATCGATTCTCACACTTCTTTTCATGGGAACCATAGACTAGGAGGTTTCACTGGGTGTGCTTACAGTCAGAAAATATCTATCATTTTCTCACTGCTCAGCCTGAGCTTTTGGAACATAACTCGTTCTTGTAAACATATTAAGATACTTAAATTTTAAGACTTGCCTTCTCTGAGCCATTCTTACTTCCCCAGGTCATCTGAACAGCTCATTTCTCTTTCTTGTTCAGAGAACAGCAAGAGATGACACAGTGATCACATTCAGATCAGAGAAGGCAAGCAGATGACTATTCTAAAAACCTCAGGCAGGTAATTCTGCTCTTTAAAGCTGCAGGAAAGTTCACTCATTAGAATACTTATTAAGGAATACCTTTAATTGCATTGTGCTTAGTCAGTCAGTCAATGAGCATTGTCTCAGCATCCACAGGTAACATATTAGCAAAGGAGGACCTGGGAAACTGGACATGGTTTCTGCCATAACAAACACGCAATGGGGGGATCATCATAACAAAAACCCAACGGAAATATGTGCATGTGAAAAAAAATAGTTCCGAAGTAGGCTGAATGTTTACTGTTGAAACAGAGAGTTGATGTTAGTAAGGAAGAGCTTCCAAACAGCGCTCTTTCTAGAGAATGAATATTAATTCATTTAAATATGACAGGAAAGAGTTATATCAGAATTTATTCACCTCTGAACTACACCTAGTATGGCACTGACAACTGCACAACTGCTTCACATTTTGTGTATGTGCAGTACACTGGAGAAATTCATAGTTTTTACTATAGAGAAAATACTCATCTTGTCCTCCACAGGGGTTGTGGTATATCCTTCCTCAATTTGTCCTGTTTTCTTTGGCAAGCCTAATAGCATCTCTGCAGCATTTTGTACGGGAGAGTTGGGGGAAAGGAGCAATACCCCCTCTTTTTTTCCTTTATTACCAGATTGTAATAAAGGAAATATGGAGGAGTGGTACAGCTGAATTGTGAACAGAGGTACTGCTATACAAATTTTAGCATAAATGTATGTTAACAGCAGAGAGTGAAGGAAGTTTGTTGAACTTTCTTAGTACCTTGGTAGAGGTTCTATTAAATAAAGATTGTATTCAACTCCTAAACTCTTCTTTTTTTCTTTAGAGGACAAAGTGTAGTTCAATAAATATCACAAGTATATAATTGAAGATTATGGGGAAGAAAGAAATTCAGATGTCTTAAAGGGTAATACATTTCTTTAAGCTACAATGCATTTGTGAACTACAGATTCACTGCTTTGTACTATATTTTATTGTGAAATGTTACAGGGGATATGACTGATTTAAACTTTAATTGTATATCATTTCAAGCTATTAGATTAAACCACAAGTAATAACAACAACAACAACTACTACTACTACTACTAATTTTTTATTGAGTACTCTGCTAAATTCCTTAGATTTATTTTGGATCTTAAAAAATAGTTATTTCTAAAGCCATCTTCTATGAACAAGTGATGAAAAAACTAAAAGATAGTGGTGAAAGAGACTGTTCACTTCAGTTGGTCAATAAGATGGTATATTTGGTTCCCAAGATTCAATGTAGTCCTACTTTGGGGTCTGCTGTAGATGGAATGCTGTGTTCCCCCCAAATTAATGTTGAAATCCTAACCCACAGTGTGATGGTAATTGGAGGCGATTAGGTCATAAGGGCAGAGCCCTAAAAATAGGATCAGTACCCTTATAAAAGAGACCCCAGAGTATTCCCTTATCTCCTTAGCTGTGTGAGGTTACAGTGAGAAGATGGCTATCTATGAACCAGGATGTAGGTCATCACCACAGTGAATATACCAGCACCTTGATTTTGGACTTGCCAGCATCTAGAAATTGTGAGAAATAAAATTCCATTGTATTATAAGCTACCCAGTCTATGGTATTTTGTTATAGGCATACAAACAGACTAAGGTAGGGTATATTTTTCTAGTTGGATTTCACATGGAGTAGCTATAAGACAAGTTGATATAAATGCTTTTGTATCAAGTAAGCATAAGGAATCTGAGGCTGAGACAAGCAAAAATATTTTTCTGAGTAGTACATTGCTAATTCAAGCAGAATTAGCTTTCTTCATGGAAGTTACATAAATAAAAAAGGAAATAACATTTTCTTAGGAATATATAGAAATCCCCAAAATACCCTCTATCCAATTTTCACATAAATTATTTCATATTCTGCCTCGGAGCAACTAAGCCTGTGTGCCACAACTACTGAGGCTGTGTTCTAGAGCCCGCAAGCCACAACTACTGAGCCTCCATGCCACAACTACTGAAGCCCGTGAACCTAGAGCCCATACTCCACAACAAGAGAAGCCACTGCAATGAGAAGACCAGGCACTGCAACAAAGAGTAGCCCTTGCTCACTGCAACTAGAGAAAGCCTGCACACAGCAACAAAGACCCAATGCAGCCCAAAATAAATAAATAAATAAATATATTAAAAAAATTATTTCATGTTCAATATTCTTAGGAAGAAAAAAATTATTGTCACTATTTATTAAATAGAAAAAGTTATGAGGTCTAGATCAATACACTAATAAAACACTTATCCTAAAGCCAATTTGCTGACAGCTAATTTTTCCACAACAAATTCACTAAAAGGCCAATTCAATGACAACTGATTTGAATCTAATAATAAGATTAATATGTTTTATTGATAATTACCTTAAATGTAAATGGATTAAACGCTCCCACCAAAAGACACAGACTGGCTGAATGGATACAAAAACAAGACCTGGAGACTCTCGGAGGGCTCATGCCAAGGAGTACTTCCAGGAACTTCTGCTGCCAGTGTCCTTGTGCCCACAGAGAGCCACAGCGACCCCCTGCCTCTGCAGGAGACCCTCCAGCACTAGCAGGTGGGGCTCCCAGGGGCAGCTGACGTGAACCTGGTCTTCTCAGGACCTGATGGGGCTTCGGCTTCTGGAACACATGGGGCTGAGTCCATGCGGATAGCGTGGGGGCTTCAGGACAACACAAGGTCGAGTCCATGCTAATGGGAGCCAAGTCTCCTCAGGAGTTCCTGAGGCTGTGCCTTTGGGACGTTGTGGATCCAGTTAACGCTGATGGGAGCCCCGTCTCCTCAGGACCGGCTGGGAAGAGATGCAGCTGACGGAAAAGCTGTGTGGATGAAAGGCTCTTGGTGCTCCAGCCAGGAGTCAGTGCTGTGCCTCTGAGGTGGGAGAGCCAACTTCAGGACACTGGTCCACAAGAGACCTCCCAGCTCCACATAATATCAAACGGAGAAAATCACCCAGAGATCTCCATCTCAACACCAGCACCCAGCTTCACACAATGAACAGGAAGCTACAGTGCTGGACACCCTATGCCAAACAACTAGCAAAACAGGAACACAATCCCACCCATTAGCAGAGAGGCTGCCTAAAATCATAATAAGTCCACAGACACCCCAAAACTCACCACCAGACGTGGACTTGCCCACCAGAAAGACAAGATCCAGCCTCATCCACCAGAACACAGGCACTAGTCCCCTCCACCAGGAAGCCTACACAGCCCACTGAACCAATTTTAGCTACTGGGGACAGACACCAAAAAAAACGGGAACTACGAGCCTGGAGCCTGCAAAAAGGAGACCCCAAACACGGTAACATAAGCAAAATGAGAAGACAGGAAAACACACAGCAGTTGATGGAGCAAGATAAAAACCCACCAGACCTAATAAATGAAGAGGAAATAGGCAGTCTACCTGAAAAAGAATTCAGAATAATGATAGTAAAGGTGATCCAAAATCTTGGAAATAGAATAGACAAAATGCAAGAAACATTTAACAAGGACCTAAAAGTACTAAAGATGAAACAAGCAATGATAAACAACACAATAAATGAACTGAAAAGTACTCTAGATGGGATCAATAGCAGAATAACTGAGGCAGAAGAACGGATAAGTGAACTGGAAGATAAAATAGTGGAAATAACTACTGCAGAGCAGAATAAAGAAAAAAGAATGAAAAGAACTGAGGACAGTCTCAGAGACTTCTGGGACAACATTAAACAAACCAACATTCGAATTATAGGGGTTCCAGAAGAAGAAGAGAAAAAGAAAGGGACTGAGAAAATATTTGAAGAGATTATACTTGAAAACTTCCCTAATATGGGAAACGAAATAGTTAATCAAATCCAGGAAGCACAGAGAGTCCCATACAAGATAAATCCAAGGAGAAATACGCCAAATATTAATATAATATAATATAATTATAATATAATTATATAAATATATAATTATATAATATTATTATATAAATATATATATAATATATTAATATAATATAAATATATTAATATAACATATTAATCAAACTGTCAAAAATTAAATACAAAGAAAACATATTAAAAGCAGCAAGGGAAAAACAACAAATAACACACAAGGGAATCCCCATAAGGTTAAATGCTGATCTTTCAGCAGAAACTCTGCAAGCCAGAAGGCACTGGCAGGACATATATAAAGTGATGAAGGAGAAAAACCTGCAACCCAGATTACTCTACCCAGCAAGGATCTCATTCAGATTTGATGGAGAAATTAAAACCTTTACAGACAAGCAAAAGCTGAGAGAGTTCAGCCCCACCAAACCAGCTTTACAACAAAATGCTAAAGGAACTTCTCTAGGCAAGAAACACAAGAGAAGGGAAAGACCTATAATGACAAACCCAAAATAATTAAGAAAATGGGAATGGGAACATACATATCGATAATTACCTTAAATGGAAATGGATTAAATGCTACAACCAAAAGACACAGACTGGCTGAATGGATACAAAAACAAGACCCATATATATGCTGTCCACAAAAGACGCACTTCAGACCTAGAGACACATACATACTGCAAGTAAGGGGATGGAAAAAGATATTTCATGCAGATGGAAACCAAAAGAAAGCTGGAGTAGCAATTCTCATATCAGACAAAATTGACTTTAAAATAAAGACTATTAGAAGAGACAAAGAAGGACACTACGTAATGATCAAGGGATCGATCCAAGAAGTTATAACAATTGTAAATATTTATGCACCCAACTTAGGAGCACCTCAATACATAAGGCAAATACTAACATCCATAAAAGGGGAAATCTACAGTAACACATTCAGAGTAGGGGACTTTAACGTCCAACTTTCACCAATGGGCAGATCATCCAAAACGAATATAAATAAGGAAACACAAGCTTTAAATGATACATTAAACAAAATGGACTTAATTGATATTTATAGGACACTCCATCCCAAAAAAACAGGATACACATTTTTCTCAAGTGCTCATGGAACATTCTCCAGGATAGATCATACCTTGGCTCACAAATCAAGCCTTGGTAAAATTAAGAAAACTGAAATTGTATCAAGTATCTTTTCCAACCACAAAGCTATGAGATGAGATATCAGTTACAGGAAAAGATCTGTAAAAAATACAAATGCATGGAGGCTAAACAATACACTACTTAATAACAAAGTGATCACTGAAGAAATCAAAGAGGAAATCAAAAAATACCTAGAAACAAATGACAATGGAGACATGATGATCCAAAACCTATTGGATGCAGCTAAAGCAGTTCTAAGAGGGAAGTTTATAGCAATAAATCCTACCTGAAGAAACAGGAAACATCTCGAATAAACAACCTAAACTTGCACCTAAAGCAATTAGAGAAAGAAGAACAAAAAAAACCCAAAGTTAGCAGAAGGAAAGAAATCATAAAAATCAGATCAGAAATAAATGAAAAAAAAAATGAAGGAAACGATAGCAAAGTTCAATAAAACTAAAAGCTCGTTCTTTGAGAAGATAAACAAAATTGATAAACCATTAGCCAGACTCATCAAGAAAAAAGGGAGAAGACTCAAATCAATAGAATTAGAAATGAAAAAGGAGAAGTAACAACTGACACTGCAGAAATACAAAAGATCCTGAGAGACTACCACAAGCAACTCTATGCCAATAAAATGGACAACCTGGAAGAAACGGACAAATTCTTAGAAACGCACAACCTGCCAAGACTGAATCAGGAAGAAATAGAAAATATGAACAGACCAATCACAAGCACTGAAATTGAAACTGTGATTAAAAATCTTCCAACAAACAAAAGCCCAGGACCAGATGGCTTCACAGGCAAATTCTATCAAACATTTAGAGAAGAGCTAACACCTATCCTTCTCAAATTCTTCCAAAATATAGCAGAGGGAGGAAAACTCCCAAACTCATTCTACGAGGCCACTATCACCTTGATACCAAAACCAGAGAAGGATCTCACAAAGAAAGAAAACTACAGGCCAAAATAACTGATGAACATAGATGCAAAAATCCTCAACAACAAAAAAAATACTAGTAAACAGAATCCAACAGCACATTAAAAGGATCATACACCATGATCAAGTGGGGTTTATTCCAGGAATGCAAGCATTCTTCAATATATGCAAATCAATCAACGAGATACACCATATTAATATATTGAAGGAGAAAAACCATATGATCATCTCAATAGATGCAGAGAAAGCTTCTGACAAAATTCAACACCAATTTATGATAAAAACCCTCCAGAAAGTAGGCATAGAGGGAACTTTCCTCAACATAATAAAGGCCCTATATGACAAACCCACAGCCAACATCATCCTCAATGGTGAAAAACTGAAAGCATTTCCACTAAGTTCAGGAACAAGACAAGGTTGCCCACTCTCACCACTCTTATTCAAGATAGTTTTGGAAGTTTTAGCCACAGCAATCAGAAAAGAAAAGGAAATAAAACGAATCCAAATCAGAAAAGAAGTAAAGCTGTCACTGTTTGCAGTTGACATGATCCTATACATAGAGAATCCTAAAGATGTTACCAGAAAACTACTAGAGCTAATCAATGAATTTGGTAAAGTAGCAGGATACAAAATTAATGCACAGATTGTGACCGCCTGGAGGGGTGGGATAAGGAGGGTGGGAGGGAGGGAGATGCAAGAGGGAAGAGATACGGGAACATATGTATATGTATAACTGATTCACTTTGTTATAAAGCAGAAACTAACACACCACTGTAAAGCAATCATACTCCAATCAAGATGTAAAAAATAAATAAAAACAAACAAACAAACAAAAAATTAATGCACAGAAATCTCTGGTATTTTGGTACACTAATGATGAAAAATCTGAAAGTGAAATGAAGAAAACACTCCCATTTACCACTGCAACAAAAAGAATAAAATATCTAGGAATAAACCTACCTAAGGAGACAAAAGACCTGTATGCAGAAAATTATAAGACACTGATGAAAGAAATTAAAGATGATACAAACAGATGGAGAGATATACCATGCTCTTGGATTGGAAGAATCAACATTGTGAAAATGACTCTACTACCCAAAGCAATCTACAGATTAAATGCAATCCCTATCAAACTACCACTGGCATTTTTCACAGAACTAGAACAAAAAATTTCACAATTTGTATGGAAACACAAAAGACCCCGAATAGCCAAAGTAATCTTGAGAACGAAAAATAGAGCTGGAGGAATCAGGCTCTCTGATTTCAGACTATACTACAAATCTACAGTAATCAAGACAGTATGGTACTGGCACAAAAACAGTAAGATAGATCAATGGAACAGAATAGAAAGCCCAGAGATAAACCCATGAACATATGGTCACCTTATCTTTGATAAAGGAGGCAGGAATGTACAGTGGAGAAAGGACAGCCTCTTCAATAAGTGGTGCTGGGAAAACTGGATAGGTACATGTAAAAGTATAAGATTAGATCAGTCCCTAACACCATACACAAAAATAAGCTCAAAATGGATTAAAGACCTAAATGTAAGGCCAGAAACTATCAAACTCTTAGAGGAAAAGATAGGCAGAACAATCTATGACATAAATCACAGCAAGATCCTTTTTGACCCACTTCCTAGAGAAATGGAAATAAAAACAAAAATAAACAAATGGGATCTAATGAAACTTCCAAGCTTTTGCACAGCAAAGGAAACCATAAACAAGAGCAAAAGACAACCATCAAAATGAGAGAAAATATTTGCAAATGCAGCAAGTGACAAAGGATTAATCTCCAAAGTTTATAAGCAGCTCATGCAGCTCAATAACAAAAAAACAAACAACCCAATCCAAAAATGGGCAGAAGACCTAAACAGACATTTCTCCAAAGAAGATACACAGAGTGCCAACAAAGACATGAAAGAATGCTCAACATCATTAATCATTAGAGAAATGCAAATCAAAACTACAATGAGATATCACCTCACACCAGTCAGAATGGCCATCATCAAAAATCTAGAAACAATAAATGCTGGAGAGGGTGTGGAGAAAAGGGAACACTCTTGCACTGCTGGTGGGAATGTGAATTGGTACAGCCACTATGGAGAACAGTATGGAGGTTCCTTAAAAAACTACAAATAGAACTACCATACGACCTAGCAATCCCACTACAGGGCATATACCCTGAGAAAACCATAATTCAGAAAGAGTCATATACCAAAATGTTCATTGCAGCTCTATTTACAATAGCCAGGAGATGGAAACAACCTAAGTGTCCATCATCAGATGAATGGATAAAGAAGATGTGGCACATATATACAATGGAATATTACTCAGCCAAAAAAGAAATGAAATTGAGCTATTTGTAATGAGGTGGATAGACCTAGAGTCTGTCATACAGAGTGAAGTAAGTCAGAAAGAGAAAGACAAATACCATATGCTAACATATATATATATATATATATATATATATATATATATATATGGAATTTAAGAAAAAAAAAGTGTCATGAAGAGCCTAGGGGTAAGACAGGAATAAAGACACAGACCTACTAGTGATAGGACTTGAGGATATGGGGAGGGGGAAGGGTAAGCTGTGACAAAGCGAGAGAGAGGCATGGCCATATATACACTACCAAACGTAAGGTAGATAGCTAGTGGGAAGCAGCCGCATAGCACAGGGAGATCAGCTCGGTGCTTTGTGAGCACCTAGAGGGGTGGGATAGGGAGGGTGGGAGGGAGGGAGATGCAAGAGGGAAGAGATATGGGAACATATGTATATGTATAACTGATTCACTTTGTTATAAAGCAGAAAATAACACACCATTGTAAAGCATTTATACGCCAATAAAGATTAAAAAAAAAAAAAAACAAGACCTGTATATATACTGTCTACAAAAGACCCACTTCAAATATAGAGACACATAGAGACTGAAAGTGAGGGGATGGATAAAGGTATTCCATGCAAATGGAAACCAAAAGAAAGTTGGAATAGCAATACTCATAGCAGACAAAATAGACTTTAAAATAAAGAGTGTTACAAAAGGCAAGGAAGGAGAATACATAACGATCAAGGGATCAATCCAAGAAGAAGATATAATAATTATAAATATATATGCACCCAACATAGGAGCACCTCAATATATAAGGCAAATGTTAACAGCCATAAAAGGGGGAAATCGACAGTAACACAACAATAGTGGGGGACTTTAACACCCCACTTACACCAATGGACAGATCATCCAGACATAAAATCAATAAGGAAACACAAGTCTTAAATGACACATTAGACCAGATAGAGTTAATTGATATTTATAGGACAGTCCATCCAAATGCAGCAGAATATACTTTCTTCTCAAGTGCAGACAGAACTTTTCCAGGATAGATCGCATCTTGGGCCAAATATTATGGCTTGGCAAATTTAAGAAAACTGAAATCATATCAAGCATCATTTCTGACCACAATGCTATCAGATTAGAAATCAATTCCAGAAAAAAACTGTAAAAAACACAAAACACATGGAGGTTAAACAATATGTTGCTAAACAACCAATGGATCACTGAAGAAACCAAAGAGGAAATCAAAAAATACCTAGAGGCAAATGATAATGAAAAAAGGACGTTCCAAAACCTATGGGACACAGCAAAAGCAGTTCTAAGAGGGAAGTATACAGCAATACAAGCTTACCTCGGGAAACAAGAAAAATCTCAAATAAACAACCTAACCTTACAGCTAAAGCAAGCAGAGAAAAGAAGAACAAACAAAACCCAAAGCTAATAGAAGGAAAGAAATCATAAAGATCAGAGCAGAAATAAATGAAATAGAGACAAAGAAAACAATAGCAAAGATCAATAACACTAAAAGCTGGTTCTTTGAAAAGATAAACAAAATGGATAAACCTTTAGCCAGACTCATCAAAAAAAAAAAGGCAGAGGACTCAAATCAATAAAATTAGAAATGAGAAAGGAGAAGTTACAACTGATAACACAGAAGTTCAAAGGATCATAGAGACTACTACAAGCAACTATATGCCAATAAAGTGGACAACCTAGAGGAAATGGACAAATGCTTAGAAAGATACAACTTTCCAAGACTGAACGAGGAAGAAATAGAAAATATGAAGAGACCAATCTCAAGTACTGAAATTGAAACCATGATTAAAAAACTTCTAACAAACAAAAGTCCAGGACCAGATGGCTTCACAGGCAAATTCTATCAAACATCTAGAGAAAAGTTAACACCTGTCCTTCTGAAACTCTTCCAAAAAATTGCAAGGAAGGAACATCTTCAAGCTCATTCTATGAGGCCACCATCACCCTGATACCAAAACGAGACAAAGATACCACAAAGAAAGAAAATTACAGGCCAATATCACTGATGAACATAGATGCAAAAGTCCTCAACAAATACTAGCAAACTGAATCCAACAACACGTTAAAAGTGTCATATACTGTGATCAAGTGGGATTTATCCTAGGGATGCAAGGATTCTTCAATATATGCAAATCGGGACTTCCCTGGTGGCGCAGTTGTTAAGAATCTGCCTGCCAATGCAGGGGACACGAGTTTGAGCCCTGTTCTGGGAAGATCTCACATGCCGTGGAGAAACTAGACCCGTGCGCCACAACTACTGAGCCTGTGCGCTAGAGCTCGTGAGCCACAACTACTGAAGCCCATGCACCTAGAGCCCGTGCTCCTGAACAAGAGAAGCCACTGCAATGAGAAGGCCGTGCACCGCAATGAAGAGTAGCCCCCACTCGCTGCAACTAGAGAAAGCCTGCGTGCAGCAACGAAGACCCAACACAGCCAAAAATAAATAAATTTATAAAAAGTATATGTATATGCAAATCAATCGATGTGATAATGATAAACTACATTAACAAACTGAGGCATAAAAACCATATGATCATCTCAATAGATGCAGAAAAAGCTTTTGACAAAATTCAACACCCATTTATGATAAAAACTCTCCAGAAAGTGGGCACAGAGGGAACCTACTTCAACATAACAGGGGCCATATATGACAAACCCAGAGCAAACATCATTCTCAATGGTGAAAATCTGAAATCATTTCCTCTAAGATCAGGAACAAGACAAGGATGTCCACTCTCACCACTTTTATTCAACATAGTTTTGGAAGCCCTAACCACAGCAATCAGAGAAGAAAAAGAAATAAAAGGAATCCAGATTGGAAAAGAAGAAGGAAAACTGTCACTGTTTGCAGATGACATGATACTATACATAGAAACTTCTAAAGATGCTACCAGAAAACTACCAGAGCTTATCAATGAATTCGGTAAAATTGTGGGATACAAAATTAATACACAGAAATCTCTTGCATTCTTATACACTAAGAATAAAAGATAAGAAAGAGAAATTAAGGAAACAATCCCATTTACCATTACATCAAAAAGAATAAAATACCTAGGAATAAATCTACCTAAGGAGACAAAAGACCTGTACTCAGAACTACAAGATACTGATGAAAGAAATCATAGATGATAAAAACAGATGGAGAGATATACCATGTTCTTGGATTGGGAGAATCAATATTATCAAAATGACTATTCTACCCAAAGCAATATACAGATTCAATGTAATACCTATCAAATTACCAATTGCATTTTTCACAGAGTTAGAACAAAAAATTTTTACAATATGCATGGAAACACAGAAGACCATGAATCACAATTTTGAGAAACAAAAATGGAGCTGGAGGAATCAGGCTCCATGACTTCAGACTATACTACAAAGCTACAGTAATCAAGACAGTATGGTACTGGCACAAAAACAGAAATATAGATCAATGGAACAGGACAGAAAGCCCAGAGATAAACCCACCACCTATGGTCAACTAATCTATGACAAAGGAGGCAAGAAAATACAATGGAGAAAAGACAGCCTCTTCAATAAGTGGTGTTGGGAAAATTGGACAACTACACGTAAAAGAATGAAATTAGAACACTCTCTAACGCCATACAAAAAATAAACTCAAAGTGGAGTAAAGACCTAAATGTAAGGCCGGACACTATAAAACTCTTAGAGGAAAACATAGGCAGAACATTCTGACATAAATCACAGCAAGATCTTTTTTGACCTACCTCCTAGAGTAATGGAAATAAAAACAAAAATAAAAAAATGGGACTTAATTAAACTCAAAAGCTTTTGCACAGCAAAGGAAACCATAAACAAAACGAAAAGGCAACCCACAGAATGGGAGAAAATATTTGCAAATGAAGCGTCTAACAAGGGATTAATCTCCAAAATATACAAACAACTCATGCAGCTCAATATCAAAAAACCAAACAACCCAATCAAAAAATGGGCTGAAGACCCAAATAGACATTTCTCCAAAGAAGACATACAGATGGCTACAAGCACATAAAAAATGTTCAACATCTTCAATTATTAGAGAAATGCAAATCAAAACTACAATGAGGTATCACCTCACACTGGTCAGAATGGCCATCATCAAAAATCTACAAACAATAAATGCTAGAGAAGGTGTGGAGAAAAGGGAACCCTCTTACACTGTTAGTGGGAATATAAATTGGTAAAGCCACTATGGAGAACAGTATGGAGGTTCCTTAAAAAACTAAAAATAGAACTACCACAGGACCCAGAAATCCCACTCCTGGGCATATACCCAGAGAAAACCATAATTCACAAAGATACGTGCACCCGATGTTTACTGCAGCACTATTTACAATAGCCTGGACATGGAAGCAACCTAAATGTCCATCAACAGAGGAGTGGATAAAGAAGGTGTGGTACATATATTCAATGGAATATTACTCAACCATAAAAAAGAATGAAATAATACCTTTTGCAGCAACATGAATGGACCTAGAGATTATCATACTGAGTGAAGTAAGTCAGACAGAGAAGGACAAATATTATATGATATCACTTATATGTGGAATCTAAAAAAATGGTACAAATGGACTTATTTAAAAAGCAGAAATAGAGTTACAGATGTAGAAAACAATCTTATGGTTACCGGAGGGAAGGGTGGGGAGGGATAATAGGAGACTGGGATCTATATATACACACTACTATATATATTCAATAAAATAGATAACTAGTAAGGACCTACTGTATAGCACAGTGAACTCTACGCAACACTCTGTAATGATCTATATGGGAAAAGAATCTAAAAAACAGTGAATATATGTATATGTATAACTGATTCACTTTTCTGTACAGCAGAAAGTAACACAACACTCTAAATCTACCATACTCCATTAAAAAAAATTTTTTTTAATGTTCTGTAAAATGTTTGGTAGAGTAGTGAATTTGATGAATTTGTCATTTGGCAAAATGATTCTTTAGTAAAGTGGCCTGTTTCCATTTCAAACTGACAGATTCATTCATTCAATGCTAAAATAATACATTTAATGAACATATAATATGCCAGGGATTGGACATTTAATAGTGAATGAGGCAGTGTTAGACAAATTATACTTTAGTGGAAGAGAGAGTCAAGAACATTATCACAACAGAAAGTGCCGCAGTAGTAATGTTACAAGAATACAGAAGAAGGTTATAGGGGAGAAAGATTGTTCCATCTGGCTATTGGTCACAGGAGACTTCTAAGAGGAGATGATGCTTTTGCTGAGATTTGGAGGCTGAAATTGATTCACCCAGCAGAGTGAGCAAGTGATCAGAACATAAGTTAAGGGATCAGAATGTGCTAAGGTAGTGAAATCAGTGATGGTTTGTGGTTCACAAAATAAATATCAAATAAAAAGAAAGTCAGTACTGACATTTTAAAAGTAAAATAGAATGGAACAAAAAATATGAGAAGGCACTGAATGTGGTTAAGTATTGTGTTATAAAATTCTGTTATGTGTATGTTTATAGGTATACATATTAAGTTATCACATGTATTTCTTACTGTGCCTCCTAGATAAGAGATAGATAAGCCACAGAGGAAAGAAAAGATTTGTTCAGAAGAGGTACTCCATGTAGATTGTTAAGTGGGGAGGAAAAATTTGATGTGAGAGACTGCAGGGAGGGAAGCCTGGAGAAATAGAGGTCAGATCGTGAAGGACCTAATAGACATTCCAAGAAGTTTAAACTTTATCCTGAAGCTAAAAGGAGTCACTAAAGGGATTCATGGCTTAAAATAACCAATTTTCTTTTACTAAATAAATAATATAGAAGCATAAATGTAAGAAGGAAAATTTTCATTTCCTGTGCTACTGCTTACCCCTCAACTCAAGCTTCTATTCCTAGAGGCTACAGCTAATATCAGTTTCTGCTTTGGTTTCTTTTGGTTGCAACATGAAAACGGTACCTGATATGCTCTATTTCTTGATTTTTAACTTTGGACAAGAAAATTTGATTTCTTGTTACAAAAGATAATGAATCTAACATAATTACACTGTTTAATTACACTGTTTAATACCTTTTCCCTTCTGCTTCATGAATTGTGTTAGATGTTTTTCTTTTTTTTTGTAGTTGTATTTATGATTTTAAGTAGTATACTTAAATCTTGGTATTTCAGTTATATAGCATACCTACTGACTCTTTATTATGGAAATGGAAAAATTAATGTAGTAAATTTTTGATAGGCAATTATAGACTGAGCCATGTATTTGTTACCCTTAGAAAATTCTAATTTAAATGATAGAAAAAATATTTCTCTCTGAATCTCTCTCTCTCCCTCTCATATCTATCTACTGTGTACCTATTTATCTGTATATCTTTTTTTTTTTTTTTGCAGTACGCGGGCCTCTCACCGCTGTGGCCTCTCCCGTTGCAGAGCACAGGCTCCGGACACGCAGGCTCAGCGGCCATGGCCCACGGGCCCAGCCGCTCAGCGGCATGTGGGATCTTCCCGGACCAGGGCACGAACCCATGTCCCCTGCATCGGCAGGCGGACTCTCAACCACTGCGCCAGCAGGGAAGCCCCACTTCACCAGTTTTTAATCTTTACCATATTACTTTGCTTTCATAATTTGGACAAGATGCTAATTAAGGTATGAGCTTTGCTTTCTTTAATCTGCAAAATAAGAGGGAAGGTGTGATAATGATGTCTGTCCTGCCTACCTCTCAGGGATCTTCTGAAACACTCTGCAAAGTTATGGTATAATTATTATTATGATCCAGCCTCTTCTGTTTATATGTACATGCATAATTATCATAGCTAACATTTACATAGTGCTTACAATGTGCTAGGCACTGTTCTAAGCATGCTACATATAGCTATCACAATAATCTTACAAGGTACATACTACTATTATCCCCCTTTTATAGTTTAGAAAAATGAGACCTGGGGCACTGGTAGGTGCCAGGTAGCTGTGTGTCCAGAGCCTGTGCACCTAATCATGTTAGTCTGTATTCTAGGAGACTCTTCAAGATTCTTGTGTCCTGTAGATTTCTTTTTGCCCCTAACTATATTAGACATCATTTAATACAATGAGAAGACCAGAAGTTTTTGGAATTCTTGATATTTCTATTGATCTGTGATGGGCCACTTCTCTCTGTTGTACATGTGCCTGCCTCTGTGAATTTTCCTGCCCCTATTTTTGTTGCTTCTAATAATTACTGAGGGCCCTGAGGCTCCGTTAAATAGATGCTACGATCTATTTCTTACACAAAACACTTTTGACACAAAATGAGAGGGTTTCTTTTCTCACATTAACCAATTTTCCAATTCTTTGGACACCAACTAGATCTCTTCAATTCAGCTCAACCTTGACACTAACTACCTGGCGTCAGCACAGACGCACAGGGCTCAGTCCCACAAGACTGCTTTTACTTTGGACACCAGCTGCAAGTCTGGGCCACCCGTACTTCTCACTGATGGGTTGTAAATCCGGGGTTCCCATGACACCCTTCTCAGGTTCAATAATTTGCTTGAAGGGCTCACAGAACTAAGACAAACACTTTATGTACATTTGCTGGTTTATTATAAAGGATACCACCAAGAGCATCCAAAGGGAAGAGATGCATAGGCAAAGTACGGGGGAAGCTTTCGTGCCTACTCCAGGTATAACACCTTTCCAGCGCCACAGTGTGTTTACCACCACAGAAGCTTTCAGAAACCCCACTGTTTAGCATTTTTATGGAGGTGACATTATATAGGCATGATTGATTAAATCATTGGCTACCAGTGATTAACTCAATCTCTAGTCCCTCTCCCCCTCTGGAAGTTTGGAGGTGTGAGACTGAAAGTCCCAACTGTCTAATCAGATGGTTGGTTCCTCTGGCAACCAGCTTGCGTGCTGAAGCTCTCTAGGGGCCCACCCACAGTCACTTCATTAGCATCAACTCAGTTATGATTTAAGGGGCTTATCATGAACAGCAAAGGATGCTCTTCTCACCCATCTCACTCAGGGAATTCCACGGGTTTTAGCAGCTCTTGTGTCAGGAACCAGGAACAAAGACCAAATATTATAACAAAAGATACTCCTATCACTACTATCACTCAGGAAATTACAAGGGACTTAGAACCTCTGTGCCAGGAATGGGGGATGAAGACCAAATATATATTTCTTATTATATCACAATATTATAGCAGACCATTAAAGTTAGGTCTAAAATGATGGAAATGATCATGGAAGGAGCCTGAGGAATCTCCTATGAGTGAAGTACTGTAGTATTCTTATGTGGACTTTATGACATCCTGATCTGCTTTGCTGTTTGATTCTGTTCTGAGCAGCTACAGTGAGCAGCTATCTATGGTGACCATATTGCCTGAAACAGTTGGTCCCATAGGTAGAAATAATTTCAGTCCATATGTTCCGATTTTGGTTAAAAGCTTTTGTTCCTATACAAATAAGGGACTTCCAGAGAAGAGAAGCTTTACTGAATTCTATTATATCAACATGAAAATCAAGCCACTGGATCGCAAATCATAATAGGTTTTTCTGTAGTTACTTACAGTCTTCAGTTTACTAATAAGAAGAACAAATTTCCAAAAGGAATATAAGAATTAGAGAAGAAAAGGCTCATTTGGTTGCGTTATCCAGCCTCTTTTCTGACTGTGCCCAGTGTCCCCCAGGGCCAGTTCCATTCCGGTCTTAAATGACTCAGCTGGCAAAGTTTCTTAGCCCCTGCTCCCTCCCATTTCAGGAGAGTCCACAACCTAGTGACTATCACATCCAAGAATGCTTTCCTGACTTTCAGCACAGACATCACTCTGGAAGGCACTCATGGCTCTGGTAATGCTAACTCAGGACTGCAGTATTTCTTTGTCTTTATGAGTCCTCATACATCAGATTATGTGCTGGATAATTATGTAAAATACCTTGGATGGATCCCAGACTGAAAGTCTTCAAAAGACAAACAGATTAATCATACACTAAAAGAAGGCACAGGACCCACTTGTACTCTTACTAGATACACAAGACATCCCTGAGTAATAGCTTACTCTGAAAGAAATGCCTGAGCAAAAGAAAAACTAGTGAAAAAAATGGCAGGACAGTCCAGAAGTTTCTGTTTTCTCCAGATTCTAGATGGTCTTCCCTTCCCCTTTCCAATCTTCCTTCCATCTCATTAACCACAGATATTCTTGTAATGAATGTTGACCTAACACGCAAATAAAACTGAAGCTTATGTTTACTCATGCACCCTGTACTTTGCCACTCAGTTTTAAATGTTGTTCTCACAAGTTCTGTGTTCAATACCTTTGTCTACATTTAAAGTATCTCTGATCCTATAGTTTATTTTTGATGCTTTGCAAACTAGGCTAGGAAAACTGTCCAGAAACTGTCTTAAGTACTCTTGTGGATTTTCATATCCATTAGGAAAGACACTGGCTATGGCTTCTTTCGGGCCTTTAAGATTTTCTTTTTTCATGAACATTTAAGGAGCCATAACTCCTAGAGCCTGTAAAATTTGAATTAATTCAAGCACACAAGCAAGGAACAGATTTAAAACCCACATAACACCAAAAAGAAGGAAAAAAAAAACAATACATAACCCTTCCATCCTGAATAAATACCTTTACTATGTATTGTTCTTAATTATGTTAATTAACTAGCTCCTAACCTTTTTGATCTTTAACTTTTCAGGGCCTGGCTATAATGTTCAAAGGTTTTAAAATCCAGGTATGGTTGTATAGTTCTGGGGGACTGTTTATCATATCTCCTGATTACTTACGCTTTGGAGTGGAAGAAGTGTATTGAGATCACTCTGATGTGCAGCGTCTGTGTTCTTGGTCTATTAGTGGGTTATAAGAAGGCTTAGAGAGGATATAATGTAAATATGGAACACTTTTTACTTTTGTTCTTGATTAAGATCTGGTGGGAGAATCCCTGGCACTATTTTACCTTCTTTTTCAGCAAGCAACAAAATCTAAAGACACTAGAAAAAGAAGTACATGTATCCGTAATTTACCTGCTTGTGAAATGAAAAAAAAGAAGGTATGCAACAAAATGGAACTTTTATTCATTCACTTTTCTGCAACTGATCAGGCCAGGGGCTCTATGAATGCAATGAAACAGAAGAATCAACTGTCTGATGTCATTTTAGCTCAAGACCTCATTTTTGAAACTAAATAGATAATTGTAAGGAGGCTCAATTAATATGCGAATCAGTACCATCGTCAAGGAGAGACGGAAACCTACTCAGCTTCTCATTACATACAAAAGACTTATTGATTAAGCTTAGTCATATCAATAACTATTTAATATCAAACATTAAATATTTATTTTCTGTAAGTCACTGTAAGTGCATTATCTCATATATTACCCACAAAAATTCTATGAAGAAGGTACTAACTGTCCCAATTTTATTTTTATCTTTAAAAATCAATTTTATTGAGGTATAATTTAAGTGCAATAAATTGCACATATTTGACTAGTTTTGAGAGATATTTTGTAAAGCCACAACAATAATCAAGATACAGAACAATTCCATCCCCTGTAAAAGTGCCCTTGTGCCCCTTCACAGTTTATTCTTCCCTCTGCCTCTGGCCCAAGGCAAAACCACTGCTATTTGCTGTCACTATAGATTGGTTTGCATTTTCTAGAATTTTATATAAATTTTTGTAAAAATGGAATCATTCTGTATGAGTCTGACTTCTTTCACTCAACAAAATGATTTTGAGATTTATCCATACAGTTGCGCGTATCAGGAGTTAATTCATTAGCTAACTTTTGATGAGTGTGGATATATCATATTTTGTTTATTCATTCACATGTCGATGGTCTTTGTTTGTTTTTTTTTTTCCAGTATTTGGCTTTTGTTCAGATTTTACTGGGCCATTTGTCTTTTCCAGAGTTGTAAGAGTTCTTTGTATGTTCTGGATACAAATCTTTTGTCATATAGATGTATTGCAAATATTTTCTTTCAGTCTCTGCCTTGAATTTTCATTCTTTTAACAGTAATTTTCAAAGAGCAAAAATTCTTAATTTTGATAAAGTCCAATTTATCAACTTTTTCTTCTATCAATTGTTTTTGTGTCTTATTTAGATCTATTTTCCTACTTCAAGGTTACAAAGATTTTCCTGTATTTTTTTTTCTAGGAGTTTTATAGTTTTTAATTTGACATTTGAGTCTATCATTCATTTCTGGTTAGTTTTTGGTATGGTGTGAATTAAGGATTAATGTTTATTTTTTCCCACATAGATATCCTGTTGTTCCAGCAGCATTTTGTTGAAAAGAATTTCCTTTGTTACTGAATTGCCCTGGCACTCTTGTAAAAAAATCATTTGACAGTATGAGTCTATTTTTGAGCTCTATTCTGTTCCATTGATTTATGTGTTTATTCTTTTACCAGTATCACTTTTTCCTGATTATTGCAGTTTTATAGAAAGCTTTGAAATCAGGTAGAGTGAGTCCTCCAACTTTATCCTTTCTAAAAAATGACTTTGGCTATTTCAGGTCATTTGCATTACCATGTACATTTTAAAAACAACCTGATGATTTCTACAGAAAACCTGCTGGGATCTTTGATTGGAATGGCATGGAATTATAGATTGATTTAAGGGAATTGATATATTAACAATATTGAGTCTCCCAATCCATGAATATAATTGTATATGTGTTTAGGTTTTAATTTCTCTTAAAAATGTTTTATAGTTTTCAGTGTAGAGTTACTTTGTGAAGTTTTTGTTGATTTTTTTTACAATATTTTTGTAAAATTCATTCCTAGTACTTTATGTTTTGATATTATTTGTAAATAGAAATATCTTTTAATCTTACATTCTAATTGTATGCCGATGATACATAAATTATTATTGATTTTTATATATATATATTTTTAACATCTTTATTGGAGTATAATTGCTTTAGGATGGTGTGTTAGTTTCTGCTTTATAACAAGTGAATCAGCTATACATATACATATATCCCCATATCTCCTCCTTCTTGCATCTCCCTCCCACCCTCCCTATCCCATTAACCTTATATCTTGTGACTTTGATAAATTTGCTTAGTAGTTCTAATAGTTGTTTTGTTGATTCCTTTGGATTTTCTAAATGTAAAGCAATAAAAATCAGGAACTTAGCATATGTTGGTCATCTATTTAAAATTTCAATTTTCCTCTGAAATCTCCAAAGCCTTTCAAATAGTTGTCTTTTGTATTTTTTCCAGGGTTTATAGTTATTATCTATACAGGTAGCTCCTAATTACTATTGTTATTTTATAATGAGGAAATTGAGACTACGGGAAATTAATAAATTTGCCCAGTGTCACACAGTAGTAAATGGAAGCCATATTTTAATTCCAGGCCTGTCTTAATTTAGAGCTTTCACTGCATATGCATCTATGAAACTACCACAGTGCCAAATAAGTGCCCACTGAATACTAACTGATTACTATTCAAAATGTCTATTTTCTGTTTATTGTTGATTACTTGAATTCTGATATTTCAGTGGGAATGATAAAGTACTATCTGATTGAATGTCATTTGTTTTGGTTTTGCTTCATTTGTTTGTTTTTGTTTAATTTGTCTTTCACCTGGTATGGACATGGTCAAGAGTTAGTAATTGTATACTTTCCCACTCTTAGACATTCAGTGGTATTTGCTGAAGTAGAGGAAAAACATCCCACCCACTTCGCTAAGGGAAAAGAGAAAAATAATTTATCACATATACTTAAAACTTAAAAAGTGAATTTTTTTCAGGAAGCAATTTTCAAAGACATATTTAACATAAAGATGAAAGATATACTTCAAAAGACACACTTAGATATTTTTACCTTTTCCAGCTGAGGGTATGAAAAGGTATAAGTAACATGCATATTTTTCACTATTGGAATTCTTTTGAGTCTGGGTGGGTATTGGGGGCATGCATGCCTTTTCTTCTTTTTCTAGAAGAATGAATGTATTAAAAATTGGGCAATCCACTTCGTTTTTTAGCTTTAATGAGTTTGATAAGACTTAATTATATTTTTTAGAAGTTTATTTAGTTTATCAGTCTTTTCAAAAAGCTAGCTTTAGATTTTTGATTTTTGCTCCTAATTTTGGAATTTTTTGGTGTGTTGTGTCTACTTTTCTGTTTTCTTTTTTAATATTGGGTTGGCCAAAATGTTCGTTTGGTTTTAAGTGAAAACAGAAGACACATTTTTCATTTTCACAAAGAACGTTATTGAACAACGTATTCACTAACCAAACAAACTTTTTGGCCAATCAGTAATTTCTGATTTTATCTTTATTAATCTCTTTTTCTGTCACTTTCTTTGGGTTTGGTTGGTTGCTCCTTTTCTAGCTTTTTGAAATCAAAGCTTAGTTCATTTATTTTCATTCTTTCTTGTTAACTCACATATGTACCAAAGACTATAGATTTTCTTCTGAGTTTTTCTTTGGCCATATCCCACCACTTTTGATATACAGAGTTCTTATTTATGTTTATTTCTAAATAGATGCTAATTGCCATTTTAATTTACATCTTAGTCTGGGTTTCCTTGAAAGCAGTTCCTGAGACAAAAGCCTGGGTGTGGGTAGTTTATTTGGGAATGTGACCTTACACATCAGGTGTGAGGAACAGTAGGAGTGGATAGGGAAGAAAAAATGCCAAGACCAGGATTATCAAAATGGGCAAAGGTGATCAATCTCATGGGGACCTTTGAGGAACGTTTTAAATTATGTCTTAGAATTGTCCACCTGGAGGTAAAATGTGGATACACCATCTACCATCAGCTCCCAGTCTTCAATAGCTCAAGAGTAGTCCTATGGGTCTTAAGTCCCTTGTACTTCAAGGTTGAACATACCTAAGTACAGAACAACCCATGCCACAGCATCAGAGAAGTCCCAGGGCAGGGAGAGAGGTGAATAAGATGTGACCCAAGGCCATGGTGCTCTCAGGTGCATATGCTTGAATATACCGAAAGCTTGTGTGGAACTGATTATCAAAGGGTGGCTGCATTAAGAGGGTGCCCAGAGGATATGAAAGTACACAAGGCCTCTGATACAATTTCCTTTTTAACTGAAGAGCTGTTTAGGGGTGTAATTTTTTAATGTCCATAGAGTTATTTTTTGCTCTACTTTTGCTGTTAGTTTCACATTTTGCACATCAGTTTTTTTAAGGGTAGATTCCATACTTTCTGTGGATTGTATCTCTCCCAGAATTCCAACACTCAACATGGAAGAGATGCCCTTTTGAGGAGAAAGTTCTATTTACCAGAAGGAAATATAGAAACAAAATTTATTTACCCTAAGGTCTAGTAACTGCTAATATCTAGACTATTTCTCAAAACCCTCCCAGTGTAATCTAGTAAACCCATATTTACAGTGCATCATGACCAATACTACAGAGAAGTATACAAAGGGCAATGGGAGGAGAGGGGAATAAAAAATGAAACTAGACTGGGTAGTTCAGGAAGCAGTCAGAGACAATGTGACTTTTGAGTGGGGTCTTGATGGCTGACTAAGATTTGTCAAGCATAAGGTACAGCATGAGCAAAGGCCCAGAGATTTGAATGAACTCTGTGTTTACAGAGAGTTGATATTGCCTACATCAGTAGGAAAGCAGCTTATCTGGTCTGTTCACTCTGGGCCCCAGAATTTTTACTATAATTTCCAGGTACGGTCTACCTACCCTAATCATCTATCCAAAACAATAAGTAAAATGACTTTATTATATGTACTTTATAAACACAACAGGATTAATTAAAAATAATTGAAGACACTGTGGAATGAGGAATATATGCAGTTTATAAAATGGTCCAACTATATATATAAAATACATATGTAATACATATATATACATGTGTAGTACATATGAAGTTGATATTAACTTTTAGTTTTATTTTTACTAGAGAATTGGCAAAAGCTTTGGTTAGGTATGATCACAGAAATTTTTTTTTCTGCTCTAATTTCTATCCAGTTGATTTTAAACTTTTTTTTTTTTTTTTTTGGTCTATTCTGAAGGTTCTAGGTTGGTGTGCTCTGAAATGGTGGTTTCTCTGAATTGGTATCTTTTATAGAAGTTCTAAAGCTGGAGGTTTCATAAATTTGACTCTGTTAAGAACAGTTTTTATCAACTGTATTTCCAGGGAAGTTTTGCAAGCCCCCAACATAATTTATAAAATGTCTGTCTCAGGTTACTTATTACCCAGAAAAAAGCTTCCATCTTTATTTTATATTTCTGTTGCTTTATATATCTGTCCATTCAATTAGAGTACTCTACTCTTTCTACCCTTACTGTATTGAGTCAGAGGAAAAGAGGCTTTTAACTCTTTCTGTTTTTTGGAAAGTGAGAAAACTTCCACACATAGGCCAAATTGAAAAAAAACTATTTTAATTTGGAAACATGGACTTGGTGGTTCTCCCTATGTATCATAAGGACACATACCTTCTGGCTGTAGCAGCCTGTGATTTAATTAATTAATTATTATTTTTTTTACCATTGTATATCCATAGACACATAGGTGACATCTTGTTATAGAGACACTATGGTTTTTAGAGAATTGTCATAACTGGAACTGTGGTTTTAAAAGATTATTCTGGGATGGAATGGAGAGAGTTAGTCAAGTGAGAGGTGATGAGGGCCCATACTAAGACACTCTAAGAGAGGATGGAACAGATTAAAGACATATTCAAAACACAGATTGACCTGGACCTGGTGAACTGATTAGATTTGGAAAAAGTTAGTGAAAGAGGAAACATGGATGATTCTGGGGAAAATAACTCTGAGATTAACATCATGAAGTTATTTCCTATTATTTGAGAAAATTTAATTCACCTGCCAAGGCTATTTAATTATTCAAGTTAGAAAGTAAACTACTTCAGTTTCACACTTTAAAATGGGAGAAAAAAAATCTCAATGGCAGGTACAAGTTTCAGAAACATGATTCAGCAAATCAAAGGGCTCTGTATGAGCCTTACAGTATTTGTTTATTTTAGGTAGGTTGAGGGAGGCTTATCTAGGAAGAAATAGACTCAGAGTTAGCTTAAAGATAGAAAAAGTTACAAGGAGACTACATAACTGGCAGGTCTGTAGTACGTACTAAAAGGGAATATGCAGAACAACTGACTCTGTTTAGTGAAAAATAACAACAAAACAAACCAATTCTCCCTCACACTTTCATTTAAATATTTAAAAGTGATTGATGAAAGCTAGGTTCTCCAAAATCAGAAAAAAATTTCTACTTGTCAAAAAAAAAAAAAGTTGTGAAAAGATCATTTGTTCTTTGGATCTTTCAGTGAATGACCACTGAGCTGTTTTGAATTAATGTATCTTTCACTATTATAGCACAATTTCACATATAGACAACACTAATGTACACTATTGTTTTTATCTATTTTCTGTCTTTTTCCTCTTTCCCTGCCCCCTTTTCTCTTGACAACCAAAGTCTATGGGGACAAATTGGACTAAGTGTATTAAGAAATGCTTCATAGACTGAAAAAATGGGGTGAATTGTCCATGAAAGTTCTGCTCATTATCATGAAGATTCTCTTAGAAATTTAATTATTCTGATAGGGTGATAACATTTTCCTGGAAAAAAAAAACTTTATATAGTGTAAAATATTTGTGTGTACGCTGAACATCAGATGCTAATAGGTCATATTATAGCTAACCATGAGAACAACTCTACATGACTGGCCAACAAACTTCCGTAATTCTTATACTTTTGCTTCCCAGTCAAAAGAAATCATCAAAATTACTTGTGTTCTCAATCCTTGGAATTAAATCCATGGACTACCCTTAGAGGCAATACATCTACAATATTACTTTCTCTTTCTCTAGCAACTGGTTTTTAGAGTCCTGAAGTGCCTATAATTTTGGATTGGTAGAAAATATTTGTACTACAAATTGTAAGAGCCTGTATTAAGGGATAATTGCTTTTAATAGAGAAGAGAAGACATTCTAGTGGTAAAGAAAACTTTACACTGTGAGAATTAAAGCAATTATCTGGCTACTACAGACAAGCTAATCCTTTCTTTTGTCAATATCTGGCTAATTTGAAATGCTTTTTGTTGAAAACCTCCAAATAATTCCTTTACTCTTCCACGCATTTTATGTTGTGAATATGCTATCTTAATGATCCCAGTGTAAGTAGATAAAAAGAGTCTTCCTTGCATATTAAATCTATCCTCTCAGGAAATACTCAATTTAACATATAATTTGTTAAAAAATGAATTACCTCAAATAATATTGTGTTAGTCCTACGTAAAATTTTCTGAGTTAGGATAAAATAAATGTTTATTCTGTAAGTAGAACTTAGACTTTCTATCATCAAATCTGCCATCAATACTCTCATCAGACCATTGACCTCCATCCCCACAAGAGAAGCTGGAAAGTAATTTTTAAAAAGTAACGGTGAAAAAAAAAAAAAGTAACAGTGGTTCTTCCTCTTTCTCTTTCCTTTTTCTGTTCTTTTTCTTCTTAAATAATTTGGTCTAAAAGTGCTTTAGGGGCAGAGCAAGGTAGGTGGTGGGAGGGGAGGAGAAAAGAGAGGGTTAGGTGGAGTGTCATGGTGGCTGGGAGCAAGGTGTGGGAGTCTGAGGAGGGTGAGAACATGTGCACAGTGTGAGGGTCAGAGCCAGAGCTTGTTGAGGAGAACATATATGCATGGTGTCAGGTTGGCACAGTGTTTGAGGCACTGCAATAAGGAGGACATTCATACAAGGGGACAGCTCAGAGCAGGTGGCATAACTCAAAAGGGGTGAGGAGGGCTCCTATGTAAGGGAAAAGGAGGCATGGTGATGAGCAACTGGTTAATTACCAGGGATTGACCAAATAAATAAGTATATTAAGGATAATGTGAATCAAGTTTCTCACTGTAAGATGAGGGACTTACAAATACAAAAAGAGAGAAAACTAGGATGAACCTTATGGTGTTAGATTGGAATCTGTGTAAAAAACCAGGTGTTGGTGTAAACACTTGGTTTCCAGTATGCAGATAGGGAAATAATCATAAATGTAAATGAAGTACACACACTTGTATGTGCTCCCCAGCTTTGTCCACTAAGAGGGTTTGGGAGGAGCAACTCCCCAATGGACGGTGGCACATATGAAGTCCAGGTCTTGATTTCTAAACACCATTTTCCACTGTAAGGAAGGAATGGCTGATTCCAGGGTTTGGATGAGGGGATTACAAGGTGATGCTGAAATATCCTGTGCCATAAAGCAAGGAGGTGCTCAAGAATGATAGGGACATAACCGAAGGATCCAGGATCCAGCTGGAAGGGGCTGCCACTAACTAAATTTGGGATAAACTGAACATCAATATAAATAATGATAGTAATGTGTTGTAAGCCATTGAAAAAATTGGAATGCATGAGTCTATTTTGATATAAAATGAATGCATTAAAAATATGATGAGAAATAGTTTAAAAGAAGCTTCTCATAAAATTAATCACTAATTACAATGGGAAAAAAAGTTGTAGCATCATTCTATGATATTCCTGCCAAAGATGCATAATCTGAATCTAATCGTAAGAAAAATATTTCAAAGTAACCCAAGTGAAGGACCTTTTATAAAATAACTGGTATGTAATCTTCAAAAATGTCAGGAAAGCGAAAGTAAGACTGCGGAAATCCAGGGTGAAGGAGATTAAAAAGACACAATAAGTAAACGTCATGTGTAATTCTTCTAATATAAAAGACAATATTGAGATAATTGGCAAAACATGAATAGGGGACTTCCCTGGTGGTGCAGTGGTTAAGAATCTGCCAATGAAGGGGACACGGGTTCAAGGCCTGATCTGGGAAGATCCCACATTCCGCGGAGCAACTAAGCCTGTGAGCCACAACTACTGAGCCTGCACTCTAGAGCCCATGAGCCACAGCTACTGAGCCCATGAGCCACAACTACTGAGCCCACGAGCCACAACTACTGAAGCCCGTGCACCTAGAGCCTGTGCTCCGCAACAAGAGAAGCCACCGCAATGAGAAGCCCGCGTACCACAACGAAGGGTAGCTCCCGCTTGCTGCAACTACAGAAAGCAACGAAGACCCAAAGCAGCCAAAAATAAATAAAAATAAATAAATTAATTTTAAAAAATACAAAAAAAAAATGAATAGGATATATGAGCATGAGATGACAGTAATATGTCAGTGTTAATTTTCTGGGTTTGATGGTTGTATTGTGATTATCTAGTGGAGGAATGTCCTTGTTTGTAGGAACTACCCACTGAAGTATTTGAGGGTGAATGGGCATCAGATCAATAACTTATTCTTCAATGAGTAGGGAAAAAAGATTTTTTGTAATTATTTGCAACTTTTCTGTAAGTTTGAGAGTAGTTCAAGATAAACATCCTAAAACAAACAAAAAATGTAACCCTAATCACATTGTTCAGGGTTCATTACTGGGTATGCCCAATTATTATAGGAGAAAAGACATCAACATTCTGAAGCCCACTTTCTTCTCTTTTCCCCTTGAGCTTTGATTCAGATTTTCAAATGTTATTTCATCATGTAAAACAACATCCTTAGGAGATTCCCACCCCCTCTGCCCTATACCTTACTAGCAGTTAATATTGTCCAAACCAAATTATTACCAACTAGCTAAAACACTTTAGAAAGGCTTGCGAAGTGCATGTGGACATTTTACTTTCAGGTTTTTGCCTATTAAATTACAAAGGAAAGCTTTCTCTCAGGCCCTGCACTTCACGTAATTTTAAGAGCTCCTTCCATGACAAGTTGCAACTAATCCTTTAAGGCATTTTTTGTGTCTCAGAATTCTTAAACTGCAGCCAATTACCGCCAGTCATCTATTTGGTGTTAAACCTGAACAAGAACTTGTTAATGTATGTGTACCTTGACCTGTTTGTTTCTCCCTAATATTCTAATTCATAGCAGCAATGAATTTTGATATAAACATTATTGGAAAATCTTCCATGACTGAACGTTTCAAGGAAGAACATCACAAGCTACAAAGACAAATGTTTTAAATTAATTAAGTTCCCTAGAAAGATGTTAACTTGAAGTCATGTTGGTTAAGTTTTTCCTCATCATACCTTCAGAACAGATCTATCTAAACATGAAATGGCTCACCTTCTTTAGACTATACTATGGAAAATACTGCTTCATTACATATAGATAAACTTAGTTTATTTGTGTGTGTAAATCATTTTCATAATTTTGGTCAACATGGTATAGAACTGTTATTATGAAAATTAGCAAAAAAATTTCCAAAAATATTTGCAGGAAGAAGCATACTTGTGTGCTCTAATTTGTGATGATATGCATGTAGAATAAGTCCTGCTGACTTGCAGAATATATTAACAACATACATGTATAAAACATTCTGACTTATCTGAAAATATTTAGATTCTTAGTTTTATATTGTGAAATGTTAAGCCACTTTCTTATTTATTACATCATATTTGTTGAATACTGATTGTGTACAAGACAGTATATGGCCAGACTATATGTATTTTTCATGCTTGTTGGGAATATTTTACCCAGTTTATATGCAAAAAATGCATGTGCATTTACCTACTCCTGAAAAAACTAAAATATAAATCAGTTCAAGGAAATAGCTAAATCTGTGAAATGTTCATTGTTCTCATAAGCAAAGATCAATGATAATGACTGATTGAAAATTGTACAGTGATTGTTGGGCTTTAACTGTGTCTGCTTTTCTTATTCTATCCTAAGAGCCTGGTAAGTTAGGTACTTTGGAGAGCAGTGTCCTTTTATTTATCCTTCTAAGTTATTTTAGCTCTGAGGAAGATGGGAAAATATTGATCTAGAAGAGTATGGTTGCTTTATTTGAATAAAACAGGAATTTAAATTTGTATTTATTATGTTGTATCTTCTTAACTATTTGTCTTCCATTCTTGGATAAGAAAATTTATGTTTCTTTTTTCTAATTCGTTTTCCACACTCCCATCCATCGTTGGTTTTGAAATAGCAACCATGGTTGCATTAGCACAGGATTCTTGGAGATTTTCATACTGTTGATTAGTAGAGTCTGTTTTACCCAGGGTTCAGAAACATAGATCAGTGAAAGAAAGACGAGGCTACTGTTGAAGCTACAAGTACAGTTTCTGTGTCTCTGTAGGAGTTTGGTAGTACAAAGCAAATGAAAAATCTGTCCTAATATCAAGGCTGAGTAGTGACAGTTGCCAAAGTTTTCAATACAACCCAAATTGCTGTTAACAGTAGCCAAAGGGAAGATCCATAAATTCTTTCATTTATTCAACACTGCCAGCCACTTTGCAGGGGAATGAGGTTATAATGGTACCCAAATCAGATGTGATTCCTGTCCTTATGGGGTTTATAGCCTGGTAGTGGAACAAAGAGTGAAATAAGCAAGCAGACATTATACATTGTGGTAACAATATGAAAAATGACAGAAATAAAGAGGAAAGATAGAGGTGGCTATAACTTAGGAGAAATAATAAGCAGAGAGAAAAACTTTTCAAGAATGGGCTGTGAAGGAATGGTATTGAGTGTAGGGAGTGTTTCCTTGGGCAAACGGATACGTAGGAGCTCCGGACACATAGGTAAGACCAGATTCACTGTAAGGGAAGAGAGGTTACAAACAGAAGAAGGGATGTGTGGTAGTCAAGATAAGCTTTGCTCTCTTTGTATTTTGATGGAGGAGTACAAGAGCTTTGATGAAATGGTTCTTACTCTACCTGAACATTTAAAAATGTACAAATGGCTTCTGCTACGTAAAACGCTCCTGTAGCTCCCCATGCCACTAGAATATGTTCCAAGGTCCTTACCATGGCTTTCCAAGCTCTGAATCAGGCTTCTGACTATTTCTTTAATCTCGTTTTGTGTCTCTGTCCTATTTGCTATGCTTTAGAAACATTAGGTACCATACACTTTCCTATGAGGCCAAGCTTTTTCTTGCTGCAGGCTCTTTGCACTTGTGAGTCTCCAGTCTGAAATCTCTTCCTCCCTTTCATCAAATGGCTGTCTTATCATCCTTTAGGTTTCAGTTCAGTATCACTTACTATGGGAGGCCTTTCCTAATCATGTTGTGAAAAGCAGGATCTCCTCTGCCCTTTGCAGCTTTATGTTCTTTCATAGAGCCTTATTTATTTATTCTATAATATCTTTTATAACTTGTAATTATTTTTGTCATTGTTTCTGTTTAGTATTTGTTTTTGCTTATTAATCTACTCCAGTAGAACATAAGATTGTGAAGTCAGGCTCTTCCTTGTTCACCAGGCAGTGTCTGTCACATAGACTTACACTAATAGACAAGAGGCAAATGAATAAAAGGAACCAAATGACTCTCTGGTTGAGGTTGCTGGTCCTGAAACTGAAGCTCTCCAGCACTACCACGGCAGTGAGCTTTTTAACACAAAGTAAATTTCATTTATATAAGGAACTTAGATTATCAAAGTCAAGAGCACCATATACTTTATAGTAGAAAGTATATTTTAAGTCACAGTTTGACAAGTTTCAGAGAGGTCACTAATATTTTCATGTGAGCCAGAGTTCATCTCTATGGCACGCTTGTTAGATTGTGGTTTTTGAAAAACTTTCAAAGATCTGTTTATTCACCCAGGAGCTTTCTATTTAGTGGGAAGAAATGAATTTGGTAACACGAAAATACAGCAGCGATTATCTGTAAGCGTAAGACTTATTCAGAGGGGCAGAAGTAAGCATGTTACATGCAGCAGCTACTTAGATATCTAAAATCCACAGGATGGAAGAGTCATCACAGCCAAATCTCATTTATCCTCAAGATCTCAACATTTCTAAGAAAAAATCTAATCAATACAGATTGTTTATGTCATGATAGCTTTTGCTTTTTTCATGCAGTGTCATTGAAAATGTTTCAGGATGCATTATTTTTCCTTACAAATACATGGCATCCTTTACTAGATTCTCTAAGGTTAGCTCCCATAAAGGATTCTGCTGTTAACTTTGCCCTCCCTTTGAACTGCATCTGAAATAAAGCTCTTTGAAATATATTGATATTCTTGGCTGGTTGGATTCTGAAGGAAACATAGAAATATCTGTATGTGGGAAGGAATGACTTTTTAAAATTTTATCATCAGTATAAAGAAAGCCAGATACTCAAAAATTATATTTTTGCTTCCAGACTCATACTCTATAGCTCATTACTACAAATAATCATCATTATAATTTTGTCACTCTGTAGGAGAATTCTATTTCATTTTAATATAATCATCACTCCATCTTCTATGTTCTTCTATTCACAATTTTTTAAATGCCATCCAATTCATGACCAATATAGTTAAATAAGATGTGGCTTTCTTAAAAAAACAATGCCAACATTATGTAAAGTTTGTTTATTTATGTTGATAGGAACTAAACGGTGAGAGATATATAGATGAGTGGAGAAAAAGCTATTGATACACTTAGGTAGCTTTTTAAAGATTAATTGTAATGATCTCTGCTTTAAGTTTTACCCAAATGGGAGCTGTGTCTGGCAGGGTTAAACATTTGTGTTACAGACTTCTTTGAACTCATGCCTTTAATATTTTCCTTAAGCATTAAATTATTACACCAAACATATAATTATATGAACACACACACATCTATATATCTATATATCTGTATCTATATATCTATATAGATATATCTATATATATACATATATATGTGTATATATATATATATATATATATATACATATATATATTTACATGGTGATTTTCAAAATTCAGTGGGGTGCAGGTAGTACTTTGTAAAACTGCAGATATCCAAGCCCAAACTCCAGAATCAAACTGAGTAGCTGGAGGGTCAGGCCTGTAAATATAATCACCCCAAGTGATTCTGAGGCCAGTGATCCATGGTCTGCTTTGAGAAATCCTGCTGCAGGTTATGTTTGGAAGCAAAGAAGGGGATCCCAAACCTTGTGATGATACAATAAGAGGTCCCTGGGAGTTGGACTCAGGAAGTGAGAAAAGCTCTTTTCAGAGAACTTTGTGGTCCCAACTGTGACTTTGTTACAGATACCCTCCCTCCCAGAAGTTGTCTCTAGGATAAAAGCAAGACTGAAGCTTCCTGTATACTGTCAAGGCAACAGATGTCAATTGGCTTTGGGGAGCAAATTGAACAGCCTAGTTTAGAGGACTCTAAGCTCTAGGAAGACCATGATATCCTCTCACATATAATATAAAAGAGTTCATTTTTCTAAATGTCATAAAAAACCATATGCATGTTGAAATTAAAATACCTTCTTAAAGATGTTCTAATTGCAAAAATTAGAACTGCCAGTAAATTCACCAAGGCAGAGATGTTTGCTTTCTCTGTCTCTCTCTGTCTGGTGCCCCAGTTTTGCTGGAGCCCTTAAAGCCTGATGACTCTGCCTACAAATTAATCTAGCCCTGGCCTGATTGGCCATTCATTTTTTCTTATGCTCTATTTATTCAATTAATAAGTATAAAAGTTGTGGTGTATGCATTATCGTCACAGAAGGTAACAGAGCAGGGGAAAGTTGAAGGGTATGCTCTAGGGAAATGGCGATCAACCCCACCGGGGTGAAGTTTGGGATGGGAGCTAGATGAAGCCAGTCTGGAGACTCAAGCTCCCTATTTACCACTTTTATATGGGAGTAAAACAGTAAAAGTGAAGCTTAGGAGACCATATTATCACTATTTTCTTTTTCTTTTCATTTGAGAAATCTTAGTTCAATTTTTCAATATCAGAAAGCAATCGGAAAGTGAAGACTGAGAATAAAAGGCCCCCCAAAAGAAACGTTTTACAACATTGTTTCAATTGTATCTGACAGCCTTCTGGAAAAAAAAAAAAAACTATAACTCAGTTTTCATTCTGCATCCAGTTCACCATTTGTCTTATGCTTAAATTTCAATAGGAACATTTTTTGTTCTTTAAGTACAAAGGTATATATTCTATATTCCTATAGGATTTTTGAGTCTAAGCAAAGTGTTAAACAAGGTGTTGAAACTATAAAAGAATACAGGCTTTTCAATTCTCATTTAAAGCCTACTTAATTGAAGTACAGATTCTTCTTTTCTACATTCATTGCAACATAAAGGACAGAAATGAACTATTTCGTTTGTCTGGCAATATTGGCTAGGAAGTTAAAGTTTTAAAGAAAGGGAAGTAATAGACTTTTGGCTGAATTTTTACTACTAGGGGATGGTCCAAAAGAGTGTTTCCTCTTTCCTTTAAAGCACAAAGTGCTGGGATTTAATTGCATTATAAACCATTTCCTTAACATATCCATGAAATAACAAGCATCCATATACTTCGTCCTCTTTCTACTGTAACATGTCAGAGAGTCAGCTGAAATTAAATGGAAAAAAAAGGTTTTGAGGTGAAGAGACCAGCAAGTTAATATTCCCAGAGAAATAGAAAGAGACAATCATGAATAGGATCGGGGCTTTCTTTTGTCCCTTTCTCATTGGAACCTGTTACAAAAATGACGTTGGTTCTTTTGTGGGATCTTAACCAGCTCTAAAAGGATAAATGGACACTAATGCCTCACTATCTCAATCTAAATCCAGTGTATTAGGGGGAAAATGGAAAAAAATCTTCTAAATGGACAGGAATTTGGAGTTGGACTCTGGTGTGAACACTTGGCTTAGAAGGGAGAAATTGAGGCCTGTGTCTCTTTCTCAGTCACCTCCAGAATGATCTAGGACAAATGTACAATGTCCATCTCCCTTCTTCCTGGCCCCCAAAATGAAGTCTCTTTGGAGGATTGTGTTTATTTCTGCTGTTATCGTGGCAGAAACGGGTCTAGTTTTTCCCATATGCCTTTTCCGCAGTCAAGGTGTTAGTAGTTTTGAATAGCAAACACTTAAAGAATCATGAAGGATGATCCAAGAGCAGTGCCCTCCTCCTTTTAATGCACAAAGCCTCATCTCTGTTCTTTATAGATCTTCATTGTTTAGCTGGGGAAGTATAGTGGTAAAAACCTCAGGTTCTTCAGCAAGAAAGTTTAATTGTTAGAGATATTTACTGATCACGCTCCCTAGCACCTATGCACCCTATTCCATTAACAGCATCCTGGATAACTGCACCCTTGTCTCTAGGTTTGGCCATTTAGTGCATAACATTGCTCAAACTGCAGCAGTTCCTTCAGGAACAGGCTTGTGACCCAATCACAATGAAAGGATGCAGTGAGGCTTTTCCTGGGACTGCTGGGCAATAGACATTTGTGTTTTCCTGCTGGTGTTGGTTGAGCCTGGCTGTGAGGCTGGATCTACTGGAGACATTCTGACATCACAATAGGAGAGGTTATTTGAGAACTGAGCAAACACAGAGATATGTGGATAAGAATGAAGAGAGGGACACCATATACTGATCACATTGTGTGAGTTACTTGTTAGTTACTCCTTGTGGAGTTAGCCTTAGTTCCGCTCCTGGACATTTTAGTTATGGGAGCTCATAAACTCCCTTTGTCCTTAAACTACTTTTGTCTGGAGTTTCTGTCATTTGCCAAAACATGAAGCCTAACTGATACAGTTGAATTCTAATCTCAGCTCAGTCATTTTCTACTTGGTGAAAGTGGACAAGGAATTTATCTTCTCTCAATGTAGCTTTTATAACCTAAAAGAAAGCTATACTAGGGACTTCCCTGGTGGTCCAGTGGCTAAGCCTCCGGGCTCCCAATGCAGGGGGCCCAAGTTTGATCCCTGGTCAGGGAACTAGGTCCCACATGCCGCAACTAAGAGTTCACATGCTGCAACTAAAGATACTGCACGCAGCTATGAAGATCCCACATGCCACAACTAAGACCTGGTGGAGCCAAATAAATAAATAATTTTAAAAAAAGAAAGCTATACTAAAATTATCTACCTGATAGATTTTTTGTGAAGATTAAGTGAGGTTGTACTTGTCAAATGCTTGACTGCAGTAAATGCTCAATAAATACTAGCTATTTTTACTATGCAAAAAAAAAAAAAACAAAATGTACCACAACCTCACTATCCAGGACAATAAATATCTGCAAAAAACTTTAGAATCTGAGTGTCATTCTTTTGTCAAAGTTATACAATTTCTTGTAATACTGAAGTATCATTCTAGTTCAAATTTCATTCTTTCTCTCTTCCTATATTTGATGAAAAGACTTAAATCCTTTAGGCTCAATAACTGCTATTTCATAACTTTTTAGCTCACCCCAATTTGATGTGATGCTGAACCTAACTGAAGTATGTGGTAATAGAGAAATGCACTAGTAGAGAGGATTTTGAGAAACTATGAGATTTTTCAAAATAATAGTATTAGAAGTTGACAGTTAAGGAAATGATGACAACAAAAAGCAAAGTTCATTGATCAGGATACATCTAGGAGAGATAACTTTCAACCTTGGAGCCTCTCAATAGAGGAGCTAAACTAATGAAGGAGAATCAAGTGGTGGAGGTGCTCTCCACTCAAGAGTTCTCTCTTCCACTCTCTCATCTTTGACAATTCTCTCAGCTCTGACCTTCATCCAGATGACTCCTAGGTGTACCTCTTTAGGCTTTGCCAATTTCACACTCCAGATTTCCCCCACATCTCTGCCATTTTTTCTCTCTCTCTCTTTTTTTTTTTTTTTGGTACAGATAGCCCAGTGGCTCAGACTATAATCTTAGCTTGTACATTCACTCAACTACCAATCCTGTAGATTCTAATTCTTATATCCATTGATTTCTTTCAGTTTTGTCAATGTCCTGGTTAGGTCCTGATTGCTTCTTGCCATAGATTTCTTTTGTAATTAATTATTTTTGGTTGTGTCGGGTCTTTGTTGCTGGGTGTGGGCTTTCTTTAGTTGCCGCAAGAGGGGGCTACTCTTCGTTGCGGTGCACGGGCTTCTCATTGCAGTGGCTTCTCTTGTTGTGGAGCATGGGCTCTAGGTGCGCGGGCTTCAGTAGTTGTGACGCACAGGCTTAATTGCTCCGCAGCATGTGGGATCTTCCCAGACCAGGGCTTGAACTCGGGTTCCCTGCATTGGTAGGCGGATTCTCAATCACTGAGCCATCAGGGAAGCCCTGTTGCCATAGATTTCTAACAACCTTCCTTATATACTGTCATTATCTGTCTCATTTATTGCCTTCCTTCCTACCTTTTCCCTCTTTTATTAAAAATGTTATTACTTCCAGAGTTATGTTACCTAAAGAACAATTTCCATCACGTTGTCCCCCTTCCGAGTCCGCATTACCTTTGGAAGTGCCCCCCAAAGTTTGGAGCTCATGGACCAGTGAAACAAAAATATATCAGGGAGCTCAAAACTGTGTTTCCAACTTTTATTTTGCCAAATAAGAATATTAGAGCCTCTTGCCAAACTGCCTTATCTATTCTTATCATCACTTCATAACAGCAATTGCATTTAGTTCCAAATATAAGTGGAAAGACAATCTCAGAATAAAGGAAAGACCTTTGAATTGAATGCATTTTGTTTCATTAAAAAAGAAACAACAGGGCTTCCCTGGTGGCGCAGTGGTTGAGAGTCTGCCTGCCAATGCAGGGGACACGGGTACGTGCCCCGGTCTGGGAAGATCCCACATGGCGCGGAGCGGCTGGGCCCGTGAGCCATGGCCATTGAGCCTGCGCGTCCGGAGCCTGTGCTCCGCAACGGGAGAGGCCACAACAGTGAGAGGCCCGCGTACTGCAAAACAACAACAACAACAACAACAAAAAACCTTACAAACTGTCTTGATTTTTCTCATTTCTCCTCAGTCCAGTGAAAATTTAGACTTAAACCATCACTGGCCCATGAACAGCTTTTGGGAATCATTGATCTACAGAAAAAAGTGGAAGTTCTGAGCATAGCACGTGAGACCCAATCCAACTGGCCTAAAGGAAACTTTAGTTTGTGAGGCAAAATGTAATTATTTATTGTTTCACAAATGCATTTTGAAAATTCCCTCTTCCATGCCTCACCCATTCTCTTGTCTGAATTGTAAGTTTCTTGGTTATTCCCCATGCTATCCCCCTCAATTCTGAACCCTTACTGAGAACTAGCTCACACGCTGTCTTTCTCCCCATTAACGGTAATTCTCCCATTCATAATTAATCTCACCTTTTGTTCTCAGGTCCATTACAGCTGAACCTTTCATACATTTTATATTCTACTTGCCATGTGTTATGTTATTACTTATGCACAGTTTACTCTGTGGGCAGAGACTATTTCTTATATCCATGAATATGCTGCCAAGTAAATATCTGTGGAATTTGGGTAGAATTTAGTAACCTCAATTTTACGGGAAATGTAGTTTTTAGAAGATATAAAAATAACATCATTCATAGTGTTTCATTCAGTATCAATGGTTTAGTTACAGAAAGCATTCCTATGCCAACAGAACAAGAAGAAGCCCTTTGGTCCCAAAGGGCTAACAGAAAGGAGCAGTAAGAGGGATAGTGATCCTCCAATAGGAAGGGCAAGCTTGGAATCCTGTGGTTATTTATGTCTGATTGTCACTGGATGATGCGAGCTGATGGTTACTGGAAAAGTCCTAACTAGGAGGCAGGTAGCCAGGTTTACCTTAACTGACTTGCAGGCAACGTTCCTATGTAGTCTCGCTTGCTGATTAGGAGAAATGCCAAGGTAAGTGCAGAGGGTTGACAGGAAGATAAACAAAAGTCAGGCCACAGGGAATGGAATTAAAACAGAACAAAGCACAGACACCTTTTCTGGCAATTCATTTGATTCCAGCACATGTATTCCAAAAGGAAAAGTGCTTTGTCAGTTTAACTGGGAAAGGATTAGCAGGTTTGAGGTGTGTGAACGATATTCCTCCCCTAAACATGATATTCCTTGACTCTTTGCTCTGGTTCAAAAACTACAGTGTAGTGAGATAAAGAAATAGGGAGAAAGAAAAAAAAAGTGTGAATCAATTTACCAAAAGGAAATAAATTCAGAGCTAAGACTATTTTGCCTCTGACACAAACAAGTGCTATTTTTTTTTCAAATGCCATTGAATTGGAAGTCCGGTAGCCTAGTAGAGATGCCTATCTATCTATCTATCTATCTATCTATGTATCTATGTATCAATCTATATCTCCATCTATTTAATGACCTGTACTTTCAGTCAACTTGCCATTCCTCACAGTGAGATTCTACAAGAGCAGGAAGCTGCTATGATATTCATCTGGGCAAAATGTTTCTCATCGTGCAATACTTGGTACCTGCTAATAGAGATTCTGGCTGCCTCTAAGGTCCTAAATTAGTTGCATAGATGCTTAGAGGTATCTCTGCCTGGCCAGCCTAACACTGTATATAGTGGAAAAAATAAATTTGAGAAAATTCATAACATATTTCTTGATTCACCATTGTGAGAGCAGAAGGCTGTGTAACAGCAATATTTATAGGCTATGGTTTCAAATACTGTGGTATGCTTCAATGTGCTGTTGAAAAATATTGACAGCAAACATCATAATGAGTTGAGTAGGATTTGAAACCATGTCAGACAATTGAAATTCTAACAGAGGACATGTTTTTATAGAGGTCTAAGAGCTTCGTTTCTAGATATCTTCCTTTCTATTGATTGATTCAATAACTGTATATAATATACATGCTTGCTCCTACTCTCTTGTCTTTCCATGTAAATCATTCAATGATTATGGCTTAAGTAAAAAAGAAATGTAAACTACATTTCTGGGACATGCTACAACCGATTATTTTTTATCTCTGTTATTTTTAATTTGTGCGCTAATCTCTTCTTTAAGTGTATAAATATACTTGTTCCTAGATTATAACATGTGATTAGATTAATGGATTTCATAATAAGTGAAAGCAGAGCATACCCCAGTCAGGGTGATGGTATGGACTTAACACTACAGGCTGATGAATTTATCTGGAGTCTCATCAGAGCTGACCTCCCAATGACTCAGATGTTTTGCTTGAATTTTTGCTTTAGTTCTCTGATACAGCTCCCTTCAAAGGTCAACCATTGTTCATCTAATTACCTAAACTGATATGAGCAATGAAGAGTATCACTTCTTTAATCTCTGTCCATGAGGCCTGTAGTACATGTGATATTTCAAAGTTTTGTTAAAAAGAAAATTTTGGAATTGAGAAATACCTATTGGTTAACATCTAATGAACTTGGAATAATTTTCTTTTGGAAATACACTAAGTTACGTGTGACTATGGACTGTTTGTGTCCGCCTCTCCCCACCACCACCCAATTTATATGTTGAAACCCTAACTGTATTTGGAGATGAGACCTCCAAGGAAGTAATTTAAGATTAACTGAGGTCATAAGGGTGGGATCCTGAGCTGATAGGATAGGATTAGACAGCATCAGAGTCTTTATAAGAGACACCAGAGAGCTCTCTCTCCCTGTCTCTTTTTCTGCAGACTTACAAAGAGGTTTATGTGGGCCTACAGTGAGATGGCAGTGGCTTACAGGCCAAGAAACAAGGACTCAGATGAAACCTACCTTGCTGGCACTTTGATCTTGGACTTCCCAGCCTCCAGAATGGTGAGAAATAAATGTCTGTTGTTTAAGGCACTCAGTCTATGGTATTTTGCCATGGCACCCCAAGCAGACTAATACAACTGGAAACTTGTATGAACTGTGAGAAAATGTGAACTTTACTGACAAGAGTGGCTGTAGCACACAATCAGTGTGATAATTAAGATCCCAGGAACTACAATCGCTCAGAACAACTTTCCTATTACCCTTGTTTTGTTCCCTCACCAGACTTCACTTTCTTCATTTGCAAAATTGGGATAGTAATAGATTCAACTTAATGAGGTTGATACAAAGATCAAGAGTCAACAGAGGCTTGGCAGACCTTAGGTGCTCAGGTGATATTAGCTATTATTATTAGTATCATGACCTCAAAATAGGCAAAACATGAAGTATCGACTTCATGTAGTGAAAATGAGCAAATGCACTTACGATCTTTCGTAAGCTAAAACTGCAAATGCTGTACTCAAAAGATTTGTTATTCTGATTTAACAGTGCAAACAAAAACTAGTTTTTCCTCTTCTTTTGGAATTGTATTGGTGGTAGCAATATTTCATTTTTATGAAATTCTTTTTTTATAGTGTACTAAAATAATTTTTTAGCATAGGTCGTATAGCATGTTAGATACTTCATAACATATTCTTTATCTGGAAGAATAATTACCTGTTCTGATAACAGGATATATGCAAACTCACTGAAAATAACTCAAGACTGGAGCTGAAGTCACACAGCAAGTTTGTCAATGCTGAAGCATGTGGAGAAGGCCTCCTCTACAACCAAAGCTGTTGGGATGGTGAAGTTACATTAAAGAGCAATGGGATTAGAACTAGGGAGGAAAGATTTCTCCAGTCAGGACAACAGTGTGTCAGCCCTACTGCAAAGAGAAACCTGCAAAGCTTCAGAACGTGCTGCATAAAAGTCTGTGTAGTGACCAGTCTAAACTTTTGTTGGAATGGGTCTAACAAAATTTCTGAGGTTCTGTATACCGGGAAATTCAATTTTTTATTTCACAACTTGACAAAAATCAACTGGTAGTAGAATTAAAACGTGCAAAAGCCAGGGAAAGAGAAAGAATAGAAAGCCCATCTTTTCCATCCTCCAGGTCACAAAATTTGTGGTTGATGGTTCATTGAACACTACAAAAAAACAGCTTTTGATATGGGTCAGTGGCAGGATTTGTGGCTTATGCCCGCCTTGGCCTTGTGGAAACGTTTCCACAAAATTTTATTTGAAAATGCCCTTCCTAAGAAACAAATTAACAAAGGAAGGACCAGACATGAGATTGGGAAATACTGCAGGGAATGGTGTTCTTTAAGAGCAGGTCTGGGTCCTGCCTGAAAACTAATGAATTACTTAGTCTCTTCCACTCTGAAGACATGTTCTTTGATTAGTGTCTGGGGCTGTTGTAAAGGGACTCAGTTTGTGGCTGCTTCTCTTTCTCTAAACTTTGTAAGAGGCAAGAAACACTGGTCAGTATTCCTCACAAACTAAGTATATCTCCTCCAATTATCACAACTACAATTGACACCAAGCAATTTAGAGGAGAAACTAATTTAACCTTCAAGCATTTCAAGGTGCTTTTTAAACTACTTAATGTAGATCTAGATATCACAATGACTGACAAAGTATTATCAGCATCACCATAGGAACCAGAAGTGTTTTACATAGTCCTAAAAGGATCTAACACATTTTCAAAAGACAAGCCCCACTGATACCACCTGCTGTTAAGACGTTTCAGTTCTTTGGTGTCTGTTATCTCTAGCAGTCCTTGATCTTCATATTTTAAGATTTGTTTCACTGGTGGGAGGAAGAAAGGTCCTTTTCTATTGTTCAGTAGTTCCACTGTTTATCTCAGCCTTACAAATGCCAGTTGAGGTGAATGCCTATTTCATTTGGTTTCTGGTATGGCTCCAGTTCATGACCCTTTGAATACTAACAGGCCAGCTAAAACACTGCCTGTGAGCCAGGGACACTTAGAGATAGACCTGGCACCGCAGGGCAGGCTAGAATTGCAAGCCAGAGTCCTATTGTAAACATAAATGCATTTATTGTAAACATAAATGCTGAATTCTGGGCAGTTGAGACTTGTACAATATTTGAAATCTTTTCCTTCGACCTTGTGGGTAGAAAGCCAAGGGCCTATATTTCCTGCAGTCTGTGATTTAGGATTCTGAAATGTGTATTTGTTTCACCCCTGTACTTTTCACAACCAAATTTGCAGGATCAGCTAAGCTCTCCTGTGAATTCAGAGAATCTTGTTACAAAAGGCAAATATTTTTCTTAGAGTGAGTAAATAAACATAACAAATCCGAGCAAATATCAGTTCATAATTCCTTTGGTGCTAAATTCCATGTGCTCTAAAACTCTTTCTTGTGTTTGGGTAGAGAGGTTAACATTTTTGTTTAGGCTTTTTTTTTTTTTTTTTTTTTTTTAGTGAATTAAGGCAATAAAATTCACTCGACTGAGGTTTGATGAGGCTAACTAATTAGTCTACAGCCATTCCACGGTCTGATTTAGGCTTTCTTGACTCACTAATGCTACTCATCAGCCTCATTTGGTGAATCATGTGGGCAAACATCCCACTGATGTGAGAAGTCATTCTGAGGTCAGAATTATTCAGACTGTTTTGTTCAGTGACACCAGTCTCTCTCTTTTGTTTCCCCCAATCTTTTGTTTTGAAAAATTCCAAGCCTGCGGAAATGTTGAAAAAATAGTGCAATGAACACCCACGTACGCTTCATCTAAATTCACAAATTGTTAATATCTTATAACATTGTGTGGTCTCTGTCGATCACCTATGTAAGGATGAATATATATATGTGTGTTTATATAACACATACGTGTATGCATATATGTGTGCATACACATATGAGTGGGTGTGCATGTGTCTATATGTATTTTTAATGAAAAATTCATTCTTCTATTTACACGAGGGGATGAATAAATGAAGGGTTAAGAGGAGAGAATATATTCCTTTACCTGCTTGCACTCATGATTTCTGCAGAATCACCTTCCATCCATTTCTTACTAGGCACCAACTCTGCAAAAATTACATAGATTAACCAGATAAAGAGGAAATTTTATTAATTTAAATTTATTTTATAGTTTTAAATTTATAGCATTTTCTTATTATTAATTCAATTTGTGAGATACATGAGCCTATTTTAATGAAGACAATATCTTAATATTGGGGTGTCTAGTTGGTATTTGCAGTCATGTCAGTCTCAACACCCAACTTATAGGTGAATTTTGTTTGGCTGTTTCAGTAAGAAAAAAAAAATGCTGACTTAGATAAGTATTTGTGAAAGGTAGCACCTTATTGTGAAATCTCAAGATGCTTTTAATAAATTTCTCTGGAAGCTTTAAAGAGATATAAATGACATTGTTTATTTTGAGTTGCAATGGGATAACAATATTTCAAAAGTAGTTTGCATTCCTTTTCAATAAAGGTAAGTCAGGTTAGAAGTAATGTAATCTAAAAATGATGGTTAGAGCTAATTATAATATAGTGGTATCAGTAAGTTATGGATTTACTTCTTGTTGGAAAAGTGACATAAGCAGATATACCTAAGCCTTGTTTGGCATGTGATTTAACTTAGCCCACATTCGTTGTCATAAGAATGTAGTGTTTGCTTGAAGGAACAAGTGTAGGCCTGATTTTGAACAAGACAAGTAAATAAAATAAAATCTTGTTCGGTGTTAGTGCCATATTCAAATGTTTATGAAGAGAATACTGGAAAGCTCCACATAAAAGTACTGTATAAGCAGTATTGAAAGGCATTGTGTTAAAAGGTGTGATGACCCACAGGCCTCTTTTCCTTCTCTTGGCCTCTTCTTTCTCTGTCCCCTTTTTCCAGAGGTGCTGGTAGCCTGGCTGCTCCTCCCACTCTCCAGGCATGCTCCTGCCTCAGGACCTTCGCTTCGGCTGTCCCTCTGGCTCCCTCCCCACTTCCTTCAAGTCTTTACTGAACTGCCACCTTCTCAGACCGATCTACTCAAACCTCTTGAGTCATTTTGCAGCCACTGCTTAATTTTCTTCCATTGCCCTTATAAAATTTTAATATGCTATATAATTTACTTATTTTGACTATTCTTTTTTGCTACCACTACTAGAATGTAAATTTCACGGAGGGAAAGGATTTTTGTCTGTTTCTGTTCATTCCTGAATCCTAAGACAAACTATTTTCAACATATGATATGCACTCCATGAATATTTGTTGAATAAGTAAACATAATATTTTTGAATAAATATATACATATTTTATATATAAAATTTACAATATACATTTTAAAAAGTGAAATTCAGATCAAATATTTGCAACCCCCTGAAGGGCTTTATAGAGCTCTAGGGTTTTACATGACCAGTTTGAAATCAGTTGCTAAAGACTTTGTTCTTCCTATATTTCTGGCAGTTGAAGATTGTATAGGAAGTCCAGGAGTGAAGGGGAAAAAAATAAACTTTTGGCATTCTTTCAAACTGTTCCTTTGAACAAAAGATATCAGAAAATATACCACTGCCACATACCAATGTTCTCACATACTTGTTTTACTCAGTTCCAAATATAAAAAAAATGTTTAAAACCACTTTATATTTCCTTCCAATACAATTTAAAGCTCTATTATTATGAAATTAATAGAAGAGTTCCCTTTCTAAGCGTCATATAAATTAGAACATGAAAGGCCTTTAGTGGTCATCTAATACAAATGCCTCATTTCCAGGTGAAAAAACTGAAGCCTCGAAGATGGAGGAAGAGTAAGACGCGGAGATCACCTTCCTCCCCACAGATACACCAGAAATACATCTACACGTGGAACAACTCCTACAGAGCATCTACTGAACGCTGGCAGAAGACCTCAGACCTCCCAAAAGGCAAGAAACCCCCCACGTACCTGGTTAGGGCAAAAGAAAAAAATAAACAGAGACAAAAGGATAGGGACGGGACCTGCACCAGCGGGAGGGAGCTGTGAAGGAGGAAAAGTGTCCACACACTAGGAAGCCCCTTCGCGGGCGGAGACTGCGGATGGCGGAGTGGGGAAGCTTCGGAGCCGCGGAGGAGAGCACAGCAAAAGGGGTGCGGAGGGCAAAGCGGACAGATTCCAGCGCAGAGGATCAGGGCCAACCGGCACTACCAGCCGAGAGGCTTGTCTGCTCACCCGCCGGGGCGGGCGGAGCTGGGAGCTGAGGCTCCGGCTTCAGTCGGAGCGCCGGGAGAGGACTGGGGTTGGCGGCGTGAACACAGCCTGCAGGGCGTTAGTGCACCGCGGCTAGCCGGGAGGGAGTCCGGGGAAAAGTCTGGACCTGCCGAAGAGGCAAGAGACTTTTTCTGCCCAATTTATTTCCTGGTGCGCGAGGAGAGGGGATTAAGAACACTGCTTAAAGGAGCTCCAGAGACGGCGCGAGCCGCGGCTAAAAGTGCGGACCACAGAGCCAGACATGAGACGCTAAGGCCACTGCTGCTGCCACCAAGAAGCCTGTGTGCGAACACAGGTCACTATCCACACCCCCCTTCCAGGGAGCCTGTGCAGCCCGCCACTGCCAGGGTCCCGGGATCCAGGGACAACTCCCCCGGGAGAACGCACAGCACGCCTCAGGCTGCTGCAACGTCATGCGGCCTCTGCCGCTGCAGGCCTGTCCCGCACTCCGTGACCCTCCCTACCCCCCGGCCTGAGTGAGCCAGAGCCTCCGAATCAGCAGCTCCTTTAACCCCGTCCTGTCTGAGCAAAGAACAGACGCCCTACAGCGACCTACACGCACAGGAGGGGCCAAATCCAAAGCTGAGCCCCTGGGAGCTGTGAGAACAAAGAAGAGAAAGGGAAATCTCTCCCAGCAGCCTCACAAGCAGCAGATTAAAGCTGCACAATCAACTTCATGTACCCTGCATCTTTGGAATATATGAATAGACAACGAATCATCCCAAATTAAGGAGCCATGTGGATGAAAGGCTCTTGGTGCTGCAGCTAGGAGTTAGTGCTGTGCCTCTGAGGTGGGAGAGCCAACTTCAGGACACTGGTCCACAAGAGGCCTCCCAGCTGCACATAATATCAAATGGCGAAAATCTCCCAGAGATCTCCATCTCAACACCAGCACCCAGCTTCACTCAATGACCAGCAAGCTACAGTGCTGGACATCCTATGCCAAACAACTAGCAACACAGGAACACAACCCCACCCATTAGCAGAGAGGCTGCCCAAAATCATAATAAGTCTACAGACACCTCAAAACACACCACCAGACGTGGACCTGCCCACCAGAAAGACAAGATCCAGCCTCATCCACCAGAACACAGGCACTATTCCCCTCCACCAGGAAGCCTACACAACCCACTGAACCAACCTTAGCCACTGGGGACAGACACTAAAAACAACAAGAACTACGAACCTTCAGCCTGCAAAAAGGAGACCCCAAACACAGTAAGATAAGCAAAATGAAAAGACAGAAAAACACACAGCGGATGAAGGAGCAAGATAAAAACCCACCAGACCTAACAAATGAAGAGGAAATAGGCAGTCTACCTGAAAAAGAATTCAGAATAATGATAGTAAAGATGATCCAAAATCTTGGAAATAGAATAGACAAAATGCAAGAAACAGTTAACAAGGACATAGAAGAACTAAAGATGAAACAAACAATGATGAACAACACAATAAATGAAATGAAAAATACTCTAGATGGGATCAATAGCAGAATAACTGAGGCAGAAGAACAGATAAGTGACGTGGAAGATAAAATAGTGGAAAATAACTACTGCAGAGCAGAATAAAGAAAAAAGAATGAAAAGAACTGAGGACAGTCTCAGAGACCTCTGGAACAACATTAAATGCACCAACATTCGAATTATAGGGGTTCCAGAAGAAGAAGAGAAAAAGAAAGGGACTGAGAAAATATTTGAAGAGATTATAGTTGAAAACTTCCCTAATATGGGAAAGGAAATAGTTAATCAAGTCCAGGAAGCACAGAGAGTCCCATACAGGATAAATCCAAGGAGAAATATGCCAAGACACATATTAATCAAACTGTCAAAAATTAAATACAAAGAAAGCATATTAAAAGCAGCAAGGGAAAAACAACAAATAACACACAAGGGAATCCCCATAAGGTTAACAGCTGATCTTTCAGCAGAAACTCTGCAAGCCAGAAGGGAGTGGCAGGACATATTGCATGTGTTGAAGGAGAAAAACCTGCAACCAAGATTACTCTACCCAGCAAGGATCTCATTCAGATTTGATGGAGAAATTAAAACCTTTACAGACAAGCAAAAGCTGAGAGAGTTCAGCACCACCAAACCAGCTTTACAACAAATGCTAAAGGAACTTTTCTAGGCAAGAAACAAAAAAGAAGGAAAACACCGACAATAACGAACCCAAAACAATTAAGAAAATGGGAATGGGAACATACATATCGATAATTACCTTAAATGTAAATGGACTAAATGCTCCCACCGAAAGACACAGATTGGCTGAATGGATACAAAAACAAGATGCATATATTTGCTGTCTACAAGAGACCCACTTCAGACCTAGAGACACATACAGACTAAAAGTAAGGGGATGGAAGAAGGTATTTCATGCAAATGGAAACCAAAAGAAAGCTGGAGTAGCAATTCTCATATCAGACAAAATAGACTTTAAAATAAAGACTATTAGAAGAGACAAAGAAGGACACTATGTAATGATCAAGGGATCGATCCAAGAAGAAGATATAACAATTGTAAATATTTATGCACCCAACATAGGAGCACCTCAATACGTAAGGCAAATACTAACAGCCATAAAAGGGGAAATCGACAGTCACACATTCATAGTAGGGGACTTTAACACCCCACTTTCACCAATGGACAGATCATCCAAAATGAAAATAAATAAGGAAACACAAGCTTTAAATGATACATTAAACAAGATGGACTTAATTGATATTTATAGGACATTCCATCCAAAAACAACAGAATACACATTTTTCTCAAGTGCTCATGGAACATTCTCCGGGATAGATCATATCTTGGGTCACAAATCAAGCCTTGGTAAATTTAAGAAAATTGAAATTGTATCAAGTATCTTTTCTGACCACAATGCTATGAGACTAGATATCTATTACAGGAAAAGATCTGTAAATAATACAAACACATGGAGGCTAAACAATACACTACTTAATAACGAAGTGATCACTGAAGAAATCAAAGAGGAAATCAAAAAATACCTAGAAACAAATGACAATGGAGACACAATGACTCAAAATCTATGGGATGCAGCAAAAGCAGTTCTAAGAGGGAAGTTTATAGCAATACAATCCTACCTTAAGAAACAGGAAACATCTCGAATAAACAACCTAAACTTGCACCTAAAGCAATTAGAGAAAGAACAAAAAAATCCCAAAGTTAGCAGAAGGAAAGAAATGATAAAAATCAGATCAGAAATAAATGAAAAAGAAATGAAGGAAACGATAGCAAAGATCAATAAAACTAAAAGCTGGTTCTTTGAAAGGAAAAACAAAATTGATAAGCCATTAGCCAGACTCATCAAGAAAAAAAGGGAGAAGACTCAAATCAATAGAATTAGAAATGAAAAAGAAGTAACAACTGACACTGCAGAAATACTAAAGATCATGAGAGATTACTACAAGCAACTCTATGCCAATAAAATGGACAACCTGGAAGAAATGGACAAATTCTTAAAAAGGCACAACCTGCCAAGACTGAATCAGGAAGAAATAGAAAATATGAACAGACCAATCACAAGCACTGAAATTGAAACTGTGATTAAAAATCTTCCAACAAGCAAAAGCCCAGGACCAGATGGCTTCACAGGCGAATTCTATCAAACATTTAGAGAAGAGCTATCATCTATCCTTCTCAAACTGTTCCAAAATATAGCAGAGTGAAGAACACTCCCCCACTCATTCTACGAGGCCACCCTCACCCTGATACCAAAACCAGACAAGGATGTCACAAAGAAAGAAAACTACAGACCAATATCACTGATGAATATAGATGCAAAAATCCTCAACAAAATACTAGCAAACAGAATCCAACAGCACATTAAAAGGATCATACACCATGATCAAGTGGGGTTTATTCCAGAAATGCAAGGATTCTTCAATATATGCAAAGCAATCAACGTGATACACCATATTAACAAATTGAAGGAGAAAAACCATATGATCATCTCAATAGATGCAGAAAAAGCTTTTGACAAAATTCAACACCATTTATGATAAAAACCCTGCAGAAAGTAGGCATAGAGGGAACTTTCCTCAACATAATAAAGGCCATATATGACAAACCCACAGCCAACATTGTCCTCAATGGTGAAAAACTGAAAGCATTTCCACTAAGATTAGGAACAAGATAAGGTTGCCCACTCTCACCACTCTTATTCAACATAGTTTTGGAAGTTTTAGCCACAGCAATCAGAGAAGAAAAGGAAATAAAAGGAATCCAAATCGGAAAAGAAGAAGTAAAGCTGTCACTGTTTGCAGATGACATGATACTATACATAGAGAATCCTAAAGATGCTACCAGAAAACTACTAGAGCTAATCAATGAATTTGATAAAGTAGCAGGATACAAAAATTAATGCACAGAAATCTCTGGCATTCCTATACACTAAGGATGAAAAACCTGAAAGTGAAATCAAGAAAACACTTCCATTTACCATTGCAATATCTAGGAATAAACCTACCTTAGGAGACAAAAGACCTGTATGCAGAAAATTATAAGACACTGATGAAAGAAATTAAAGATGATACAAATAGATGGAGAGATATACCATGTTCTTGGACTGGAAGAATCAACATTGTGAAAAGGATTCTACTACCCAAAGCAGTCTACAGATTCAATGCAATCCCTATCAAACTACCACTGGCATTTTTCACAGAACTAGAACAAAAATTTCACAATTTGTATGGAAACACAAAAGACCCCGAATAGCCAAAGCAATCTTGAGAACGAAAAACAGAGCTGGAGGAATCAGGCTTCCTGACTTCAGACTATACTACAAAGCTACAGTTATCAAGACAGTATGGTACTGACACAAAAACAGAAATATAGATCAATGGAACAGGATAGAAAGCCCAGAGATAAATCCACGCATATATGGTCACCTTATCTTTGATAAAGGAGGCAGGAATGTACAGTGGAGAAAGGACAGCCTCTTCAATAAGTGGTGCTGGGAAAACTGGACACATACATGTAAAAGTATGAGATTAGATCACTCCCTAACACCATACACAAAAATAAGCTCAAAATGGATTAAAGACCTAAATGTAAGGCCAGAAACTATCAAACTCTTAGAGGAAAACATAGGCAGTACACTCTATGACATAAATCACAGCAAGATCCTTTTTGACCCACCTCCTAGAGAAATGGAAATAAAAACAAAAATAAACAAATGGGACCTAATGAAACTCAAAAGCTTTTGTGCAGCAAAGGAAACCATAAAGAAGACCAAAGGACAACCCTCAGAATGGGAGAAAATATTTGCAAATGAAGCAACGGACAAAGGATTAATCTCCAAAATTTATAAGCAACACATGCAGCTTAATAACAAAAAAACAAACAACCGAATCCAAAAATGGGCAGAAGACCTAAATAGACATTTCTCCAAAGAAGATATACAGAGTGCCAACAAGCACATGAAAGAATGCTCAACATCACTAATCATTAGAGAAATGCAAATCAAAACTACAATGAGATATCATCTCACACCAGTCAGAATGGCCATCATCAAAAAATCTAGAAACAATAAATGCTGGAGAGGGTGTGTAGAAAAGGGAACCCTCTTACACTGTTGGTGGGAATATAAATTGATAGAGCCACTGTGGAGAACAGTATGGAGGTTCCTTAAAAAACTACAAATAGAACTACCATATGACCCAACAATCCCACTACTGGGCATATACCCTGAGAAAACCCTAATTCAAAAAGAGTCATGTACCAAAATGTTCATTGCAGCTCTGTTTACAATAGCCCAGAGATGGAAACAACCTAAATGTCCATCATCGGATGAATGGATAAAGAAGATGTGGCACATATATAGTATGGAATATTACTCAGCCATAAAAAGAAATGAAATTGAGCTATTTGTAATGAGGTGGATAGACCTAGAGTCTGTCATACAGAGTGAAGTAAGTCAGAAAGAGAGACAAATACCGTATGCTAACACATATATATGGAATTTAAGAAAAAAAAATGTCATGAAAAACCTAGGGGTGAAACAGGAATAAAGACACAGACTTACTAGAGAATGGACTTGAGGCTATGGCGAGGGGGAAGGGTAAACGGTGACAAAGCGAGAGAGAGGCATGGACATATAAAAAAAAAACAAACAAAAAAAAACTGAAGCCTCAAGAAGTTGTATCAAGCCCTAAGTCATGCAGCTGTTTAGTAGAAACTAATCAGGATTAAAACTGGGTCTTCTGTAGCCCAGCTGAGTTCTCTTTTCAATACATGCATGAAATGACATGCTCTATTTTTATAAAACGTGGAGTCATTTAAAAATAGAACAATAGCTCTCTAGCACAGGAAGCGATGGCTTAGAGATAGGATTTCACTAAAAGGACATGCTCAGGTGTCCTCCTATACTGGAAGGCCAGCCTTATATCCTGTTTGTCCAGATGAGAAGTCGCAGAATCAACTTAAACAGTTTTTATCACCACTTTGAACTTTGAATTCCTTCAAAGAGAATTTTTGTCAAGGAAGAGAGAACACAAAACTTGTAACAAGAATTGGACTTAAAAAGGGAAATACCATGCAATTTTCTTTCTGTTATGCCAAAGAAGTAATGCTGATAAGAAAGAATTAACAGCATGTCAGCAGATAAGCTCTTCAACATCCCCTGGTAAAATCTTTGTGTTGTGGAAGAGAGCTTCAAAGCAGGTGAAAATGTGGAGGAGACCTGAATATGATTTTGTTTAAGTATGGTTTTGAAGATTAAATACTTTTTGGTTTTCAGGTTCTCATTAGTTTCACTTTTCAAAATATGTAGGAAAAGAAACAAAAAATATTTATATTTTTTCAGTGGAAAATCACTAGTTGGGAAGAAAATAAATTTTTTAAAAACATTCAGATCCAGATAATTATTATTGTTACAAAACCCATTTTGCATATCCAAATATTCTGAAAAAAGCTAAGGTAAAAACTTCAAATGAAGTGTAAGTTTGTGAAGATCCAGTCCTCTTCATTTGTTATCCTGACACAAGCCTCCTTGGAGTGTGAACAAGCGCCTCAGACTATGAGGATGGTTGGAGGATGCAACTGTTCCCAGATTTGTGGAGTACATCCCTGCTCTTAGTTTTTTTTTCTGTGTCATTAACCAAGATCTTGTTAAACAAAATAAAAATGCATTTTTGCTCATGTACACTTAAGTAATTTTAATGTTTTCATGTTAGTTCATTTTAAATACTAGTTTTATTTTATCTGTTTATCTCCCTCCCCCTCTCCCCAATTTCTTCTCCTGGGAAACTAAAACAATACATGAATAATACACAAGAATATACTAATGATATAAAGAATGTAACAACACAGAGAAATATGGAGAAAACCAAATATCTCCTCCTGGATCATGCTTTCTGTCTAACCCTACCCCCTTCTCAAATCTCTCTATTCTCACTTTGTTCTCAGAAGCAAATCTCTGTACTAGTTTTGTCATTTCTTCCAGTGGTTGAATTCTGAAACGGAAGTGAGAATGAAGAAAATATTAAAATAGACTATATTTTATATCCCTGATTTCAAACTATACTAGAAAGCTACTGTAATCAATAAAGTATGGTACGAGCACAAAAACTGACACATAGGTCAATGGAACAGAATAGAGAGCCCAGAAATGAACTCACACTTATATGAGCAATTAATCTATGACAAAGGAGGGAAGGATATACAGTGGAGAAAAGACAGTCTCTTCAATAAATTGTGTTGGAATAACTGGACAACTACATGCAAAAGAATCAAACTGGACTACTTTCTCACACCATATGCAAAAAAAAAAATTCAGAATGGATTAAAGACTTAAATGTAAGACCTGAAACCATAAAACTTCTAGTAGAAAACATAGGCAGTATGCTGACACTCATCTTAGCAATATTTTTTCAGATGTGTTTCCTCCAGCAAGGAAAACAAAAACAAACAAATGGGACTACCTCAAACTAAAAAACTTTTGTACAGCAAAGGAAATTATCGACAAAATGAAAAGGCCACCTATCAAATGGGAGAAAATATTTGCAAATGGTATATCCAGCAAGAGGTTAATATCCAAAATATACAAAGAACTCATACAACTCAATCTCAAATAAAATAAGCAACTTGATTAAAAAGTGGTCAGAGGACCTGAATAGACATTTTTCTAAAGAAGGCATTTTTCCAACAGGCACAAGAAAAGATGCTCAACATTGCTAATTATCAGGGAAATGCAAATCAAAACCACAATGAGATATCACCTCACACCTGACAGAATGGCTATTACCAGGAAGACAGAAATAACAAGTGTTGGTGAGGATGTGGAGAAAAGGGAATCCTTGTGCCCTGTTGGTGGGAATGTAAATTGGTGCAGCCACTATGGAAATCAGTATGGAGGTTACTCAAAGATTAAAAATAGAAATACCAGGCAATCCAGCAATTCCACTTCTACATATTATTTGAAGAAAACAAAAGCACTAATTTGAAAAGATATAAGCACTCCAATGTTCATTGAAGCATTACTTACAACAGCCAAGATTTGGAGGCAACCTAAGTGCCCATGGACGGATGAGAGGATAAAGAAGATGTGATATACATATACATATACATGTACATGTACATGTACACATATATATAAAAAATGGAATATTACTCAGCTATAAAGAAGAATGAAATCTTGCCATTTGTGACAACATGGATGCACCTGGAGGGTATCATGCTAAGTGAAAGTGCTTTCAGGCAGAGAAAGACAAATACTATACGATTTCACTTATATGTCAAATCTAAAAAATAAACAAATGAACAAATATAACAAAACAGAAACAGTCAGAGATACAGAGAACAAATAGCTGGTTGCCAGAGGGTAAGGGGGTGGGGGGGATGAGAGAAATTGGTGAGGGATATTAAGAGGTACAAACTTCCAGTTATAAAATAAATGAGTTAAGAGAATGATACCTGCAGTGTGGGGAATATAGTCAATAATAATGTAACATCTTTGTATGGTGACCAATGGTAACTAGACTCATTGTGTTCATTATTTTGAAACATATAGAAGTATTGAATCACTATGTTGTGCACCAGGAGCTAACATAGTGTTATAGGTCAATATACTTCGAAAACAAACAAGCAAACTCATGGAAAAAGAGATCAGATTTGTGGTTACCAGATGTGGGGCTTGGGGGAAGGGGATTGGCTAAAGATTGCTAAAACGTACAAACTACCAGTTATAAGATAAATAAGTACTAGGGATGTAATGTCCAACATGATAAACATAATGAGCACTGCTCTATGTTGTACATGAAAGTCGCCAAGAGAGTCAATTGTAAGAGTTCTCATCAAGGAAAAAAATTTCTTTTTCATTTCATTTCTTTTTCAGTTCTTCTATTTTGTAGCTATATGAAATGACTGATATTCACTACACTTATTGTGGTAATTATTTCATGATGTATACAAGTCAAATCATTGTGCTGTGTACCTTCAACTTATATAGTGCTATATGTCAATTTTATCACAGTAAAACTGGAAGGAAAAAAACAGACTATTTAAAGCTGACTCTGAAGTGTTTGGGTCAGGAATGGACAAGAATTCTTGCACTCACCAACTTCTATTCAACATTGTACTGTAGTTCCAGTGATAGCAATAGGATAAAAAAGTATGGTTGCAAAATAATAAATAAAACTGTCATTATTAGCAGATGATATATTTCTGTATGTAGAAAATCCCAAGAGTCTACAGATGGGGTCAAAGTAAAAAAGAACTATTTTATTTCTATCAACAAGGACTATAAAATTTTAAAAATTTAGAAAATTTAAAATGACATTTATAAATAGCATTGAAAAAGTATCAAATACTTAGGAAGATTCTCAAGAAAGAAAACTACAAAATGTTACTGAGATAATTATAAAAGATTTAAATAAATGGAGGGATGTATATGTTCACTGATGGAGAGATTCAACATTTAAAGATGTCAACTTCCCCCAAATTAATCTATGGAAACAATGTATTTCCAATCAAAATCTCAGCATTTTTACTTTGTGGAAATTAAAAAGCTGATTTTAAAATTTATATGGAGATGCAGAGGGCCAAAAAAGCCAAGACAATCTTTAAGAAGAACAAAGTTGAGGGATATCCTCTAGTGAATATCAAGGCTTCATATGAAGTTAGAACAATTAAGACACTGGTATTGTCCAAAGAATAAATGAAAAGCTCAATGGAAATAAATAGAAAACCCAGAAACAGACCCATATAAGGATGCTATGTGACACAGGTGGCACTGCAGAGCAGTAGGGAAAGAACAGTCCTTTTAATAAAGGGTGCTGGGTCAATTCAGTCAAGGGGGCTGGGGAGGTTGGGAGAGGACCTGACAATTCCACCTCCTCCTGACCCCTACTCAGCTCATAAAGTAATTCCCAGTGCACTGTGCTATAAATGTGAAAGGCAAAAAACAAGGCATCTGTAAGGTAACATATAGGAGTATCTTTATGAACTTAGAATAATCAAAGATTTCTTAAATACGATGCAAAAATCACTAGCCATAAAGAGAAAGATGGATAAAATACCGTAAGAGTAGAAACATCTATCAAAACATTCTCTTAATAGAGAAAAAGCAAGTCATTGTCTATTTTTAAAAACTCAAGATCTGCAGTGTTTTTTATTCCAAAATATATATTCTGTATATATTTTTAGATGAGATTCTCCCTTATGTTTATCTTCAAGTGTTAATTATGCTAATTTAAAAAAAGCTCTGTTTTCTCTTGGATTTTTATTTCTCTGTTGCATAGTATCTTTCACTGTGTTTGTTTTCTTCAAATGTTTGATTATTGCTTGTGAGTTCATTCTGCATTGGTATTTAAATTTCCCATTTTCCCATTTGTGAATGAAGGTTCTGATTAGAGCAATTTTCCTCCAGTTATTGTGAAGAAAGTTGTTTGTGCCACTAGCATGGGGGTGCAAGGGCTGTATCTTTTCGGTTTGTGCGTTCCTCCTACTCTCGGTAAATACTACAAACCTGGAGAATTCCTCTGCCTCTGCAACCCCCTTTTCCAACATTCGTTGCTTTAGTCCAGAACTAAATGTTACTTTGAACTCTCTGCTGTCATTCAGCATAAGCAGAAATGGAAGGAGGTGCTGAATTGCCGTGTTGCTACTTGTCTTCCCCAGTTCCCGTTGTGATCACTACCAAGCCCTACCCACTCTGGATCTATTTACTCATAGTTTGGAGCATCATTCAAACTTCATAGAATTCTCCTCCTTTTCATATTTCAGACTAAGGTTTCTCCTCCAATCGTCATGGCTGGTTTCAGGGGCAGGTGACTCGTGGAGTCCCACAGGGCCCAGCACTCTGAAGGGCCCTGCACTTGGCTTAATGTTCTCCTGTTGCCATCTTGAAGTTCTTAATGTGTTTTGAACCAGGGTGCTGGATTTTCATTTTGCACTGGGCCCTTCAAATCATTTTAGCTAGGCCTGTGGGTCTGATACCTCTTCAATACAATCTTGATTTCTTAATAGCTTTCAGAATTTCGCAAACATTTTCTTCTGTTATAGTAATTCTTTCCTGTATCCAATACAATTACATTTTTTAGTTTGTAAGCTTTATTGAAGTATAAAATTTACTTGTTTTAAATGTATAGTTTGGTGATTTTTAGTAAGCTCACAAAGTTATGCAACCATCCTCACAATCGAGTTCTAGAACATTTCCGTCACTCCAAAAAGATTTCATGTGACCATCTGAAGTCACTCCCTGTTCCCATCACTAGCACCAGCACGTCTCATATTTTAAATGTATTTTTAAAAATATGATTCTTAGGTATGTTTGTGCATGGGGAGAAGATTCTAAATTCCTTTTAAAGGAAGTTGGAGAAGAAAAGCCTTAAAGAGAATGACAGTCTTCAAAAAAGTAGTGTGGGAAAGAATCTTTCTGAGAAGTCAGGGACCTTCCTCCTCTTTTTCTTCCTAGTAGGTCATTTGTGAGAGGCCATTTTTGTGTGAATTCAAGTCTGATGACAAGAGAATGAATAGGAACTGTTTAGAGTTTGGCACTTCTAATTAAACAAAATCTGTTTCTCTTTGTATTCTTTTAGATTTTCAACAACAAAAAATTACTTGAAAACAATACAGCCATACAGCTTAAACTTATAAGTTGGTTCATTGCTAAACTCAATAAAACAATAATTAGAGCTATATTTTTCCAAGCAGACTTCTTATAATCATTCGGCTTTTGATTCTAATTTTTATAAAATAATCTTTTCTGATTATAAAACTCCTAAATGGTTATATTAATAGAATTGCACAATGTAGAATGATATATAGAGGAAAATAAAATCTCCAATTTTTCTAATACTGTATCACATTTCTTCCTAATATTTTCTTTTGCATATATGTGTGTATGTAGCAGGTTTTTTTTTTTTGGTCCAGTCCAACATGGGATCATAACTCATATACAATTTTCTGCTTGATGTATAACATATATGTGACCATTTATACACATTCATAAATATTCTTCAAAAACATAATTTATTTGTGTGAGTAGCAGCTGATTTTGGACAAGAGAAGAGCCTCGGAGCAGGGTTCAAATACTAGACTGAATATGAGACTGATTAACACCTATACATGATTCAGATCTTTCTAGATTACTCTGTAGCCAGAAGACTCAAGATGATAGAAATTCCCCTGTAGGCCACCTCATTACAGAACCCTAATAATGAAACAGGCTAGAGAAAGGAGAATATTCTTTTAAAGAATTTACTTAGGCAGATTAAAATAACACTAATTCCTTAAAGGTGATTACTTTCTACATATTTCCTTTTTTTTTTTTTTTGATGGTTTTGTTTATTTGAAATGACCAGAATGGGCAACTCCATAGAGACAGAAAGTAGATTAATGGTTTTCAGGGTCCAGGGAAGCAGGGAATTGGCAATGACCACTAATGGGTAGAGGATTTCTTTTGGGGGGGTGATAAAAATGTTCTAGAATAAAATGATGGCACATTGTGAATATACTGGGTTGGCCCAAAATTTCATTTGGATCCCAACAAACTTTTGGGCCAACTCAATACTTAAAATTTGTCATCAAGTTGTACATCTTTAAAAGGTGAATCTTACAGTATGCAAATCATACATATTTGTTAAGATATTTACACTACAGTATTTGTAAGTTTCTGCTTCCAAGATCTATACCTAGTGTAACTCCTAGCACATAGTAGATGTTCAATAAAGTTAATTGGTGAGAGAATGAGGGAGAAATGAGAACAAAGTATTCTATTTATTCTTAATATTTAGGCTGCTGATCTCCCCAAATGCAGAAAACACACAAATATCTAATTTATTAGATAAGTCCTGTAAAGTCATATAAAATCACTTGGCAAGTTGCCTGGCATATAATAAGCATTCTATAAATACTAGCTATTATTATTAATAAAAATAATCTGCCTCCGTAGAGTTGGAAGCCCGAGCACACAGCAGTGGCAGCCAGGAGCAAGCTGTAGTTGCAAATGGGTAGCAATGGTGGTGGCAACACCCAGGGATGGGGACGGGCCTCTCCAGTCTGGTTTGTCCAACTTGCTGGAAGTACCCCTCAGGACACCCTTCTTTTCATCTGCAGATATATTATTGAAAATTGCAGCTCAGCCCTGTCAGTCTAAATTACATTAGGAGGATTAGGAGATGCTCTGAAAGGAGAAAACAGGATTTGGCAATTTGATTTCAGGAAAACTTGAAAGGTCAGAGATGGAAGGCCAAGGTGAAAAAAAATAGAGTTTTGAGCTTCTGCAGTGAGAACCAACCATCAGAGCAATGACAGTAATGAAAGTTTAGGAGTAATGTCTTCAGTAACAATCATCAACCATGATAGAATTTTGTCTGTTTGGGGAGGTGGGAGATGTAGTGAATTGTCTAAAAGGAATGCTGTTTGTTAATTTTGCTGTTCTCATAGGATTTCTAGTTAAAATAGTATTTTTGGTTCATCAGAACTGTTTTGCTTATTTAGTAAAGCTAAAAAGTTATTTTAATTGCCCCTTAGCATTTCTCATTATTTTTGTCAAATTTTATACAAAACTTCTTTTAAAAACAGTGCTAAAACTTTCATGCTTTTTCTTTCTTATAAGCAACTGCTAATTACTAAGAAGTTAATGAAATAAAACACCTCTGTGAGATTTTCTAGAATACGTTTTTCACACATAGTCAGTTGTTTGTTTCACCACTAGTTATCATGTCATGTTTTGTTGGTTGTTTGCAGATAAAAGTTAGGTTGTTGTTGTTTTTTAAAACCAAGTAGTATAGTTATATAAGTAGACATATGAGCCAGAAATATAACCATGTATTCTTGATCATTAAGTGGTTATTCTTATGGGCTTGGTGTCTGACCCTGGATGAGTACTCAATATTTCTGAGCTGCAATTTCTTATAAAATATATAAAATAAAAATAATGGTGAGATAGCTTCATCCACTAGAGGACAGACAGCAGAAGCAAGAAGAACTAAAATCCTGCAGCCTGTGGAACAAAAACCACATTCACAGAGAGATAGACAAGATGAAAAGGCAGAGGGCTATGTACCAGATGTAGGAACAAGATAAAACCCCAGAAAAACAACTAAATGAAGTGGAGATAGGCAACCTTCCAGAAAAAGAATTCAGAATAATAATAGTGAAGATGATCCAGGACCTCAGAAAAAGAATGGAGGCAAAGACAGAGAAAGATGCAAGAAATGTTTAACAAAGACCTAGAAGAATTAAAGAACAAACAAACAGAGATGAACAATACAATAACTGAAATGAAAACCACACTAGAAGGAATCAATACCAGAATAACTGAGGCAGAAGAATGGATAAGTGACCTGGAAGACAGAATGGTGGAATTCACTGCTGCAGAACAGAATAAAGAAAAAAGAATGAAAAGAAATGAAGACAGCCTAAGAGACCTCTGGGACAACATTAAACACAACAATATTCGCATTATAGGGGTCCCAGAAGGAGAAGAGAGAGAGAAAGGACCCGAGAAAATATTTGAAGAGATTATAGTCGAAAACTTCCCTAACATGGGAAAGGAAATAGCCACCCAAGTCCAGGAAGCGCAGCGAGTGCCATACAAGATAAACCCAAAGAGAAACAGACTGAGACACATAGTAATCAAATTGGCAAAAATTAAAGACAAAGAAAAATTATTGAAAGCAGCAAGGGAAAAATGACAAATAACATACAAGGGAACTCCCATAAGGTTAACAGCTGATTTCTCAGCAGAAACTCTACAAGCCAGAAGGGAGTGGCATGACATACTTAAAGTGATGAAAGGAAGAATCTACAACCAAGATTACTCTACCCAGCAAGGATCTCATTCAGATTCAATGGAGAAATCAAAGCTTTACAGACAAGCAAAAGCTAAGAGAATTCAGCATCACCAAACCAGCTCTACAACAAATGCTAAAGGAACTTCTCTAAGTGGGAAATACAAGAGAAGAAAAGGACCTACAAAAACAAACCCAAAACAATTTAAGAAAATGCTCATAGGAACATACATATCAATAATTACCTTAAACGAGAATGGATTAAATGCTCCAACCAAAAGACACAGGCTTGCTGAATGGATACAAAAACAAGACCCATATATATGCTGTCTACAAGAGACCCACTTCAGACTTAGGGACACATACAGACTGAAAGTGAGGTGATGGAAACAGACATTCCATGCAAATGGAAATCAAAAGAAAGCTGGAGTAGCAATTCTCATATCAGACAAAATAGACTTTAAAATAAAGACTATTAAAAGAGACAAAGAAGGACACTACATAAGGATCAAGGGATCGATCCAAGAAGAAGATATAACAATTGTAAATATTTATGCACCCAACATAGGAGCACCTCAATACATAAAGCAAATACTAACAGCCATAAAAGGGGAAATCGACAGTAACACAATCATAGTAGGGGACTTTAACACCCCACTTTCACCAATGGGCAGATCATCCAAAATGAAAATAAATAAGGAAACACAAGCTTTAAATGATACATTAAACAAGATGGACTTAATTGATGTTTATAGGACATTCCATCCAAAAACAACAGAATACACATTCTTCTCAACTGCTCATGGAACATTCTCCGGGATAGATCATATCTTGGGTCACAAATCAAGCCTTGGTAAATTTAAGAAAATTGAAATCATATCAAGTATCTTTCCTGACCACAATGCTATGAGACTAGATATCAATTACAGGAAAAGATCTGTAAATAATACAAACACATGGAGGCTAAACAATACACTACTTAATAACCAAGTGATCACTGAAGAAATCAAAGAGGAAATAAAAAAATACCTAGAGACAAATTACAATGAAAACACGACAATCCAAAACCTATGGGATGCAGCAAAAGCAGTTCTAAGAGGGAAGTTTATAGCTATACAAGCCTACCTCAAGAAACAAGAAAAATCTCAAATAAACAGTCTAACCTTACATATAAAGGAACTAGAGAAAGAAGAACAAACAAAACCCAAAGTTAGCAGAAGGAAAGAAATCATGAAGATTAGAGCAGAAATAAATGAAATAGAAACAAAGAAAACAATAGCAAAGATCAATAAAACTAAAAGCTGGTTCTTTGAGAAGATAAACAAAATGCATAAACCATTAGCCAGACTCATCAAGAAAAAGAGGGAGAGGACCCAAATCAATAAAATTAGAAATGAAAAAGGAGAAGTTACAACAGACACCGCAGAAATACAAAGCCTCCTAAGAGACTACTACAAGCAACTCTATGCTAATAAAATGGACAACCTGGAAGAAATGGACAAATTCTTAGAAAGGTATAACCTTCCAAGACTGAACCAGGAAGAAATAGAAAATATGAACAGACCAATCACAAGTAATGAAATTGAAACTGTGATTAAAAAATCGTCCAACAAACAAAAGTCGAGGACCAGATGGCTTCACAGGTGAATTCTATCAAACATTTAGTGAAGAGCCAACACTCATCCTTCTCAAACTCTTCCAAAATATTGCAGAGGAAGGAACACTCCCAAACTCATTCTATGAGGCCACCATCACCCTGATACCAAAGTCAGACAAAGATACTACAAAAAAAGAAAATTACAGACCAATATCACTGATGAACATAGATGCAAAAATCCTCAACAAAATACTAGCAAACAGAATCCAACAACACATTACGAGGATCATACGCCACGATCAAGTGGGGTTTATCCCAGGGATGCAAGGATTCTTCAATATACGCAAATCAATCAATGTGATACACCATATTAACAAACTGAAGAATAAAAACCATATGATCACCTCAATAGAGGCAGAAAAAGCTTTTGACAAATTCAACTCCCCCCCCCCAAAAAAAAGGTATCCTGTTTATAAGGTTCTTGTGAGGAGTAAATGGGAAAATAAGTGTTAAGCATAAGACTTGGTGCATAGTAAATGCTCAACAAATAGTTTTTTAAAAAACATTTTATTTAAGTGTGTGAATGTGAGAGATAGTCCAAGAGGCATTGTTTTCCTGACAGACTATGTCTATATGACTGTGCAGGAGGATTGTAAACATCTGTGCCTTGGTTACTGTTTGCCTGATTTACTTAACCATGTGGATTTTGTCAACTATTTTCAGCTAATCACATACAGGTAGTACCATCTACACTGCACAGATGGTTTCTTCAACCCATCAGTAATGCCTGAGTGGGGCATCACCAGGGACCAGGCATGTTAAAAGTTAGAGGCAAGGAAATTTGGGTTTTTACATTTTAAGTCTCCTAGAGTGCTTATAAAGTCCTACGTGGCTCAGCTCTGATTATGGAAAAGCTGATCTTTCTAAATACATATTTTTTTTAGAGATTCAGAACCACCAGTGTTGCCTGACTCATCAGGAAGTGTTCTGAGTCTGTGACAGCAGGCAAAGCAAGTAGGAATGGTAGAGGGTGTTAAAAAAACAATTTAATGCTTATTTCAATGTTCATTTTTATTACTAAAATATTAAATGAATGTAAACATAAGGGAGCAGAATTTTTCATCTTTCCCAATTTCCTGTTTCAATTATCCATTTTTGTAAAATGTCACGTGGGCTTGTCACTGGGAGACAAGGAGGCAACACAACTACGTGCTTTGCAGTCTGTGTGTGGATTGAGTAACAATCGTGCAGTGACCAATCACTGACAGGCTTCACAAGAAGCGACATAGTTGGTCATTGATCAGGATATGTATCTGTTATCTATGTAGTGATTTGTGGACTGAAGAGCTAGCAGCGAAGTTTGTACTTTATGCAGTTACTCACAGTTAATATACTGTGGTAATGGAAACGTGAACCCAGTTGCCTGGGACCAGTGTTTTTAATTAAACCATAATAACTGAAATGTGCATACTGGAACTGTGCAAAGCAAGGATTGCCAGGATATAGTTACGTACAATGAATGAAGGGGATGACTTCCCAATTTGGTCTTGATAGGCTGTGAATGGCAGTACCTCTTTCTATCCCAACCCACCTGGGGGGGCGGGCAACATTGGTCTCATGGAATCTGAAGAATATGGTGCATTTAGTTCTCTGACTATGCCATCCCCCATAAAAGGGGAATCATGCTGGTCATGATTGAGAAATGAGATAGAAATGAGGTAGAATCTAGAAACTGTATTTACTTCTGCTCCTCTTATTCTATAGTACAGCTGAGATCACTGAGGATTTCAGTCTAACTTGGGGATTTGATTGTTTCCTCCATTCTCCCCTCGGAACTTTCCCTCCTCCCCGCTGGCCCCGCACACCTCATGGACACTGACAAGAAGAGGCTCAAGTCCTACAGGGTCAAGTCTCTGTGACAGTTCCAGAGGGGTAATATTTGTCAAGGTCAGATCAATGATATTAAACACAGAGGGGCAAAGAACCAAGAAAGGTGAGGAATTCATAGCCCAGTCTGTAAATGAAGAGGATTGATGGTAGCTGGAGACAAAGAGAGGATTCACTGGAAAGAGGGTGATATGGTCTTAGGAAATAGGAGCTCGAGAGCTTGGGGAGATTCCTCACAGGGTTGTGATAAATGGTCTCATATTTGCAACACAGTGTCTTTCACATAATAAGACATTACAAATATTTGTTAAATGAAGCAAAGAGTATTGTTGGGATTCCACCACAAAGACAAACATTTTTAAATTAATATTAAGTTTGGAGAAATAATATTTTATAAAACCTAGATTGAATATGAATATATAGAGCATGCAAATAAAATGGACCAAAGATAAAAGTTAAACCCAAGGATATTCAATGGGAAATTCATTTTTTTCTCTCTCTATTTGATAATTTGTGCTCCTTTCCAATGTCCCCGAGGGAGTCCAGTTGCTCTTTTGGAAATGTAAATCATGACATGTAGTTTTTTGCTTAAAATTTTCCAGTGGCTGCCACTGCACCAAAAATAAAATCTGAAGTGCTTCCCATGGCTCACCAGCCCTATGTAATCTGATGCCTCACAAATTCTTTAATCCCATCTCTTATCCTCATCCCTCACCACTCTCCCCTATGCTCCAATATTCTTTAGTTACATTGGCCTTTTTTTCTGTTTCACAAATATGCCAAACTCATTGTGGTCTTAGGGTCTTTGTTTTTGCTGTGACCTCTGGCAAGTTCAACCTATAGATCTTCACATGGAAAACTCTTAGCACAGTGTCTAACATATGGAGTCGGTAAATATTATTTATGATATTGTTCTTTGGGATTTCTTCTGCCCGTAGAATGTCCAATTAATTCTGTATTTCCTCTTTAATTTTTGCCTGTTTTTGAGGTAAAGGATGCATAATAACAAACCTCTCTATTGGGAAAAAGATGAAAGGTGTGTCTGCCTCAGTCAGGAAAATCTGGTTATGCTGCAGTCACAAATAGTCCCCCAAATCTCAGTGGCTTAAAACAACAAAGGTGTATTTTTGCTTATGCTACATATCCAGTGTGGATTGGCAAGAAGGTTCTACTAACTGCAGAGATGCTAACATTTTATGATACCACCAACTCAACATGAAGTTTCAGGGTTTGCATGTCAGAAGAAGAGGAGGATGCAGAGTAGAGCATTGTCAATTAAATTATTTATCCTAGATATGACACAAATCATTGCTCAGATTTTATTGACAGTAAGTCAGGATCTGTTGTCTCCTATCTGCATTCCCATCTTTCTATTAGGTCTTGATGGCAGGGACTACATTTTTTAATTGGGGTTTCCAAAATAATTTGGGAATACTTTTAACAGTTTAGATTCCTAGGTTCCACCCTCCAAAGTTCTAATTTAGTTGGTCTGGGATGGGGAGTGGTCATCAATTTATCTGTAGTACTTCTAGTAACTCAGTTTCCTGTGATTTGAAGACCACACTTTGAGAAACACAACTCTAATGACTAGAACAATGGTTTATTGATTGTAAGTGCTTAATAAATATTTTTTGATTGACTGTACAATTAGGGTTCCCTTATGAATAAAGATTTAAATGACAAAATCAGTAATCTAAATGAAGAGCATCTGTATATGCTAACCTGCATTAGGAGGAAGATAAAGGTCTTGAGTTTTTATCATTTACCCTAAAATAACTTCTAACTTTGGTGGGGAGGTGATGTTGGGACTATCTTCCTTTCACTTCATTCAGGTCACTAGGTTGAGCCACACAGGATCCCAGCCATGTCATGTCCCTCATTCAGGAAGAAAGCCCAAATTAAAGGATATTAAAAAAAGAGCAGATGAACATTTTGATTCATTCCATTTGAAATGGACTATGTAGAAAGCAATATAATCTCTTGTAATTAAAAGTTACTTTGTGTGAATCAAGCCCACATTTCTTTGACCAAGACAGATAATAGCCTTCTCTTTATGTTGTATTAAAAATCTAATGGCAAATAACTTTAAAACCCTACTAACTGGCAACTAAACTTTTTGTCACTTATCTCAGAGGTATTTTCACATTCTGATCACAGAATAACAACACTAGGAGTAAAGATCATAATGGTGTTATAAAGTAAGAACCATAAATGTATGCTTTTTAAGTGAAGTTAATGGTCCCTTATGATAGATTACTCATCCCCTTGAAAAGCTCAACCATTTAAAAACCAGATCTACTACATTTTCAATTTTCAGGCTTTTCTCTGAAAGGCAGCTTCAGAGTGAAGGTCTCCATGGATATATATTCACAGCATTATGTTTTGGTTCATAAAATCTGAAGGTTTCTATAGTATTAAAATGTTCATGTAAAGCATGCTGGAGTAAAACACAGCAAAAACCAGTGCTTAAAATATCCATTAGTTGTTTTAAAAATTAATTTGTAGGAGATTCTATTTTCATAACTGCTGTGAGATCTTTAATAGTATCACTGTTTCTTCCTCTCTGGGCATGTCAGGCTACGCTTATAGGCTATGTATGAGTATGGGCACTCACACTGGAGTATGGGCTAAAGAGAAGATAACAAGAGAATATATGTTCGATTATTGTCTTGCTAGAAATATTTGTTGTTTCTTTAGTATCTGTATTCTGACCAGTGAATCTAAGTATCTTGGCTGGGAATTGAATAGGTAATTTTGCCTTTGCCTGAATGTGGATCAAGTTTAGTTGATACTTCTCTAAGAGATAATTACAAACTAAAAGAGCTGAAAGAAATGCAAGAAAATCACATATACTCAAAGACTTGTTTCCTTACTGCATGAAGATTTGTGCTTTTCCTGGATCACATCTGAGAAGGCAATGTGCACAGTGGAGTCATGGTCTTTCCTGTAGATTGCTCTGTAATGTTCTTGTTAAAAAAATGGCTTTACATATTTAGAATATACTGTGAACAATAGTAGTCATAACAATTATACTTGTGACTATTATTGTTCATGGTTTATTCTAAATACATAAAGATTCATTGTGATGTGCTTGTTGATAGGTCTCATAATATTATCATAAAGCACAGAGTGGGATTAATACTGAGAGTCAGGAGTTTTAAGCGTCTACGTTGCTTGGGACGTTTAGTGTGACCCAATTTTTTTTTTTTTTTTAACATCTTTATTGGAGTATAATTGCTTTACAATGGTATGTTAGTTTCAGCTTCACAACAAAATGAATCAGTTATATATACACATACATTCCCATATCTCTTCCCGCTTGCGTCTCCCTCCCTCCCACCCTCCCTATCCCACCCCTCCAGGCGGTCACAAAGCACCGAGCTGATCTCCCTGTGCTATGCGGCTGCTTCCCACTACCTAACCACCTTACTTTTGGTAGTGTATATATGTCCATGCCTCTTTATCGCTTTGTCACCGTTTACCCTTCCCCCTCCCCATAGCCTCAAGTCCATTCTCTAGTAAGTCTGTGTCTTTATTCCTGTTTCACCCCTAGGTTTTTCATGACATTTTTTTTTTTAATTCCATATATATGTGTTAGCATACGGTATTTGTCTCTCTCTTTCTGACTTACTTCACTCTGTATGACAGACTCTAGGTCTATCCACCTCATTACAAATAGCTCAATTTCGTCTCTTTTTATGGCTGAGTAATATTCCATTGTATATATGTGCCACATCTTCTTTATCCATTCATCCGATGTTGGACATTTAGGTTGTTTCCATCTCTGGGCTATTGTAAATAGAGCTGCAATGAACATTTTGGTACATGACTCTTTTTGAATTATGGTTTTCTCAGGGTATATGCCCAGTAGTGGGATTGCTGGGTCATATGGTAGTTCTATTTGTAGCTTTTTAAGGAACCTCCATACTGTTCTCCACAGTGGCTGTATCAATTTACATTCCCACCAACAGTGTAAGAGGGTTCCCTTTTCTCCACACCCTCTCCAGCATTTATTGTTTCTAGATTTTTTGATGATGGCCATTCTGACTGGTGTGAGATGATATCTCATTGTAGTTTTGATTTGCATTTCTCTAATGATTAGTGATGTTGAGCATTCTTTCATGTGTTTGTTGGCACTCTGTATATCTTCTTTGGAGAAATGTCTATTTAGGTCTTCTGCCCATTTTTGGATTGGGTTGTTTGTTTTTTTGTTATTAAGCTGCATGAGCTGCTTATAAATTTTGGAGATTAATCCTTTGTCCGTTGCTTCATTTGCAAATATTTTCTCCCATTCTGAGGGTTGTCTTTTGGTCTTCTTTATGGTTTCCTTTGCTGCGCAAAAGCTTTTAAGTTTCATTAGGTCCCATTTGTTTACTTTTGTTTTTATTTCCATTTCTCTAGGAGGTGGGTCAAAAAGGACCTTGCTGTGATTTATGTCATACAGTGTTCTGCCTATGTTTTCCTCTAAGAGTTTGATAGTTTCTGGCCTTACATTTAAGTCTTTAATCCATTTTGAGCTTATTTTTGTGTATGGTGTTAGGGAGTGATCTAATCTCATACTTTTACATGTATGTGTCCAGTTTTCCCAGCACCACTTATTGAATAGGCTGTCCTTTCTCCACTGTACATTTCTGCCTCCTTTGTCAAAGATAAGGTGACCATATGTGCGTGGGTTTATCTCTGGGCTTTCTATCCTGTTCCATTGATCTATCTTTCTGTTTTTGTGCCAGTACCATACCGTCTTGATAACTGTAGCTTTGTAGTATAGTCTGAAGTCTGGGAGCCTGATTCCTCCAGTTCCTTCTTTCGTTCTCAAGATTGCTTTGGCTATTCGGGGTCTTTTGTGTTTCCATACAAATTGCAAAATTTTTTGTTCTAGTTCTGTGAAAAATGCCAGTGGTAGTTTGATAGGGATTGCATTGAATCTATAGATTGCTTTGGGTAGTAGAGTCATTTTCACAATGTTGATTCTTCCAATCCAAGAACATGGTATATCTCTCCATCTATTTGTATCATCTTTAATTTCTTTCATCAGTGTCTTATAATTTTCTGCATACAGATCTTTTGTCTCCTTAGGTAGGTTTATTCCTAGATATTTTATTCTTTTTGTTGCAATGGTAAATGGGAGTGTTTTCTTGATTTCACTTTCAGATTTTTCATCATTAGTGTATAGGAATGCCAGAGATTTCTGTGCATTAATTTTGTATCCTGCCACTTTACCAAATTCATTGATTAGCTCTAGTAGTTTTCTGGTAGCATCTTTAGGGTTCTCTATGTATAGGATCATGTCATCTGCAAACAGTGACAGCTTTACTTCTTCTTTTCCGATTTGGATTCCTTTTATTTCCTTTTCTTCTCTGATTGCTGTGGCTAAAACTTCCAAAACTATGTTGAATAAGAGTGGTGAGAGTGGGCAACCTTGTCTTGTTCCTGATCTTAGTGGAAATGCTTTCAGTTTTTCACCATTGAGGATGATGTTTGCTGTGGGCTTGTCATATATGGCCTTTATTATGTTGAGGAAAGTTCCCTCTATGCCTACTTTCTGCAGGGTTTTTATCATAAATGGGTGTTGAATATTGTCAAAAGCTTTCTCTGCATCTATTGAGATGATCATATGGTTTTTCTCCTTCAGTTTGTTAATATGGTTTATCACATTGATAGATTTGCGTATATTGAAGAATCCTTGCATTCCTGGAATGAACCCCACTTGATCATGGTGTATGATCCTTTTAATGTGCTGTTGGATTCTGTTTGCTAGTATTTTGTTGAGGATTTTTGCATCTATGTTCATCAGTGATATTGGCCTGTAGTTTTCTTTGTGACATCCTTGTCTGGTTTTGGTATCAAGGTGATGGTGGCCTCGTAGAATGAGTGGGGGAGTGTTCTTCACTCTGCTATATTTTGCAAGAGTTTGAGAAGGATAGGTGTTAGCTCTTCTCTAAATGTTTGATAAAATTCGCCTGTGAAGCCATCTGGTCCTGGGCTTTTGTTTGTTGGAAGATTTTTAATCACAGTTTCAATTTCAGTACTTGTGATTGGTCTGTTCATATTTTCTATTTCTTCCTGATTCAGTCTTGGCAGGTTGTGCATTTCTAAGAATTTGTCCATTTCTTCCAGATTGTCCATTTTATTGGCATAGAGTTGCTTGTAGTAATCTCTCATGATCTCTTTTATTTCTGCAGTGTCAGTTGTTACCTCTCCTTTTTCATTTCTAATTCTATTGATTTGAGTCTTCTCCCTTTTTTTCTTGATGAGTCTGGCTAGTGGTTTATCTATTTTGTTTATCTTCTCAAAGAACCAGCTTTTAGTTTTATTGATCTTTGCTATTGTTTCCTTCATTTCTTTTTCATTTATTTATGATCTGATTTTTATGATTTCTTTCCTTCTGCTAGCTTTGGGGTTTTTTTGTTCTTCTTTCTCTAATTGCTTGAGGTGCAAGGTTAGGTTGTTTATTCGAGATGTTTCCTGCTTCTTAAGGTGGGCTTGTATTGCTATAAACTTCCCCCTTAGAACTGCTTTTGCTGCATCCCACAGGTTTTGGGTCGTTGTGTCTCCATTGTCATTTGTTTCTAGGTATTTTTTGATTTCCTCTTTGATTTCTTCAGTGATCACTTCATTATTAAGTAGTGTATTGTTTAGCCTCCATGTGTTTGTATTTTTTACAGATCTTTTCCTGTAATTGATATCTAGTCTCATGGCATTGTGCTCAGAAAAGATACTTGATACAATTTCAATTTCCTTAAATTTACCAAGGCTTGATTTGTGACCCAAGATATGATCTATCCTGGAGAATGTTCCATGAGCACTTGAGAAAAATGTGTATTCTGTTGTTTTTGGATGGAATGTCCTATAAATATCAATTAACTCCATCTCGTTTAATGTATCATTTAAAGCTTGTGTTTCCTTATTTATTTTCATTTTGGATGATCTGTCCATTGGTGAAAGTGGGGTGTTAAAGTCCCCTACTATGAATGTGTTACTGTCGATTTCCCCTTTTATGGTTGTCAGTATTTGCCTTATGTATTGAGGTGCACCTATGTTGGGTGCATAAATATTTACAATTGTTATATCTTCCTCTTGGATCGATCCCTTGATCATTATGTAGTGTCCTTCTTTGTCTCTTCTAATAGTCTTTGTTTTAAAGTCTATTTTGTCTGATATGAGAATTGCTACTCCAGCTTTCTTTTGGTTTCCATTTGCATGAAATACCTTTTTCCATCACCTTACTTTCAGTCTGTATGTGTCTCTAGGTCTGAAGTGGGTCTCTTGTAGACAGCAAATACATGGGTCTTGTTTTTGTATCCATTCAGCCAATCTGTGTCTTTTGGTGGGAGCATTTAGTCCATTTACATTTAAGGTAATTATCGATATGTGTGTTCCTATTCCCATTTTCTTAATTGTTTTGGGTTCGTTATTGTAGGTCCTTTCCTTCTTTTGTGTTTCTTGCCTAGAGAAGTTCCTTTAGCAGTTGTTGTAGAGCTGGTTTGGTGGTGCTGAACTCTCTCAGCTTTTGCTTGTCTGTAAAGGTTTTAATTTCTCCATCAAATCTGAATGAGATCCTTGCTGGGTAGAGTAATCTTGGTTGCAGGTTTTTCTCCTTCAACACTTTCAATATGTCCTGCCACTCCCTTCTGGCTTGCAGAGTTTCTGCTGAAAGATCAGCTGTAAACCTTATGGGGATTCCCTTGTGTGTTATTTGTTGTTTTTCCCTTGCTGCTTTTAATATGTTTTCTTTGTATTTAATTTTTGACAGTTTGATTAATATGTGTCTTGGCATATTTCTCCTTGGATTTATCCTGTATGGGACCCTCTGTGCTTCCTGGACTTGATTAACTATTTCCTTTCCCATATTAGGGAAGTTTTCAAGTATAATCTCTTCAAATATTTTCTCAGTCCCTTTCTTTTTCTCTTCTTCTTCTGGAACCCCTATAATTCGAATGTTGGTGCGTTTAATGTTGTCCCAGAGGTCTCTGAGACTGTCCTCGGTTCTTTTCATTCTTTTTTCTTTATTCTGCTCTGCAGTAATTATTTCCACTATTTTATCTTCCAGGTCACTTATCCGTTCTTCTGCCTCAGTTATTCTGCTATTGATCCCATCTAGAGTAATTTTAATTTCATTTATTGTGTTGTTCATCGTTGCTTGTTTCATCTTTAGTTCTTCTAGGTCCTTTTTAACTGATTCTTGCAATTTGTCCATTCTATTGTCCATTCTATCTCCAAGATTTCGGATCAACCTTACTATCATTATTCTGAATTCTTTTTCAGGTAGACTGCCTATTTCCTCTTCATTTGTTAGGTCTGGTGGGTTTTTATCTTGCTCCTTCATCTGCTGTGTGTTTTTCTGTCTTTTCATTTTGCTTATCTTACTGTTTTTGGGGTCTCCTTTTTTGCAGGCTGAAGGTTCGTAGTTCCTGTTGTTTTTTGTGTCTGTCCCCAGTGGCTAAGGTTGGTTCAGTGGGTTGTGTAGGCTTCCTGGTGGAGGGTACTAGTGCCTGTGTTCTGGTGGATGAGGCTGGATCTTGTCTTTCTGGTGGGCAGGTCCACGTCTGGTGGTGTGTTTTGGGGTGTCTGTAGACTTATTATGATTTTGGGCATCCTCTCTGCTAATGGGTGGGGTTGTGTTCCTGTGTTGCTAGTTGTTTGGCATAGGATGTCCAGCACTGTAGCTTGCTGGTCATTGAGTGAAGCTGGGTGCTGGCGTTGAGATGGAGATCTCTCGGAGATTTTTGCTGTTTGATATTATGTGCAGCTGGGAGGCCTCTTGTGGACCAGTGTCCTGAAGTTGGCTCTCCCACCTCAGAGGCACAGCACTGACTCCTGGCTGCAGCACCAAGAGCCTTTCATCCACAGGGCTCCTTAATTTGGGATGATTCGTTGTCTATTCAGGTATTCCACAGATGCAGGGTATATCAAGTTGATTGTGGAGCTTTAATCCGCTGCTTCTGAGGCTGCTGGGAGAGATTTCCCTTTCTCTTCTTTGTTCTCACAGTTCCCAGGGGCTCAGCTTTGGATTTGGCCCCGCCTGTGCGTGTAGGTCGCCGGAGGGCGTCTGTTCTTTGCTCAGACAGGACGGGGTTAAAGGAGCCGCTGATTCGGAGGCTCTGGCTCACCCAGGCCGGGGGGTAGGGAGGGTCACGGAGTGCGGGGCGGGCCTGCAGCGGTAGAGGCCGGCGTGACGCTGCAGCCTGAGGCGCGCCGAGCGCTCTCCCGGGGGAGCCGTCCCTGGATCCCGGGACCCTGGCAGTGGCTGGCTGCACAGGCTCCCCGGAAGGGCGTGTGGCTAGTGACCTGTGTTCGCACACAGGCCTCCTGGCGGCGGCAGCAGCGGCCTTAGCGTCCCATGTCCGTCTCTGGGCTCCGCACTCTTAGCCGCGGCTCGCGCCCGTCCCTGGAGCTCTCTCAAGCAGCGTTCTTAATCCCCTCTCCTCGTGCACCAGGAAACAAAGAGGGACGTAAAAGTCTCTTGCCTCTTCGGCAGGTCCAGACCCCTCCCCGGACTCTCTCCCGGCCAGCCGCGGCGCACCAACGCCCTGCAGGCTGTGTTCACGCAGCCAACCTCAGTCCTCTCCCGTCGCTCCGACAAAAGCCGGAGCCTCAGCTCCCAGTCCCGCCCGCCCCGGCGGGCGAGCAGACAAGCCTCTCGGCTGGTGAGTGCCGGTCGGCCCGATCCTCTGCGCTGGAATCTGTCCGCTTTGTCCTCCGCACCCCTGTTGCTGTGCTCTCCTCCGCGGCTCCCAAGCTCCCCCACTCCGCCTCCCGAAGTCTCCACCCGCGAAGGGGCTTCCTAGTGTGTGGACACTTTTCCTCCTTCACAGCTCTCTCCCGCTGGTGCAGGACCCGTCCCTATCCTTTTGTCTCTGTTTAGTTTTTTCTTTTGCCCTAACCAGGTACGTGGGGGGTTCCTTGCCTTTTGGGAGGTCTGAGGTCTTCTGCCAGCGTTCAGTAGGTGTTCCGTAGGAGTTGTTCCACGCGTAGATGTATTTCTGGTGTATCTGTGGAGAGGAAGGTGATCTCTGCGTCTTACTCTTCCGCCATCTTCCCAGAAGTCCTCAACTGCATTCCCAATTTTTTTTTTTTTTTTTTAATTCAGGTGCAGAATTGAGATAATCGTATCCCTCAGCTCACAGCTTATTATAATTACTGGTCCTGGGAAAGCCTCTCTCTTTATTTCTTTCTCTATTTTATCTTTATTTTCCATGCCTATTTCCTTATTTCCTCCAAAAACAATGTACTGTTTTTGTTATGTATCTTTGTATGTGTTCTTGTGAAATGTGTATTGTTGTTTTGTGCACCTGCATTTTTAATATTCATAAATGGAGCTAGGTAATAAATCCCAGTCAGTTTTACCTTGTTTCACTCAGTCTCTATGTTGCTGTGTATTTCTACTATTCGAGGCTGCTCGTTTCTGTATCATTTATTAAGCTCTGTGTAGTGTTCACACTCACTTTTTAGAAATACAATTTTGCTTGTCTGCTCTGATGCTCACGATTTATTAATTTGTTCACTTTCTATCTCCATCTTTCTAAAAATCAAATGTATTTTGAAAATGAAGGTCATTACATACCAGGATAAGGTCAAACAGCAGCATTTAACAACATTTTCCAGTAAAGTTCCAAAATGGCACAGGAATATCACAGCTCTCCGACCAGGGAGAAGACTTCCCTTATTAGATGAAGACATCATATGCATGAAATATCCCATACTGCTCTTTCAGTCTCCCCCATACATTAATTCTAAGTATTAGCCTAACAGTAATTATGAAGCTACCCTTCAGAATGTTCATTTTCATTGAGACATAGAAGCTTCTTGTGCAGATGTGGGATCAGGGATGCCTGAACAAATAGATATGTTTAAAATAACATAAAGCCAGGGCGACCTGGAATCAGACCTGCTTGTGACTGGCTTTTGCTGTCACTGCGCAGGTCATTAAATGACTCCACCTTTTTTCTCTTCGTAGATCTTGGACAATAACTCAGAGTATCTTGAGTTTCTTAAGGAAGAGTGATGATTATTATTAAGGAGAACCATCTCCTATTCTCTTTTTTAAGACCTTTGGGACCTAATGAGGAATGTGAACCGATCTGATGAGGACCCGCCTCTGAGAGCACCCAGCTTGCACCTCCATCCTCTGGCCTGTGCCAGGAGGTTGTGTGCCTAACCTGCTCAGAAATCATTCCTTTCTGTCTGTCACTGAAGCCTGAACACACTCCAGGAATTACGCACTAATTAATGTCAGCACATTACAGGTGAAGAAAGAAGGGAAATTGCTTGGACTTATTTATGAGGAAACCTTCAGCAATTCTCTTTAGTGCCAGTTAATGTGTACCTCACGGTGGCAGTGAACCAAATCATAAAATGGGGCTCATGTAGATGAGTGCCCTGGAGGTGACCCATGTGAGCCTCTTGACCAGTATTTGTTTCCATATTGTGTCTATTTTGTTAGGATGCTACTTACAACACAGGATGATCTATTTGGTGGCATCAGATAGGCTAAGAATTTAAACTGCGGCTTTATTAGCAATAAGTTCTAGAGTGCATATGCAAAAATCTAGGAAATAACTTTCAAAATGGCACTTTCCTGATTTTAATTTGTTGCTGCATTATCGTCTTTGATAAATAGCTTTTCCAAGAGTGGAACACATAATAGATCATTACATGGATCTTAGGAAGTCTTCCTCTTTTAATAAAAAGCAGTTTCTAATATGTTTTTATGTCTATAAAATTAGGAACTGGATGCTAAAATCCAAATAATCACTTTGGATAATCATGATAATAGATGTGTACTAATATATCATGTTTGATCTAAAGTTTTGAGAGTAAATCCAATATATGAGATACCAGTCAGGAGTGAGTCTGCAGTTAGGAATGGGAGAGTCATTCTGCAGAAAAAGCAGTTGGAGCTGCAGTAAACCAAAAAGGGGGGTTCAGTTTTATGTTTATTGTTCTTTAGCCTTTGTTATTATTTCTTCCCCATTAGGGATGCCATTGATGTGCACTTTAGACTTCACCTGAGTAAAAAAGTCTGGGCTTGGACAGTAAGGTCTGCTTTGCTCAGACCTTCAGCTCTTTAGAGAAGACTCTATGCCATCTAATCCCTCCATCTCCAGCTCAGCACAGCACCTGGCACACAGGATGGGGCAAGATTATTTCATAAATGAGGACTACAGAGTCAGGTAGACATACCTACAAGGTCAGGCCAAGTTTTGAGCATATTAGTAAACTGTTGGAGAACCATTTTGGTACATGGACTTTGGAGTTAGACAAATCTGGATTCCAGTCCTGACAACTATATCGCCATGAGTAAGTACTCCTTTTAGGTCTCTATTTCCTCATCTGTAAATTAGAGTTAATAATGGATTAGCAGAGAAGAAGGGAGAGGGGTGTAGTGAAGACGTATGTGACCACATCAACCCCAACGATTTTGCTAAAATTAAAAAAAAAATTAAGTACTAAGAAATTTGGCTCTTAATTAAATACTGCCTTGATTGTTCTCTAACAGATTTTTTCCTAAATCTTAATATGTTAACTAGAATAAAGGGATTCAAGAGCATGCACATTTCTCTTTGTTCTCCCAAGTATCTAGTACAGATTACATGGAAGCCTTAGTCTGTGTGCTTTCTACAAACCACACTATGTAGGGGCTGGATATGGAAGAACATGCAAGTGAAAAAGTCATGACAGACTTGTGACCACGTGGCTAGCAAGGAATTAACTTCTCCAAGGAGAGATTTGTTACCTACCAACGGATACTTAGAGACCACAGAAAGAATCTCAACTTATCTAATAGTACCTCGTTAGGAATCAGATACTTGGGCGCAGGAATGAACATTTGCAGCCCTATCCGTATTACTCTTCCAAACTCTGCACCACGTTGTGTGCCCCTTTATTTTCCTCTGTCGAGAACGTTTAAACTTTCCTATCCAGGCACAGTTCTCTGCAGTTTGCATAAAAGTTTTAGCAAGTAAGCAACAAAATTAAGAACCAGAATCCTGGACAGTAAACCAAAGTGAAGAACTATATTCCCTGGCTTGGCAGGTAGATATCTGTGTGGATGAAAGGCTCTTGGTGCTCCAGCCAGGAGTCAGTGCTGTGCCTCTGAGGTGGGAGAGCCAACTTCAGGACACTGGTCCACAAGAGACTTGCCAGCTCCACATAATATCAAAAGGAGAAAATCTCCCAGAGATCTCCAACTCAACACAAACACCCAGCTTCACTCAATGACCAGCAAGCTACAGTGCTGGACACCCTATGCCAAACAACTAGCAAGACAGGAACACAACCCAACCCATTAGCAGAGAGCCTGCCTAAAATCATAATAAGTCCACAGACACCCCAAAACACACCACCACACGTGGACCTGCTCCCCAGAGAGACAAGATCCAGCCTCATCCACCAGAACATAGGCACTAGTCCCCTCCACCAGGATGCCTACACAACCCACTGAACCAACCTTAGCCAGTGGGGACAGACACCAAGAACAGCGGGAACTACGAACCTGCAGACAGCCTACAAAGAGGAGACCCCAAACACAGAAGGATAAGCAAAATGAGAAAACAGAAAATCACACAGCAGATGAAGGAGCAAGGTAAAAACCCACCAGACCTAATAAATGAGGAGGAAATAGGCAGTCTACCTGAAAAAGGATTCAGAATAATGATAGTAAAGATGATCCAATATCTTGGAAATAGAATAGACAGAATGCAAGAAACATTTAATAAGGACATAGAAGAACTAAAGATGAAACAAACAACAATGAACAACACAATAAATGAAATTAAAAATACTCTAGATGGGATCAAGAGCAGAATAACTGAGGCAGAAGAATGGATAAGTGACCTGTAAGATAAAATAGTGGAAATAACTACTGCAGAGCAGAATAAAGAAAAAAGAATGAAAAGAACTGAGGACAGTCTCAGAGACCTCTGGGACAACATTAAACGCACCAACATTCGAATTATAGGGGTTCCAGAAGAAGAAGAGAAAAAGAAAGGGACTGAGAAAATATTTGAAGAGATTATAGTTGAAAACTTCCCTAATAAGGGAAAGGAAATAGTTAATCAAGTCCAGGAAGCACAGAGAGTCCCATACAGGATAAATCTAAGGAGAAAAATGCCAAGACGCATATTAATCAAACTGTCAAATATTAAATACAAAGAAAACATATTAAAAGCAGCAAGGGAAAAACAACAAATAACATACAAGGGAATCCCCATAAGGTTAACTGCTGATCTTTCAGCAGAAACTCTGCAAGCCAGAAGGGACTGGCAGGACATATTTAAAGTGATGAAGGAGAAAAACCTGCAACCATGATTACTCTACCCAGCAAGGATCTCATTCAGATTTGATGGAGAAATTAAAACCTTTACAGACAAGCAAAAGCTGAGAGAGTTCAGCACCACCAAACCAGCTTTACAACAAATGCTAAAGGAACTTCTCTAGGCAAGAAACACAAGAGAAGGAAAACACCTACATTAAGAACCCAAAACAATTAAGAAAATGGGAATAGGAACATAAATATCGATAATTACCTTAAATGTAAATGGACTAAATGCTCCCACCAAAAGACACAGATTGGCTGAATGGATACAAAAACAAGACCCATATATATGCTGTCTACAAGAGACCCATTTCAGACGTAGAGACACATAGAGACTGAAAGTAAGGGGATGGAAAAAGATATTTCATGCAAATGGAAACCAAAAAAAAGCTGGAGTAGCAATTCTCATATCAGACAAAATAGACTTTAAAATAAAGACTATTAAAAGAGACAAAGAAGGACACTACATAAGGATCAAGGGATCGATCCAAGAAGAAGATATAACAATTGTAAATATTTATGCACCCAACATAGGAGCACCTCAATACGTAAGGCAAATACTAACAGCCATAAAAGGGGAAATCGACAGTAACACATTCATAGTATGGGACTTTAACACCCCACTTTCACCAATGGACAGATCATCCAAATGAAAATAAATAAGGAAACACAAGCTTTAAATGATACATTAAACAAGATGGAGTTAATTGATATTTATAGGACATTCCATCCAAAAACAACAGAATACACATTTTTCTCAAGTGCTCATGGAACATTCTCCAGGATAGATCGTATCTTGGGTTACAAATCAAGCCTTGGTATATTTAAGAAAATTGAAATTGTATCAAGTATCTTTTCCAACCACAACGCTATGAGACTAGATATCAATTACAGGAAAAGATCTGTAAAAAATACAAACACATGGAGGCTAAACAATACACTACTTAATAACCAAGTGATCACTGAAGAAATCAAAGAGGAAATAAAAAAATACCTAGAGACAAAATACAATGAAAACACGACAATCCAAAAGCTATGGGATGCAGCAAAAGCAGTTCTAAGAAGGACGTTTATAGCTATACAAGCCTACCTTAAGAAACAGGAAACATCTCGAATAAACAACCTAATTTGCACCTAAAGCAATTAGAGAAAGAAGAACAAAAAAACCCCAAAGTTAGCAGAAGGAAAGAAATCATAAAAATCAGATCAGAAATAAATGAAAAAGAAATGAAGGAAACGACAGCAAAGAACAATAAAACTAAAAGCTGGTTCTTTGAGAAGATAAACAAAATTGATAAACCACTAGCCAGACTCATCAAGAAAAAAAGGGAGAAGACTCAAATCAATAGAATTAGAAAAGAAAAAGAAGTAACAACTGACACTGCAGAAATACAAAAGATCATGAGAGGTTACTACAAGCAACCTCATGCCAAAAATATGAACAACCTGGAAGAAATGGACAAATTCTTAGAAATGCACAACCTGCCAAGACTGAATCAAGAAGAAATAGAAAATATGAACAGACCAATCACAAGCACTGAAATTGAAACTGTGATTAAAAATTTTCCAAAAAACAAAAGCCCAGGAGCAGGTGGCTTCACAGGCAAATTCTATCAAACATTTAGAGAAGAGCTAACACCTATTCTTCTCTAACTCTTCCAAAATATAGCAGAGGGAGGCACTCCCAAACTCATTCTATGAGGCCACCATCACCTTGATACCAAAACCAGACAAGGATGTCACACAGAAAGAAAACTACAGGCCAATATCACTGATGAACATAGATGCAAAAATCCTCAACAAAATACTAGCAAACAGAATTCAACAGCACATTAAAAGGATCATACACCATGATCAAGTGGGGTTTATTCCAGAAATGCAAGGATTCTTCAATATACGCAAATCAATCAACGTGATAAACCATATTAACAAATTGAAGGAGAAAAACCATATGATCATCTCAATAGATGCAGAGAAAGCTTTCGACAAAATTCAACACCATTTATGATAAAAACCCTGCAGAAAGTAGGCATAGAGGGAACTTTCCTCAACATAATAAAGGCCATATATGACAAACCCAAGCCAACATCGTCCTCAATGGTGAAAAACTGAAAGCATTTCCACTAATATCAGGAACAAGACAAGGTTGCCCACTCTCACTACTCTTATTCAACATAGTTTTAGAAGTTTTAGCCACAGCAATCAGAGAAGAAAAAGAAATAAAAGGAATCCAAATCGGAAAAGAAGTAAAGCTGTCACTGTTTGCAGATGACATGATACTATACATAGAGAATCCTAAAGATGCTACCAGAAAACTACTAGAGCTAATCAATGAATGTGGTAAAGTAGCAGGGTACAAAACTGATGCACAGAAAACTCTGGCATTCCTATACACTAATGATTAAAAATCTGAAAGTGAAATCAAGAAAACACTCCCATTTACCATTGCAACAAAAAGAATAAAATATCTAGGAGTAAACCTACCTAAGGAGACAAAAGACCTGTATGCAGAAAATTATAAGACACTGATGAAAGAAATTAAAGATGATACAAATAGATGGAGAGATACACCATGTTCTTGGATTGGAAGAATCAACATTGTGAAAATGACTCTACTACCCAAAGCAATCTACAGATTCAATGCAATCCCTATCTATCTACCACTGGCATTTTTCACAGAACTAGAACAAAAAATTTCACAATCTGTATGGAAACACAAAAGACCCCGAATAGCCAAAGCAATCTTGAGAACGAAAAACAGAGCTGGCAGAATCTGGCTCCCTGACTTCAGACTATACTACAAAGCTACAGTAATCAAGACAGTATGGTACTGGCACAAAAACAGAAAGATAGATCAATGGAACAGGATAGAAAGCCCAGAGATAAACCCACACACATATGGTCACCGTATCTTTGATAAAGGAGGCAGGAATGTACAGTGGAGAAAGGACAGCCTCTTCAATAAGTGGTGCTGGGAAAACTGGACAGCTACATGTAAAAGTATGAGATTAGATCACTCCCTAACACCATACACAAAAATAAGCTCAAAATGGATTAAAGACCTAAATGTAAGGCCAGAAACTATCAAACTCTTAGAGGAAAACATAGGCAGAACACTGTAGGACATAAATCACAGCAAGGTCCTTTTTGACCCACCTCCTAGAGAAATGGAAATAAAAACAAAAATAAACAAATGGGACTTAATGAAACTTAAAAGCTTTTGTGCAGCAAAGGAAACCATAAAGAAGACCAAAGGACAACCCTCAGAATGGGAGAAAATAGTTGCAAATGAAGCAACTGACAAAGGATTAATCTCCAAAATGTATAAGCAGCTCATGCAGCTCAGTAACAAAAGAACAAACAACCCAATCCAAAAATGGGCAGAAGACCTAAATAGACATTTCTCCAAAGAAGATATACAGAGTGCCAACAAGCACATGAAAGAATGCTCAACATCATTAATCATTAGAGAAATGCAAATCAAAACTACAATGAGATATCACCTCACACCAGTCAGAATGGCCATCATCAAAAAATCTAGAAACAATAAATGCTGGAGAGGGTGTGGAGAAAAGGGAACACTCTTGCACTGCTGGTGGGAATGTGAATTGGTACAGCCACTATGGAGAACAGTACGGAGGTTCCTTAAAAAACTACAAATAGAACTACCATACGACCCAGCAATCCCACTACTGGGCATATGCCCTAAGAAAACTATAATGCAAAAAGAGTCATGTACCAAAATGTTCATTGCAGCTCTATTTACAATAGCCCAGAGATGGAAACAACCTAAGTGTCCATCATCGGATGAATGGATAAAGAAGATGTGGCACATATATACAATGGAATATTACTCAGCCATGAAAAGAAAGGAAATTGAGCTATTTGTAATGAGTTGGATAGACCTAGAGTCTGTCATACAGAGTGAAGTAAGTCAGAAAGAGAAAGATAAATACCATATGCTAACACATATATATTGAATTTAAGAAAAAAAAAATGTCATGAAGAACCTAGGGGTAAGACAGGAATAAAGACACAGACCTACTAGAGAATGGACTTGAAGATACGGGGAGGGAGAGGGTAAGCTGTGACAAAGCAACAGAGAGGCATGGACATGTATACACTACCAAACATAAGGTAGATAGCTAGTGGGAAGCAGCCACATAGCACAGGGAGATCAGCTCGGTGCTTTGTGACCGCCTGGAGTGGTGGGATAGGGAGGGTGGGAGGGAGGGAGATGCAAGAGGGAAGAGATATGGGAACATATGTATAACTGATTCACTTTGTTATAAAGCAGAAACTAACACACCATTGTAAAGCAATTATACTCCAATAAATATGTAAAAAAAGAAAAAAAAAAGATTGTAAATTCCCAGGAGGCATGAACCAAAAAAAAAAAAAAAAAAAGTCATGACAAATATGGTTTATTAAGAAAAGTCTGTTTGAAGCTTCCTAGCTCTATTCATGCACTAGTATTCCTGCAAATAATCTGTGTAATTTTTATTATATTTTGGTAAAGTCCTGAAAGATGAGAGAGCTGGAAGGTAAATGAGAGCAAAAAACTTTGGTCCTCGTTCTGGGTGGGTAGCAGGTAGACTAGGACAGGCAGAGAAGTCACCCAGGGGGATTAATTTGTTTCTAACAGTGATAGTATTGGAGGAAGAGGCTTTTTTAAAATAAAGGTGGGAGCACAAGATGCACTTTGAAACATTTCAAAGCTGAAAGAAATAGATGTTTTAAAAATTTAATAGAATGATACCACAAACCTGTCAAATGTCTTATATATCATCCTTATACATGAAAGATAGGTATTAAACCCATTAGAATGGCTTCTTGTAATGGAGGAGAAAAAGTGGGGCCAAAAGGGAATAACGACACAAATGCAAGGGGCCTTCTTCAGATCACTGGTGATCAAGAGCTCTGAACTGAATATGATTAACTTGACTCTGCACTTGGGGGTCAAAAGAAACCAATCACCACCACCACCAAAACAATGAAACTAAAATACATGGTGTGAGTGTGCAGAGTTCCAATGTGACCTCTTTTCATTTCATACACTGGGGAATGATGCTTCAGGCTATGGAGTTCCTGGGATTCCCAGGTGCACGGGTATGTGTGTGTGTTTGCTTTCCTGTGACTAAACTGTCAGGAAGAGAAATGGAGCCTGAGAAAACTGCTGGCTTTTGATTGATTTGGCTTTCTTGAGTTAGAATATTCACAGACCAATCATAGCTTTTCCTTTCAAATAGGAGCTCTTCTTAATTCTCCCATGTCGTTTTTTTTGTGTGTATGGTGTGTGTGTGTGTGTGTGTGGGCACGTGCATAGATCTTTGGAGTTCAAAAATAATAACAGCCACCAATTCAAGACCCACAGACTCTAAGGGTTAAAATGCTGCTGCAAAAAAACCCCCCAAAAATGAAAAACCACAAAAAAAAAACCCAATAACATTATTTACTCTATTAAATTGTGGTTAGACAAACAATTGCTACATACTTGAAAATCTGCCTTCTTTACCAGGTGAATTGGAATCTCTCCACATTTAATAAAAAGGGAAGAATGTGGGAACTTGGCTGAAATGTAAGACAAAGGGAAATAAAATACTATTTTTCAGAAAGAAATGTATAGGGATTTCTCAATACATTGAGAAAGTGATCAACCAGAAACATGGATCATTGGTTTAAAGATTGAAGATTTAGGTTTTATAAACTACCTGTCTCAGTTATTCTGTTCCAAAGAGAGCAAATGCTGTATGTGCCTCCAATAAGATAATGAGATTGTGGTCATAAAAAATCTCAAATATTGTACTATATTTTGTATGTTTTCTATACGTGACCATTTAGCTATCATTTTACCTCATGTCTGATAGGTTTAAGGTAACTCCACAAATATGCCTAGAGGCATGAATGTGCTGGTGAATGAATATACTCAGCCCGCCTGTACCCCTATACGACCAAGTTTTTCTCCCTATCTGTTCACTTACCCAGAGATTCAAAAGTTAAAAAAAAGAAACATTATCCCAAAGTTTATGCCCAAGGCTGTGATCCATATTACTTCATGAGCAAAACAAGGCTGGGCCTGATCTGTGCATTTTTGGGCACCAGGCAGCAGCTGCTTGTCATCTACCATCACTGGAGTGTTTCCTCATTGATTGCACTCCTTTTTCGACTCTTTCCTCATAAAAGAGACAGAGAGAAGGAGAATGGAAGTGAAGGAAGGAGGGTAGAAGGGAGGGGGAGAGAGAGAGAGAAAGGGGCCATCATGAAGACCACAGCCACCTCACAGCACTTACAGACTGACTGGTGGATATGCAGGGTGGAGAAGGCACACCCACGATCAAAGCCAAAACTCACCTGCCTGCTTCACTTCTGTGTGTGTACAACCACGTGCCAGCTGAGCATTGGACAGTTTTGTCAGATTATCTACTTTTGGCTCAATTCTACTGGCTTAGGTAGCTTGAAGAAGAAAGAGGTCTCCTTCATATGTTGCCCTCAGTGTAGAAAATGAGAAATGACGCAGCAGCAATAAAACCTTTACAAATTCAAGGGAATTTTTCCTGAGTGCATAAAAGTCAGGATATTAAGGCAGAGATTAAATCATATCAACATGGAGGAAGTAAGTACATTCTTAAACTGTAACTTCAACAGTTTGCTCTTATTCAGTGCAAGGATAGAAGGTTAAGTCTAGATGTTGTTTTCATTATTTTTGTTGTTTATATTTACAATATGGACTAGACACAACTGTTCAATGTATTGAAAATGTTTCTTAAGTAAAATATGAGCATGAAAGTTTCCATAAACAGTTCCACTTAAAGGAATATTGAACTGGGAATATAAATTGGTAAAGACTAGACTTTCTGAAAGACAATATGAAAATGGCTATCAAAAACCTTAAAAATGTGCTTGCGGGACTTCCCTGGTGGCGCAGTGGTTAGGAATCCACCTGCCAATGCAGGGGACACGGGTTCGAGCCCTGGTCCGGGAAGATCCCACATGCCACGGAGCAACTAAGCCCGTGCGCCACAACTACTGAGCCCACATCTAGAGCCCATGCTCTGCAAGAAGAGAAGCCACCACGATGAGAAGCCCGCACACGCAACGAAGAGTAGCCCCACTCACTGCAACTAGAGAAAGCCTGCGTGCAGCAACGAAGACCCGATGCAGTCAAAAATAAAAATAAATAAATGTATAAAAATAAAGGTGCTTGCCAAACACGTAAAAGTCTATTTTTAAAAAAAATATTCTAAAAGAATTAAAGTTGGTACAAGGTAGCCTTATTTGTAATAGTATATTTTTTGAAAGTCCAAAAATAGGAGAGTAGTTAAGCAGATGATTTTATATCCATAAAATGGACTTTGTAGCCTTAAACAATCATGTTATTAAAAAATATTCATTGTGGTGAAAAAATGGTTAAAAATATGAACAACTGAAAGATGTGGCCTACAAACTGTTTGAATAGCATGCCTATTTTGTAAAATAGAAATGTAGAAGCATTTGTAAGTGTAGGAAGGACATTCAGCAAAATATAAAACGTTATTTTTCTTTTCATGCTTTTTTGTATTTTCCAAATTTTTTCTTTGAGTACTTTCTTATGTGCTAGGATATAATCCCATAAATGCTACTAAAAATACTCATTAATGTTCAAAGGGCTTTCTCTTTCTGAGGCTAATAATTTGGTTACACTCAGAGGTTGTGTCCCACGTGATATACTCTGGATACTGGGATAGACGCATTCAATGGAAAGACCCTCACAGCTGTCTCAAACTTACATTACTTTGGGAGGTTGTGAGTGTAAAAAGATGAATTAGAATGTACTACAATCTTAAGGGAGAATGGTTCTCCCCAGGTTTACCATCTTGTACATCACCCATAACCAGATGTTCATACTATAACACAAACGGTAACAAACTATGAGTTTATAAAATGAAAGGCACTTTCATACATTGCTGATAATGAGGAGGGGGAGGTCTGACTTTCAATTGCTTTGGCAATCCTAACCCTGTATTTCCTGATTCTGATACAACTGAAACCTTGACTTTCTCATATTACAATGGTTTATATAGTATATTTAAAGATACCCACAGAAGTAGATGATAAAGCAGTGTTTTATGGTTGGAGTATGTAAGCAGCTGGATACCACTTTGTTTGACTTGTACAGAAGACTGGAAGTTCAAACATAAACTCAAATGATTACACCTTTGTTTAGCTATCGACGACTGTTTCTTTATCACAGTCACGTGAAATCCATTGGAAAGTGTAGGGGTAATAACAAACACAGTACCAAACTCCATTATAATAAGTACTGCTCCAGTGTATAATCTCTGGATTGGTATCTCTTTAGATTCAAGGTAAGGGGAATAGCTTCCTATAGCCCACTTTCTGTTTAATCACACAGTGATTGTTTAAGGCACATTCAAAATCCGTATTCAAGGAGCACTCATTCACAAAAGCTCATGTACTCCCATTCTGACTCTGAGGATGAAAAATCTCTGCCAAATCCTTACCCGACCTCCTGTCACTTTACCAAGCAGCACTTACTTAAAACCAGAGTTAACAAATGTAGTACATCCTTTGCATGTTGCTTTATATTTGGAAAGAGTAAATAAATTAAATCAAAGAATTTAATGACAAAAGTCACTAAACAATTTTAATTTAAGAGTCTTGGGTTGGACCTCATATTTTCTTAAGTAAAATGAAGGGAAAACGTGTTTTATAAAACAATTTCTATTCTGTTGGTATTTGAGAGGAATCCTGTCTGCTGCTGATAAAACCTTTTTTACCTTTGTGAACATGGCCAGTCATGACAGAATGCTGTCAATAAAGGGATTAAAAGACTCAAACAAGAACCCCAATGAAGCAGTGGAAAACATTAAGATTTCAGACTTTTTTCATCACATCTCTTATTTCACACAATAAAAAGCATGACTCTGTTCAAGTTAAATGTCCTAGCACTGATTGCTGGATATCAGAGAATGGCTGTTAATTTAAGGTGTTATCAGATTACCAAACACTTGCATTGTTTGCTTGATTGACAATTTTACATCTGGTGTACTGAAATATATTCTGCTTAGCAACTAATATTAAGCATAAGAAAATGTTCTGACTATGGCATGGTTGTGAAAACAGGTGCAGGGTATCTGGAAAAAATTTTACTCTAAAAAGAAAGACAAAAGTGGTCTTCAAATGAACAGCTTGAACCCAAAGTATGTTATTCCATCTAATAATAAAAGCAAGTGAAACTTTCTATTTCTAAAAGTTATGTGTATTCCAACAAAAATAAACTTAGTTTCAGCTACCAGGGCAAACTCAATCAACTAATTGAGTTATAATAATTTTTCTTCAAAAAGTGTTATTTAAGTCTAAGGACACTTTTATAATCATTACAGTAATCTATGTTATATTTTGATTCCTCTGTACTAGGGCTGAGTAAAATAGTTCCTACAGTCTTTTGAAATGTAGGAACTCAAACATAAACTGTAGGAGTTAAGAAAAATTGAAGGCATTTTTACCTTTTTCGACTGTTGCAGAAACTGTATTTTAGACTCTTTAATTTTAGGCTCTTTAATGAACAGAATGAATAATGGCCATATCCTTGAAGTAACTAGAACCAGGAGACTCTGGGGTTTTTCTTGATGATTTCTAAGATGTATGGGAAGCTTGAGTTAGGATAAGTAGTAATGTAATTCCCAGGCTTTAGATGGTACGAAACATGTCAGCAGTGGTTCCTGCAACTAAAAATTGTTTATTCTTTTATTTTTAACCCAAATGAAAATTCTGATGCCTCACTTCACATCTATTCTTATGTTACTTCTGATTGATTCTGGCAGCAATGGACTTTAATAAAAAATAGGTTTTTTTAAAATTAAACCTATTTAAATTAAACCACAATCTAGTGTAGAAATATAAATACCTATTTTTTGTTGGTTTGAAAATACTGGAAAAATGCCTTTTCACCATTTAAACAGACTTGGAAGTCATCAAATGACCATATTCCAAGTTAATCACAAGCAAATAAAAATGAACTGCTATTTTAAGGTTTTTTCCCCTGGTGTCTTCTACCCAACATTTTTCAGATTCTTTTCTCCCTAAAGTTATTCAGTTTTGACTCAAATACAGTTATCAGCCTGGTACAGAAGTTCCCAAAGAATGATTCATTCATTTAATGGCCTCTGTCTTCTTCCAGGCAATGTAAGAGGAACAATTGTTTGGTCTCCTTTCTGTGCTATTCTTTTGCTCAGCGGGAACAAACTGGCCTCCATATCTCTCAGCGCAGCCTGCCTCTTTTCAGCCCTCCTAGTTTAGTGTGAGAGCACAAAGGGGAGTGATAAGCTTGGGGTACACCTTCTCCCACTCAGAGGTGCACAGCTGGGAAGGAAGGCAGGAAAGTTCTTCTCATAGCCCACACAAAGTACTCCGCAGCAGGCTGCAGCTCTGACAAGCCAGCAATCCTTCCTTCAACACCTAAGGTGCATATTTCATAGAAATAAGTGCTAAGAATAGAAGTGATTACACTGATCAAGAGTGGGGAGGGGCATGCTGACAGAGTTACCCTCATATGGCTGGGGCTCAGATGCATAAAGCTGTCAAGAGATCTGGTTTTAATTGAAATGCAAGCGTTTGCCATGTGGGATTCTACACATAGGGCCGTTTTGCCTTATATGGTCAGTAGCATATGTTTTGGCAAATTAAAACAAAACAAAACAAAATTAGTGAATATGAGTTGCAACAAGAACTTATCAGGAACCCTAGAAAAAAATTATATCCACCGAATGCTATGTAAAAACATGATATTACATGTTTGATTGTTGTACAGATTTAACATGGCATTTAAAAAAGTATTCCACAATTCATTGCTGTTTGATTCACTTGTAGAGAGGTAATTCTCTTAGAGATAGGTTTTTCTTGTGATTGATATGTGAACAACTGGTAAAGCACTTTGGTGTTTTTGATTACTTATTTGGCATTAGGATTACTTCTTTGAGAAAGTCTGAACAGTAAAACAAAACTGCTACAATATTTTTATTATCATGATACAAAGTAAACACTGAGAACTGACTCACCATCCAACTGATGTAGAAAGATCAAAGAAGACCCATATCATAATTTAACCTTAAGTGAAGGTTTGTGTGGCGATAACAATTAGGCTATCAGGTCAATCCTAAGATATAACTTATTTAGTCTACTTCTCCCTTTCAAGTTTTAAAACATAAAGCCTTCATTGGCAAATTAGTCCAGTTGTGGGTTTAGAATAAAAGCCAAGTTCCACGAGGAAATGGTACTTGTTTTTAATTTCTAAGAGGTCTGTACCTTCTTTTGACAAAACTTGAGGACTCCGCATTTGCAAACTCACTGCTGGCATATGGACTGGCATGAAATCTGGCCATTCTGTTTTTGCCTTTTTGTAGCCTCTTAGTAAAAATGTTTTTAGGAAAGTGTATTGCAAGATGAAATGTAAATACATTCTTAGTAGGGTGAAAAGCTTCTGGCTTTATTATTGGTAAAGGAATAGTTACACCCTTGGATATAGTAGATCATGTTTGTGTCCTGACAGTAGGTGGAATTTACAGTTGAAGCACTGTCCTTTCTTGCCCTGTACTGCTTAAATCTCACCTGGCCTGTGGCCACCCACTTTACCTAGACATAAAACAGACTACATAAAGAGAAGGTGATAGATATGCCACATAATTATCTTACCTATCTGCATATTGTTGACTAATTTGTTGATTAATTAAAAGCCATGTACAGTGATCATCATGATCCAAGTCTGGATAAACCTGACATTCAGCTTCTGGGAGGTTGTGAGAACATAGTCTAGATTGTTGTCATACCAGATGTCAGGTGCTTTCCTGAGAGGCTTCATTGTTTGCCCAGGAGAATTCAGGGCACCTTCAGGAAACCCCATCTTACCTGGGCGACACTTATCAGACTGCCAACTGGGGGAGAGGGGGACCTATAGTTATTGCCACAAAGGAATCAATTATAACATCTTAGTGCTCCTTAAGTTTTGCCACTGTATAACCCAGCTACAGTCACATTTGCTTCCTTTGTCTAAGGAAGAGGTGAAGACCCTAGGTGTCACAAGCTGGCACAGAAGATAGGGCAGAGGGTCACCTGGTTAAAAGGCCAGTAAAATCCAGCTACAACCAAACCGTCTTCCCTCATGGTTAGCGACGAACTGTGGGACAATGCCCTCGCCCCCATCATCCTCTGATACCAGAGAAACCTCAAAACCAGCCACTTCCTTTGCCCACCTCACTGTTAGGTACCTGGACTTGGTTCCTGGAATGTGGAACTGTTCAATTACTGGACTCTTGTCTTTAAAATTCACTTTTGTTGTCATTGGTTCCTGGACACCAACTCCCTTCTGACCACTTGATCTCAGAATCCTGCCTTTTCTGGCCACTTTCTCGTGAAAGTTTGTTTCCCACTGTCTGCCACTTAACCTAGCACTAGAAAAACCAGAGTCAGAGCCTCCCCAGGAAACTTCCATGCAGGCCAAGTCCTGGTCCAAACCCTTGGCTAGGTGTTGACCTCAGATTTCAAATCCTATATGGATCACTTTGATCCAGTAAAAGGAATCTGAGTAGATGAGTTGGGCCTTCAGCAGCAGGCCACATTGGGATGAGGGTGTTCTGGTGTTCCTGAGAGTGTATCAGTAATGAGTATGAGTATGTGAAAGTGTGCAAATGCACGTGTGAGTGTGTGTGCAAGTGGGAAATAGTATGACAGGAAAACCTTTGCTGGTTACAAAGTCTGAGAGAGAAGTGGATCTCCTGGATGAAAGACAAGTGATCCAGGTTCTAGTTTTGCTTCTACTGCCATCTCTCTGGATGACCTAGAGTAAGCCACTTTCTGTCTCTTGGATCATAGTTTTTACACTCAAAAAATGGAAAGTACTATAAATTCCCTGTCCTACAAAAAGTATGTCCTACAAAATCACCATCATGATTATCTTCAGTCTGACTAACTGTATACTAGAAATTCCACATAGAGCTGGAAACAGGAGGCTCTGGTTGAGAAACTCAACGGCAGGCTCAAGCCCCACTGTCACACACTTTTGGGGTTTTGTTAAAAATAGCACAGAAATAGAAACTGAAGGATTACTGGCCTCACCCTAGGTGAGAAGAGGACACCTACGGGAGTGACATCAAGAGGAATGTGAGCACCCCAATGCTCCTCTGCAGGTCCCTTGGCTGAGACATCCCTCTCCTAAAGTCTTCCGAGACCCAGACATGGAAATAAACTCAACTCCCTCTCCTATTGATCTAAAAAAGTGCTTTGGCTCTTTAATACAAAGAATTGGGTGAGTAGGAGACATGGCATGCCATCTTAATTTGAGAGCAAATGAAACATGCCCCCAAGTGGCCTCCATCAATTACAACAAAGAAAACAAGCTTGACTCACCTCACTTCTCCCATTGACCATATTGACGGCTTTCCCAGACTTCCACATAGAAGGCAGGCCCAAGAAGCATCAAACATTAGGTGATCCTTTCTTTTCTGGCTGCTAAAAAATAAATCGCAATTTAACAGAGGTGCTATTAAAGACTCAAACCAAAACCAGAGACAAATGTAAACATCACCTCTTTGAGTAAGAAATCATTAATAAGTTCACAGATCTCTGTTCTAACTCAGACTGGGCAATGGGATGATCAATTTATAAGCAACATAGATGAAAGAGAGAAGTAGATTTGTAAAGCAAATATATTGGAAAGTCATAACCCACTACCCCTCTCAATTTAAACTTAGACCATTAAAGCAAGAATGGGCTTTAGAGATGAACCAGAAGAAACAAGATGAAGATCCAGAAGACTGAGCTCAGAGAGGGCAAGTGACGGCCACAGGATCCAGCAGCTTAGGGCTGAGTGTCACTTCCTGCCTCTTAGATTGATGCCTTTGCCACTATTTTCTGCTGTTTGCTATATCATTATACTTTAGGAAAGTCAAATATTTTCCCAGGGTTGAGATTTTAAGCAGACATTACTGTGGTTCTTTCAATGTTCCTTTTTAAAGTTTCCTCCTTGGGTTTGGCCTCTATTTCCTAGTAGGATTTTCTACCTGCCCTCTCCTCCTGACCGCAGACTTGCAAGTTGGCACAAACCCCAAGTTGGCTTTCCTCTTCCCCAGACTCCCTCTACCTGAACATTTTGCTTTGCTCTCTTAGTGTCCCATTGCCCCCCTTTTCTCTCTTCAGTCACACGGTAGCATCTCTAGTTCCTGTAATCTCCACCATATATATCTCAATTTTCCTGACTTCCAGAATCACATCTGTGGTTCTAAAAGTGTGGGCCTCAGGCCAGCAGCATCACATTACCTGGGAAATTGTTAGAAATGCAAATTCTCAGGTCTCAGACCAGACTTACTGTCTCAGAAACTCCAATGGTGAGGCCCAGCAATCTGTGTTTTAATGAGCCCTCCTAGTAACGCTGACCCTTGCCCAAGTCTGAGAACCACTAACCTACTGACCTACATTATCTTCTGGTAGCATGAATTTCAGGGAGGAGTTCTGCGTAGGACTGCTTGTATTAAGATCCTGCTTTCTGGCTGGTACTTTGGACAAATTAATATCTCTGTGCCTCACAGTCCTCATCTGTGAAACCGGGATAATAATAGAGCGCTTCAGAGATTTGTTGTGGGGATGAAATGATACAAGATATGTATGTAATGTACTTAGCACTGAGCAAAACCTAAGAAATGCTCAAAAATATTAGGACTTACTTTTTCATAAGATAGTTCTACTCATAACACATGAAATGTAGTCACTTTCCATATTGTACCCTTATGAAACTTGTAAACAAAAATTAATCAATGTGAAACCATGTTACTTAAGTATGTAAATTATATTCCAAATCAAGTCTTGATATTATCAATATCTATGAAATTACTATGTTTGCATTTAAAATAGTTATGTGAATTTTTAATTTGTATATTTCAACACAATAAAAATGATGGCATAATACAAACTCATAAGAATCAGTTTAGAGAAAGCTATTTTATTGCCACATAGGAGTAACCCCAGAAAACAGTTTGCAACTTTGTTCCTGTAGCAGCTGATATCCTAAAAGGAACACACATGTTTGTTGTTAATAATAAAGCACCCTGGTCTTTTTCAGTCTAGGACAACTGTAAACTTGCCTGTGTAGAATGTCCTTGAGGCATAAAGGCAAACTCATCAGAACAGGACCCCCCAAGCAACTCTTCAAATCTGAATCATGCATTTTTCTTGCATGTAAATATAATTTAATATTAATTGATACTACTGAACATGCATTCATAATTGCTGCTATGCTTGCAATATAAAGAAATGAGTTCATAGAATTTCACATATAAAATGATTCCTATGTATATGTTTCTGAATATATAGTTAAAGTTGTGGGATCCCTTTATGTATAAGGTCTCCTTACTTAATGCTGAAGTGTAGTTTGTTTCTCTTCCATGCAGATTTCAAACACTTTATAATATCATTTATTATACTTCTAATTAAAAAATCAAAATGCTAGATATGTTATTGCTCTCACTCCAATGAGGAGTTCCACTGATTAGCAGAGAGCTTTATACGTGATACCCCAATTTTATATTACCTACTGTTTTCCAGCATGACCATTTAGTTGATGGCTATTGCAATTTTAAAACTTGTGTTACTTAGAACATATGTACAGCGTATCGTCCTGGTGAAATGGCTCAGACCAATACTAAAAATAAAAAGCCCGCCCAGAAGGGACCTTTTCTAAAGCAGGCCAAAAACTGTATGTGCATAGCAATTTTGGCAAGTCAGTGGTAAAGTCCTCAGCTGCGAATATCTTGGACATAAGGTTATGCAATTGTGGTTATGGAAATATGGTGGTTGTTAATTTAATTCCTAGCTGACCCAATTTCCATTCATATAAAATATGCTTTAGGGCAGTCATCAGGAGACCACTTTGACTTTGGTTTAAATGGAATTTCCTTGCCTTTTATGACATTTCAAATTTTCACTAAAAGACAGAAGAATTCTATAAAATAAATGGCTTAAACACGTAAAAAATGTGTAGGTAAAGTTTACAGTATATCAACAAAGATTTGTATGTAGTAGTTAAGTAAAAGGAATTCTAGGACAAAAAATTAAACATAATGGAATGGAAACCATAGAAAAACAAGTCTAAATATCAGACGTGAATGGGAGCTGCTCCATTTGGAGGACACAGTTCCAAGAGTTCTCTGAGCTCTTTCTCAGTCAGTTTTGGCCCTGAAACCACGCTGTTTAGTGCTAGGGAGGAGATCTGGAAATCAGAAATCCGCATTCTGGTCCCAAGACACTTACTAAGATGCCCAAGATTCTCTTTTATGGGGTTAATTATTGTTAATTTTATTAATAATCACCTTGGAATAAGGAATCTGTACTCGAATTCCCATTGTGAAATCAATCCTTTTAAAAAATAACAGAACCACTGTTAAGACTGAAACACTGAGAGAGAGGATAATGGAATCAAAAGAGCTAGAAGAGCTCTGCTGTAAAAGAACAGATTTATAAAAACAAATAGGGCCAGACGTCTTGATAGCGTTTTCAATAGAATTAAAAACTTAGTGAGCACAATGAATGTACCTTAACACACATATATTTTTGTAATGCATTTGATACAGTATCTCAATAAATCTTGTTTGCCAACCTAATTAGCATTGGCTTTGCAAAGTGCTCTGTCACATGGACTGAGAACTGGCTGGAGGACAAGTCCTAATGACTCAGGGCAATGTGTTGACTATAGGGTCAGTGTGAGGTCTGGTTTTGTTTAATGTCTTTATTAACGACCTGGAAGAAAGAGTAAATAATTCTTGAATGAAATGATATTTTAATGACAGGCACATGGGCTAACTAGAGAACACAAGAAGTAAGTACCAGTTCCAGGCTTGCTACTGATTTGAAGGAGGCCAGTCACTTGATCTTTCTGAGTATGTTTCCCCATGTGGAAAATGGAGATAATGGTGCTCTTGTGAGAAAGCAAAGATAAGATTTTATGATTTCAAATACAAAGTATGATAATACTCCCTCTGATAGTATTTGGTGCTTATCTACTCCTTACAATACTTGTTAGGAGTCACTTTAACATGGCAGAACATAGGGTAGGGGCAGTGTCAGAGAGGAACAGAGCAACATTGTAAAGGGACAACATGTTTGGAGGACAAATGGCTAAAACTCCCTGAAAAGGAGCTTTGTAAATAGGTAGAGGAAGCTTAGAAAGAATAGAAAGCTGAAGAACAGCAAAAGAATCTTTTGTGGGAAAGTAGATGCGAGGGTGCAGAATGATGCAGAAGAGGGTGAAGCTCTCTTGCTGAGTTTTGGGAAGCGACCTCAGGGAGACTTCCCACGCCATCCACCTTTTCATCCTTCTGGTCTAGGGAGACTGCACATGGAAAATGCGTTTACATTAAAGTACTCCTTAACTGCTGTTCAGTTTTTATATTTAAAAAAACTGAGCTATTTAAATGCAAAGGTAGAAGTCAGTAAACTATTTCAGATCAAACCCAAAAAGTGATTTTCTTGGTAGGGTCACTTCTAGTCTGACGTGGTTGTAGTTTCAGGAACAGTTTTCTCGGTTTACACAGGGCACTTAGCTAGAGGGAGGTGAAATGGGTGGGTGGTGGTGCTCATTTACACAAATGAAGCTAAAAATGATTTACCAAGATTTTTTTTCCCACTGAAATATTATCAAACAGACCAGAATCCTTGTGACAGCTGAAGAGAATTTTTTTTTAGTTACAAAGAATCTCAGGAATCAAATTAACATTGGAAGATCACTGGTTCTTGCACTGTAAAGCAGGTTTGCTCAAACCAGCCTGATCCTAAATATTTCCCAGGACGGCCTCTTAAAAATATAGATCTCTGCGTCTCAGCCCAGATCCACCAAAGCAGAATCCCCAAAGAAGCTAAAGTAATTGTTATGATCAGGCAAGTGTGAGAAACTCCAAGGTAAAGGGGACTGGATTGTTCTAAAGAGTTAGCTAATCAATCTACAATAGTCTGACATAATTCTATCTACTGAAGTGTGGTCCTTCCAAGCTGACCCAGAATATTTATGTTAGGGCTTTTTTATTTTTAGTTTTTTTCCTGCATAGAATTAAAGATTACATACAAAATAGAATAGTCCATTGCTTTTTCAGTTTTCCTTACCAATCAGCAAAGTCTAAGTTATTGCTCTAGAATCCCCTTTTATAATTTTTTCTGAGTACAGTTTATTTTTCATCAGTTATTTATTTTGAATTCATTTATAATTTATATCCTGCCTGTGTCCAAAGAACAGTTTGAGGATTGTATCTCAAATTGTCTTTTCAAGTAAAAATTGTCTTTTTTTCAAGGAAAAAAAGTTTAGAATCCCTGAGGCAACTGGAGGGGTCTCATCAGAAACATTCTTAAGGCACTGAGACTAAAATTCACGTCTCTCTCCCTTAAAACAGTGTTCTTTATGCTAAGCCACACATTTTAATTTATTTGGGAGACAAAGCAATACAAAGTAAGGCACAAATATGATGATATGATGCTCTGATAAAATTGTAAAAATGGTAGAAAGTTAGAGGGAGACTCAACAGGCACTCCCAACTAGCACATTAGGATCCTCTTTACATGGGAATCCTTTTCTGGTGGTATGTGGGCTGGTGAAAGCCAGCCCCATCTCTGACAGTACTCTTGGGGCTCTATCCTTACCATTTCCAGAAATAAAATTTTCAGGATTAATTTGATGTTTAGAAAACATAAGACACAACCTAAATTAGCATATGTGGGAGGGTGGGTTCAGGAGAAGATCCCAGAAAAATATACAGGAAAAAGCCCCAACTCACTGAGGAAGAAATAAAAAGTTATGCTATGGAATAACATGGAAAAGAACCAAGATTTTTAAGATCCTTAAGATTTTTATGATCCACTATTAAATAGGTTATAAAATGATAAAAATATTCTTTGCAGAAGTAAATCTACCATAAATGATCATTTGTGGCCATATTTTACTTTGACTAAATATTATCATCGTTGTTTTAAAAGATTTTTTGGTGTATTTTGTATCTGAGGGAAGTTTTGTCTATTTAATGTATTTTCTCCAAGGATATCTAACATTTTGCTCTCTTCCCTTCCTGATAGGCTGTGGCTTGTATATCTTGATTAATCATTTTTTTTTTTTTTTTGAAATAGAAAAAAAATAAATCCCTCAAAGAGAATTCAGCTTGTGTTGTGTATTGGTACTGGGTCCCAATGACGTTGGCAGAAACATGGTATTGTGACTCAATTGGATTCAGGTTACATGTATTCGGGACCTTTAAGCCGATGTCTTTCGGTAGATTCCTTTCCACCTCCGCTTTCCTTCATGAATAATCTCAATTCTGCACTCACACATCTTTATGTTTTAGGGGAGGCTCATAGAGGAGAAAGAGTCTCTTTCTGACCAGGGCTCACCTCTTTGCCAGGGATGCTATCTGCTCAGCACCGTCCTTCTGTGTGGAAGGGCTATGAGGGTGGAGTTTATTTTCTCACAAGTCTTTTTTTCTTCCCACTTTTTAAAGAGTCTAGCCACCCTTTAACAAAACATTTAAAATAGAAATCATACTGAATTTTCTCGCCTTTCAGTTTTAGCTCTTTTATCTACTAGCAGTGTGAATTGCTGGTAGCTTCTGAGTCCTAATTTCCTCATCTCTAAAATGAGGACATTACCCAGCATTTGCCATACAAGGAGGGGCTAATGATCTCAATACATCCAGGAGAGTTCCAGGCACATGGTCGGTGCTTTATAAATGGTAACTACTTTCATTCTGATAGAAATATTCTATTTTTATTGGTTATGATGCTGGGGACATAAGCAGAACTTAAAAGCCAATGTAAGGACTCTGGATGTGCCATGAAAAACTGTAGAAGAGTTTTGATCAGAAGTGTCATATAAACTGACTTCCTGCTGCTCTGTGGGGAATGGATGGTAGAGGAGACAACACTCTTCCAACATCCTCCCTCCTTTGCATTCCTATACAACATTATTAATACATCTCCTATTGCACTTTTCCTTTCTTACCTTGTTTTTCAATTATTCAATTCAAGTCTTAGTTCCACTATCTGGGAAAAACTCAGTCTGATTCATCTTTACCTCTCCCATAGTCTCAGCACAGGGCCTTGAACATAATAAGCCCTCCATGAGTATTTATTAAATGAATGAATCATGGAATGGATAATTCAAACTCTGCTTGAATACTTTCAATGACAAAAAGGGCATAGCTTCATAAAACAACCCATTCTGTTGTTACAAGTTTCTTCTAAGATGTTAAAAAAATGTTTTTAAATGGATATGAAATGGATGTTTCTTTTATTTTTACTTATTCAACTTTATTCTTTCATTTGCCTGTGGAAGAGCAGAGAAGAAATAAATTTTGTCTTCCAAAAGATATCCTTTAACTTATTGGTGACAGCAACTGTTTTCACAAATATTTTTATCTTTGTCATTCCCAAATTTTTCAATATCTTTAGACACAATTTTTTGTTCATTTGCTCTCCTCATCACATTTCTCAGTTTACACTTTAGTTTATCATAACCCCTTTAAAATAGGATGCCCAGAATTGAATACAGTATACCACATGGGGAATTCCCTGGTGGTGCAGTGGTTAAGAATCTGCCTGCCAGTGCAGGGGACAATGGGTTCCATTCCTGGTCTGGAAAGATCCCACATGCTGTGGAGCAACTAAGCCCATGTGCCACAGTTACTAAACCTGCGCTCTAGAGCCCACAAGCCACAACTATGGAGCCCATGTGTCACAACCACTGAAGCCCGTGCACCTAGAGCCTGTGCTCTGCAACAAGAGAAGCCACCGCAATGAGAAGCCTGCACACCGCAACGAAGAATAGCCCGCTTGCCACAACTAGAGAAAGCCCATGCGCAGCAACGAAGACCCAACACAGCCAAAAATAAATAAATAAATAAATAAAATATATACCACATGAATCTGAAGAGTCAGGGTATAATGAAGCTATTACTAAGTTTGGTGGAGAGTCATATGTGACTGCATGCTAAACATTTTTAATAGCTTCATCAGAATATTGGTTCATATTGCAATGTTTAATCAGATTATTAAGATGACTCAACTGGTTGGAAGTGATGACTGGGTACTTAAGACTCATTGCCCTGGGCTTGTCTGTGGTTCATGGAAGCAATTGAAATTGGTAGGGTAGAGTCAGGAAACATCTCATAGAGCCTTCTGATGGTGTGAGTTAAGATTAATCAATGAAAAAAAAAAATTAATCAATGAGTGCTAAATTGGTAATGAGCATTATCTTTCTAAATCACAGATATTTATTTAGCAGGGATCTTAATTCTCTTAATCCCCTATTTCCCAATTTAGGCTTTGTGAACCACTAAATATTAGATGGTTTGCACATCTAATGTAGTCCATGTCTTGAGCAGGAAATTTTAGAGAATAAGAAAGCTATTTGGAACAGAAAGTCCTTCTTCATAGCACATCTCATAGGTAGGTGTTAATTACACTTGTCTTCAGAGTTGGCCTGCATTATAGAATCACAAAGTTGGAGGTAATCTTAAAGACCACCTCCCAATCTATTTAGAAATTTCTTTTTTCAAGCTGTAGGAAATGAACCATAAGCATTAGACCTACTTCCATTGATTGGTTCAACACTACCTTAAAGGATGAAGAGAAAAGGATGAATAAAATCTGAATGTTATTTGTTGGAATGAAGCATGATTATTAATAAACTGCATGGCTTCCTTGCTTTGACCCGTATAGCATGCATTACCTTTACCTAACTTCATCTGTCTTCTTTTTATTTTTTCTTTGACCTGATACCTTCTACTCTTTTAAAATGCGCTTTTAGTTTCTATTTCTGTAAGTCATTTTGAATCTTTTTTGGAACAAGGTATGATATAATTCCACTGGTCATGAGGCTCAAAGGTAACAAGCTCTTACCCTTTCCAGGATAGAAAATAATGTTTGTAGCAGTGATCCATTAACCTAGAAATTTCTGGGTGGCCTAGAATCATTCTATTTCTTTTGCCTGTTCTAAGAGGAATAGCTCACACTGCTGATTCAGAAACAAGAATTACTAGAAGTTTGCTCATTTTGTCTCAATTCCATCTTGAGTGATAGTAAATCTGTTATTGTTTATGCTGAATTTGTTTTGATTGGTATGCTTTCGTTATAAATTAGTCACATCTCGTCATGGTCTCATTGACTAGATTCTTGAATATAATAGTCTCAAAAATGCATCTCCTAAGTCAATTTTTAGCCATATTAAACAAAAACAGGTTCCTGTGTAAAAACAAGTAAATTTTTGACAGCAAAGTTAAAATTCTCAGATATTTCTAATTCATTTGGTCTATTCACAATTAGAAATAGAATTTGTTATTGAGAAAATACATCCATGAAAAATAAAACTTTCTAAACAGAAATACGATTTTGATCCCCTAGTGCTTAGAAATAAACTGAAGGTATACTTCTTTTTTTTTTCAAGAATGTTGAATGAAAATTATTCTCTCAGTGAAAGTGGGGAACAAAAACTGTTGTTTAATAGCTAAACAAATAAAATTAAAAGCTTCTAGGTAGAATGAAGTGACTGTGGCCAACCAAGAATAGAATAAACAAATGAAAGGCAAAAATAATCTATTAAAGGCATCTGAGAACTGCTGAAACAACAGCAAGATCTGGAAGAGTTAATAATCCGGAGAAGGGATATTCTGCAGCTGGGTACATGTGTTAATTCTTGGTGTAGGCAAGAAGATGAATACACTGGTTATGTATCAAACAGAAAATTGATGGCAGAAAAACCAGCAGAGCTTCTGGAAGACCTGAAAACAGTGTGATAAAATTGGAGATTAAAGGAGCTTCAAACACAGGGCTGCTTCACTCTCAAGTTATTTACCAAATTTTGAAGCTAAATAGGGATACAGTCTAAAAGCGCAAGCAAAAAAACGCTAGAAAATAGAGCAGAATTTGTGTTAGTCTCTACTGCCAAGGAGACAATGATTAGAGTTTAAGACTTTCGGGGGAGAGAACACAGTAGGTGTATTTGGTAGCAGATTTAAAGGGCAGAAGACAAGATTAAGGAACTAAAAGACAGGTTATTAGGAACTAAGAGGACAGGTTATAAGAAATGTCATAAACTTAAACACACACACACACACACACACACACACACACACACACACAACCTAAAGTACATTAAAAATGAGCCTTAGATCCATGTGGACCACAGTGGAAAGTTCTAAAATACATGTATATTTGGAGTATCAAAAGAAGAGAGAAAGAGACAGAAGCAATATTAAAAGAGATAATGACAAATAATTTTTCCAAAATTGAAGAAAAACATCAACTCAAAGATTCAGTGTTTGTGAACCCCAAACAGATAAAAAAAATTAACTAGACACACAGTAATAAAATTGCTTAAAGCCAAAGAGAAGAAGAAAAGCAGGCTGAGTAAAAGACATCGGATCTTCAAAGAAGCAACAATAACAACAGAAAGAGGAGATAATGGAGTGACAACTTTAAAGCATTGAAAGAAAAACCAAACAAACAAAACTTTCAACCTAGAATTCTATCCCAGGGAAAATATCCTTAAAAATATTTTTTAGGAAACACGACCTGAGAAAATTAGTCATCAGTAGGCATGTCTTAAGAGAAATGTTAACAGCAGTTCTTTATGCAGAAAGACAATGATCTCAGATGGAAGCATGGAAATGGGAGGTATAACACAGGAGAGGAGAGGAGAGAACACAGGAGAGGATGAACAGATGGATGAATTGAATATTTTTTGTTCAAAATGTATTTAAAAATTATGTACAATTAAAATGCATGAGAGTAATAATACAAAAGACAGAAAGAGTAACTATAATTAACATGTTTAAGATAATAGCATTATGAGAAAAGAGGAAGAAAAAAGTTTGTAAACAGCCTTTGTGGAATTGAACTTGATTTTTTTTCCATGTTAATTACTTGGATAAACTTGAATAAATGTGAGTTTTTCCAGTACAGCACCATAAATATTTGGGTACCCATATTGCAATATCATTGCACAAAATGGTTATCATGATTTATGCTTGGTTATGCTGTCAGACATGTTCCACTAAAATTCTAAAAAGGAAAAAAGCCCTGGAAACAATTCCAGAATAAGCTATATATTATGAGTGTCATTAATAATGGTGAGAATGCAAAACTAATTGAGTTGAGAAGACATGGTTCTTTCCTTTTATGGTCAACGTGCAAAACTTTGTGGTGCCTCACCAGATAAACATTAAGCCCATTATTACACACATTAAAGATCAGAAATTTCTTCCTGCCCAGACATAAGCACCTGCAAGGGCAAGGCAAAGTCTTTGTGTTATTTATCAGTGGGAGACCCTCTCTTTACAGAACAGCTGCCTGACACAAAGTCCAAAATGTGGCTCCCTTGTGTTTTGAAAAAGATGATGTCTCCAGTGAAAGGACAGGCATACATTAATGGGAGTTTTGGCTGGGAGTTGCTCTGGCTGAATGACAGATCTTTACCGGTGAAAAATGGACCTACATAACCTGCTCTGTATCACAAACTCAGAAAACAGTGTTTGAGATGCATAGGTTGACAACCTGCCTAGTTCTTATTTCAGTTTCAGTGGAAAATATGACAGTCAAGGAAGTTCTGTTTTTATTGACCAAGTTGAGATTTTCCATCCTGCTATCCTCTCTTTCCTCCCTTTTTCCTTCCAAGGATAAATCTGTTTCCTTTCTTGGTGATTTATATTGCTACATGGTCTATAGTACTGCTTTACGGAGATATTTCTATGTATGTAAAGTTTTATTTTGACTATCTCAAGATGATAAATTGGCTCTCATGGCATTAAGAGGATTTAACTTAATGTCCAGAAAGACCTAGTCAGGTTGAGGATGAAGTTCGTGGATAGGAGTTTCAAAACCTATCTTTTAATCTAGTGCATTGAGCTCTTTTTTGAAGAAGCATTAAAGAAGTGTAAAGCTTTATTTATCATATTAATTTTGTTCATGATTTCTGATGTCTATTTTAAAAATAAGTACAGGGTGACCTCTATCAAGAGACATAAGATGTAAGCTTTTTTTATTTTTATTTTTTTATTTTTTGGCGGTACGCGGGCCTCTCACTGTTGTGGCCTCTCCCGTTGCAGAGCACAGGGTCCGGACGCGCAGGCTCAGCGGCCATGGCTCACGGGCCCAGCCGCTCCGCGGCATGTGGGATCCTCTCGGACCGGGGCACGAACCCGTGTCCCCTGCATCGGCAGGCGGCCTCTCAACCACTATGCCACCAGGGAAGCCCCAAGCTTATTTTTTTAGAACAGACTTCTAGACTTTTTTCTCAAACTTTTAATAACTGGTAGAATTCATAAATGCCATATATACCAATCTCTAAAGCTTAAATTACATGTATTTTGACTCTAGGGTTGTTAGATAAAATACAGAACACCCAGCTAAATTTGAATTTCAGATAAATAATGAATATTTTTTAGTATAAGTATGTCCCAAATATTATATTTTTATTTGTGAAATCTAGCAACTCTACTCTCTGACACTTTTTTAAAAAGATAGTCTGATTTAGAATCACTATGTTGTACACTTGAAACTAATATAATATTGTAAATCAACTATACCTCAATAAAACTTTTTTTAATTTAAGGAAAAATAAAATAGTCTGGGTGTCATTGGCTCAAGGACTATTAACTACAACCTAAAAATGAGACAGTTTTGTCTGCGTGTGATAAGACTTCAGCACCCTACACTAGTAGTTTATGGGGCCATCATAAAGAAAAATAGACCAGACTGTTTCTAAGGCAATTTGGTGCAAGATCCAGTTCTTCAGCATATGTGTATGTATATAGCTGCAGAGTTCAGGAAACTGGCTTCCATGTTAGCACATACCTTTTTCTTTCACACTTTAATGATAATGTTATTATTATTAAGAAGACAATCTAGTACACAGATTTTAGAACCAGTGAATCTGGGTTTAAACTCTAACTCGAACATATTGTAACAATATAGCTTTGGAAGAGTTACTTAACCTCTTTATGCTTCAGTTCCCTCCTGTTAAACAGTGGTAATAATGGTATCCACTTTGTAAGTTTGTTGTGAGGATTTAATATGTTAATGTATACAAGCTCACCAGCGTTCGACACATAGTCAGTGCTATACAAGTGCTAGTGGTTGATACTTTTTTCTTTTCTATGTGCAGTTAACATGTCAAGGTTTTTACAAATATTACATTTAATCTTCATGACAACCATCTGAAATTAATGTTCTTAATATATTTAATAATGTTATATAATTTGACTACATAATAGGGCCAGGATTCAAGCCCAGTGCTTTTAATCAATATGTTTTCCTGTAATACGTTGATTCTACACTCCCCCAGACACACACACACGTTCTTCCAGGATGAGTGGTTATTTTTGAGACGCATGTACTAGTGGCCAAACTAAATCTATATAACAAAGTCCATTTAATGGGAAACTGTTCAGTGATTCTGCTGCCTTTTTCTTCCTTTTGTCAAGGCTAGGTTCACGAAATCCCAGGACTACACAACCTACCTTTTACTTGTCTCATTGTTCTTATTTGTTGTATTAATCAAGTAATCACGTTTGCAAATGTGTTACTTTGAAAAGTGCTGAGACTTCTCTTGATTGTGAATGATCCTTAATAGTTCTTCACATTCGACTGGGGCCTCCTGTGGCTATGTGCCAATTTACTATCCCATCCATGGACACACACTCACAAGCATGAATGCATGAGCATGAGCACACATGCAGATATTAAACTTGTTCAATTTAGTGAGAAGCTGATTACAAATTATCTGATGATATCCTAGATTTCAAGACAACAACAAAAGAGAACTGTTCATTCACTTGTTGGATGGTGGAGTGAGGACAAATACAGAGAACACATTTTAGGAAATTCAGTGAACAGAAATATCGAATTGCGGGGAGTTACAGATCAGTCAAATGAAAGTAAAGGAAGTTATTAAAATTGTGCAACCACACTGAAGCCTGGTTTTAAAGGGGTATTTGATCAAAGAAACACATTGCAACAATAGGGAGTTTTGAAAATAGAACAATTAAAAAAAAAAACTTGAGTTTCTCAAAATACTGTGAGGAAGACATGTGATGTTTACTGATATTTCTTGAAGAATCATTTCTTATCTCCACTTCCTTAACCTTTTATAGATGTTTCTATTCCTCTCTCTCCCTAAAATCAACAGGACTGTCTCTTCCTTGCTCTGGATAAAAACTCCCCTCCCAACCTTCTCCCTGGCCCTTTAAGTCTCCTCTTCTCCCCATTTTATAGCCTCTACCCTCCTGTCTCTCCATACCCCTTCCAGAGAGTATGCATCACCATGGATAATCTCCAGTCCTCAGAGGACAGAAGAAGGTGAGAAACCATGCAGGCAAAAAGAAGATCCTCTTGGAGAAGGGGAGGAAAGAAAGGCCAGGAACATTGAAATACTCATTCTTCCTTCCTCTCCCCTCCTCTCCCCTCCCCTCTTTTCCTCTCCTCTCCTCCCCTCCCCTTCCCTTCTCTTCCCTTCCCTTTCCTTTGCTGTCACTTTTGAAACACTTTGAAGAAACATATATGGAAAAATTATTTCAAGCATTATTGTAGAAATGAAGTAAATACAATTTATATTTACCCATTCTACTAATGACATATTAGCTGAAACTATCAAAGTATAAGGTATTTATGATATTGATTCTTTTTCTTAATCTGTCTGTCTGCCCTTCCCTCTCATTTCTCTTTCTTTGTCTCTCTCTCTCTGTTACTCTCTCTCTCTCTCTCTCTCTCTCTCTCTCTCTCTCTCACACACACACACACACACACACACATACACACTGTTCTCTGGTTTATATTTGCAGCCAACCCATGCACCTAATTCATTTTGCACTGTGGATAACAGACAAATAATCTCCCAACCAGTTCTAACTTTTCATTCATAGGCATGTTGTCTGAAGAATAGTGTCAAATTGCTAAGTGTGACTGAGAGATGTGGCAAGAGGGGCAAGTATGTGATTTATAATGGGGTATTTTTTACAGTTTAAAATTAGTGATGCCCTGCAATAAAGATGTACAAAATAATCAAGAATATGGTCTCTATACTCTTGTGGTATACAAAAGCTTAATATTAGTAAATTAAGGTCTTAATGTTTGTAATGTGGGAAACAAGGAAAGCAAGTGGAGAAATTTTAATGGACAGAGAGGATTATAAAATACTAATATTAACAATAATTACCTTTTATTGAGTACTGATTTTACTAGAAACTTTGAAAATCTTTAAGCATACATTATCTAATTGAACTCTTGGATCAATACTGATAGAAGTATTGTTATCCGCATTTACAGAGGGAGGAGCTGAGGTTTACATGGATTAAGTAACTCCCTATCATCTATCATAGGGCTTGTAAATTGCAAAGATGGGATTCAAATCCATACCTACCTGATCTAATGTTGTGTTTTAAACTTTGTGATAAATGTGTGTATGTGTGTGTGTGTGTAATACACGTATACATATTTACATATATGCAAATATAAACAGTGATTGCCTCTGTAGGCAGTTTATGATTTCAGATAGAGAGAAGATGTTTAGGAGGTGGGGACAGATTTCATAAGGTTTTACAGTATGGGACAGATAGAGTATAATTGGTTACATAACTGTGTGTTTGGAGAACAGAAGATTAAAGAGTAAAAATAAGGCAACTGAACAGTGGATTCTGTCAGGTGTAGTAGTTCATCATTACCTTTGCTATCCTTTCCCTGGTGCCTTCTCTCTCAAGTTTCATCTACTTATTTCCTTCTCATCGATTCATACTTGAGTTGAATTTTCATTGATCTACTTTTTCTTTTTGCCCCTCTTGACATTTGACCTCAATGTTTTTTTTTTGTTTTTTTTTAAAGTCTTTATTGAATTTGTTACAATTCCTTCTGTTTTATGTTTCTGGTTTTTTGGCTGCAAGGCATATGGGATCCTAGCTCCCCTACCAGGGATCGAATCCACACCCCACCCCCCCAGCATTGGAAGGCAAAGTCTTAACCACTGGACCGCCAGGGAAGTCCCTGCCCTCAATAGTGAGTGTCCTCATTAACTACTGTCTCTGGCCATCAATGAATTGTGATTAAACAGAAGGATATGCACAGGAAAGTAAATGTTGTTTCACAGGTGGTCTCATAGAAGGGTTTGTGCAGAGTATCACAAAATTCCCAGGCAGTAAGGACTGGTGCCTGTGGTTTAATGAGCCTAAGATTCTCATTCTTGAAAGAACAGAATAAGGAACCAGGCTGGTCATGCTTTAACACAAACCTTGTATAACACCATTTGGTACCATGAATAATATCTGACTTTAGTTAGTCTCGGAAGCCTCTTATATGAACATCAAATAGCTAAATGTGTCCCTAAACTCCTGACATGAGGATTGGACTATAATTCTATATTCCACATTCTCTGCAGTTGGTGGGAAGTCCAGGGGCCAAAGCACTGCATGGAGAGTCAGACACATTGATTTAGGTTTTCAGCTCGGCACACTAGTAAATGATGTGGAATTGCTTGGGGCTCTGGTTTCCCACAGATAATAGGAATGCATCAGCATCATAGCACCTCACATTTGCTGAGTACCCAGAAGTCATATACGAGATGCAATGGGTTTTTACAGCATTTAGGCATGGTCACTAGCCTTCCAAATGTACTGTTTAGTGGGGAGACAAGACAGACGGCTAGAGAATTGGAGCACTGGAAATAGATATGCTGGAAGTTCCCATTGGCTGGAATCTTGTGAAGTGTTTGAGGGCAGGGATAATTTATAGTATTGCCACAAAATGCGCCCTATCTTATCTGCAGTAGAGGGCTCTCCTGGAGTCTGGAAAGTATCCTAATGATTACCCAGAACGTATCCAAAATAATGCTTTCAATAATGCTGCAAAATATTGTGTTATAAACATAATGGAACATCCAGTATAACAAGTATTGTTTTCTTACTTTCTCATGTCACAGCTAAAGGCATTGACAGAGAAGAATAAAAACTACATATCAATTCTACAATTCTGAGTCTTCCTTTATTCTATCTCTAGTGTACAGGCCAGCTTAGCAATAACAAAGTGAATTACACAGGGAGAAACAGGAGCTCTAGAACAAGGGCTGTCAAACCTCTGTGTGCATCAGCATCACTTGGAGGGCTTCACATACACAGCTCTCTGAACCTCACCCTCAGAGTTTCTGATCCTCTAGGCCTAGAGTCAGGGTTCATAATTTGCATTTCTGACAAGTTCCCAGGTGATGCTTATGCTGCTTCTCTGAGGACTACCCTTTGAGAACTACTATCTTAAAATACAGGAAGGAATAAAATGGAAACAATGTTTTCCTGCTGGAGTGTTCTTTTTTTGAAAAACAGTGGGTAAAGAAGAAGGACTAGGGACTTCCCTAGTGGCCCAGTGGTAAAGAATCCACCTTCCGGGCTTCCCTGGTGGCGCAGTGGTTGGGAGTCCGCCTGCCGATGCAGGGGACACGGGTTCGTGCCCCGGTCCGGGAAGATCCCACATGCCGCATAGCAGCTGGGCCCGTGAGACATGGCCGCTGGGCCTGCGCGTCCGGAGCCTGTGCTCCACAACGAGAGAGGCCACAGCAGTGAGAGGCCCGCGTACCGCAAAAACAAAAAGACAAAAAAAGAATCCACCTTCCAATGCAGGGGATGCAGGTTCGATCCATGATCGGGGAACTAAGATCCCACATGTCGTGGGGCAACTAAGCCCGCACGCCACAATTACTGAGCCCACGCACCTCATCTACAGAGCCCACGTGCTCTGGAGCCCACACCACAACAAAAGATCCCGCATGCTGCAATGAGGATTTTATTACTGCACCTAAGACCCGACGCAGCCAAAAAAATAAATAAAAATACATAAATATTTTTAAAAAGACTAAATGTCCACTTTATGAAAAGAATTTATCATTCTTTTAAAGCAATATTAACACTGTAGAAGAGACTTGGCAGCTCTGGTGGTAAGTTCTAAGCCAGAATTATTTCATTTGAAGATATCATCTGCTACTTGTGTTTACTTATTCTGAAGAAAGTGTTTCATTGTTTTCTTCTTTTCAACTGATTTTTACTATACTGCCATATTTTAAGGAAAATTATAGACATTGTGATATCCTACCTCCTAAATATTTCAGCATATATTTGTAAAAAATGAGAACGTTTGCCCATATAACCAAAATAGCATTATTATACCTAAGAAAGTTAACAATAATTATTTATTATTATTTAATACTTATTCTATATTCACATTTCTTAAAATTGTCCCTAAAATGTCCTTTTTAGTTGGTTTGTCCATAGCAGGATCTAATCCAGGATAACGGATTGCATTTGGGGGTTGTGTCATTTAAATCTTTTCAGTTTAGAAGAGTTTTTTTGTTTCATGACACTGACTTGACAGAAAGAAAGGGTCATTTGTTCTGTAGAATATTTCATTTTTTTGGATTTGTCTTGCATCCTTGTGGAGAGTCCCAATTAGATCACAGTAAATATTTTGGTAGCAGTATATACTAGCTGTACTCCATACTGCATTATGTCAGGGGACATATAATACCTGGTTTCCCATCATTTGCATTGCTCTGACTATTATGTTAATGCCTTCCTGACCATCCACTATGTTATTACGTTTGCTCCCTGCTGCCAGAAAATAATCTGTGTGCTGTTACTTTGGTACTACACAAATGTCTGATCCCTCCATATATTTACCTTACTGTTTTAATATCACTTGATAATTCTTGCCTAAATCAGTAATTTCACTAAAGTTTAGAAAGTGATAATTTATTAGTTCTATCACTCCTTCTATGTATATTATCTGGCATTCTGTTTAAAAATTAGAGCTTTTGTTTACAACTGAGGCTATTTAATCACCTTAAGATGTATTTCTACTGGGAAGCTCAGTCTTTCCCATAATTTACCAATTTTCAAAGTGAGGAACTGGTTTAATTAAATGTCTCAAACGTTGACAAGTCAGATAGTCTAGCTTTCTCTGTATAAGTATCGTTTAAGACACGTGATGTTCACAGATTAAATGTGGTTCAGTTGCCTACAATTATTCTGAAAATGTATTCGCATGACATGAGTAAGCTGTCAAGAAGCAACGAGCTGAAGACCAAAAGGACAACTCATTATGACAGGAAACAGGTGACTGAGCTGGCAAGGAATCTCAAGGCTTCAGATCTCCTTATTAGCCGTTTCTGGGTAAAGCATTCAAGGAATAGGCACCTAACCAGTGAAGCACTGACAAGAGAGAAGACACATACCATTTGCTTTGAGAGGTATTCATTCCAACGTGGCTAATCCAGGAAATTGTGGCCACTAATTTTTATTAGTAGAAATAGTCTTTTAAAAAGTCAGGGTAGTAAGAAAACTTTAAGGGGGATGTAATCTTTGCAGTGTGTTTGGTTTGAGCCTATTTTGGGAATGGTGATGGTGGAAGAAATGCTGTTCTTTATTGTATTTATAACCATGCTGAGCTTGCAAAGGGAAAACAGACTAAAGTCATTAGATGAATGCAACAAGGCAGTTAAATGTAAACATACGGGGAATCATTTACATGGAAGTCTTCAGCATTTTTTCTATCTCCTGGGGTTGATTTTTTTTTTTAAAAACCAACAACCAAAAAACCTAGCACTGAAGAATTAGAAACCATTTCCTGTTACCTTGGGTTGAAGTAAAAGTAAGTGCCCAATTATTTTGGTAAGACTGCTGGTGATAGTCACAGTCATAGGTTTTAACTATGTAGGTTCAAGTAGTGGAACTTCTAGCAGATGTTTTAGACTCATTTCACTTGGATGCTGTCATCCCTTCCTTTTGTTCAAGTCTCAGCTAAAGGGACATGAAATGTCTTTTATTTCTGTGCTCTGTATGGAGAAATTTACCATGATGGATTTGTTGATGTAAAAGATAGTCCTCCCCTTTCCTTCCCCTTTTGCTGGAGAGCCAGGTGTTATTCCCTGGAAAGCCACACAGAGCTCTGGACTGGGTGAGCTTTCAACAGCAAATGCCATTAGCTTGGGTCATATCCACCCTTACTAGGACCCGTGCCTCGGGACTTCTCCTGTTGGGTTAACCTTAAACCCAAGCCACGCTGTCATCTTTCGTCTGTTAATACTGTCACGTCCATTCTCTAGATCTGAAATGAGTTACTAGTCTTCCAGAAATGTGTGCAAAAGTAACATTCTGAAAATTTTCCAGGTTGAACTTTCTGGATGCACAAGTTTGTCCTTGTGTGGAAAGTTGCCAGTGTGTCAGAGTTGACAAAAAATAGTGTCTTGCAGAATAATAGTAAAGATAACGTAATTTCTCATTCTAGAAACGGTCAATGAATATTTACTGTGTATCATGAAGGAATAGCTCTCTTAAACCATTAAACATTGTATCTACTCTCTATTAATTGTCTTATTCAGAGATCATGACTCTTCAAAGCAATTAAGTCTATAACTAAAGATGGAATTATGTTTTTTCCCTGGTAGGTAGGGTCTTCAATTTAACCTTTATAGCATCCAAACAATAAGATAGCAAAGGATCCAAAATGCTTCTAAGTCTCAGCTTATTGCCAGTTTTATAGGCATTTGGAATGTTTGTTTGTTTCATACTTTAACATTTATTTATTTATAACAAAGAGCTTATTATAGTGCATAATTTCATAATAATTATCCATTGATATATGCAGCTCCTTGCTAAATTCAGTTCCAGGTGCATACTTTATCTTTTTTCACCCAAGGTTCAGAGTTGCCTTTGAGATAATTTATTGTTGGTTTAAAGACAAGAGAAAAAGAAAATGAGAGACACTGCATCTTTGTGGATCCTTTGGGTACAATAAACATTGTAATTAAATCAGCAATTCTGAGAACACTGAAGTTGTTTTAAGAACAATTTTTCTCCAGTGTATAGAAATATAACAATAAAAATGCCATCCACTGTAAGGCTTCTGAAATCAACTGGTTGTATCTTACAGCCAATGAAGTCTTCCACTGGAGATTTTAATGTGTTAGTTATGTCGACTTCAAAAGGAAATTTCTGTAGTGTGGAATGAAATATAATTTTAAGAATTTTAATTCTGTTTCGGTTCAGAACTAGAGGCAATGTAATTAGTATTCTCTGCATTGGCAAAAGTCTTTGAATTTAGATAGCCATGACTGTTAAAAATGAGAACGTTTAATTGTTTAATTGAGAGTTGGAGTTGCATAGAGTTTCTTGGGCAAAGGTTGTGATCCTGCTGCTTCATTAACAAAGGCAAAGTTTTAATATTTTCTAAACCTTGGGTAAAAAAACATATATTGTAAAGAAAAACATCATTTTATTATACTACATCGGTACAGAAAATTTGAGATCATTTGCGAGGTCCTAGATATGGGGAGGAATTAGTCATCAAATCTTTCAGACACTTCCAGGGATTGCAGAGCTCTTTATGTCTCCTATAAAGGTCTGCTCACCCTCATGCAGAGACAAGAAAATGCAGTGATGTCTGCCACAGAGGCAAACTCGCTGTCCCAGATGCCTTGCTTATGACTCTCCCAAAAGACTCACTCTGTTCCTGACTTTCCCCATTTCCTAGGACCTGGGCCACAAGAGGATATTTATTCTCTCCCTCTCCTACCTTTAGTCTGATCCTAGGAGAAGATGCTCAGTGTCCCTTATGTAGAAACAGATGGTGCTGCGCCCTAGATCTGCTGGAGCACAGCTCAGAGCCTCCACCTGGAGAAGACTTTATGGCCTCAGGACATGAGCCCAGCTCAAGGTGAAACATGCCTGAGAATCACAGAATTCCAGGCCTGGGAGGTTCTTTTAAGTTTAGGAATTTACCACCTTGCCCTCCCCACATTACTTTCCAGGTGTGTTTGTGCAGTCCACTTGAGTTCACAGAGCTCTGTTACATTTTTGAAACCACTGTGAGAAAATCTCTGAATCTCTCTTTAGTGTCCCCCCATTGCTCCTAACTGGAGAATTAGATGATTCTGAATATGTTTTTTGGCTCTGATATTTGGTGTTCCCATAATGCTGATGCCTTAGTCTCCTTCATGCCAGATTGGGTCAGTAAGACCCCATGGTGTTAATGAAACTGAGCAGGACCCTGTGGGGCTCCTGGGATGGGGCTTTTCCGTGTCCCCTGTTTCTTGTAGGGAACAAACTCCAGCCTCCATGACCTTCCCTGAGTTTCAAAGTGCAGATTCGAACAGTTGTTAATCCGGGAAGGGAAGGGATACAGAGTCAAGGGAGGAATAGCCAAGAAACAATAGTGCAGCCTTGGGGCAGCTCCTAGCTCTGCCTCAAAGGTTACACAATACAATGTCTTTAAGCCCTTTATAAAATTAAAAGCAGCAAATAGAAGATGTCAGCATTCTTCATACCAGAGAAGACCACCTGAGGCCAGGTTAAAGGAACCAGAGAAACTCATCAAGAAGATTACCTGAGATGAGATTAAAGGCCCTGCCCACACCCTAACCTTATCAGCAACCCCACCCTTGAACCATTGCCATAAAACTCTTCGTCAAACCCTCCTGGGTTGGGACACATAGTTTTCGAGAGCAGGAGCCTGCTGTGGCCCCCTTTGCCTGGCAAAGCAATAAACCTATTCTTTTCTACTTCACCCAAAACTCTGTCTCTGAGATTTGATTTTGGCATCATTGAGACATAGTCATTTATTCAACAGACATTTATAGAATGCCTAGTAGGTACCAGACACTGTTTTAGGTGCCAGAGAGACAGAAGTAAACAGAAAAAAAAAAACCCCAAAACCCTGCTCTCAAAGAACTCATGTTGTTCTTGGAGAGGAGAAGACATCTGAAAGGCAAAAAAAAAAAAAAAAAAAAAAAAAATTTTAAAGTTGGTCTGTTAGATGGTAATAAGTGCTATGGAAAAAAAAAAAATTAAAGTTCAGTAGGCAGGTTGCAACTTAAAATCGAGTGGTCAGGAAAGCCTTGCTGAGACCGTCATTTTGAATAATGACCTGAAGGAGGTGGAAGTGACCTGAGCTCAACAGACATTTCTGGAAAAAGCATGCCAAGTAGACGGTGCAGCAAGTGCAAAAGCCCCCAAGCCGCGATTTGAAGAATGGCAAGGAGGTGGGAAATAGCAACGGGACTGGTGTGGTCTTATACAGGCAACTATAATTATAACCTTGGCTTTCATCCATATTGAGCTTGGATATTTTTGAACAGAGAAGTGATGCACTCGCACTTACCATTTCAAGGAGGATTCTGGCTGCTGTGTCACATGTAGACCAGCAGGGGCCATGGGCAGAAGCAGGGAGTGCAGTTAAGAGAAAGCTTCCAGGAGGAGCTTCAAGATGGCGGAGGAGTAAGACGCGGAGATCACCTTTCTCCGCATAGATACATCAGGAATACATCTACACGTGGAACTCCTCGTATAGAACACCCACTGAATGCTGGCAGAAGACCTCAGACCTCCCAAAAGGCAAGAAACTCCCACGTACCTGGGTAGGGAAAAAGAAAAAAGAATAAACAGAGACAAAAGGATAGGGACGGGACCTGCACCAGTGGGAGGGAGCTGTGAAGGAGGAATGGTTTCCACACACTAGGAAAACCCTTCACGGGCGGAGACTGCGGGTGGCGGAGGGGGGAGGGGAGCTTGGGAGCAAAGGAGGAGAGCGCAGCCACGGGGGTGCGGAGGGCGAAGCGGAGAGATTCCCGCACAGAGGATTGCTGCCGACAAGCACTCACCAGCCCGAGAGGCTTGTCTGCTCACCGCGGGGCGGGTGGGGGCTGGGAGCTGAAGCTCTGGCTTCGGAGGTCGGATAGCAGGGAGACGACTGGGGTTGGCGGCGTGAACACAGCCTGAAGGGGTTAGTGCGCCACAGCTAGCCGGGAGGGAGTCCGGGAAAAAGCCTGGAACTGCCGAAGAGGAAAGAGACTTTTTCGTCCCTCTTTGTTTCCTCGTGCGCGAGGAGAAGGGATTAAGAGCGCTGCTTTTTAAAGGAGCTCCAGAGACTGGCGCGAGCCGCGGCTATCAGCGCGGACCCCAGAGACGGGCATGAGACGCTAAGGCTGCTGCTGCCGCCACCAAGAAGCCTGTGAGCAAACACGGGTCACTCTCCACATCACCCCTCCCGGGAGCCTGTGCAGCCCGCCATTGCCAGGCTCCTGTCATCCAGTGACAACTTCCCCGGGAACACACACGGCGCTCCTCAGGCTGGTGCAATGTCACGCAGGCCTCTGCCTCCGCAGGCTCGCCCCGCCCTCCCCCGCCTCCGGCCTGAGTAAGCCAGAGGCCCCGCATTAGCTGCTCCTTTAACCCCATCCTGTCTGAGCAAAGAACAGACGCCCTCACGCGACCTACACGCAGAGGCGGGGCCCAATCCAAAGCTGAGCCCCGGGAGCGGTGAGAACAAAGAAGAGAAAGGGAAATCTCTCCCAGCAGCCTCAGGAGCAGCGGATTAAAGCTCCACAATCACCTTGATATACCCTGCATCTGTGGAATACCTGAATAGACAACGAATCACCCCAAATTGAGGAGGTGGAGTTTGGGAGCAAAGATATATTATTTTTTCCCCTTTTTTTCTTTTTGTGAGTGTGTATGTGTATGCTTCTGTGTGCAATTTTGTCTGTATAGTTTTGCTTTCACCATTTATCCTAGGGTTCTGTCCATCCGTTTTTTTATTAGTTTTTACTTTAAAAATTTTTTTTCTTAATGATTATTTTTTATTTTAATAACTTTATTTTACTTTATTTTATTTGATCCTCCTTTCTTTCTTCCTTCCTTCCCTCCTTCCTCCCTCCCTCCCCCGCCTTCTTTCTTATTTTTTCTCCCTTTTATTCTGAGCCTTGTGGATGAAAGGCTCTTGGTACTGCAGCCAGGAGTAACTGCTGTGTCTCTGAGGTGGGAGAGCCAACTTCAGGACACTGGTCCACAAGACATCTCCCAGCACCATGTAATATCAAATGGCGAAAATCTCCCAGAGATCTCCATCTCAATGCCAAGACCCAGCTTCACTCAACGACCAGCAAGCTACAGTACTGGACACCCTATACCAAACAATTAGCAGTACAGGAACACAGCACCATCCATTAGCAGAGAGGCTGCTTAAAATCATAATAAGTCCACAGACACCCCAAAACACACCACCAGACATGGACCTGCCCACCAGAAAGATACGATCCAGCCTCATCCACCAGAACACAGGCACTAGTCCCCTCCACCAGGAAGCCTACACAACCCACTGAACCAACCTTAGCCACTGGGGACAGACACCAAAAACAACGGGAGCTACGAACCTGCAGCCTGCAAAAAGGAGACCCCAAACACAGTAAGATAAGCAAAATGAGAAGACAGAAAATCACACAGCAGATGAAGGAGCAAGGTAAAAACCCAACAGACCTAATAAATGAAGAGGAAATAGGGAGTCTACCTGAAAAAGAATTCAAAATAATGATAGTAAAGATGATCCAAAATCTTGGAAATAAAATAGAGAAAATACAAGAAACGTTTAACAAGGACCTAGAAGAACTAACGAGCAAACAAACAATGATGAACAACACAATAAATAAATTTAAAAATTCTCTAGAACGGATCAATAGCAGAATAACTGATGCAGAAGAACGGACAAGTGACCTGGAAGATAAAATAGTGGAAATAACTACTGCAGAGCAGAATAAAGAAAAAAGAATGAAAACAACTGAGGACTGAGAATGAAAACAACTGACAGTCCCAGAGACCTCTGAGACAACATTAAATGCATCAACATTCGAATTATAGGGGTCTCAGAAGAAAAAGAGAAAAAGAAAGGGACTGAGAAAATATTTGAAGAGATTATAGTTGAAAATTTCCCTAATATGGGAAAGGAAATAGTTAATCAAGTCCAGGAAGTAGAGAGTCCCATACAGGATAAATCCAAGGAGAAATACGCCAAGACACATATTATTCAAACTATCAAAAATTAAATACAAAGAAAACATATTAAAAGCAGCAAGGGAAAAACAACAAATAACACACAAGGGAATCCCCATAAGGTTAACAGCTGATCTTTCAGCAGAAACTCTGCAAGCCAGAAGGCACTGGCAGGAGGTATTTAAGGTGATGAAGGAGAAAAACCTACAACCAAGATTACTCTACCCAAGCAAGGATCTCATTCAGATTTGATGGAGAAATTAAAACCTTTACAGACAAGCAAAAGCTGAGAGAGTTCAGCACCACCAAACCAGCGTTACAACAAATGCTAAAGGAACTTCTCTAGGCAGGAAACACAAGAGAAGGAAAAGACCTACAATAACAAACCCAAAACAATTAAGAAAATGGGAATAGGAACATACATATCAATAATTAACTTAAATGTAAATGGATTAAATGCTCCTACCAAAAGACACAGACTGGCTGAATGGATACAAAAACAAGACCCGTATATATGCTGTCTACAAGAGACCCACTTCAGACCTAGGGACACATACAGACTGAAACTGAGGGGATGGAAACAGATATTCCACACAAATGGAAATCAAAAGAAAGCTGGAGTAGCAATTCTCATATCAGACAAGATAGACTTTAAAATAAAAACTATTACAAGTCTTCGAACAAACAAAAGCCCAGGACCAGATGGCTTCACAGGCGAATTCTATCAAACATTTAGAGAAGAGCTAACACCTATCCTTCTCAAACTCTTCCAAAATATAGCAGAGGGAGGAACACTCCCAAATTCATTCTACAAAGCCACCGTCACCCTGATACCAAAACCAGACAAAGATGTCACAAAGAAAGAAAACTACAGGCCAATATCACTGATGAACATAGATGCAAAAATTCTCAACAAAATACTAGCAAACAAAATCCAACAGCACATTAAAAGGATCATACACCATGAACAAGTGGGATTTTATTCCAGAAATGCAAGGATTCTTCAATATACGCAAATCAACCAATGTGATACACCATATTAAGAAATTGAAGGAGAAAAACCATATGATCATCTCAATAGATGCAGAGAAAGCTTTCGACGAAATTCAACACCCATTTATGATAAAAACCCTGCAGAAAGTAGGCATAGAGGGAACTTTCCTCAACATAATAAGGGCCGTATATGACAAACCCACAGCCAACATCATCCTCAATGGTGAAAAACTGAAACCGTTTCCACTAAGATTGGGAACAAGAAAAGGTTGCCCATTCTCACCACTATTATTCAACACAGTTTTGGAAGTTTTAGCCACAGCAATAAGAGAAGAAAAGGAAATAAAAGGAATCCAAATCGGAAAAGAAGAAGTAAAGCTGTCACTGTTTGCAGATGACATGATACTATACATAGAGAATCCTAAAGATGCTACCAGAAAACTACTAGAGCTAATCAATGAATTTGGTAAAGTAGCAGGATACAAAATTAATGCACAGAAATCTCTGGCATTCCTATACAATAATGATGAAAAATCTGAAAGTGAAATTAAGAAAACACTTCCATTTACCATTGCAACAGAAAGAATAAAATATCTAGGAATAAACCTACGTAAGGAGATAAAAGACCTGTATGCAGAAAATTATAAGACACTGATGAAAGAAATTAAAGATGATACAAATAGATGGAGAGATATACCATGTTCTTGGAGTGGAAGAATCAACATTGTGAAAATGACTCTACTACCCAAAGCAATCTACAGATTCAATGCAATCCCTATCAAACTACCACTGGCATTTTTCACAGAACTAGAACAAAAAATTTCACAGTTTGTATGGAAACACAGAGGACCCCGAATAGCCAAAGCAATCTTGAGAATGAAAAACGGAGCTGGAGGAATCAGGCTCCCTGATTTCAGACTATACTACAAAGCTACAGTAATCAAGACAGTATGGTACTGGCACAAAAACAGAAATATAGATCAATGGAACAGGATAGAAAGCCCAGAGATACACCCACGCACATATGGTCATCTTATCTTTGATAAAGGAGGCAGGAATGTACAGTGGAGAAAGGACAGCCTCTTCAATAAGTGGTGCTGGGAAAACTGGACAGGTACATGTAAAAGTATGAGATTAGATCACTCCCTAAGACCATACACAAAAGTAAACTCAAAATGGATTAAAGACCTAAATGTAAGACCAGAAACTATCAAACTCTTAGAGGAAAACATAGGCAGAACACTCTATGAATAAATCACAGCAAGATCCTTTTTGACCCACCTCCTAGAGAAATGGAAATAAAAACAAAAATAAACAAATGGGACCTAATGAAACTTAAAAGCTTTTGCACAGCAAAGGAAACCATAAACAAGACCAAAAGACAACCCTCATAATGGGAGAAAATATTTGCAAATGAAGCAACTGACAAAGGATTAATCTCCAGAATTTACAAGCAGCTCATGCAGCTCAGTAACAAAAAAACAAACAACCCAATCCAAAAAGGGGCAGAAGACCTAAATAGACATTTCTCCAAAGAAGATATACAGAGTGCCAACAAACACATGAAAGAATGCTCAACATCATTAATCATTAGAGAAATGCAAATCAAAACTACAATGAGATATCATCTCACACCAGTCAGAATGGCCATCATCAAAAAATCTAGAAACAATAAATGCTGGAGAGGGTGTGGAGAAAAGGGAACCCTCTTGCACTGTTGGTGAGAATGTAAATTGATACAGCCACTATGAAGAACAGTATGGAGGTTCCTTAAAAAAACTAAAAATAGAACTACCATATGACCCAGCAATCCCACTACTGGGCAGATACCCTGAGAAAACCATAATTCAGAAAGAGTCATGTACCACAATGTTCACTGCAGCTCTATTTACAATAATCAGGACATGGAAGCAACCTAAGTGTCCATCATTGGATGAATGGATAAAGAAGATGTGGCACATATATACAGTGGAATATTCCTCAGCCATAAAAAGAAACGAAATTGAGTTATTTGTAGTGAGGTGGATGGACCTAGCATCTGTCATACAGAGTGCGGTAAGTCAGAAAGAGAAAAACAAATCCCATATGCTAACACATATATATGGAATCTAAGAAAAAAAAAAAAAGGTCATGAAGGACCTAGGGGCAAGATGGGAATAAAGACACAGACCTACTAGAGAATGGACTTGAGAATATGGGGAGGGGGAAGGGTAAGCTGTGACAAAGTGAGAGAGTGGCATGGACATATATACACTACCAAACGTAAAATAGATAGCTAGTGGGAAACAGCCGCATAGCACAGGGAGATCAGCTCGGTGCTTTGTGACCGCCTGGAGGGGTGGGATAGGGAGGGTGGGAGGGAGGGAGACGCAAGAGGGAGGAGATATGGGGACATGTGTATATGTATAACTGATTCACTTGTTATAAAGCAGAAACTAACACACGTTTGTAAAGCAATTAGACTCCGATAAAGATGTTAAAAAAAAAAAAAGAAAAGAGGAAGCTACCAGTAATAACACAGGTTGGATGTGCAGGGGGAAGTGGGAGCTTAGAGCAGGCTGGAAACAGCAGAGCGGTTGAGAACTGTTCCGGTTCTTAATACATTTTTAAAGTAGTACAAATACAGTCTGCTAAAGGATTAGATGTAGGATGTGAGAGAAAAAGAGGACTCAAAGGTGACTGCAAGGGTTTTGTCCTGAGCAACTGGAAGAACGGAACTATGGCTTACTGAGGCAGAGAAAGACCTGGGTCAAAATCCGTGTCTTCCGGTTACTCAGAGTGTGACTTTGGATACGCATCTTAACAACTCTGTGCCCCACAGCCTTGGTTCCGCTTATAAAATGGAATAAACTTACCAACTTAGAGGCTGATATAAGAATTATAGATAATGTATTTAAAGCTTTTGCATGGTGCCTGACACTGGTGGGTACTCAGTACTAACTGGAACTCTTATCATGATCGTTCCTTAGGAATAAAAGAACAAGTCTGGATTTCCCCCCATGATAGTCCTTCAGATAGTTGGAGATAACTCAGTGTTTCCTCTGAGTCTTCACAGAATGAATTCCATTGTCTCTCCTTGTGGGCATTGGCTGGATTTTCTGACTTTCCTTGCTGCAGGTAGGTCTGAACCACTCTCCTGGTTTATAAAAGGAATGAGAGAGGTTTAAGAAAAGGACTTCATACATCTTTCAATGGTGAGCTAAATGATCAGAAATCCACGTGTGAGCAGTCTGTATTCCCCCTTCTCTCTCTCCCCATAACATTTGTGAATGGAAAAGCTTTACTTTGGATGTAGTTGACATAAACATGAATCAGAATAATCGGAGTCATTATTTATGTGTATTTTCTTTTTGTCGTAAACCTTCATTGTATCTCAGGGCTGTAATGCAATTTTAGTGCAACCAAACTTAACACCTCCAAGTTATAAAATCAATTCTATCCAGCCACAATTATTGATATAATTACTTGTAGTTCCGAGCATGCCTCGGTGGCTGTCATTTACAAAAGACTGGTGGCTGGTCTGGTCCCTCAGTCCTGCAAGCTGGCTACATGGGCAAAAAGTTCTAGAAAGGATGAAAACATCAGATGAACTCTATTTGACTAGGAACCATGCGTCAAAAGCCATATGGTTGGAGCAAAAGCCTGAATACAAAAGGAAATATGGGAGAATGTACAAAATCAGACTATGTCTTTGGTCCTCATTCTTTTTTTTTAAGCTAAAATTTATGGGCCTGGACTAAATAGTTTCTTAAATTCTATATCACATTAATACTTTTTGTTCTGTTTCCTTCCTTCTGGTGCCGTCTCAAAAGACAGTAAAAATAAATGTTAACATTCCACTTGCCATGGTGGAGATTATAGCCTTCTGAAAACTTTTCATAGATAATCAAGCTTCATGGGTTACACTACAGTCAGCACACAGGCAGGGTCCAAATCTTAATCTCTGTTGGCAAAGCAAAGCAAGGAATTTAAACCAACATATGGAGAAGACAACACAGAGATTCTTTGATACAAGTTGGATTCTCACAGTCATCTATAACCTCAATGTTCCTTATCCAGAAAAAAAAATCTTTACTAATTTATCTAAACAATTAAATAAACCTGATGAGGCTTCTAAGTCACTTAGCACAATGCCTGGAATATAGCACACATCCAACAGGTGCTTTTTCTAATAGTAATAATGGTCATATTTTAATTTTTTATGTGTCTTTCCAGTGCAGTGCTGCTCTATATTCACTGAGATTGGCCAGTCTATTAGACTCCTCAAAATGTACAACACTGACTTAACTTGTTAATAACCTGGAACTTCACACCTGCTCCCAGCAGTCCCCAAGAGGCCCTGTGAAGTAGAAACACAGCTGAAATGGCCCAGGGATTGCTGGCTGATTTTAAAGTCCTCAGCTTTCATGTTGGTCACACATGTGTTCACACTCCCAAATGAAACATGTCTTTGCAAAAGCAAAGAAGGTGAGTGAAGCTGGCAGCTTGCTTCGTAGATGCTTTTATGCTTTTCACCTCCTCCCCACACTAATTTTTATTTAAATCAAGAAAAGTATACATTTGTGACTCTCCTGTATATTAGCAGTGAAATGTGGAGTGTGTAACCAGCAATTTCAAGTGAGTCTAGGGGTGGCTTGGTAGTAAAGGTTTGGCTTGAATGCTGGGAGCAGCCATGTGCACACATCCAGCCTGTGTATACTCTGGGTACGTGCCCTTGGTGCCTGTTTGCTGGCTCACAGGCTTCCTCTTGGTGCTGCTTTTCTGATGGGGTGAATTAAGGTTTATGTCTATCACTAAGAATTTTTCTCTCACTTCTCTGTATTTAAAATTTTTCTCTCAGTAAAAACAGATACGCTTTATGGCCTATACATAAGCCCTTAAAGTTATATTCTAAAAAGACTCCAGAAGAATCTGTAGTAATATTCTAAAGTAACTCCTGGAAATTAAAAGAATATAAACTAATCATACTACTAATTTTTTATTTTATGTTTTCTTATTGTATGTGAATATAGAAATACATATAAAATATATATGTATTAATGCACTTGTGTATATATGTATGTAATCTTTGTTCCCCAGGAAGTGGCTAGGACTCGTTTTCAATTTTCATTTTATTTTCTTGTTGTGATGACCACAGATCTCTGTTTTCCCACCAGAATGTAAAATTCGCAATGAAGGAACTTGTCCATTCATTCTGTGCTGTATCTCCAGTGTCTATAAAAACATCTGTTAAATACCGTACTGAGTATAGAAAAAACTTAAATATTAGACACCCAACAAGCATACAATAAAGAATAACTGCTTTTAAAGGACAATAGAGACAACTGTACAGTGTTCTTAAATTTGAATGTGCATTAGAAAAAGAACTAGGAGTTTATCAAAAACTCATATTCTTAGTAGATAGTCAGAGATTTCAGTTCAATATGGGGTAGAGCCTAGGACGTGATCAAGCAACCTTCCCCCATCTCCCACCCACACCTTTGCACAAATGATTCTGAGACAGGCAAGTCCCTTGAACCACACTTTGAGAAACACTGCCTCAGAATCTGCTTTTTATTTACACAGCCTGAATAACTAATACTCTAAACTTAGTGGCTTATTTCTGTCCCCGTTCCACTTTGTGCTAACTTTCCTCACCCAAAGTACATCAATGCTTCCTAAATTCCTTTTAGCCTTTGTTCACCTCTTTATCCCCTAGATTAGAACCACAAGGGTTTGGCCACCAATCAAAAAGAGTGTCCCATCTATTGACAGAAGATTAAGAGGTGTTGGGGCCGACTGACATCAGGAAATGAGACCAGGAAAAAATGTGATTGCCTAGGTTTGGGAGAGAAAGAGAACAAGTGAATCTGCCTGGAAACAGCAAAGAGAGAGGAAATGAGATTTGAATTAAGAGCAGAAGGGGACAGGAATTGGTGGAAAAGGACTGTGTGGAAAAGCACCTGGACTGTGTGCTTAAGACAGGCACTCAAGAGGATCTAGTGACAGAAACAACGAAAGGAGAAGCTACCAGCGTAGGTGTTTCCAGTCAATGCCAAAACTGAAGCTGTGCCTTGAGCTTAGGGCGTTTTTTCTGGGATTCAGCCAGAAAGGATCTGGCTTCCCCACGGAACTGGGAATAAGGAAAATAGCTGGGCTAGTTTGTGTATGAAACAGGTTGGAACTAAAAAACAGGTTTGTGCATTGTAATTTGCCAAGTTGGACCCTATGACTAAGTTTGGTAGTTGTAAGTGATCTGCCTGTGGGCTCTTTAGGCTCTGAAATCTTTTACTCTCTAGAAGAGAACTGTTTTTATTTTATTTTTATTTATTTTAAAATATCAGGCTGACAACAGAAGAAGGTATGGACCAGGAGCATGGACGCAACATTGCTGGAGGCAAGATTGTGATTGGAAGGTTGCCTTATAAAAAGAAAAACTTAATCTCCTTTGACATTGGGAGTGAAACCGATAAGTAGCAAGCAGGGAGGTTTTGTAGGTGCACTTCTGGTGCTTTAGCACATAGCTGTCAAGAAGTGCTAATTGAGAAGCTGAATGGATGACTGGTGACTTCAGGACACCCTTGCCTAGAGCAGTGGGTGGGTATACAAGATCATTTTTCAAAATGCACTTATATTTTCTGCTCATTCCATTCACAACTTAAATATTACAGATGATTCCACTAACTAGCTGTGTGAAAACTTGCTTAAGAAATTTAATACTTTTAAATTTTGCTTTTCTTTTCTCATTTAAGAGGAAAGCATATTGCCTTTACAATGGGTAGAAAGTAACATCCATTCCAAAATTACAAGGATACATTCTGGCTCTAGAATTCAATGTCCAGATTCTAAAAATAAATGAAAGTCACTTGTTACCAAAAACATTTATTGCATAGTATGTAAGACATGATGGCTAAGCTTTCTTGCCCTCAAGCGTTTACAGTCAAGTAAAAACAAGATAAATCCCAAATTTTGTCATGGCACTAGTCTAGAAGCAAGAATTAAATTTATTTTGCATAACATTTTAATAAGAAAAAAGGAGAAAAGCTATTGGACTAGGTTACTAAATAAGGAACTGGCAAAACACATGGAATGAATGAGCATGTTTCCACTGGACACACGTATAAGAAAGAACAAACACAAACAAACACAAAACAAGGCTCCAAACAAGTGCACATCTGTGCAGCTTGAGCATTGAAAACAACCATCAGTATCCTAGAGGGAGTTAAATACATTCAGCTCCTTCCTTATACTTGGTTTCAAGTAGAATCTCTCTTCATTTATTGTACAAATGATTAGTGTTTTCTGCTTGGCATTGTGTTAGTGGGAGAAGGAAGATAGATTAGACAGGATTCCTCCTTTCAAGGAGCTCAAACCTAGCTGTATTGTGAGGTAAAAAGCTCGAGGGGCTTTACAGAGGTTCAGGTAAGATGTGTGGGAGCTCATAGGGAAGTCTGGATGGCTTCAGGGAAAAGGTAGGGGATTTGGACTGGACCTGTGGACAGATGCAAGTGGACAATCAGAGTTTGGAGAGCTGGCATGTGTTCTAAATAGAGAGATTCTAGTAGGATGACAATGGAACAGAAAATAAGTCATATTTGGGGCTAACCAATGAGTAATCTTGTTGGCTTGGACTAAATGGATCTAAGAAAAGGCACAATTCAAAAGAAAAGTTGAGGAAATATTTAAATAAATAAAATGAGTGATGAACAACATTTGATTATTTACTTAGTCTAGTGACTTGATGAGCAGAAGAACCAGGGTAAGGAACACATTGAAGAGGATTTTGTAAAATGATTGCCGAGATTTTCTCTGTAGAGTGGCAATTGCAAACTCGACTGTCCAGGAGAGTCTGGTAAGTGATGCCAATGAGTGAGCTAAGCCAGGAGTAGGAAAAGCAGCAACTCAAGGGAGATTATCAATGACAGCAGACTCATGGTCTGCATGTCAGGATGTGACAGGGACTGGGCTTAAAAGTGGCCAAATGGATGGAACACATTACTTCTGAAAAGGGCAGCTGCTACTCAGCTCCAGACACTTGTTGCCTTGTGGAAACTGAGGCCCAGTAGGGCCAAATGTTCAAGAGACATTACAAGCTCATATTTTATGTTGGCAGTGAATTCAAATTAAAAACAAAACAAAATAAAAAATAGTGGACCTCAGCATTGTGTGGGTCACACAAAATAGGTCTGCAGGCAGTCAGTTTAAGGCCTCTGATGATTGCTTAGGAGTCCTTAAGAAAGGTGGAATAGGGAAAAGCCTTCCATTTTAAAAGAAGTCAAAGCATCACACTGCTAGGAATAGCAAAGAGCCGTGTGGAAAACCCACAGCTTGTTTGATTATTTGTTCAGTGTCTGTCTCAGTAGACTGTAAATACCCTGAGAGTGGAGAGCCTCCCTGTTTTTCTCCTCAACACCCAGCATAGTGCCTAACATAGCATGGGCATGAAATAAATATTTATTGAGTAGACATTATTCTTAGAAATGTATTCTTAAGGCTAATGAGAAGTCCTAGATTCTGTTTTTTTCTTTTTTTTAAAATTAATTAATTAATTAATTTATTTTTGGCTGCGTTAGGTCTTTGTTGCGCGGGCTTTCTCTAGTTGCAGTGAGTGGAGGCTACTCTTCGTTGCAGTGCGCGGGCTTCTCATTGCAGTGGCTTCTCTTGTGGAGCACGGGCTCTAGGCACGCGGGCTTCAGTAGTTGTGGCACGCAGGCTCAGTAGTTGTGGCTCGTGGGCTCTAGAATGCAGGCTCAGTAGTTGTGACTTGTGGGCTTAGTTGTTCCGCAGCATGTGGGATCTTCCCGGACCAGGGCTCGAACCCGTGTCCCCTGCATTGGCAGGCGGATTCTTAACCACTGTGCCACCAGGGAAGCCTCTCTGGTTTCTTCTTTACTTTAGATGAGGGAGAAGTATATTGATGTCTGAATAATTAATGACTTGTAATTTTATCATATCAATATCTTATTAATACATATCCTTTTTATTTTCATCAGAATCTGTTCATATACATTATTACAAAACTATTAAAATGTATAGCCTATGTGAAATCCATGAAATAACTGTGATCATGACGTTCCTCTAATCAAAATGCTTCAATGACTTCCCATCCCCTACTAAAGAAAGTCTAAATTCAACATGATCCAAATTTACTTATATGATCTGGCTCTTGAATGTTTCTATGTCTATCTTTTCTTTCTGTTTCCCAGTCTTCGGATAGTGAGTAGGTGAGTGGTTCCTGGTTGCCGAGAGCTATTTCAGAGAATAATTTTTAGGGGATATATGTTCATATTTGATAGTAGTCAAAGAAAAGACAATGAACCCTAGTACCTAGGATATATTACCAGTTGTCAAAAGAATCACGTGAAATTGGGCAAAGGCTCATGATAGGGTTTAAGGCCACTGCCCTTGGTACCTAGGTATCACTGGCATTCCAAACTTGAGTTGTGCTTAGTTTCCCTTTATAGGTATAGGACCTAATAAATAAGGACACACATTATTTTTAAAAGGTTTCATAATATCCAGAGTTTGTGTGGACAAACACTTTTTTCTGGTTTTCTGGTTAAATATTCTAATATGTTCGTAAATGCTTGTAGGCATTATATAGGCAATATTCACAGAATGAGAGAATGGCTGCAAACTTTATAGGATAAAAGTATCTTTTATTTTCTAGATGTTCTTTATCCATTTTATTCTGTGTCTTAAGGTAGTATTTCTCAAAGTACAGACTAAGGAACAATTATATTAAAATAACCTAGAATGTTTGTTGAAAGCAGGTTTCTGGAACATACCATAGGTGTATATTGAAAGTAAATATCTTGGGGAAAGGCTCAGGATTCTGCATTTTTTAAATTAATTTATTTTTTTGCAATACGTGGGCTTCTTACTGCTGTGGCCTCTCCCGTTGCGGAGCACAGTCTCCGGACGCGCAGGCTCAGCAGCCATGGCTCACGGGCCCAGCCGCTCTGCAGCATGTGGGATCTTCCCAGACCGGGGCATGAACCCGTGTCCCCTGCATTGGCAGGCAGACTCTCAACCACTGCACCACCAGGGAAGCCTGATTCTGCATTTTTATAAAGTGTCTCAAGAGATCTTGATGCCTATGAAATTTAAGAACAATTCTTTGAGGGTATGTGGTCAACCAAAAGTGGCACCATTTATTATCGGTGGGTGGTCCCCCTCTCTTTCTCTGTCCTAGTGTGGAGCCAGCTCCACAAAAATGCTACCCCCTGGAAGTTTGGCTGGGGAATATCTGTGCAAACACCTGCGTACCAGATGGGCACATCTGTACAGCTTGTACTGCTGATCCAACTTCGGTACATGTCATGCACCACTTGCTTAATTCAGAGTGACTGGAAAAGCTGATGAGGATTTCACACAGAAGTCTTCAGCACATCAGAGTCATTTTCTTTTTTTGGTTCTTTTCTTTTTTTTTTTTTCTTCTCTATTTACCTTGATTTGTGGTCTTTTTCTTTTTCCTGAACAAGAATTGCAGGGATTGAATACCCAAAAGTAAACAACTCATCTAGCTGAAGGCATTGCTTTGTGAATACAAGTCACTTAATGCAGAAAGCCTCAAGCTGGTGGTATTGCTATTTGCAAGGATAGACTTGTTTTTTAAATAGATCCAGTTTTCCATTAAAACCATCTAACAGTTTAAGGTTATCAATTACTAAGTGTAAAAGTATGCATAGTTGTACTAAAATAGGAACTGAAGACAAAAGAATTATAATTTTTTTTTTCTTTCTTTCTTTTTTCTCTAATGCAAGTGACCTAAATATCAAATAGATGGTTAATCTCAACCACCACAATGAGATACCAGGATAAGGTCACACAGTATTCTTTTAGGCAGTCAAGCATAGCGTATATCTAGCTTTCTTTACTTTTTCTTTTTTTTTTTCACCTATACTTTTCCCTCTTACATTCTTTTTCCCACTGCTAGATCTAGACAGAAGGATGCTACATTGAAAGATGGAAGGAAATAGTAACAGTTTATTGATGGAATCACAGAGAGCTAGGAAGCACTCTATTAGAAATGGTTTAGAAGTCATAGATCATGGGAAGGGGAACTGGGTTCATGTTGTTTAGCTCTAAAGAAAACGCTGCCTACTGGTTGAACACAAAGGGAAATAAGTTTCTACAAGATTTTTTAAAAAGGCCATCATAAAACATTGTGACAATTAACAAATGATTACAGCAGCACACAGGAATGGCAGACGGGTTTTGTATGGTGTTTGACCAGGGAAGTCACCAGGGAGTATTTTTCTCTGTCTTAGAAAAAGTCTCCTGGAACATGTACAAGCCAAGCTTGAATCTCCATGATGGGGAAGGAGCTGATGGGAAGAGGGGGAAACAGGAAGGGGATAGAACCCTGGCTTTGTCATCACACTGCATTTCTGCTTTCAGTGCTAGGAGCATGCTTTCATGGCTTTCAACATACAAATGCCATTGGGATCTATAAGTCAATCATAGGCTCTTGTTTTGTTCTTTCTTGTATTACAGAAAGTTCTGGAGTCCTTGGAGGAGATAATGATCTCCAAGGTGACAAATCAGAATCCAAAGTTCTGGAATACCTGTCATTCTTGAATAAAAATGAAATGAACTTGAACTATCTTGTGGAATTACTGTTTTATGTAATCCAAAGCAGGGAAAGTAGTCATGCATAATACATGAACAAATGGGTGTGGCCATTTTTCCGATAGACTTTTATCTACAAAAACAGTTGGCAGTCAGATTTGGCCCACAGGCTGTGGATCTGGCCCCTGTCACATGGTAGAGAGAAGCAGTTACTTTGGACCCTCGTCCCCAATCCAATATCAATCAGGTAGTTCCACTGCATTTGCAACGGCTCAGTGATTCTATCAATGATCTAGCACAGAAATAGAGAATGAGCTTTATCTCATCTGTCACTTTCAAACGACTGGTAGAGAATGAATATAACTGTGTTCAGAAGGATTCTGAGATTGTGCCTGGGCTAAGCAGAAAAATATGTCATAATCAATTAGCAATGTTTAAAATAGGCACCAAGGGGGATATAGTAGCGCATACATCACATTTTTGTCATTTTTGCTTTAGAATACAGCACCAGCATGGCCTGATCTTGCTTCATACATTGAAAAATTTCCACTCAAAGGCCTAGAAAGATTTTTCTAGCTTGATCATTTTCAAGATCCTAACAAAGATCCAAAGTCGGCTAAGATGTCACCCAATGCAATTGCTCATTTTTTTCAATTGTTTTTTTTTTTTAAGTTTAGTACAGAAATGATAAGATCACTTAAAATATTTTATCAAGTGGAATTAATCAGAATTTTGGAGATAATCCATCTTACAAAATACTCAAATGAGATACCTATTACTTTTTGTTATACTGGAATGGAATGGCAATGTAGTATTGTATTTTTTAAAAGACTTCTTTTAGCTCTCAGTGATTTTGCACATATTTTACCTATGATGTACTCTTACTAACCTTTCTAACTTGTTTTTTTCCTTTCCTGGAGAAGGTCATAGACATTTTGAAAGCTACCAGGAGGAGAGATGATACCAAGTTGGCTGTTGTAGAATCCTCCCTATAGATGAGCAAGCACCACCTGCAGCTGTGCTATAAAACAAATGGTGCTTCCTGAAAACATAATCATTGGGAGGCAGTCGGCAGCTGTTAAAATTGAATCACCATTGCTCAGTCCAAAGGGAAGGAAATTTTAACCATTAGTCTCTCTAAATTGATATTTAAATACCCTCAAAAAGAAGAAAAATATGAAATTTCTCTTCAGAACGACTTATGTGCCATATCCAAAGTTTCACAAGACAGGTTTATTGAAGTCTCAACAGTAGCTGTGTGAGCAGAGTGAGAGAAATAAATCCATGGTTCCTTTTAGTTGAAGTTTGGCTTTAACCAGCTCTATTATCAGTTATTTTACTACCCTTTTCTAAAGGAGCAAATAAGGTTTTAAAAAATATATTAAAAATATTTTTGAACACTGTCTTATGATTTAGATTGGAATGTTTTTTTCTTACCAGAGAATGAGATGTGACAAAATGGAAAAAAGAATGGAGAGAGAAAAGAAAGAAAGAGAAAACAGAGAAAAGAAGGCTGAGACAGCAGTTCTTATCCTAGGCTGGCTTCAGGGAGAATTTATAAATTACCTGAAATTGGATGCAAAATTTTACATTTGTATTTATATGTACACATGCACTCAAGTGAAGTATATTTTGGGGATGAGTATTAGCCCTTCAATTGAAAATCACTGTTCTACAGATTGAATCCTTATCCAGACAGGGTAGCCTGAATAAGTTCTGGAATGGCCAAGTCCAGCCCGAGGCCTAGGAAAGAGTAGTGGCCAAGGGAAAACAGATGTTAACTAAGGAAAATATTATGTACTTCACAAGTTTGCCCAGAGGTGGCCCTGATCCTAAATACATGATGACCAGTCCTGGAACCAAGGAGGAACCATCGTAGTCAAGGCAGGCTTTTTTTTGGAATCAGTGACATATGACTACTTCCCTCTTTCTCTCCGTTAAGAGAACAGCTGGTGCACCCTGGAGAGGCCCTGACAGTGAATGATAGCCCAAGGACAAGGGACCAGCTGAAAGCCAGCTTGGCTGCAAATTAGAGTATAATGGCAGAGTGGTTTCTGCTGTGAAGCGATTTGCATCAGAGCCCACTGACAATGCATGTTCTGTAGGGCAGGCATTTGCAAGAGAAGGAATTCATAAATGCTGCATTTCTAAATAATTTAGAAGAAGATACATCAAAGGAAGAGGAGCAGACAAGATAGGGAATTTATAGTATCCGTTTTTAGGTTATATTATATGAACACTCATTTTGCACCCAAAGAAGTATATCTATATCAAATTTACCTCCATGTACTTACTTGCTAGTTGCCCCCCCTTCTGTACTCTCACAGTACATAACTCATAATTCTATTATAGAACTATATAAATGCAGTTCTTAGACATATATTTCATTAAATTGTGCGTTTATAATGCTTAGGTATGTTTTCCCAAAGGTCAGATTACTGTGGTTATCACATCAACACTCCAGCATTCTAAGAATCTCGTGTGTGTGTGTGTGTGTGTGTGTGTGTGTGTGTAATAAAATCTTTAATTGTTTTAGGAAATGCACAAATGGCTGAACCTTGTGGAAGAACTCTGATAATGTAAAACATCAGAGATCAAATAAAAGCTAAATGAAATTCTGTGATAATGGAGACAGAAAATGCTGAGGTAAGGAAGCAGTTGGAAAGGGGAACAAGAGAGAAACACGGTAAGATTCATGAAATAGTACTAATTATCAACATGGAGGAGCATAACATATTTCTGTGTTATAGCTATCAGGAAGCTAATCCATTAAATTGGACATAAGATAAACATCAAATAAACAGTATTATTTTATTAATGTAACTATGAAAATCTGCTAGAATGGCATATAGATACATGGTAATTTATGACAGTTGATAGGCTGAGTTTGTATTTTCCATCTGATGCTGATTTTCATGGGGGCAGAGACTGTATCTTACTCCTTTTCTAATCTCCAGTACTTAGTTCAACACTTATCACACAGAAAGCAATGAAGAATTACTGGTTTAAAAAAACAAATGTCTGACTTTTGAATTTTTGTAATCAGCCTGATCTCATCCATGCTTCTTACTTTTCCACTTCTTCCTATTCATACCTCCTGCTCTGCTCATCACTGCCTCATGAAGCCATGCTAGAATGCTTTCTCTTCTTTTCTTTGCCTTTCCCAATCTGCTCTATACCCATTTAGGCTTCAGCACAGCTTACGTCCCACCTAGTCCATGAGGTCTCATCTGTCTGCTCTTTGTATGTTGGTTTCCTTCTCTTTTAAGTTAGAACTCATCATGTTCACTTCTTTAAAATTTATTTTATTGAAGTATAATTGCTTTACAATGTTGTGTTGATTTCTACAATACAGCAAAGTGATTCATATATATGTTCTTTTTCATATTCTTTTCCATTATGGTTTACCACAGGATATTGAATATAATTCCCTGTGCTATACAGTAAGGACCTTGTTGTCTATCCATTCTATATATAATAGTTTGCATCTGCTAATCCAGACTCCTAATCCATCCCTCCCCCCCAACCCCTTGGCAACCACAAGTATGTTCTCTATATCTGTGAGTCTGTTCTGTTTCATAGATAAGTTCATTTCTGTCATATTTTATATTCCACATATAAATGATATCATATGGTATTTGTCTTTCTCCTTCTGACTTACTTTACTTGGTATGATAATCTCTAGGTCCATCCATGTTGCCACAAATGGCATTATGTCATTTTTTTAATGGCTGAGTAATATTCCATTGTGTATATATATTACATCTTCTTTATCCATTCACCTGTCGATGGACATTTAGGTTATTTCCATGTCTTGGCTATTGTAAATAGTGCTGTAGTTAACACCGGGGTGCATGTGTCTTTTCAAATTATAGTTTTCTCTGGGTATATATATGCCCAGGAGTGGGACTGCAGGATCATATGGCACATGTTCATTGTTCATTGACTGTTTCACTTGTTCAAGACTCGTTTCCTTGCCTAGACTACAAGCTCTTTGTCAGAAGAAACCGTATTTCAAAGAAGGTAAATTTCTATATTTCCCATGTTGCTGAGGGCACATTGGATACTTCATAGACAGATACCTGCCTGCAAGGTAGAGAGCATTTCTGGGAAGGAAGGGGAATCTAATGCCACAGCAGAAGTGATGCTTAAAGGATCTGCGAGCTGGCAGGTGGGTGGGGATCCAGGCTTAGAGGTTTTCCCAGGGTGTTGGGTAGTTTCGCCATTTGCAGGGAGCTCACATCTACAGAGATTTGATAAAACAAGAGGCTAGGCCCCTGAATATAGTGTCCTTAGTGGAGAATCACACATTTCGCTAAGCTTTCCATTCATTTCCTATCTCAGCAGCTGTAGTCACAGAATTGACATATTGAAATTAGATGGGATTCTTTTACATGGTTACAACTTTTAGCTTTTCTTTCTCTCTAGGGCATAAATTAGTAGCAGGTAAGTAAATAGTGGCATAGAAATTTAATCGGTTTTCCGTCATTGGAAAGCTCCTTTTGTACCTTTCTCAACTTCTAGGTGGAGAACATAAAATAGAAATAAAATTGTTCCTATATTTTCATCTGGTATTTACTGATTTGACAGCATTTTCAGTACATGGAATACAAACAATAAAAAATCTGGTCTATATATTGTGCTAACCTTAAGAATTTTTTCCTATGTTTTTTCAAGGGAATTTGGCTATATCAGTTGATAGATAGTGTTCAGTAAAAAGAAAGAAAAAAATGTAGTCTTATCTTTGTCAATTAAAAAGAACTGAAAACATGCTGTATAAGTTCTAATCCTTCTGTCCTTGTGAACTCTACTTTGGGAATAAGGCAGTCTGTACCCTCCTGAAATTGCAGAATATTTTTGTATAGTTAAGCAATGATGTAGCATTCTTTAACCTTGTTTTCCATAAAAACATCTAATAGCCTATTGGAAGAATAAAGAAAGGCAAGATTCAAGATCTATCCCAATCCGATAGGATTGTTCTACCTGGTGGTGGCTTACTAATAGCTTTATTATTAAACCATGTAAGCAAAAGAAAGCACTACAGCTTAGAGAGAACTCAGACGGATCTGCTTTCAGCATGTAACTAAACCAGTGTGTAGAAACAAGTAATTAAAAGGACACAAAGCCCCTAATCAATTGCGTACCGGTTATCTTTGATTGCTCTTGCAAAGGACAAATTACACACAAGCCTCTTGAAAGCCTGCAGAAAAAGAGGTTCTATTATCTTCTTTTTGAAATCATTTCTCCACAAAGACAAGGGCGTCCCTATTCCAGATCTCTTGGTTTAATTAAAGAGACACAAACATCAGATGATGTTGCAGCATATCGAATGTTTCCCTGTCAGTGCAGTGGAGTGAAAGAAGAGCAGGGGGAAGGGGGGTGAAGTGGGAAGTAGGGCCTGGGGGTGGGGGTGGGTTGGAAGAATTTCTTTTCCATAAAGACTAGCCTTTTTCACTCTGACCATCTGTTTTCTCATGGTGAAAAGCCCCATTGCTGGTATCCTGGCATAGCTTTGCACGTCTTTGTGCTTGAGGGACATTCAATCTTGCATCTGATACACGCTGATCTGTGACACTTCCTAACAAATGAGGCTTTGTTCAAACAAAGAGACTCCCTGATAGGAACTGTAAACTTGGAGCTTGATATCCTGCAGGAAAGGCAGGCTATGGCTGAGCTGGCACAGGAAATTCTCTCTGCAATGCAACAGAGCCTAAGGAGGCCACACCCCGTGCACACATACAGCCTTTCAGATCTTCCCAGACCTCTCATCTCTGTTTTCCCTTCAGATATGGCAGCTCTAGAGCACGCCTGCCTTCGAACTCAGCAAGAATGGGACCTATCTCTATTACAGGCTGAAGCTCACTCTCAATAATAATGGCAATTATTTGTATAGTTTCTTCATTTTACAAAGCTCTTTCACAATTGTTAATCCATTTGATACAATAACCTCATAAGGCCCAGTCCAAATGTGACCATATCCAAGAGAACTGTTTTATAAATACCAATGCCAGTTGCTGCTTGTCTCTCTTTCTCCTTCTATGTCCTCTCTCTCTCTCTTTTCTTTTCTCCCTCGTTTTTTCCCCCAACTGATGACCTTGAATTCGAGGTTCCCAACTTCAAAACTACCCGTCTTTTCACCATACTATGTTTCTGTGGTCCCTTACTTCTTAGACTTAAGCTGTGGAATAGAAAATGTATAATGAGCTGCTGAATATGGATTGCAATTCGGAGAAAGTAGCAGAGAAGGCCCAGATTAGGAAAATACTGCTTGCTCTTTCTAGTTATGATTTGGAATCCTGTTAGAATGTAATTAAGCATCCTTAGAAAGAATGCCACTTTTTCTTTTTTCCCTTTAATGTGCTGTGTCCTCTCCTTGGCAAACTCCTACACACTCACTTAAGACCTAGCTGAGGGGAGCTTCTATTGCAGGCATCCCCTCCTTCCTCTAGTCAGTTAATTGGTACTTCCTCTGTGTTCTCACCCCACTTTGCTTCCCACTCAGCACCAGTATGTAGCACACTGTAGTCTGAACTATTTGTTTATGTATCTATCTCCCCTACTAAGCTGTGAACCACAGGGCTGAAATGTGTATTTATTATTCATCCTTGTATATTTCCAGTATTCCATGAAGTGCCTGACCCATAATAGGCTGCCAGTAACCGTATGTTGAATAGATAAATTTTATTGGTTAAACACTGATACAGTTGAAAGGGAAGAAACAGGAAAATACGGCAAAACAGGGAAAATTGACTTCACTGCACACTTCTACAAATTTTTCCTTGGCCTGTGCCCGTCATTTGGCTTTCTGTTTCTTACCACTTCAACAATATGAAGCAGTGTGTGATTCAGGAATTATTTTAGACCCAGTCTCTCAGTTTTCTGGATCAGTACTTTTTTACAAAGATGCTTGAATTGCAGAGAACTTGAGTAACCTTTTTAAAATTCTGTCTTCGATTACTTAGTGGACCTATTACCAAATATAAAGATTTTTGCCTCAGTAAGGCCCTGGAGTTACAGGAATGAAAACTTGTCCCGTGCAGCACTTTAACATGACAATTTCTTAGGGAGGGCAGTGAGCTGCAGAAAAAAAAGTGGTCACATAGACTTTCAATCTCACTTTTCAACTGGCTTGCTCAATCACAAGTTTTTTAATGTTTCTGAACTTTGATTTCTCTACCTATGAAAGGAGAATATTAACACTAGCATGCCTCAATGGGATTTTGTGAGGATTAACTAAATGTGATTGTAAAATATGTTGGGAACATAAAGTACTGGATAAAATAATTAATATTCAAAATTTTGAGATTGGATAGGATTTCAGAGGGTAATGGTGTAGGCAAGTTGTGACTGCACTGCATTTTTAAAGGGAGGGGCTCTAACTCACTTTGTCCCTTTTCTAATCCCTTTACCTTATGTGCTGGTAAAAATATAACAGAAAATTGATTAACTAAAGTTCGGTAGCACATTGGAATTTATTTGAAAATAATTTTTAAGAGTAATAGTGGTCAGCAGACAAAGGGTAGAGCAACTATAACGGCCTTGTTATTGCAGCCAGTTTGAACATTACCATGTAAAACACTGGAAAGGACCACAAAGACAGCAGGACAGACCCCTTGGCTTTTTTTTTTTTTTTTATTCAATCATTTATTGTAGCAGTGTGGACTTACAGAGATTTGTTTTATTCTTTGAATTACAATCTAATATTATCATTATTTATTACATTGCTCATATTGTTTCAGCTTTGGCCGTTGGAAAATCTTTTTTTTTTTAAGTTCAATGGCTTTATTGAGGTATAATTTTTTTTTCATCTTTATTGGAGTATAATTGCTTTACAATGGTGTGTTAGTTTCTGCTTTATAACAAAGTGAATCAGTTATACATATACATATGTTCCCATATTTCTTCCCTCTTGCGTCTCCCTCCCTCCCACCCTCCCTATCCCACCCCTCTAGGTGGTCACAAAGCTCCGAGTTGATCTCCCTGTGCTATGGGGCTGCTTCCCACTAGCTATCTATTTTACGTTTGGTAGTGTATATATGTCCATGCCACTCTCTCACTTTGTCACAGCTTACCCTTCCTGCTCCCCATATCCTCAAGTCCATTCTCTAGTAGGTCTGTGTCTTTATTCCTGTCTTACCCCTAGGTTCTTCATGACATTTTTTTTTCTTAGATTCCATATATATGTGTTAGCATACGGTATTTGTCTTTCTCTTTCTGACTTACTTCACTCTGTATGACAGACTAAAGGTCCATCCAGCTCACGACAAATAACTCAATTTCGTCTCTTTCTATGGCTGAGTAATATTCCATTGCATATGTGTGCCACATCTTCTTTATCCATTCATCTGTTGATGGACACTTAGGTTGCTTCCATATCCTGGCTATTGTAAACAGTGCTGCAGTGAACATTGTGGTACATGACTCTTTCTGAATTATGGTTTTCTCAGGGTGTATGCCCAGTAGCGGGATTGCTGGGTCATATGGTAGTTCTATTTGTAGTTTTTTAAGGAACCTCCATACTGTTCTCCATAGTGGTGGTACCAATTCACATTCCCACCAGCAGTGCAAGAGTGTTCCCTTTTCTCCACACCCTCTCCAGCATTTATTGTTTCTAGATTTTTTGATGATGGCCATTCTGACTGGTGTGAGATGATATCTCATTGTAGTTTTGATTTGCATTTCTCTAATGATTAATGATGTTGAGCATTCTTTCCTGTGTTTGTTGGCACTCTGTATATCTTCTTTGGAGAAATGTCTATTTAGGTCTTCTGCCCCTTTTTGGATTGGGTTGTTTGTTTTATTGTTATTGAGCTGCATGAGCTGCTTGTAAATTTTGGAGATTAATCCTTTGTCAGTTGCTTCATTTGCAAATATTTTCTCCCATTCTGAGGGTTGTCTTTTGGTCTTGTTTATGGTTTCCTTTGCTGTGCAAAAGCTTTGACGTTTCACCAGGTCCCATTTGTTTATTTTTGTTTTTATTTCCATTTCTCTAGGAGGTGGGTCAAAAAGGATCTTGCTGTGATTTATTCATAGAGTGTTCTGCCTATGTTTTCCTCTAAGAGTTTCATAGTTTCTGGCCTTACATTTAGGGTTTGATCCATTTTGAGCTATTTTTGTGTATGGCGTTAGGGAGTGTTCTAATCTCATACTTTTAAATGTACGTGTCCAGTTTTCCCAGCACCACTTATTGAAGAGGCTGTCCTTTCTCCACTGTACATTCCTGCCTCCTTTATCAAAGATAAGATGACCATATGTGTGTGGGTTTATCTCTGGGCTTTCTATCCTGTTTCATTGATCTATATTTCTGTTTTTGTGCCAGTACCATACTGTCTTGATTACTGTAGCTTTGTAGTATAGTCTGAAATCAGGGAGCCTGATTCCTCCAGCTCCGTTTTTCGTTCTCAAGATTGCTTTGGCTATTCGGGGTCCTCTGTGTTTCCATACAAACTGTGAAATTTTTTGTTTTAGTTCTGTGAAAAATGCCAGTGGTAGTTTGACAGGGATTGCACTGAATCTGTAGATTGCTTTGGGTAGTAGAGTCATTTTCACAATGTTGATTCTTCCAATCCAAGAACATGGTATATCTCTCCATCTATTTGTATCATCTTTAATTTCTTTCATCAGTGTCTTATAATTTTCTGCATACAGGTCTTTTGTCTCCTTACATAGGTTTATTCCTAGATATTTTATTCTTTGTGTTGCAGTGGTAAATGGGAGTGTTTTCTTGATTTCACTTTCAGATTTTTCATCATTAGTGTATAGGAATGCCAGAGATTTCTGTGCATTAATTTTGTATCCTGCCACTTTACCACATTCATTGATTAGCTCTAGTAGTTTTCTGGTAGCATCTTTAGGATTCTCTATGTATAGTATCATGTCATCTGCAAACAGTGACAGCTTTACTTCTTCTTTTCCAATTTGGATTCCTCTTATTTCCTTTTCTTCTTTGATTGCTGTGGCTAAAACTTCCAAAACTATCTTGAATAAGAGTGGTGAGAGTGGGCAGCCTTGTCTTGTTCCTGATCTTAGTGGAAATGCTTTCAGTTTTTCACCACTGAGGATGATGTTGGCTGTGGGTTTCTCATATATGGCCTTTATTATGTTGAGGAAAGTTCCCTCTATGCCTACTTTCTGGAGGGTGTTTATCATAAATGGGTGTTGAATTTCGTCGAAAGCTTTCTCTGCATCTACTGAGATGACCATATGCTTTTTCTCCTTCAATTTCTTAATATGGTGTATCACATTGATTGATTTGCATATATTGAAGGATCCTTGCATTCCTTGAATAAACTCCACTTAATCATGGTGTATGATCCTTTTAATGTGCTGTTGGATTCTGTTTGCTAGTATTTTGTTGAGGATTTTTGCATCTATGTTCATCAGTGATATTGGCCTGTAGTTTTCTTTCTTTGTGACATCCTTGTCTGGTTTTGGTATCAGGGTGATGGTGGCCTTGTAGAATGAATTTGGGAGTGTTCCTCCCTCTGCTATATTTTGGAAGAGTTTGAGAAGGATAGGTTTTAGCTCTTCTCTAAATGTTTGATAAAATTCGCCTGTGAAGCCATCTGGTCCTGGGCTTTTGTTTGTTGGAAGATTTTTAATCACAGTTTGAATTTCACTGCTTGTGATTGGTCTGTTCTTATTTTCTATTTCTTCCTGATTCAGTCTTGGCAGGTTGTGCATTTCTACGAATTTGTCCATTTCTTCCAGGTTGTCCATTTTATTGGCATAGAGTTGCTTGTAGTAATCTCTCATGATCTTTTGTATTTCTGCAGTGTCAAGTTGTTACTTCTCCTTTTTCATTTCTAATTCTATTGATTTGAGTCTTCTCCCTTTTTTTCTTGATGAGTCTGGCTAATGGTTTATCAATTTTGTTTATCTTCTCAAAGAACCAGCTTTTAGTTTCATTGAACTTTGCTATCGTTTCCTTCATTTCTTTTTCATTTATTTATGATCTGATCTTTATGATTTCTTTCCTTCTGCTAACTTTGGGGTTTTTTTGTTCTTCTTTCTCTAATTGCTTTAGGTGCAAGTTTAGGTTGTTTATTCGAGATGTTTCCTGTTTCTTCAGGTAGGATTGTATTGCTATAAACTTCCCTCTTAGAACTGCTTTTGCTGCACCCCTTAGGTTTTGGGTTGTTGTGTCTCCATTGTCACCCCTTGGCTTTTAATGTCCAGTTACTCATTCAGTTAAAGGTAACCAGTACTGACTCTATAAGTGATTATCAAAATATGCAGCTTCTGTTTCTGTTGCTAGTTAAAGTGTGGCAGCGAAAGAACCAACTCTGCTGGTAGAGCAGTGAGCCCAACCAACGGATCAAAATTTGAGGTTCAACTTATTGAAATGCCAGAAACAACTTTAAAAGGTGTTTTACAGCTTGGAATCACAAAGTCAGTTTATCATCCCAGGGGAGTAGAAATGAGTTTAATGTGAACCTACTTAGTTTGATTCTGTTTAAAGTAATAGCTGACATGAATGTAGTGCTGCTTTTTACTTTGCATTCTCTGATCTGTACTTCTGCCTATGATACTCCTAAAATCCCTATTAAGGAGATAGGAGAGGTCGCAGTAACTCGAAGTGCAGACAGGAGAGTAAGGCACTGTCACATAAGTGACCCACCCTGGGCAACCTTTTGTCTTGCCATCAGTCGAGCTTTATGTTCTGATTAATCTTGTCAGATTTTCCAAACTTGTCTATCACATGGGATAACGGACTTTTTTTGTTTAAAGGAATGGAGCTGGAGGAACAATTTCCCCAGCATTTTCAAAAAGCAGTATTGATTTTTCTTTCAAACTATCTTTCAGATTCCTTTTGTCTTTTCCACTCTTACCGTTAATGCTGAAGATTAAATCCTCATTACTGAACTTACTAGAGCAGTAGTTCTTAACCTTGGTGGCACAATAACATCTCTCTGGGAGCTAAAGTACTGACATTCGGATTGGAATCTCAGAGATTCTGATGTAATTGTTCTGGGATGTGTCCTGAGCACTGAGATATCAAAAGTGCCTCTGGTGACTCTAAAGTGTGGCCAGAGAGAGGAACCGATGACCACTATCACGAACTCTGCTCTGTCCAGTCCATCCTGCAAACCACTCAGATTTAACTTAATAACCATTATAGTAACTAGCTCCACCTTGGTCTTACTAAAAGTACATCTCACCTCCATTTTTCCTCTTCTTATTTTCTCTTTTTACTATAGATATTTCACCTCATATAGTTTGAAACTAAAGATGAAATAGGTGATAGATATATTAAAATTCCAGGGCTAGATAAATATTTCCCCAATAGTGTTTTAATCATTTTACTCATTCAGAAATTCTAAAACATTGGCATTGCTAAATTCGAAAACTCTTTGACCTAGTATTTAATATTCTTCAACATTTTAAAATCTCATTCTACCGCTTCAGCTTGACTTACCACTACTGCTCTTTCTGAATCCCAAACCCACCACACTGAACTATTTGTTCTTCCCACAATATGCCTCATACCACCCCATCTCTGTGCCTCAGTTCTTACCTTTCCCTCTGCTGAGAAAGCCTTGAGCCAGCTCTAACTCTTTCAATATAAACCATCCTTAATGTGCCAATCAATATGCCACTTTCTTTAATAAGACCTTTCAGTTTTGATAAAAATAGGTGTAAATCCTTTTTTCTACTCCATAACAGTCTTTACTTCTACATCTTATGGCTTGATCTACGATTATTTATATATTTTATTCTACTCCCTTTCTTCCTCCCACTATACTGAAAGCTTCTCAATGGCCACAATAAAATATGATTAGAGCTACTTTAGAGTCAGATAGCCTGGGTTCAAATCTTGGTTCTGCCTCCCACTAGATATGTAACTTCTAGCAAATTATTTTCCTCTTTGGGCTTTGTTTTCATATCTTATAAATGGGAGAAATAATACCACCTTCTTATAGGGCTGTGGGGCAAATTAAATGAATTAATACCCATGATGTACTTAGAACAGTGCCCGGCACAAAGCACCAGTAAATATCAGCTCTTGTCAGTTGTTTGCTTTATCTTGACAGAGACTAGGGCAGTATCTTGTACATTTTAGGCACTTAAAATATTTGTCAAATGTAGTACATTCTTTGGAGCTTGAAAAGATCCCAAATACCCATACTATAAATATTTGATAGGTGATAATCTTCAAGTCATTTTTACAGCTACTTGAAGGAGCATGTGGGCCAAAGTGACCTGATATTTTGTTTGAAAAAATAGAAAACATAATTTCTGACAGGCTTGGTATCTCATGTTGAAGTTGTTCAGTCCCATAGTTAGTGCTAGAGGTTCACCTCTGTGAAATGCCAAAACTGTCAATCATAGTGGTTTATTGCATACTCAATTCCACAGACATTTTTAAAAAATATTTGAAAATCCAGAAGCCATTGAAATTCTTTAGCTTAAAACAGGTATGTGCAAAGAGACTGAATAGGCAAATTATGTATTCTGAGAACAAAACCTCTATGTAGATTTCATTTAATAATATACACTTCACAGGTCTTTGGAGATAGGACTAAAAATATGACTGTCAGATTTAACCAATAAATATTTTAACACCAGCACATCTTAAACTCATATGCATTTATATCTCAGATGTCATAAAATTGAATTGCCCTTTAGTTTTTCAGACAGAAAAAAGAATACATAAAATGATCAAGTCCATGTCGTGTGTGACTATACAACCAGTTACTGGGGTTTTCCCCCACCTACATTGACTTTTGAAGGGATTTTTTTTTTGGAAATTAATAATTAATCTTTTTCAGGTGTTCCTTTTGCAGGTGGTGAGGGCAGTCAATGTTAAAGGAAAAAAGATAAGAACAGAGGACAAGTCCTGCCTGTCAGAGGCAAGGTGTTTACGAGGTAATAAGACACCACAGGGATCAGACTGTGTGGTATTTGTACCCTAGATGTTAATGTGATCTTTGTCTTCAACCATTTCCCAGGAAACCTTGTCAACGAATTAACTCTGGAGGTGATGTTTGTGCAAAGGAAGTAGAATAGTAAAAGTCTGAAGTAACAGTTTATAGTAACAGAGAGAGGGAGAAAGAGAAAGAAAGTGAGGGAGGGAAAGAGAGAGAGGTTATGAGAGTCAAGCAAGGCTTTTCAGAGTAATGCTGAAGATAGTTTATCCTTCAGGAGTCACGTATTGAGAACGGCACATGGGAATTTATTTTGTTTTGGGTTTTTTATAACCATCATTTTTCACCTTTGCTGACTATTTGAGTCCTCTTTGTTCAGACAGTTTATTCATGGGATTACACTCAGATTCACAATGGAATATCCAGCATGTATACTCCTGGGTGGGAGTATATGTCTTTATCAGATCCTTATATAGGGCTCATTACGTGCCAGGCACTATGCTCTAAGTTTTACTAAAATATAATTACTAAGTTAATCCTCAGAATAGCTCTATGAGGTAGATACTCTTATTGTGCCCATTATATGGATGAGGTAACTGAGGCCCAAAAATGTTAAATATCTTGCCCAAGGTCACAGAACAGGGCTAGGAATAGGACACAGGCTGTCTGACGGGCTGTCTGACTCAGGCTCATAAACATTGCGTTATGTTGCTTCGGAAAGAAAGACACAGTTATCTCAATAGCAATCAGAGCAGGTAGATTCCCCCTGCAGTTTAAGCGTTTTTTGCTCTTGTTATGTAACTCTAAGCAGTACTCCCTTTTGAGGATAATAGGAGGTAATGGTGCTAACCTGACAAAGGAAAGGAATTAATCAAAAAATGTGGCAAAGGAACACCAGGAATCTAAATTGACTATAAAGTTAGTGCAAAAGTCTCAAAGTGTTTTGGCCCAGGGCCTACACTGATCTATGGGAGGAGCTAGCAGCTCAGCGAAAGTCATACAGTGAGTGTAGGTGCAGTTTTATGAGAAAGTGGCAAGGTACAACAAATAGGAGAGAGAACACTAAAGGCCAGAAGTGTGTGAATTCAGGAAGGACATTGTGTTACATCAGAGAACGCTTTCGCATATCCTAAATACCATCCCCTTCTCTCTAGCCTTCTCCAAAGTAGGAAAACTATTAATATTATAAGGATATTCTGTAGAAGATAACTGTCTGGAGGCCTAGATTTAAATCCTCAGTCCACAACTAATTGGATTTATGGCTTTGGTCCAGGTATTACATTTTCCTTGATCACAGTTTTCCCATTGGTGAGACAGGGTTAATAATAGTACCTACCTCAGGGTTATTGTGAGAATTACATGAGAGAATCTATATGAAACATTCCCAGCACAGTGAGTACTCAATAGCACTTAAAAAAAAATTATTTATTTATTTGGCTGTGCTGGGTCTTAGTTGCAGCATGTGGGATCTTTGTTGTGGCATGCGGGATCTGTTAGTTGCGGCATGTGGGATCTAGTTCCCTGACCATGGAGCGAACCCGGGCCCTCTGCATTGGGAGTGCAGAGTCCCAGCCACTGGACTACCAGGGAAGTCCCCTCAATAGTACTTTTTAACTTTTTCTCTCCTTCATGACATTTGATGTCATGAATACAATTTTATATTTCACAAATATTTATCTTCTACTGGTTAGGTACTGGGATATACAAAGGTAAACAAAATATGGTCCCTGCCTCGAGTTAAAAGATATTCATGATCTACACAATACGTGCAAATATTTGTTACAGGGTTGTACAAATAAATGAACTACAAATACTGCAATAATTTCTAATCAGTTTCCCAGAGCCAAAAATAAAGTTTTAAAGATACATAATAACTTGATAAAATGCACTAAGTGTTCTCTGCCATGTGTGTCTCTGTGACATTCCTGGCAGCATGGTGGATTTGCCAGGTGGAGGAGAGTTCTGCACCCACAGTCTGTGCACTGGATGTCTCACAGGACAGGCTCAGGCGGCGGAGTTGTCCTTGAGATTTTTCTTAATTATGCCCAAAGGGTATCAAATATCCATTTTAAAGGGGAGACATGATGGAAAGAATGGATTTATAAACACAGTTTTCTTAACTATAGTAACAAGACCATATCTAAGGTTTCTAAGGCCTAAATCATAATTCCTGGGTAGCATGTCACAAAAGTTCTTTGTACATTTTTCAAAAAAGTTTCAGTTTGTGTATGCCAATATGCTATATGCTTCATAATAATATATGACAAATTAATTTTAAATATTTAATATAAATACCAAATTTATTCTCTTGCTTCATGTTCAACCTTTCAGCCTACCTTTGATTTTAGCCACAGCTGCAGGGCACACTTTTATATAATCTTAGCTTCAGGCTGGCGATATCCTGCACCAAAGCCTCCTCAAGTGTCTTCCCATTTTCTACTTGAGACCCCCTCCAAAGCCACAACTCCTGCTCAGCACAAAGCCAGTCTGGGAACATCTGGGTGTAAATATCCCAGATGGGTTGATGGCTATACTGGGCCTCCCATCCTTCTAATGGAATAATTGTGGGACACACTCTCTATGCTCTTAGAGATCTGGCTGAACTGTACCAAATACATTTACTTATATACATTTATATATATTATTTATATATATTTATATATATTATTTTTTTCTCCTTCCCTGTTTTAATCTCCCTGCTCCTCCACTCCTGTTTTTGAGGTCATCTCTAAGTAAATAGTCCGCATCCAATGCATCCAAGCCTTTGTCTTTAGCTCTGCATGGAAAGAGTTCATATTAAGACATAAAATCTCAACACCCAGGTGGCTAATAGTCTTAAATTAGTTAAATAAACTGAGTAAAGGAAAATGGGTAGATTAGGAAATCTGGATATTTCACTCAGTGGGACTGTGAGTTAGAGATCCTCAGTGGAATCTCCTTTCAGGCCAATTAACATCATAGAGACATTCAGGGTAGCGCACATTACAACTTTTAGGAAAAAACTGTTTAAGTGAACTCATCCTTCTGAGAGGTGTTCAGTGGTTACATGTTTCTATAATAGGAGCAGAAATATTATGTTTTAAACACATGAAAAGAAAAATTAAAACACATCTTTCTTCTCGATAAACAGTTTTAAGTTCTGACTGAAGTTGTGCTAAAAAGACTTAGAGACATATGGGCCACTTTCACTTAGTTTGAATCAATGAGACCGACATAATGATCTCATTCTTCTTTGGCTGGTTTATGACAGCTGCTTGTGTTAGAATGTCAATGAAAGCCTGCGACAGCAATATAAAAGCTATCGTACTGATTGTGACATAAGCTTTGAGCTGATTAGAAGAAAAGTACACAGTACAAAGTATCATTTTTATCATTTTATAATCATTATAAAAAGACCACAATGATTATCACTAGCAAAGCTGTTTACATCATGGTGCCTGAAACTGACAAGTATATAACCCAAACCGATGCAAAGGACAGAAGTTAGGGATAGAGCAAATACACCTGCTCTGAATTAAGAGAATAATAAAATTATAGGGTCCTTTCTGAGAAGTGGTCTATATACTTTTGCATCCCTAAATTTGAAGTTCTTCATGAACCTGATTATACTTCAGTTTTAAGTTACCACTGGTGAGCTAAAGAATTTCATTTTACATCCATTGACTGGCTTTCCCTATTTTAGCTGTAGTGATGTCACTGTTGATATGCATAATGCGTTTCAGATTACCTATGACTCTAAGTAAGCCCCATGACAACTTCTGGAAAAACAGTCACCTTAGAAATGATAATCAGTCCTTTTGATATTCTGGGTTTATGGGAACACTATCAGAGCAAAATTAAAGAGAACCTAGATAATTTGAAGTCATGGGATTTCTCCTAGAATAAAACCAGAAACTGAATTTGGCCAAAAGCTGTTGAAGCCTCTTGAAGTAAATTAGCAGAAGGGCAGATGTTCTCTGAATATTATGGGGGAATCTGGTCGGTGTCATGAGGCTGTCATTCCTCTTAAAAGTTGCTGGAGAACTGTGTTCAATCTCTGTATTTAGTAGCTGTTCAAAAGTTATCTGAGTGTTGTTTAAGAAATGAGCATGTTTGAGGTAGTGAAGTTGACAGAAAATTGCTATGTGACAAATGACCTGAGAATTGTTAAATGTTGCAGTTCAGTTCACTTCAGATGTCTCTGCTATAAACAAATGGCGTTCTGTGGAGCATGCCTCTTAAATGGGCAGGTCTATTTGTCTCATAGGATATGATAGACATTACTCACTAACATTGTCCATCAATCCTTCTGGGAGCATGGGAGGATTGCATGTCTTTGCACCATTAAAGTTAGACAAACATCTAACATCCTCTGACCAAGAAAATAAGAATAAAGTAATTAGTGTCACCTGTGACCTAAATCATAGAAAAGCATGTGCATGATTCTTTTTCTTCTCTTCTTCACCCTGCTAAAATCTGAAGGCTCTTGTGAGTCAGCAGCACAGAGGAAGCTAGAGCCTTTATCTATTTCAGTCGCTGAGTGACTACCATAAATCAAGTTCCCCCTTGACCCATATAAGTCATGTGCTGTGCATGGGAAATAGATCTTTGCTGCATTAAGTCACAGAGAGGCTGGTGTTTTTTGTTACTGCATATAAACTAGCCTATTCTGACTAATACACAGCATCTGTTTTAAAAAGGCACTGTTTATGTGAACCAGCTACCTGGGATTGAAGTTAGCTCTGATATATAGAATATATGGGTGTAATATTTAATCAACTATAACTCTAACTTTATTAAAATTATCATGTGTTTAACCTCCATGCTTATGGCAAGATAATACCCCAGGAAAGAATAAAATCCAAGTTAGTGGCTTTTTCAGTTCTTTCAGTGAAGAACATAATAGGTGCTCAGAAAATGTTGTTTGAATTGAGTAAGGTTGTATTAGAAAGAAGGAGTGCAAGGAAGAGGTTTTTTGGCCAAATACCATCTTATACCACAGAGAAAAAATGTGGGAGAGAAAGACAAAAATCATGATGAGATAAAGAAGGGCATCATAAGCAGTAGGACTGATATATCCTTAGCCATAATGTAAGTAGCTTCAGAGCAGAAAAATGGGAATATACTGATTGAGCCAGCCCAAAGCCTGAGGGAAGATAAAGCTAGTTATACAGGCTTCAAAGGGGTTTTAACGGAAGCTGTGTCTACATGGTATCAAAAATTTTATCTAGTTCCATATTAGTTTTACAGACCTGATTGATTTTTTTTTATCAAATTCATTGATTAGTGTTATGTAGACAGAGTGATTTTGTTTTTTCTCTCAGAGTTGTATGTCATATCTAATCATATGCCTTATCTGACACAGGTTGGCAGTAATTATTTTTATGGTTAAAAAAGCTTCTTTCCCAATATCATCAAATTTTATAAGATCAAGAATAATATAAGGAATTTCAAAACTTTTGTATTTCCCCTTTTTAATGTTTATATTTCCTGAAGGTCTGACATTCTGTGAGGGCAGGAATGATATTAGTCTATTCACCAGAGAATCCCCGGGACCTAGCATAATGCCTTGTACACAGTAGATGCTCATTATCTTCTGAATGATTATATGAATATGTATATAAAGCTTCTAAGCTCCTTTCGATATGGTGCTACTTTATCCTTCTGGTTTTATGTCCATTAGACTCCCTCACATACCTTGTACTGTGGCCAAACAGATCTGCCTATAAACTTCATCCCATCTTTGTTCTCTGACTTACTCTCTTTCCTCAATATGTCCCCATGTCTCTGCCTAATATTAATAGATACCTTTTAGGGCTAAGCACTTTTCATATATTTTGCCATTCCCTAAAATAAAATAAACAAAACTATGAAGTAGGTACTATTCATAATACCATTATACAGATGAGAAAAATAAGACTTAGAAAGGTGAGGTATTCTCTGAGCCCCATGGGTCCCCAACTGCAGGGCTGCTAACATTTGCGTCCTTACAGAACCATTGCTCCTAACCACCTTGCTTACCGCTAGTCCCTGTTGTTCCTCCCTCAAGCCTCATTCAAACACCACTTCCTCCATAAAGCTTTTTCTATTATGTTGATCTTCACTGATCTCTCCTTTTTTCCAAACACCTGTCACCCTTAAACTCAGCAGCATGCTGTTCAGCCTTACTCTTTCTGTACATATTTCATGTGTACTAACTTTACGTCTCCAATGAGCCCTTGAAGTCTCCAACAGGAATTGAGCACTACTTCTTTCGTATATTCCAGTATCTAGCACAGGAGAGATGATCAAGCAAAACTTCCTAGATAAAAAGTTGATAAAGAATAAAATAATGTTAAATTTGCCAAATTTACCCTGGAATTCTCATTTAGAAATTTTCCTCAAAGATCAAGTCTGACAAAGAAAGATCTAGCTTTTTCTTTTGACATCCTTTATTAAAATAAAAGTTTACTTTCTGTCACTCAGAAACTTAAAACCATATCTTCAGCTTTGGAATTGTTAGAAATAGTTTGGATAAAATAGGCTGCCTTTTCAAGATGAGGCAAAAACTGTTATTTCCAGTCATTAAAACTGTTTAGGAACAAAGGAATCAACTGACAACTTGTGACTGGTAGAATCAGAGAAGCTGGAGATTGGGATGTTTATTTTTACACATTGGGAAGGAAGAAGCAAGGATTAGCCCCTGAGTTTGACACCTTGGATGAGCTCAGTGGTTTTGCATCATATCACATGAACATAATGCCTCTCTTCATGCCCCCTTAGAAGTAGGCAGAGGCACAGAAGAAAGCCCCAGGCTAGAGCTCTGAACATAAACTAGATCTAAGGTTTAGTAACTGAATCTGATCATATAAACAACTTAGAACAAGTGAAGAAGTGCCAAACTTGTCCTTGTGAGTTTCCTTGTAAGTTAAAAATAAACTAGAACAATTATGTATTCAGATTATGGAAAGGTAATGAAACTGAAGCTAATTTAAGTAAATGATTCATGATTCCAAAATACATAAAACTGCTACAAATTAAGTTTAGTTTGTGCAAAAGGAAAAACAAAAGAAATGAAGCCCTTGGTTAGGTTTGATACTCTTTAAACATATTACAAAATATTCTACCATGTCACCTTAAATCATAGATTCAGATTTAGACCAGGTCAGGGGTAAGCAATAGTTATTACCTGAGGGCTCTTTTGTGATCTGTGGACAACAAAATCACAATTTAAGTTCATTCTCAGTGGAAATGTGTCCACTGTAACTGCTGATGCTTTAGGCTGAGGCCTTGAATAAGTCACAAATTAGGTAACAGTATACTCCTCTCATGTAGATGCATGTTTTTAATGGGAAACACATTTTTTTAAAATTATGAATTAATTTCAAAATAGAGACTCACTTAAAGATCACAGAGTTTGTGTTGAGAACATAACAAATGGGAATTGTGAGACCAGGCCAGATGCATGCCCACTTTGGACAGTACTATCTTGCTAACAACACTCCAAAGATCATGTTGTGGGAAAGTGGCACAGGCTTTCCTACTAGCAATTTATGGTCACTCATTAACTTGCCAAAACTTTTTGGGGATCATTATATTTTTTCTATTATTATCTGCAAAGTAAATACAATACCTGTTATTCCTACCACATTTTTTTTTCTTTTTTGCGCCACGCGGGCCTCCCACCGCCGCGGCCCGCCCGCCCCCCGCCACGGAGCACAGGCTCCGGATGCGCAGGCCCAGTGGCCGTGGCACACGGGATCCTCCCGGACCGGGGCACGAACCCGCGTCCCCTGCATCGGCAGGCAGACTCCCAACCACTGCGCCACCACATTTTTTGATTCACAGGATATCAGGATGGGGATGGTTGCTTGCCCTGAGGGACTTCTCTATAAGATCTGTTCTAGTCTTACCCCTCCCACCACCCTTCTGTCCCTTTCTTTGTTCTGTCTCTGACAGAATGTATTCACACTTCACATAAATTTGTAGCTCTCAATCACAACAACTCTCAGGCTATGTGGTCTTTATAGCTTCATGTTTAAAATTTAGTAGTCTCCATGACTGTTGCTCGTTCTAGTTGTCCTAAATCCAGACCTCCTCAAGTTCTCTTTGTATAAAAGTATTGAAGTGGAATGTTTTTGGTGGAGTTCAAGTCCCCTGGTAAGAAGTCCAGATAAACTTATATGTGCAAGAGACTGATTGAAGGAAGTGCCTGTGAAGGATAAAAGGGGAGATGGAGCAGAAGTGGGCAAGGGAGTGCCTCAGACCATGATGCAGGTCTGACACTGGAAAGCAGAGGGAAGGAAGGAGGATTTGGTAGGAACAGCCTCACACTGCAGTGCAGTTGGGAAGAAGTCATACTCAGGTCAGAGCAAAAGTGTCCCATTAAAGAAGTTATCCTTGGGGTACGAATAGCCTAACTCTGTCATCCCTGCTGTGCTCCACCATTGGCTAGCAAGTGTCCAGGAAGAGCATGGCCTCCATGTGAGAGCTGTGATAAATCCCATTGGGTTAGCAGCTGAGGTTGTTACTACATACACTCAGAGCAGATTCTCTCTGGAAGGGAGATCTGAGTAACTCACCTTCATGGCTTCCATAATTCACCCTTTGTGCTGCACAGGTCCAATTCTCCATCTGTGTTTGGAGCCCAGCGTGTCCATAGTTCTTTGGACTCCTTTTCTGAAGGATAAATTAGAAGATGGTGGTTAGTGGAATGGAAAACTGCTGTATTGCTTCATTTGGTCTCAGGTCTGCAACAGGTAATCATTGTCTCCCTTCTCCACTGTTCATTCAAAATGTGCCTCATTCACAGCTATCTTCTTGGTAAGTCTTTGTAGTTAACCTGGTGGTGTGACCAGATCTTCATTCCTGAGGGGTCTGAGCCGCTGCTAGTCATTCCTTTATGAGGTCAGGTAAGGGTTGCTGAATGTGTGCACTCACAGCTGGGCAAGGGAGTATCAAGAGAGGCTCAAGGAGATCACTTAGGTTCCACAGGTCCCCCCTCAGTCCCCATTATGTCAAAATGGCACTACTTCCTCCTACTGCTCAGGGTCAAACGTTTGCTATGTTGTGTGGGTTTCCATGTCTGTGGGTCAGGTACTATGTGAATACCTGGACAGTGATCCTGGCTGAGGATCTGTGGGCAGATAAAGCGAACTCATACCTGAAATCAGTATTTTTCTTTGTGAGGACAAACTGTCAGTCCTTTCAAGATAAAAGAGACCCATAGTAGTCAGATTGCCTCCAAATGACTTGCTGGTGTCCTGGAGGAATAATGCTATACTTGAGACTCAGCACTGACGGCCATTTGGATATTCAGAGATAGCCGTAGTTAAGTGGGCCTGGAGAGGTGTGAGTCCATGTTAGGTTCCTGTGTAGCTTCTAACGCTGACACCTTGGCGTCCCTGAATTTTTAAAGAATTTCTCTCTCACCCTCTTGACTGCAGGTGTCTGACCAAGGCCTCCAGTGCTCTAGCCATTGCCTGCTCATCCTGCCTGAAGTCACTGATGTAATGGATCAATGTGATTTTCTGTACAATGTCTAGACAGCCCATATCTCCTTGAATAATACTATGACAGAAGGCAGGAGAGTTATAATAATAGAGTTTTCAGAGCCTGGAAATAAAACTGTACATGAGTATTTCTGTCTATTCCATGTAAATGCAATTGTGTCTGATCTTTTTTCCTAACTGTGGTAGAAAAGAGGCCTTATTAATATCTTCTAGCTATGAAACCGTGATTGGTCTTCGAGATGTAATCGTGGCTATTACTCAGTTGAGCTTCTTGTAGAATACAACCATTCTCCCTGATCTATCCAGTTTCTGCAGGGGCCAAACTGGTGAATTACACAAAGGTATGATAGAGACTGTAGTCCTAAAACATTTAGATCTTAAAAAACAAAAACAAAAACAAAAAAACATTTAGATCTTTAATGACAGCAATAATCTCCATCATCCCTCCATGATATGGCATTGTTTAGATTTACTTTCTCTGCTGAGGGGTGATGGCTGTTTTAAAGGCTTTCACTTAGCTTCCTCCGTTGTGCTAGAGCTTACTCCACAGGCCAAGGATCCAATGTGAGGGACAGTCTGACTTTGAATCCTAACTATAGACTCAAAGTAAATGACTACTTGATGTGCCTGTGGACTCAGTGGCTGGGATCACTGTAGTGGATAAAATCCACTGTACTAATCTTTTATCAAAGATTCCATTTATTACCTGGATCCCTCTCTAATGAGGGTGTTATAATGATGGTTTGGGTTTCAGGTATTAATGTCAACTCAGAATGTTATATCCAGTAGTCGTCAAAATGTTAGATAATACACTTTTTCCAGTAGTCAGTCATCTGAGTAAAAGGCTACAGGTCCCTCTGTGGAAGAACTAAGTGAATTTTTACCGTATAGACTTGTCATAGTGTTGCAAGATCTTTCTTCTTGGGACCCATTTTATTTATTTATTTATTTATCTATCTATTAAAAAAAATTTATTTTGTTTGTTTATTTTTGGCTGCGTTGGGTCTTCGTTGCTGTGCGCAGGCTTTCTCTAGTTGCGGCAAGTGGGGGCTACTCTTCGTTGCGGTGCTCGGGCTTCTCATTGCGGTGGCTTCTCTTGTGGAGCACAGGCTCTAGAGCATAGGCGCATGGGCTTAGTTGCTCCGCAGCATGTGGGATCTTCCTGGACCAGGGATGGAACCCATGTCCCCCTGCATTGGCAGGCAGATTCTTAACCACTGCGCCACCAGGGAAGTCCCTTGGGGACCCATTTTAGTCAATGGATTCTGTTTCTCAACATTGACCCAGATTCAGGAAATGAAAAAGGAATTGTGACTTTTTATTGGAGTGACTGCCCTCAGCTCCCTGCTCTTTCATTGTTGTTAGATATTTAGGAGAAATACTGCTGTCAAGCTATTTATCTTCTAGGGTGTGACAATCTGTTAACCATTTCTAAAAGTCCCCATGGCTGCTTCTCCTCCTTGTCAGTTACTATAATCGTGGCCCCATGGCTTCTGGCCATTAAGTGCCACCTCCTGCCATCTATTGCTCCCTTGGCTATTAATGAGCCAGGCTCAATGATCCCCTCCCGCAATGTCAGCCCTGGACAGCAGAGGTGGCCACCACTGAGTTTTGTGAGGCTGGTGCCCCCGTCCCCAGTGCATTCCTGGTAGCCTTGGTGAACGCTGGGTCTTCTGAACCCTCTCCTGGAGCCTAATCCTTGGGTTGGATATTCATTCCCACATGTCTACTTCTTAGAGCCTTTTAATTCCATCCTCTACTATCTGTCATGTCAACTCAGGCATTTCGACTTTGCTCAGCATGGGCCACTACTTTCTCCAGGCTTCTAAAAGTCCTCCTAACAGTGAGTTTTCCCTATTTCCTGGGATTCTTGACAATTTATTAAACCTGTGTTTAATAATGTCCCCAGCTCAATAAATTATTGTTCATTCAGCCTTACGTTCAGGACCCCTTCCCTAAGCCCCCTCACAATCCAGTTCCGGGGGACTCCTCTGGATCCTGCTGACCCGTGCCTGCTAATTCGTGCCGTTTCTCTGGTGTGTGAGGTATTTGCCGCCTTATTTGGCCTGCCCATCACCAGCTGGATTATGCTGGGATCAAACTGTTAGCTCAGCCTGGTGGCCAGGAGAGGGAGGAAGAACAGCTCCCAAGGGGCATTGGTCATCGCCTTGCAGGTGAGAGGCCTCTGTGGCAACACACGCACATGCCATCTCCCATGAGGCAGTGTCACCTCTGTAAGCTCCATAGTTTCAGGAGAATCTGCAGAGCCCAACCCTTAGGGCCATCTACCCAGTTCTGCCCGTCCCTTAACTCAGTGCCCTAGATCTTCTCAACCTGACCTTATAGTGTAACAGACTTTCCAGGGTTGGTCATTTAAATGATTCTGGAGTTCCATGACCCTAACTCTTAGATCCTGTGGTTACTCCTCAGCTGTGTCTGTCTTTGCACAAGATGGTGGCTTCTTCAAAAGCTACCAAAAATGCCCTCTGGCTCACACGCTTAGCATTTAACTCTTTGTTAATTGATTTATCAATAAGTTTCTCATTGTCCTTCAGGGTGTCAATGCAACTCAGTAGTAACTAGCCACTTCTGCTGTCCTTAGCTGGCATTTTTCACCATACATTTTAAACACCTGAATCATTGCACCATCAAAAGTCTTCCCTTCTACTGGGTCATTTTCCCAGGTCGCCACTGGTGAAATTTTTAGCAGTTGGGATCCTTCCTTGTGCCAGAGACTATCTGTACCTCCTTTTAGATAAGTGTTAAGGGATCTATTTCAGAGACCTCATTTTATTATGTTTTATTGGATCACTTCTGGTGTGTCACTTCTGGTGTGTCAGCTTGGGAACCAGATGCCAATGTGGAATTAGATGTGCAAGAGTTTTGTTTGGAGAATGGTTCAAAGAAGATAAAGGGGAGAAGGATCAGGATTATGCAGGAGTGTAAGGCATGTCTGATCCCTGTAAAGGGAGTTACAGAAGAAGGAGGATGGGATGGAAAGAGCCTCACATTGTGATCCAGCTGTGAGAAGGCACTGGGCAGGCTGACAGGTAGCCCCAGAGAAAAGACTGCCCATGAGTGAAGTCCCACTTTGGGCAGGAATGGTGCATCTCTAGAGCAACCTCTGTGCTCTGTTACTGGTCATAAGCAGTCTAGGAGTAGCATGGCCTCAGAGTGAATGCTGCAGTGGATTCTATGATGCAGCACCAGAGTGCCCTCCTCACGGCAGATTCTCTCTTAAAGGGAGACCTGAACAGCACACTCCAGTGGCTGCCACAGTTACACTTCAGGTGAGGACACACCATAATTTTATATGAGGGAAATACTAATTACTTGATTTTTTCCCTTACATACTAAAGTTGCCCAATTATATCTAATGTTTGATTCACTTTCAAAAGCATAGGAACCTAATGCAAACAATTTCCACTCTTCCTAAGTCTTTTTCTTGATCATAACTATTAGCTCAGAACTCTTTGTTTTGCACTTATAGTTTGAATTATTTATTGCTAAATGCGTTACCTTGCTTTTTCCTATATTAAAATTTATCTAACCACTTTCTACCCACTGTTGTGACTTAAATCATCTTTTCGTAGTGTCCCTACCACTAGAATTTGTGTAATGGGGGCCATATTTATAGCTTCCCATTTATAATGAATATTTGCAAGTTTTGACAAGTATTTTTCCAATTTCATGCCTAAGTTTCTCTATGGATTTACCCGTTGTCTGGCTTTAGACCATTTTGAGAACTCTGAGCAGAATCTTCTGAGAATGTTCCCTTTATACAGCAGCAGGAGACTCATTCTCTGCGTCAGCCTGGTGTTCCTGTACTGGAGAGATTAACTGAGGACCCATAAGCCTGAAGAGCCTGTGAAGTACATGCCACCTTTTAAAGGGTGGAATTTCCTATATAGAGGGTCATGGCTTCAGAGGCAAATTTTGCAGGTGAAAACTGTCTTGCTACCTCAGACTCACTGTGACTGCACCATAGATACATAAAAAGGCAACAGTGCATCGTTACCCATGGGGTAAGCCAGTTGACTCTGGTGAGGCTTTGCTGATATTCTAGATGAACATGGAGAAAGTTGGTCACTTAAGTCCAAGGTGTTATTACAAAGTAAACAACTGCTCTCTAGGTAATCTTTTATGTGAAGCATGACTGCCTCTCTCATGAGGCAACTCGTCAATGTACTCCAGGTTGTGTGTGTGCTAGCAATACAACCAATATCTAGAGGTAATCTGTGCATACTCTCTCTTTAATGCTAAGGAATTTGATCAGCTTGATTAGTTTTACTTGGCTGTATAATTTCTATTTATGACTGTCCTATTCTGTCTCTTGATTGTACTTATGTATTTTTGAAAAGTTTTCATTTCTAATCCTTCTCCACTTACAGAGGAAAGTTTTTCTGGTGCCTGCTTTTTTGAGCCTTAGACCATATTAGTTTTTGGTTTTCTAAGTCATTCAATCATTTAGATGCCCACCAATCTCTGTGTCTCCTCCAGGGTAGAATTATCAGTGGAAGCAGCTGCTTAGTCAGACACTATATTTTCTAGGTACCCCAGCATCTAGATAAGGCTGTGTGTCTGGTTCTTGCAACTGAAATGGAGCAGAAACGATATGTGTCACCCCTTTCTGCTGGCTGGATGCAAAACATGATAAAATCCTTGGAGGTGGCACATTCCCAACATGGATGGAACAAAGGTCTCTGACTTACACATAAAGAAACACTGTTTGCTCATTGGGAATAACTGAACTGGACTTAGGAAAAAATTAATTTCTATTCCACTAGACCTCTGAAATTTCAGGGCTTATTTATCATAATTACTGGCATTACACTAATGAATGCTAGACTTTTCAACAAGGAAAGATCTTAAGCATAATTTTAAGAAATATCACTGCATTTACCTTAGGGACATCTCTGAATATGAGTAGGCAGAATTTGTAATGTTCTATGGGACAGGTAAAAAAGATGAAACTTTTATATAAAAAAATGAAATAGAGTTGATATCTCTCTGGATAAAAGTATCAGTTTTTATGATGCAAACTGATAAGAATATATTATAAACAACCAAACCAAAATAGTGTGACTTTTTTCAAAAAAAGTCAAAACAGTCTTTTTTTTAAAAAAAGAAGGATTTGGGTAAGCTGCAAAATCAAGTCAAGGTGTAAATCGAGAAACTTCATTTAACAAGAGGTAGACTGGTTGAATGTTACATGAGTTGGAAGACGAGGGAAGGATTTTGAATAAGACAGAGGAACTGTGTCAAGAAAGGATATTTAAGAGTTCGTGATTTAGCAGAAACAAATCCAGAAGGGGGTAGTGGGTGAACCAGTAAAAACTGGCAATCATAAATCAGTAAATCAGCATTTTAAATATGGAAAGTAAGTACCACAGATATGTCCATTTTTATCTCCTATACATCGGTGGAATCTAGCTAGAAGTAAAGATCCAGAAAGCCCTAGATGAAGTAAACAATACTTTTCTCTTGGCACGTTAAATGTTATAAAACATTTTTACATACTTTATCTCAGGTGTTTCTAACAATGTCCCTGACAATTAGAAATGTTGGATAGTGTTATAAGAATGATGAAGATGAAGAATTGAGGCTCAGAAAATATGAGCAATCATCTACACCAAAGGGCTTCCTGCCAACACTGGCAACGATGATATTTGAACTTGAGGTTTATGACTCTTAAATAAAACTTACACAAACAAAACTTTTACAGCTGCCTGTTGTAGGGAAAGGTGTGATGGACATGAAGTTCTCATCCAAATGTGAAGAGCCATCTGGGAAAACTCATGGAATGATTCAGGGCAGTCTTACCCTTTGCCATGATAAGGCCAAGATATTTGTGGACTAAATTTTTGCGTTTATGGAACTCAGGAGTAAATTAGCATGAGCTGTGGATAAAGTACTACACAGGCATCAAAGAGAAGTGTTGCTAGCTCTTCCTAATTGGATAGGCCACATGTGTCAGACGTCTTTGGAGGAAATGTGTTCGGTAACTGGCTTCCCAGCTTTATGAATAAAAGTAATTTGAAATAATGTCATTTGAGGAATAGTATAATAAGCCTTACTTAAAAAAATAATGCTTTACAGTTTTAAAAACATTTATTTCATTTTTTTCCCGTTTATTTTACAAACTCAGTATATGTTTTGAGGTATGAGAAGGTGTTAAGGATATGAATGTGGAAGTCAGTTTCTTTTCCCAAGGAGCTCTGAATCTACTGGGGGATCCAAACAAGTGAACAGATAATATTACTATGAAATGAAATGCTCTGATGTTATTTATTGAGGGAAGTGTATGTTTTTACTCAGAAACCATAGTAAAAAGAGTCAGAATTCATGGGAAGTCAAACCACAGTTTCATAGGTAAGTCATTACTGAGACATTTAGTTTTGGTGACAGGAAGCTAGACAAAAGCAGTTGGAATTCTCTTTTTTTTTTCCTCTGATTTTCTAACAGCCTCCTGTTTTGCCTTTACTGTCTTCCTCCTCCTCTCTTCTCCCCACGTAATCCTCTCTCTCTCATTCTCTCTCCCTCTATTTTTAAGCTAATCTCAGACTTGCGTAAGCCTAACCTTACTTCCATGCAGCACAGTTGTGGTTTTAATATTACAGTCTGTGGAGTCAGACTGTTTGGGTTCAAATCTGGCCTCACCACTTACTACTTGTGTCACAATTTACTTAGAATGTGTTTAATCTCCTTGTCTAAAACATAGTATTCTCTTTATAAATTGTGTGTGTGCGTATGTGTGTGTGTGTGTGTGTAATGATTTAATGAGTTTATTATATAAAGTGCTTAGTGCCTGGCACATGGTAAGTGCTCTGTGGTTGAGTATTAGTTTCCTTGAGGTTGTAACAAATTACTACATGCTTAGTAATGTAAAACAACATCCATTTATCATCTCACAGTTCTGTAGATCAGAGTCTGGATAAGTTTTACTGGGTTCTCTGCTGAGGGTCTAACAGGGCTAAGGTAAAGGTGTTGGCCAGCCTAGGCTCTTATCTGAGGCTCTGAAGGAGAATCTGCTTCATGGTTTATTTAGGTGATTGGCAAAATTCAGTTCCTTGTGGTTGTAGGACTGAGGTCTGTCTCCTTGACATGTGGGCCCCTCCATTTCAAAGCCAGCCATAGCATGTTGAATCTGTCTTGTGCTCTGATTCTCTCAGACTTCTTCTGCCACATCTTTCTGACTGACTATTTTGCCTTCTTCTTCTGCTTTTAAGGGCTCATGTGATTACATGGCCTACTCAGATAATCCAGGATAATCTCTCTTATTTTAAAGTCAGATAATTAGCAATTTTAGTTACATCTGCAAAGCCTCTTTTGTCATGAAATGTAACATATTCACAGACGTGACACGGGGTGATGAAGGTTATAGGAACCAAAATTCTGTCTACCACAGACCATTATCTGTTATTACTGTTATAATTTAAGTGAGTGAAGGACTAACAGGAGTAGGGAATAGAATATTCTGGACTATAAAGTTTTCTAGTGAATTGAAAGTTATTTAATTTAAAGAGTTAAACTTTGGGAGTAAAGGAACTACTGCTCTGATGAACTCAAATCTTGAACTCTTATCTGTGTGCACATATATAATACCGATTTCTATATTTTTAAGTGTAACGCTCTGTTGCCTCTAAATCTTAACACAGATCTGTTGATACACTTTCAAAAATATTTATAAAATTACAGGTCATCTCTTATTTTTAAAAATGAATAAAATTTCTAAGAAGGAAATGTCTTTTCCACAAAATTTAACTTGGAGATAGTTTCAGAAATCTGAGAAATTGCACACCTTTCAAATATATGTTTTGAGGATGTGTAGAAAAGGGAACCCTTTTACACTGTTGGTGGGAATGCAAATTGGTGCAGCCACTATGGAAAACAGTATGGAGGTTCCTCAGAAAACTAAAGGTAGAACTACCATATGATCCAGCAATTCCACTCCTGAGTACATATCCAAAGAAAAGGAAAAACATTAATTTGAAAAGATACATGCACCCCAATGTTCATAGCAGCATTATTTACAATTGCCAAAATATGGAAGCAACCCAAGTATTCATCAACAGATGAATGGATAAATAAGTGATATATATGTATCACTTCTTTATTCCTTATGCATTTATATACACACACACACACACACACACACACACACACACATACAATGGAATACTACTCAGACATTAAAAGAGAGTGAAATTTTGCCATTTGCAACAATATGGCTGGATTTGGAGAGTATTATGCTTAATGAAATAAGTCAGACAGAGAAAGATAAATACTCTGTGTCATCACATATGTGGAATCTAAAAAGTAAAATAAACTAGTGAATATAACAAAAAAGAAATTATATATGTTTTGTTCTGAAATGACTACAGTTGATTCCTGATAATATAAGAAATGAAACATTTATTAACTAATTAAGCTTTAATATAAAATGTAAAGATTTAAATTGTAATTACTTCTAGGTATTTCACAGTCAGAATAAACCTAAACTAGATCTTGCTAGAAATTGAAAACAGAAAACTTCAAAAGATCATGAGGAAGGAAATAAAAATAAAATATAGTGTTTAACTTATTCTGTATGCCTGCAGTATGAAGCTAGATAACTGTAAATCACATGGGTAAACTATTTCTAAAGATTTTTTTTCTTTTGGTTTGTAGTTAGGCAGCTTGTGGGTGTAGTATTCGAATCTTCTGAGTATGGTTACTTCTCCCTAGCATTTGCTCAGGGCTCAGACTCTCACTGTGGGGCTAGTTATTTGTATTTGGGAGTTGTAAGTGTCCAAGTACAGGAGCCACTTCATATTTTGTCATGGATGGTGAATCTGTATATATGTGTATATTCATATATACATCTGCACATGCGCTTACACACACATACATTACTGATTTGACGAATTAACAATTGTAAATTTGTTTCTTAAACATACTTTTTAAAAAAAATTTAGTGTGTAATCTGTATACTAGAGGCAGCACAATATCAGCTTTTTAAAAAAATATATATTTATTTTTCTTTGTGTTGGGTCTTCGTTTCTGTGCATGGGCTTTCTCTAGTTGGGGCGAGCGGGGGTTACTCTTTGCTGCGGTGCATGGGCTTCTCATTGTGGTGGCTTCTCTTGTTGTGGAGCACGGGCTCTAGGTGCGTGGGCTCAAGTAGTTGTGGTATGCAGGCTCAGTAGTTGTGGCTTGTGGGCTCTAGAGCACAGGCTCAGTAGTTGTGGCACACAGGCATAGTTGCTCCATGGCATGTGGGATCTTCCCAGACCAGGGATCAAACCCGTGTCCCCTGCATTGGCAGGCAGATTCTTAACCACTGCACCACCAGGGAAGCCCCCCAGCTATCTTTAAACAGAGACATGTCACTGGGAAAGAAACGGACAGAGATGGAAAATGAGTAAGTCTAGACCTTCTAAGTTATACCGTAACTTTCAATGCTCTTTCTATTTTGCTCTCATTTCCTGTTCCTATTTTTTTCCCACCCATTTTTATAGTTTACTTGCCAAAGTCTTTTTCTATGCATGTTTATGCATGCCATTACTGCCTTCCCTCACTTTCCTCACATAAACCAGATTTTGGCTTAGTACAGCCTTTGTGCTTTATATCTTGGAATAGGGTGATTTAGCTCAATATTCAATATTTTTTTTATTTTTATTTTTTTTAGATGTTGGGGGTAGGAATTTATTAATTTATTTACTTTTCCTGTGTTGGGTCTTCGTTTCTGTGTGAGGGCTTTCTCTAGTTGTGGCAAGTGGGAGCCACTCTTCATTGTGGTATGCAGGCCTCTCACTATCACGGCCTCTCTTGTTGCGGAGCACAGGCTCCAGATGCGCAGGATCAGTAGTTGTGGCTCACGGGCCTAGTTGCTCCACAGCATGTGGGATCCTCCCAGACCAGGGTTTGAACCCGTGTCCCCTGCATTAGCCAGCAGATTCTCAACCACTGCGCCACCAGGGAAGCCCTTTTTTTTTAAATTTTTGAATTTTATTTATTTTTTTATACAGCAGGTTCTTATTAGTTATTCACTTTATACATATTAGTGTATATATGTCAATCCCAATTTCCCAATTCATCACATCACCACTACTTCCCTGCCACTTTCCCCCTTGGTGGCCATACGTTTGTTCTTTACATCTGTGTCTCTATTTCTGCCCTGCAAACCGGTTCGTCTGTACCATTTTTCTAGGTTCCACATATATGCGTTAATATACGATATTTGTTTCTCTTTTTCTGACTTACTTCACTCTGTATGACAGTCTCTAGATACATCTACATCTCATCAAATGACCCAATTTAATTCCTTTTTATGGCTGAGTAATATTCCATTGTATATATATGTACCACAACTTCTTTATCCATTCATCTGTCGATGGTCATTAAGGTTGCTTCCATGACCTGGCTATTGTAAATAGTGCTGCAATGAACATTTGGCTGCATGTGTCTTTTTGAATTATGGTTTTCTCTGGGTATATGCCCAGTAGTGGGATTGCTGGGTCATATATTAAATCTATTTTTAGTTTTTTAAGGAAACTCCATACTGTTCTCCATAGTGGCTGTATCAATTTACATTCCCACCAACAGTGCAAGAGGGTTCCCTTTTCTCCACACCCTCTCCAACATTTGTTGTTTGTAAGTTTTCTGATGATACCCATTCTAACTGGTGTGAGGTGATACCATATTGTAGTTGTGATTTGCATTTTGCTAATAATAAGTGATGTTGAGCAGCTTTTCATGTGCTTCTTGGCCATCTGTATCTCTTCTTTGGAGAGATGTCTATTTAGGTCTTCTGCCCATTTTTGGATTGGGTTGTTTTTTTTTTTAATATTGAGCTGCATGAGCTGTTTATATATTTTGGAGATTAATCCTTTGTTCGTTGATTCATTTGCAAATATGTTCTTCCATTCTGAGGGTTGTCTTTTCGTCTTGTTTGTAGTTTCCTTTGCTTTGCAAAAGATTTTAAGTTTCATTAGGTCCCATTTGTTTATTTTTGTTTTTATTTCCATTACTCTAGGAGGTGGATCAAAAAAAATCTTGCCATGATTTATGTCCAAGTGTGTTCTGCCTTTGCTTTCCTCTAAGAGTTTTACAGTGTCCAGTCTTACATTTTGGTCTCAAAACCATTTTGAGTTTATTTTTGTGTATGGTGTTAGGGAGTGTTCTAATTTCATTCTTTTACATGTAGCTATTGAGTTTTCCCAGCACAACTTATTGAAGAGACTGTCTTTTCTCCATTGTATATCCTTGCCTCCTTTGTCATAGATTAGTTGACCATAGGTGCATCAGTTTATCTCTGAGCTTTCTGTCCTGTTCCATTGATCTATATTTCTGTTTTTGTGCCATTACCATACTGTCTTCATTACTGTAGCTTTGTAGTATAGTCTGAAGTCAGAGAGTTTGATTCCTCCAGCTCTGTTTTTTTCCCTCAAGAGTGCTTTGGCTATTCAGGGCCTTTTGTGTCTCCATACAAATTTTAAGATTGTTTGTTCTAATTCTGCAAAAAATGCCATTGGTAATTTGATAGGGATTGCACTGAATCTGTAGATTGCTTTGGGTAGGATAGTCATTTTCACAATATTGATTCATCCAAACCAAGAACATGGTATATCTCACCATCTATTTGTATCATCTTTAATTTCTTTCGTCAATGTCATAGTTTTCTGCATACAGGTCTTTTGTCTCCTTAGGTAGGCTTATTCCTAAGTGTTTTATTGTTTCTGTTGCAGTGGTAAATAGGAGTGTTTCCTTAATTTCTCTTTCAGATTTTTCACCATTAGTGTATAGGAATGCAAGAGATTTCTGGGCATTAATTTTGTATCCTGCTACTTTACCAAATTCATTGATTAGCTCTAGTAGTTTTCTGGTGGCATCTTTAGGGTTCTCTATGTATAGTATCATGACATCTGCAAACAGTGACAGTTTTACTTCTTCATTTCCAAATTGTTTCTGGAGAGTTTTTACCATAAATGGGTGTTGAATTTTGTCAAAAGCTTTTTCTGCATCTATTGAGATGATCATATGGTTTTTCTTCTTCAATTTATTAATATGGTGTATCACATTGATTGATTTGCATATATTGAAGAATACTTGCATTCCTGGGATAAATCCCCCTTGATCATGGTGTATGGTCCTTTTAATGTGTTGTTACATCTGTTTGCTAGTATTTTGTTGAGGATGTTTGCATCTACATTCATCAGTGATATTGGTCTGTAATTTTCATTTTTTGTAGTATCTTTGTCTGGTTTTGGTATCAGGGTGATGGTGGCCTCGTAGAATGAGTTTGGGAGTGTTCCTTCCTCTGCAATTTTTTGGTATAATTTGAGAAGGATGGGTGTTAACTCTTCCCTAAATGTTTGATAGAATTCACCTGTGAAGCCATCTGGTCCTGGACTTTTGTTTGTTGGAAGATTTTAAATCACAGTTTCATTACTTATGATTGGTCTGTTGATATTTTCTATTTCTTCCTGGTTCAGTCTTGGAAGGTTATACCTTTCTAAGAATTTGTCCATTTATTCCAGGTTGTCCATTTTATTAGCATAGACTTGATTGTAGTAGTCTCTTAGGATGCTTTGTATTTCTGTGGTATCTGTTGTAACTTCTCCTTTTTCATTTCTAAATTTATTGATTTGAGTCCTCTCCCTCTTTTTCTTGATGAGTCTGGCTAATGGTTTATGCATTTTGTTTATCTTCTCAAAGAACCAGCTTTTAGTTTTATTGATCTTTGCTATTGTTTTCTTTGTTTCTATTTCATTTATTTCTGCTCTGATCTTTCTGATTTTTTTCCTTCTGCTAACTTCGGGTTTTGTTTGTTCTTCTTTCTCTAGTGCCTTTAGATGTAAGGTTAGATTGTTTATTTGAGATTTTTCTTGTTCCTTGAGGTAGACTTGTATTGCTATGAACTTCCTTTGTATTGCTATGAACTTCCCTCTTAGAATTGCTTTTGCTGCATCCCATAGGTTTTGGATCATTGTGTTTTCCTTGTAATTTTTCTCTAGGTATTTTCTGATTTCCTCTTTGATTTCTTCAGTAATCTCTTGGTTATTTAGTAACATAATGTTTAGCCTCCATGTGTTTGTGTTTTTTACGTTTTTTTCCCTGTAATTGATTTCTAATCCCATAGTGTTGCGGTCAGAAAAGATGCTTGATATGATTTCAATTTTCTTAAATTTACTGAGGCTTGATTTGTGATCCAAGATGTGATCTATCCTGGAGAATGTTCTGTCTGCACTTGAGAAGAAAATGTAATCTGCTGTTTTTGGATGGTATGTCTTATAAATATCAATTAAATCTATCTGGTCTATTGTGTCATTTAAAGTTTGTGTTTCCTTATTAATTTTCTGTCTGGATGATCTGTCCATTGGTGTAAATGAGGTGTTACAGTCCCCACTATTACTGTGTTACTGTCGATATCCTCTTTTATAGCTGTTAGCAGTTGCCTTATGTGTTGAGTTGCTCCTATGTTGGGTGCATATATATTTATAATTGTTATATCTTCTTGGTTTGATCCCTTGATCATTATGTAGTGTCCTTTCTTGTCTCTTGTAACATTATTTATTTTAAAGTCTACTTTATCTGATATGGGTATTGCTACTCCAGCTTTCTTTTGATTTCCATTTGCATGGAATATCTTTTTCCATCCTCTCACTTTCAGTCTGTATGCATCCCTAGGTCTGAAGTGGGTCTCTTGTAGACAGCATATAGATAGGTTTTGTTTTCGTATCCATTGGGCAACCCTGTGTCTTTTGTTTTGAGCATTTATTCCATTCACATTTAAGGTAATTATTGATAAGTATGTTCCTATTACCATTTTCTTAATTGTTATGGGTTTGTTTTTGTAGGTCCTTTTCTTCTCTTGTATTTCCCACTTAGAGAAGTTCCTTTAGCATTTGTTGTAGAGCTGGTTTGGTGGTGCTGTGTTCTCTTAGCTTTTGCTTCTCTGTAAAGCTTTTGATTTCTCTGTCGAATCTGAATGAGATCCTTGCCAGGTAGAGTAATCTTGGTTGTAGGTTCTTCCCTTTCATCACTTTAAATATATCTTGCCACTCCCTTCTGGCTTGTAGAGTTTCTGCTGAAAAATCAGCTGTTAACATTATGGGAGTTCCCTTGTATGTCATTTGTCGTTTTTCCCTTGCTGCTTTCAATAGTTTCTCTTTGTCTTTAATTTTTTTCCACTTGATTACTATGTGTCTTGGTGTGTTTCTCTTTGGGTTTATCCTGTCTGGGACTCTCTGTGCTTCGTGGACTTGGGTGGCTATTTCCTTTCCCATGTTAGGGAAGTTTTTGACTATAATCTCAAATATTTTCTCGGGTCCTTTCTCTCTCTCTTCTCCTTTTGTGACCCCTATAATGTGAATGTTGTTGCATTTACCGTTGTCCCAGAGGTCTCTTAGGCTGTCGTCATTTCTTTTCTTTCTTTTTCCTTTATTCTCTTCTGTGGCAGTGAATTTCACCATTCTGTCTTCCAGGTTACTTAATCATTCTTCTGCCTCAGTTATTCTGCTATTGATTCCTTCTAGTGTATTTTTATTTCAGTTATCGTATTGTTCATCTGTTTGTTGTTTAATTCTTTCTAGGTGTTTGTTCTTTAATTCTTCTAGGTCTTTGTTAAACATTTCTTACATCTTCTCGATCTTTGTCTCCATTCTTTTTCCGAAGTCCTGGATCATGTTCACTATCATTATTCTGAATTCTTTTTCTGGAAGGTTGCTTATTTCCACTTCATTTAGTTGTTTTTCTGGGGTTTTATCTTGTTCCTTCATGTGGTACAAAGTCCTCTGCATTTTCATTTTGTCTATCTTTCTGTGAATGTGGTTTTCCTTCCAGAGGCTGCAGAACTGTAGTTCTTCCTGCTTCTGCTGTCTGCCCTCAGGTGGATGAGGCTATCTAAGAGGCTTATGCAAGCTTCCTTATATTACGGACTGGTGTTGGGTAGAGCTAGGTGTTGCTCTGGTGGGCAGAGCTCAGGAAAACTTTAATCCACTTGTCTGCTGATGCGTGGGGCTGCGTTCCCTGCCTGTTGGTTGTCTGGCCTCAGGCGACCCAGCACTGGAGCTTACCTAGCTCTTTGGTGGGGCTAATGGAGGACTCTGGGAGGGCTCATGCCAAGGAGTACTTACCAGTACTTCTGCTGCCAGTATCCTTGTCCCCACCATGAGCCACAGCCACCCCCTGCCTCTGCAGGAGACCCTCCAACACTAGCAAGTAGGTCTGGTTCAGTCTCCTATGGGGTCCCTGCTGCTTACCCTGGTTCCTGATGCACATGCTACTTTGTGTGTGCCCTCCAAGAATGGAGTATCTGTTTCTCCCAGTCCTGTCGAAGTCCTGCAATCAAATCCCACTAGCCTTCAAAGGTGATTCTTTAGGAATCCCTCCTCCCGTTGTCGGACCCCCAGGTTGGGAAGCCTGACGTGGGGCTCAGAATTTTTACTCCATTGGGTAGACTTCTGTGGTATAAGTGTTCTCCATTTTGTGAGTCACACTCCCAGAAGTTATGGGATTTTATTTTCTTGTGATTGCGCCCCTCCTACCATCTCATCGTGGTTTGTCCTTTGTATGTAGGGTATCTTTCCTGGTGAGTTCCAGTGTCTTCCTGTCGATGATTGTTCAGCAGTTAGTCGTGATTCCAGCGCTCTCGCAAGAGGGAGTGAGCACATGTCCTTCTACTCCGCCATCTTGAACCAATCTCACAAGATGACATTTAAATCTCCAAGGGTTTATTTATGCAAATATCAAAAGTCACGAATGACCATGAGTCACTATGAAATTTCCTAAACCTCCTTTTAGCTGTAGTTAATTTACAGATTGAAGGATATTTGCTGGATTATGATCAAAGCCTTCAGACGAGAGGATATTGGGATGATAGCCTTTCACTACATAGTATCCATTTACATGATATCACTGAGACTTTTGGCATAGTTTTCACGCCCCAAATGTTTTTAACATCTGTGTCACTGTTCTTTTTTTAAGACTGAAGATTCAGTATTTATTAATCTCTCAAACCTCAATTGGCCTTTGGAAGCAGCTGAATACTTTCTTTGAGGAGTGAACAAAATGTAATCTCAAAATAAATCACAAGAAGTGTAAGGTAGTGGTTTTTAGTTCTAGGAAATGCAAGAGTTCCTGGTATGCTTAGGGAGTTAAGATTAATGTGGTGAAATATTTTATGTGGCTCTGCATTACCTTTCACTTAAACCTGTCATGCAAAAAGCAAAGAAAGTTGAAAATCTCAGCATCAATAGGCAGATTAGATTTAGGAGGGAATGAATTGATGCCTACTTTATGATATATATTAACCTAAAGCAAGTTTCCAGATTCTCTATTCTTCAGAAATGCATAGCCCTTGATGGTAAACATGTTAAAAGTGCTTTTGGAAAATGAGGATGACATTCATTTGACACAGAGGGTACTTAATCTCTGCAGGTATATCAGATTGGGGAAAAACAATTTTTTCATTTGGGTCACATTTATTATCATTTCTGCACCGTTGGTAAGACGGTTAAACTGAACAGATCAACTGGGCTGCATGCACCCAGAAGGCTATGCTCATAGGCATGAAATGAATAGTTACTGACAGGGTTTCCAAGAGAAATGGAATATATTGAGCTGAACCCAAGCAGAATGCTAATTTGGAAACAGCATAGAGAAGGTTTAGTAAGAGGAATTTTATTTTGGGTGAAACATTAATGCAAGATGTACAATTCCACAAAAGGTTTTTTGTTTTGTTTTGTTTTTGCTTGAAGCTGTGATGAATGTCAAGTGATGGTATCATACTCTTTTCCCTTATAGATATTCTTTACTCAGTGTATCTTGCATGCACATGTGTTTGGTCTCCATTATTCGATTAAAGGGAAATGTAAACAGATTCTGATTATCTACTTTTATGGTCAAATCATATTGTCGTGAAGTGCAGGAGCTTGAACAAATTCTTTCTTAAACTTTTAAATTAAAATTGTATATATTTAAAATATACAACATTATGATTTGATATACATATACATAGTGAAAAGATTACTGCAGACAAGCAATTTAACATATCATCCCCTCACACTTCCATTTTTTTGTGTGTGATGAGCGCCCCTGAAATCTACTTTAGCAAATGTTTAGTGTTCAATTCAGTATTATTAATGACAGTCATCATGCTGTACATTAGGTCTCTAGACTTATTCATCCAACAAAACTGCAACTTTGTACACTTCGACCAGCATCTCTCCATTTACCCCATCTCTCAGCCCCTGGTAAACACAGCTTCTATGTATCTGACTTCTTTAGATTCCGCATATGAGTGAGATCTTGAAGTTTTTGTCTTTTCATATCTAGTTTATTTCACTTAGGATAGTGTCCCTTTAGGTTCATCCACGTTTTTACAAATGACAGAATCTTCTTTTTTAAAGGCTGAATAAATTTCCATTTGACCAAATTCTTTAGTTGCATTCTAATTCTATTATGTCAGCTATTAATAAAGATAAACATCAACTAGAAGCTTAGAATTTTTCTTTCTTTTCTATGGATTTTTAGTACAGTGGAATTTTAAAAAATTAATCAGTTTTTACTTTTGGCTATGATGGGTCTTTGTTGCTGTGCGTGGCCTTTCTCTAGTTGTGGCAAGGGGGGGCTACTCTTCATTGCGGTGCAGTGGCTTCTCTTGTGGAGCATGGGGTCTCGGTGCGTGGGCTTCAGTAGTTATGGCACATGGGCTCAGTAGTTGTGGCTTGTGGGCTCTAGAGAGCAGACTCAGTAGTTGTGGTGCACAGGCTTAGTTGCTCTGCAGCATGTGGGATCTTCCCAGACCAGGGCTCGAACCCGTGTCCCCTGCATTGGCAGGAGGATTCTTCACCACTGTGCCACCAGGGAAGTCCGACAGTGGGATTATTTTAATCGCATTTGATGTGAAGAAAACATACTTAATTTTCATTAATATTTCAATATTTAGTTATTGATATCCTATGAAAAGTGGAAAAAGATCTTGCAATGAAGCTACAAAATTAGGAAAAATTCAAAGACAATATTCTAGAAAAATTCTCTGAAAGAGAACCACCTGGAAAACACTGAGAGAATCAAGAATATTTGGTTTTGGCTCTTAATCATGGATCAAAATGAGAGAATTCAAGTCAAAACTTTTAATATTTACATGCATTTCAACATTCAGCTTACTGGTCTTTGGAAAAATATCTATTTCTAAAATTTGATGTACATTAACTCTCATGCTTGTCTTAACATGATCAAAAACTAGAGCATTCCAAGTATGTTGAAACAGAATTTTATGGCCTTGCAGAAAAGCACATTTGCAATTAGTCTTAAAGTGATGGAGAAACTTGAGGAAACATGTAATACCTCAGAGAAATGGTCAGGAAGTGCTATTTTCAGAGATATTATCATTATTCTCATAGCATGGTTTAGAACATATGAATAACTGTATAATTAAATAAGAAAATCCATCCTTATTGTAAAACATATACTCCCACAATCAATTGTAAATGGCTGCTTTTATGTTCATGATTGCCATGGATGCGGTTTGCCAATGAATGTTTATTTGGAATGATATGAGAAAGAATAAGTAAGATACAATAATGAAGATGACTTGAAAACAGTTGAAATTTTTAAATAATGCCTTTGATTTTTAAAGAGAAGATTTCTACTAGAATAACAAAGATCCAGATAATAGGAACTCAGGAAGCAAAGTTCTGATAGTTTGCAGCTCCTTACCTCCATGGTTAAGCCACTTTGAAAATGTGCCTTAATGCTTACCTTTCTAAGTAAGCTGATGTGGTTATTCCTGGCTGAATGATGCTCTCATTTTTATCTCCATGTTTTTCTAGATTTTTATCAAAGTTGTACACAGACTAAAGATTCACAAATTTTACAAGTGTTGTTATGAAAAACAGCAGCTCCTTACCATCCTCCCCAGAAGAAACCAATTTTAGTTGAAACAAGTTTTATTTTGACACTTATCTCCCTGTTGCTAAGTAATGTAATTGCTATGTCATGATTTTTTGATGTCAGGTATGATCTACTGACTTTCCACTATTGAAAATGTTGTTTTTGTTCACTTTCTGCTCCCTACACCTCTAGTAAATAGGCTCACCCTTCCCATCTTTTGACATTCTCCCATTAAAGTTATATGGTAATTTTGAATAAAGCAATATTCATTATTTACATTATTATGACTATGTAAATACTTGTCACAGCTGACTTGTTTAGTAAAACATTAGTTTTCCTTTCTGGCACAAGTTTTAATTTTTTGAAATTTATTTTTTATTGATGTATAGTTGATAAACAATATATAAGTAACAGGTGTACTATATAGTGATTCACAATTTTTAAAAGTTGTACTCCATTTATAGTTATTATAAAATATTGGTTATATTCCCTGTGTTGTACAATATATCCTTGCAGCTTATTTTATACCTAATAGTCTGTACCTCTTAATCTCTTCCCCCTAAATTGGCCCTTTCCCCTTCCATTTTCCTACTGGTAACCACTAGTTTGTTCTCTATATCTGTGAGTCTGCTTCTTTTTTGCTATATTCAACATTTTGTTGTATTTTTAGATTCCATATATAAGTGATACCATACAGTATTGGTAGTTCTCTGACTTATTTCACTTAGCATAGTGCCCTGCAAGTCAATTTATGTTGTTGCAAACAACTTAAATTTTATTCTTTATGCAAAATTTTATTCTTTTTTATGGCTGAGTAGTATTCTCCATATATATATATATATATATATATATATATATATATATATATATATTACCCTTTCATCTGTTGATGGACACTTAAGTTGCTTCCATATTGTGGCAACTGTAAATAATGCTGCTACGAACACTGGGGTGCATGTTATCTTTTCAAATTAATGTTTTTGTTTTGGATATATACCCAGGAGTGGAATTGCTGGGTCATATGGTAGTTCTATTTTTATTTTTTTGAGAAACCTCCATACTGTTTTCCATAGTGACTGTACCAATTTACATTCCCACCAACCATGTACAAGGGTTCCCTTTTCTCCACATCCTTGCCAACATTTGTTATTTGTGGTCTTTTTGATGGTAGCCGTTCTAACAGGTGTGAGATGATATCTCATTGTGGTTTCAAATTGCATTTCCCTGATGATTAGTGATGTTGTGTATCTTTTCATGTGCCTGTTGTCCATCTGTATGTATACTTTGGAAAAATGCCTATTTAGTTCTTCTACCCATTGTTTAATCAGGTTATTTGTTTGTTTTAATGTTGAGCTGTATGAGCTGTTATATATGTTGAATATTAACCCCTCATTAGTCATATCATTTGCAAATATTTTCTCTCATTCAGTAGGTTGTCTTTTTGTTTTGTCAATGATTTCCTTTGCTGTGCTAAAGCTTTTAATTATGTCCCATTTGTTTATTTTTGCTTTTATTTCCTTTGTTTTAGGAGACAGATCCAAAAACATATTGCTACAATTTATGTCAAAGAGTATTCTGTGTGTGTTTTCCTCTAGGAGTTTTATAGTATCTGGTCTTAAATTTAGGTCTTTAATCCATTTTGAGTTTATTTTTGTGCATGGTGTTAGAGAATGTTCTAACTTCATTCTTTTACATGTAGCTGTCCAGTTTCCCCAGCACCACTATTGAAGAGGCTGACTTTTTTCCATTGCATATTCTTGCCTCCTTTGTCGTAGATTAATTGGTCATAAGTGCGTGGGTTTGGCACAAACTTTAATTTTTTTATGAAGTGAAAAACTGTCTAGTTTTGCTTGGTTTTCTATGCACATAGCATCTTTTTTTTTTTTTTTAAGTATTTTAAAATTTATTTGGCTGCACCAGGTCTTAGTTGCAGCATGTGGGATCTTCATTGCAGCATGCAGAAACTTTAGTTGCGGCATGCAAACTCTTAGTTGCAGCATGAGGAATCTAGTTCCCTGACCAGGGATCGAACCCGGGCCCCCTGCACTGGAGTGCAGAGCCTTAGCCACTGGACCACCAGAGAAGACCCACATAGCATCTTTCTTCAACCACAAACTCTTGTGCATCAAGTGTTCTATTAATTTACTATTCCAGAAGAAATATTTCCTTGAGCCCTCTGACCTGCTCCAATCTGGACTGTGCCCTCTGTGTCTGATTACTCAGCTGTCATTGTGGCATCTTCTGTCATCACCATCCTGGGGACTCATCTCTTCTTCCCTGTGTTCTTTCCTGTTTCCTGTGAATTTTTTTCTTTGTTTCAACTTTATTTTGGTAAAGCATCTCTACCTAGAAGATCCTTGAGAAAGGATGTATGGAGTAAGACTTCTGAGGCTTTGTCTTGTGTGAAAATGTCTTTACTTTTATTCCTTCTTACTGATAATTTGTCTTGATATAGAATTATTTACCTAGTTTTCATCAGAAATCTGAAGGCACCTCTCTTTTGGCTTTTAAAGTTCCCAGTTTCCAAAGTTGCTGCTGACAAATATCTGAAGACACATTAATTCCTATTCCGGTTTAGGTGATTTTTCTCTATTTCTCTCTCTGGAACCTTGTTGAATCTTCTTTTTGTCCTTAGTGTTCTGAAGTATCACAATGATGTGCAGTGAAAAGATCTGTCTGAATCCACTACACTGGGCATGTAATTTGGTCTTTCAACCTGAAAACTTAAGTTCTTTGAGTTTTGGAAAAATTTTTAAAATTATTTTGCTTATCATTTTCCTCCCCCTTTTTTCAGTTTTCCATTTCTGGAATACTTTTAAAAAAGTTTTTAGACCTTTTGGATTGATCTTCTCATTTTCTTGTTATTTTTGTTTTCTTTATCTAAAATTATGTTTTGCTACTCTTCTTGTTTATGTTATGCCATATGAAATCAATGCTTTCTTTGTATTCTTGTTTTTGATAATTGGTGTCTAGACAGGTTTTATGTCTATTAGTTGGTATGTTTTAATCTGAAACAATTTTGTTAAATCTGTTTTTCAGTTTACCAGCTCAAATGCATTATCTCCTTCAAAGTCAAGTGAACTGGAAGTCCTTACCATCTTTGTTCTACTTTTTTTTTTTTAAGAAAAATTTTAAACCTTATCTTCTATTGTATTTTAAATATGTAAGCGTTCTTTTGGTGCTCAGAATGTTCCTTTTTATTATAGCATCCTATTCTTTTTCTCCAGTTACAATATCTTCTCTTGCGTCTCAGTGGATATTAATAATACATATATCTTCAAAGCTCTCTTCCCTTTACACAGTCTGTTTCCTCCAAGTTGCTTTTTGTATTTTTCATACTTTTCATATTGCAGGCATTCCTCAGATATCTAGCAATTCTAGGGGACCAAAAACTTTGACTGGAAGCTCTGATACATGAGTGGGTCTTGTCACCTGTGAACATCACAATAAGATGATGTAGATGAGCTTTTTAGTCTTGTGACCTCTAGATACAGTCTCTTGAATTGGTCAGATTCGCCAGAGAAAGCGTTTCTAGTCCTATGCCTGGAGGGTGACGCCTAGCTGCTAGTTGTTAGGAAGCCAACTAGGGAAGGAGTGCTGGAGGTCTCAGTCATGGTTTTCAGACTTAATCCTCCCCGTTTTATCATGTTATCTCTTCCATCTGCCCTGTACAGGATCCAAAGCCCCCTTGTTTAATCCTTTTAAGAGAACCTGCCTCCCTATTGGGCAAATATTCAAGAGGTGCAGTCATTTGGCTGCCTAAAGCCGGGGAGGGGATCTAGAGATTTGATTGCTACTTAAAGTTCTCCTTATTTTAGCTCTCTCCTTCTATTCACACTTATAATGGTATCTGATGCTACCATACCCTTACCCTTTTGAGGATTCTGTGTTAGGAATCTGATGAGTTTTCAGCTTTTTGAGTTGCTAGTTTAAGATTCAGTTTTCTGGGGTCTATTAAATCCTTTGCCAGTTGAACATCTGCTTTCCAGCTTCTAAAATTTTGTTGCTGTTGCTTCTTCTTTCATTCTCCCTGTGTTTGTGGGTTAATATGTCTTGGGTGAGAAATCAATTTACTATTATTTTAGTGAAATTTCAAGGGGGAACAAAATTAGACATATGTGTTCAATCTGTGGCAGACTGTATTTTCCAAAGATGGTCACAATAATATCTCCTGTCCTTTTATGCTCTTTCAATGTTACTATGACATTCCTTCTATCAAGAGGTTGGTCCTGTTTTCCCTTCTCTTGAATACTGATTAGATTTTGACTATGGTAGAAGTGGTGCTTTATGACTTCTGAAGCTAGGTCACAAAAGGCTATAGGGCTTCTGCTGGTTCCCTAGGGACACTTGCCCTTGGAATCTAGCCATCATAATGTGGCTAGAACATAGTGAGCAAGGTGGAGAGTAGTAAAAGCTGTGATGAAAGAGAGAGAGAGAGATTTTGTCTTTATCGGACATGAATCACAAAACCTGTTCTTCAATTCTAGCTTTTCCAAACTGTGTGATTCAGCAATCTCAGTTTCTTCATCAACAGAATGGATGCATTAAATAAGATGGATTTTAAGCTTCTAGTTCTAATGCCCTATAATTTTGTGACATTCTAAATAATCCAGGACCATAGTGATGTTTAACTTCAGAGAGTTTTATTCAGATAGACTGCAATAAGAATGATGTCCTAAAGTTGTAGAAGGTAGCAGCTATGATAATCAGTGAGGTTGATATGTGTATCTTTGAACGTAAGTCCCATTATTGGACAAGCTTATGATGTACCTGTTATTGCTATTGTACAGGAATTTATCCCTCCATTATAGCATTTTAGCTTTGAAGCAATATAATTTGGTTTGCAAAGATTCACTTGACTACAGCCTTTCTCTGGATGCCTTGTGATAGAAAGTAAAGACAATTTCTAGGACACTGTTTTCTTTGCCTGTTAGTTTGGTGGGAAAACAAAGCATAAGCGCACATTGATATTGAACAACAATGTATTCAAAAACACTAAATTTACTTAAGATGTCTTAGGTAATACATAATTAATCGTCAAATCACTTGTTTAGATTCTTCTTGCTATTCTGAACATCCTTCTTTCTACCTCATAGACACTTACAGATCCCATGCTTCTTTCTCATATCTTTGCTTTAGAACTTCTGAGTTCTTTAGAATTTCTGAGAACTTGAAATTTAAAACAGTTTTTCACATTTTCTAAGAGTCCTTGAAGCCAACTTTTCTTGGCAAGAATTTTTATCCTTATTCTCCCTTTATTGTAAATTATTTGTATCCTTTCCTCATGGAATTCCTTATTTTCTACACAAATTATTCTGCAAAGCCAGAGCTCCTGAACGACAGGAAGATTTCTTTTACACATGGAAATCCCCTGAATGTCCATATTTGCTTTGGATAATCTTTAGTGTTTTCGAGAGGAGGATGAACCATGTTGTGCTGGATGTCATTTTCTTTCCCAAACCACCCCAGTGCTCTTACAAATTGTCCACTCTAAACATTAACAATTAAAAAAATCCACACTCACATTAGTCTCTTGCAGGAAACACAGCAATGAAATCTTTTCCTCTTCCCCCAGATGAGCTCTGAGACTTGGGGAAAATCATGTAAGCACTCAATTTACTGTTAAATTAGTTTCAAAATTCTACTTTACCCTTCTCTGCAGAATTCTCCTCAGTGGTTCCTGAGAAGCTCGTATTTTGCACTGTTGTATTTGGTTAGTAAAACAGGTAAAGGATAGAAAAGACTTTTAACAGTCATTTTGGGGATAAAAGCCATTCTGGATGAACTCTTTCTTAATTAAGAAGCTTAAAAAGGGTAAAAACATATATGAACCACAGAGATGCCTTGGTTAAAATAATCTTTTAACCAGTAAAGTTTCATTCTTTATGTGAGGCTTTCTCAATTATTCTAGAGCAGTAGGACTCAGACTTTATGAGTGTCAGAATTAACTGGAGGGTTTGATAAAACACAGATTACTGGGCTCCACCCTCAGAGTTTTTGATTCAGTAGGTCTGAGGTGAAGCCTAGGAATTTGCATTTCTGACAACTTCCCAGGTGACACTGATGCTCCTGGTCTAGGAAACCACACTCTAAGAACCACTGCATTAGAAAGCCTGGATACTGAGGGTCCCTACTTAATGAATAATAAAGACATTTTTTAGATTTCCATATATAAGTGAGATCATATGTTATTTTTCTTTCTCTGACTTATTTCACTTAGCATAATACGCTAAAGTTTCATCCATGTTGAAAGCTGCTAAGAGAGTAGATCTTAAAAGTTCTCACCATAAGAAAAAAACTGTAAATATGTGTGGTGATGGTTGTTAACTAGACTTACTGTGGTGATTATTTCATAATATATACATATATTGAATCATTATGTTGTATACCTGAAACTAATATAATGTTATATCTCAACTATGTTTCAATTTTTAAAAAGATATTTTTGGAAGTTTTGATGCTTGCAATAGCAATAAATGCTTCCTTAGTTTGTGTTTAGTTCTGTTGTGGTTTCTGGTCCTTTGAGTAAGCAGCTGATGTCTCGGCATCATGTGGCATTTCGTGGCTGAATACATCTCAGTGTTACAAAAAAGAGGCTCCACGACTCAAACAGTAATTTATATTATGGTAACACACCATGATGATACAGAAATTGACACCAGAAAGCACGTGGATCTTGGGATTATACTGTCAGATTTCAATTCCTTATATCACTGGGTATTGGATTTGCTCTACAGTAGTTGATTATTTTAAAAAGCAAACATGTACCAAGTATGAATATTGACCTATGAATCCAGGTGTGTATGAAATATCACACTTTTCTTAATTTCATTTAAACAATCCTGAGTCTGTCTCTGAGTCCTCCATCCCTTGGGGATGGAAGAAAATTTACTCTCAGTCATTTTTAGGTCCTACCACCCTCCAGGCTGTGCTTGGGCTTCTGTGATCTTAACATCTCTATGGACACTGGTCATCAGTAACCACCTAAATATCCATGGGCTGCTCTGTTGCTTTGGTACCCCATTTGGCTTAATGATTTTGTTAATTACACAAATAGTTGTTGAGTATCTATTATGTGCCAGGTGATGATTTTTTTAAATTACATTTTTAGTATATAATATTTGATACACACAAAAGAAAACCTAACATGTATGTGTATTATGAAACATAAAAATAAAATGAACAGGGCTTCCCTGGTGGCGCAGTAGTTGAGAACCCGCCTGCTGATGCAGGGGACACGGGTTCGTGCCCCGGTCCGGGAAGATCCCACGTGCCGCGGAGCGGCTGGGCCCGTGAGCCGTGGCCGCTGAGCCTGCGCGTCCGGAGCCTGTGCTCCGCAATGGGAGAGGCCACAACAGTGGGAGGCCTGCGTACAGCAAAAAAAAAAAAAAAAAAAAAAATGAACACCCAAAAATAATTCCCCAATTAAGAACTAGGACTTATCAATACTGTTGTATCTATCTGTGTGCTCTTCTCTATTCAAACTCCTTATGTCCCCTACCAACCCTAAACTTTTTTGCCATCCCATTGCTTTCTAAAAATAGTTTTATCATGTAATTATGTATTTTATACTAGGATATTTAGTTTTACCTATATTCAAGTCTTATAAAAATGGTTTCATACTGTGTGTAGTCTTCTGAAACATGACTTTTTTGACTAAATATGGTGTTTCTAAGATTCACCTGTGTTGCTGTGTGAGGTGTTATTTTTTAGTTTCATAGCTGTATAATTTTCCTTTTGTGTGAATATATCAAAACATATTTGTCTATTCTCCTGTTGAATAGACTTTTAGGTAGGGCTGTTATGAGCAAAGCTATGTTGGGCATCTTGTATGTATCTCCCTGTACCTATGTGCAAAATTTTCTCTAGGATTTTTTATCTTGAATGGGCAATACATTGATTCTGTAGAGAATAAGGTGACATTGCATCGTTTTTTTTTAAACATTTTTTCCAATTAAATGCAAAAGATTTTATGAAGTGTGTTCTATGGAAAACTAAACCCACTAACTGCACTTTCAAAATGTGTTTCATGGTCAAATAATATTAATAAGTACTCTATTCTATGTACCTCCTTTGGAAAGTCACAGTAAAATAGCTCTGAGAAGTCCTGTAATAAAGGAAATGTTTAACTGTGTTGAACACAGTGGTTCCCATGGTTTTTGATCACAGAATCCGTTCTGTTCACTACATCCATTATTATCTCATGGTACCAATATTCTATTGAACACATCTTGAGATACACTGATATATTGCATCAATACTATAATACTACATAGGGTTTTTTATTGTGTCTCTTTGATATATAAATGAAAATTGATACATTATCTACATTATGGAATAGGCAGGAAATCTCTATGGAGTACTAGAAAATCCTAGGAGTAATAGAAATTCTTACTTAAAATCAGTAATTCTGTGTTGATATGTAATCTTTGTGATCAATTACCATTCACTGTCTGATTCTAGCCCCATTCCCATGTTTTGTAGCAGGATAGATATAGGTCAAATCCTAGAAACATGGAGGAACCATGAAAACAGTATAGGGATAGCTCTTGTCCAATATACCAGCTGGGTTTAAAAATAAATTCTGGCTTCCCTATGACTAAAAGTGGAAATACTCCTTGGGCAGGGATGCCAGCATGTCTGTTAATCCACTATGCCAGAGAGGTCAGGATGCCTCCCCGATCCAATTATTCACTGTCAGGGCTGTCTTCCTGGTTACATCTAGACTTCAGACATTCCAGAAAAATCCACATTTGCTCTACTCTGGCACAGAATGTAACTATTTTATATTTTACCACCCTTCGCTCAAAATCTTTTTGTGTCTCATTTCTCTTTGGCCCAGATTTTGAATTCTTCTCTTTTTTAACTGATCAGATTGTTGGCTTATTCCAATGGTATGCCCAGCATTTTATTTCAACAGTTCCTTAGAATTTGTCTCTAGGATTTTATTTTCAATTCCCTGAAAGCTAGCACTTAAGTATAACTTCATCTCTGAGTTTCTTGGAACTTCTAAAATATTACACTCTATCTGAGGCTCAATTCTCAAAGTTCATTTAGCTGAGGAATTGGGTTCCAGGGATTAGAATTTCTTTCTTTTTACCCATATAGCCCCTAAAATTTAGAGTATGAAACCCTGCGTTCCTTCCAGTTGGCCAAGCCCTGATGTTTTACCTTATTCTATTTGCCAGATTCTGGACCTGTTCTGATTCTTCTCTTTCTTAGATTCTGTGATTTTCCAGAATGCTCCTTTTCTGACAAGTGTTATCATGCACTCTGCTTTGTGGCACTTGCTGCAGGACGGCTTTCTGTGTATATTTTGAATATTATATAGGTTTTTCATGATTATGATCTTATTGGCTTTTAATAATTATAATTGACCAAGCTAGGGCATATAAATTTCTTCCATAGTTCCTAGTCTTTGAATGCATTTCCTGAAACATACTCTCCTCAATGAGCTCACCTCTCTGGAAAATCTGTACTCTTTATTTTTGAATCTTTAAGTATAACATGGATGTAGTTCTTTGATCAGGGCTAAGTGTGTCTGAAGTATACCACATGCTCTGCAGAACACGCCACAGATCTCTCTTCTTGAAAGTGTTGGCAGCATCCTACAGGCAAACATTTCTTACAGATATAGCCAATACGGAGGGACCTACACAGCCCCCTTCCAATTCTTTGACTCCAGTGAATTTCCTTTTCCTTTCCCCTTATTCACTATGCAACCCAGTCCTCTGTTTTACTCCTTCCTAACACTATAGCTGGAAAACCTTGCTTCTTAGTTCATCATGAAATCTCATGATGAATCCTCAACCTCTTGCTACCTCCATCTGTGACCTACAAGAGATATATACCCAACCTTTCCACCTATTCTTTGTCTGATAGGATGAGTAGTTCTCCATTCAATCCCATTTCTTCCATTTGGCCCCTCTTCTCCTGCCTTATTAGAGATTTGTCCTGGTAGTTACTACCTCTTTCTACTGCATTTTCTAGCCATTCAGGTCAAGGCTTAAATGCAACTGCTTCAGAGAGGACTTACTTTATTGTAAACCAGCTGGCACTGTCCATAACATCACCCTGTTTTATTGTTTTTCATGGCAATTATCATCATCTAGTATCCCTTATTTATGTGTTACTTGTTGACTCTACTGTGACTTCCTTGAAAGAGACTTCCTTGTCTCTCTTGTTTATTTCTGAAGTCTCAAAGCCTAGAATAATGCTTGGAACATAGTAAGAGTTCAGTAAGTATTGTTAAATAAAATAATACGTATATCCTCCAGTATCTTCATTTCTACATACTCTTTCCTTCCAGCCTATAAATAGGTGTATTAATTTCCCATCTTAAAAACAACAAAAGCAAACAAGTAAAAGAAGAAAAAACCTTTTCTTAATTCTGACAGCAATTGCCTAACTCAGGGATTGTCAATGTGTGACTCACCAGAAGACCACCTGTTTTTATAAAGTTTTATTAGGAAGAGCCATGAACATTCATTTATATAATGCTTAGGACTGCTTTTTGCCCTACAATGGTATGGTTGCATCTTTGCCATAGAGACCATATGCTCACAAGCCTAAAATATTATTATCTGGCTTTTTAAGAAAATGTTTGCTTACCTCAGGACCTAGCACCTATTTTTTATATACAGCATTCTCCAATGTAGTCGTGTACCACAATTTCTTGCATTCTTGTAAATCTCATTTCCTTTTTCTCTTTCTTTAGTCTGATTCTGTCTTCCATACTATACTACATTGCTGTCTCTAAGGTTAAAAGTGGTGCCCTAATTGCAAAATCCAATAGATGATTTTCAGTCTTTATATTGAGGGGCTAGTGCTCTTGGCTTCCATGACACTTATCCTCTTCTTTTTTCTCCTACCTCCCTGATTATATCTTTTCTTTCTTCTTTAGCCTGTTCCTTTAGGATTTGTATATCCCAGGATTTTGTCCTCAGCTAAAAGTTCTCAATTTGCATACTTTTCCTACATAAATTCATTCAATCTGATTGGTTTCAATCGCACTGCTAAAGTTCAGGACACATCATTTCTCCACTTGACTTTTGCAGCTGCCTCCTGTCTGGTCTTCCTGCATTCAACCATACCCCATCAAAGCTACCTCCTACCCAGCTGCCAGATGTCAATTTAAGGCAGTGGTTCCCAGACTTTATTGGGCGTCAGACTCACTTGAAGGGCTTAGTATTAAGATGCAGATTGCCAAGCCCCACTCTTGTAATTTTCACTGGTAAGTCTCCTGTGGGACCTGAGAATCTGCATTTCTGTGTTCCCAGGTGATGCTGGTGCTGCTGTTCTAGGCTTCACATTGAAAACCACTGATTTAAAAAATGTTTCTACTGCCCCACCCTTTCCTTAATACCATGCAGTGGTTTCCCATAACCTACAGGATTAGACCTAAGCTTCTTATTACATCACATAATGCTCTCCAAGCTCTTATATTTTCTACTTCCTCAGGATTCTCTCTCTCATTCTTTGAGTTCCACTTGATTCTCCTGAAACCTCAAACTGCATATCTCAGCATGTGCCCCCCCATTTCAACCCTCTGTGCTCTTGCTCATACCTGTAATTTCCATGCCCTTTTCACCCAGCTTTCTTCTCATTCTCTAAAGAGGTATTTTAAGTGCTATTCACCTTCCCAAGCTTCTGCAATAGTTGGACACATTTCTCTCACTACATAGTTTCTCTGTCCACTCTCCATCCACAATAGTGTTTTATCAACAGTTATTTGTGTTTATTTTGTCTCCCCTAAATTTTAAGCCCCTAGCAGAGTGCTTAGAATCTATGGTTCTTTCTCTCAATCCATTTCTCTCTCTCATCACAAAATGTAGGCTTGGTTTAATGTATCAGCCTAGAAATATATTTCTCAATGAGGGTGAAAGCATGGAAATTAGTGTTCCCATACATTACTGATCATGCCATAAATTGACTCCATCCTTTTAGAAAGCAACTTGGCAGAATCCATGGAGAGCCAAAAAATAAAAAGTTAAAAAAAACCCTTCATGTTCTTGGACTTAGTCATTCCACTTCTGGTAATCTAGTCTAAGAAAATAATTCAAAATATACAATGGAAAACACCGAGTGTTTAACACTAGGGAGTGATTAAGTAAGATGATTCTAATTGATGAAATATTGCATATTTAAATGATGACTTTTGAAGCACATATGGCAAGCATAAGATTATTTTTGTTGTAATGTTAAGTAAAAAATAAAGATATCAAATGTTAATATAAACTATAATTTCAATTATGTAACAATATTTTTGAAAAAAGATCTGGAAGGAGATGCACTTCAATTCTAAGTTAGGATAATAAGCTTATGATATGACTTTATTGTGTGGTTTTATTTTAAAGTAAACAAATATAAAAACTTATTTTAAATATCTATGCTATTTCATGTTATGCAGTTTTCTTTCTTTTTTTTTTTTTTTTTTTTTTTTTTTGCGGTACGCAGGCCTCTCACTGTTGTGGCCTCTCCCGTTGCGGAGCACAGGCTCCGGATGTGCAGGCTCAGCAGCCATGGCTCACGGGCCTAGCTGCCCCGCGGCATTTGGGATCTTCCCGGACCAGGGCACGAACCCGTGTCCCCTGCATCGGCAGGCGGACTCTCAACCACTGCGCCACCAGGGAAGCCCATGCAGTTTTCTTTTTAAAAGTAAAAGGATGTGTCAGTTTTAATTATACAGACGATGCGCAGTCAAGCCTTTAATACATAGAGTTTCTTGTATCTTTTGTCTAAGTTACTGCAGGATACAATTTTAGAAACTGAAAAATATTAAGAGCCATAATGTTGAATATTGACAAAATGTAGCCTGAGATTCACGCAACAGTCAAAGGTAAAATGACTTTTGTGAGAAGAGGAAGCTAAATATAACATGAAGACACCAAGTTACAAACCAAAGCAGGAGTCACCAGGGCATTAGATGGATAAATGCACTCACACATTATGGGCTAATGTGGAGTTAGTACAGCATGGTGGTTAGAATTCTCACTGTAACACCATAGTCTGGATTTAAATCCAACATTGTCCCTTACTAATTACATAACTTTGTACAAGTTTTTAACTTCTTGGAGTCTGTTTTCTCATCTGTAAAGTAAGGATACTAACACTTGCTTATGGTAGACACTGCTGATTGCTTACCCACAGCCATCCTATTGTCTCCAGCTTGCCTTCCTCTACGCTGCACATGCACGCATGCTCCCTCTCTTTTACATACACACTCATTTTCTATCGGAGTCTGTCTCTCACTCTAGAGGCTCCCAGTATCAGGTCCTTACTTTCTCAGCTCTCCTTTAGCCCGATTAGGGTCATATGACCCAGTTCTGGTGTCTTGAACTGAAGGAAATGCCATAATATCTTCTGGGAAAGGTTCTTCTCCCCTCCCTCACCTGGCCCCAAATATATTCATGGACAAAAATACTGGTCTTCTTTGCTTGGTGTGGTCATTCTCAGGTGTGCTGTCTGCAATTGCCTTAGTCATATGACCATGAGGGAGGGAACATTGACCCACAGAGTACAGCAGAAAGAAAAGATGGACAGCCTGAACCTTTGATGATAGCACCACCCTGGAAAACTTCTTTTATATGAATAATACATATGCTTAATGTTTAAATCAGGTTGGTTGGCTACTCTAGAACTTGCAGTTGAAACCACTACAATATTGGTTTTTTTGAATTTTATTTTATTTAGTTTTTTATACAGCAGGTTCTTATTAGTTATCCATTTTATACATATTAATGTATGTCAATCCCAATCTCCTAGTTCCTCCCACCACCACCACCACCCCCCCACCACTTTCCGCCCTTGGTGTCCATACGTTTGTTCTCTACATCTGTGTCTCTATTTCTACCCTGCAAACCGGTTCATCTGTACCATTTTTCTAGGTTCCACATATATGTGTTAATATACGATATTTGTTTTTCTCTTTCTGACTTCACTCTGTATGACAGTTTCTAGATCCATCCACGTCTCTACAAATGACCCAATTTCGTTCCTTTTTATGGCTGAGTAATATTCCATTGTATATATGTACCACATCTTCTTTATCCATTCATCTGTCGATGGGTATTTAGGTTGCTTCCATGACCTGGCTATTGTAAATAGTGCTGCAATGAACATTGGGGTGCATGTGTCTTTTTGAATTATGGTTTTCTCTGGGTATATGCCCAGTAGGAAACCACTACAATATTTTATATTAAATGAAATAAGGTGGGTGACATGCTTAGCAAGGAAGTGAAACATAGTGGTCAAGAGTAGAGGCATTGGCGTCAGACTGAGTTTTTTCTAGTGCTAGTCATGTAACCTTGAACAAACTGCTTAAACTCTCTGTGCCTCAATTTCCTCATCTGCAAAATGGAGATAATAATAGCACCTACCTCACAGGGTTTTGTGGTGGGAATAAATGAAATATGTAAAGCACCTATGAAAATATCTGGCACCTATGAAAGTTCCTACATTAGGAATTAAATGTCAGTAGTAGTATAACAAGGGTTCAGTAAATGATAAATACCACTCTTATAGATTGGTAGTTATGAAGTGACCTTGAAGACCACCTAGACATTTTATAAACAAGCTGTAGTGACCGATCTCAGGTTAAATAAGTCACCTAATTTTTAATTCACGGCGCTTTCTCCTGTACTATACTGTCATTATCTTTTCAACAGTCTTGAAACACTATTTATTACTTTTTAATTATCACAAGTTTTATCACTTTAATATGTGATACAGAAGTAGATCCAATGGATAGATATTAAAATGCTTCTGCATTTAATTCGGGTAATTAGGCTATTTTATTAGACACATTATATTCCTGACATGTTTATGTAATTAGTATTTTTAAAATAAGGGGCTACTGAATTATATTTTTTACTTTATATATTTTTTTACTTTATAAAGTGTTTAGAATAAATTTAGTATAAACTTGTCAAGTATATACTTTTTTAGTATAAGCTTTTCATGCAAGACATGTAGTAAATTTTGGGGGATTTCACTGAAGCTTTCTCTCCTTAGGTGTTATATGATATACTTACATGATTGCTTACCCACAGCTGTCCTATCATCCTCTCCAGCACTATAAATATCTGCAGAATCTGAATTCTTAAAAAGTAACAGAAGCATTATCATATTTCATGTGGCAGCTTCTGCTACTCTTTAGAAGTGTGCATAACACTCGAAATGGAAGGACTGAGCATTAGTTGTTAGTCCCTCTGCCTATAAAAGGGAGAATTTATTGTGTGAGTGTATGGTAGGACCAGAACATCCACAATTTACTTGAGCTCTGTCTGATCTAGCCTTACAACTACAGTTTATAAAAATCACCCATGTCTTATCCTTAGCATCAAAAGAATGCATGGTGATGTTCCATAAATGATTGGTAAATAAATGCATAAACCAATCACTTATACCTATATTTATTAAGCAAATTCATGTATTGGAAAGACAGAAAAAGTTCTTGATCTCACAATTTAATCTTTACAAGTCATGGTAAGTGCTATGAAGACAATAAAACAAGGAGGTGTGTTAGAGGATTACTGAGTAGTTGGCCACTTTAGATGAGGTAGTCAGGGAAAACTCTCTGATGATATGGCATTTGATCGGAGACCTAAAAGATAAGAGGGGCCAGCCTGTAGTTTGCTGGGGCCGGGGGTGGCTGTAGTAATCTAGGACAACAATATGTTCAAAAGCCTGAAAGCAGAATCTAACTTGCCATCACCAAACAAACAACAAAACAAATCAAAACCGTAAGAAGGTTGAAATGTTTGAAGTATCATTAATAAAGAGGGAAATAGACAATGAGGTGGGTGAGGTTGGCAAAGGCCAGGTCAGACGGATCCTGGTAGAATGCGGAAAGGACTTTGGATTTTTCTCTAAGAACAACTGGAAAATGTTGGAATCTTATTCATGTAACAAATGAATAATCATATATAAGATGCTGAGTATTTACCATTTAGGCACTGTTCTAGTATTTTACATTGATAAACCTATTTAATGCTTATAGCAACCTTTTGAGAAAACTGGTGCACAGGTACGTTGAATAATTTTCCCAAAGACATACAGCTAATAAGTCAGAGGGCCAGGATTTGAAGCTGGGAAGTCTGGCTTCATAGTTCTTACTGACTCCCTTTAAACTTATAGTGTCCTTTATATGACTGTGTGAATGTAACACAATATGGAAGCTGGAGAACAGAATTTGTTTCTTCTTCTCAAAGGTAAGTACTACCTTATATCCCTTGTGATTTAATTCAGTTTAGGCTAACAATAACTTATCGATGTCATACTCAACACATGGTGCTGGCTAAAGTTCTGGGGTGCAGAAATGAAGAAGATAATGGTTTTTCTCTCAAGGAACTCACAGTCTAACAAAAGAAGACCAGTAAATACATAAATATCTGTAATGTGAGCAAGTCTCTCTGGTACTTAGTATGAGTGCTCTCTAATATTCAGTCATCCTCTCTTTAGTAGGCCCATCTGCATTAAGTTGGACCATGTCACTAATTTTGTCCATGGATTTTGAGCATGTCACTTCTGGGCTAAGGCATCAAAAGCCCCTGCGCAACCCTCCAGTTTCTTCCCCCTCTTGAGGTGACTGAGGAAGCCTCATGTTGCCAGGGCAGAGACACAGTTTGGAAGCAGCCTGGTGAGAAATGAAATCATTTCATGGAAAACAGCTACCCTGGGAAGTTACCAGACTCACATCAGTTTTTATGTAAGCAAGAAATAAACTTTGTTGGAATAACTGCTGAGATTTCAGGCCCTACTTGTTACCACAGCAAGGCATAGACTATCCCGTGTTTTCTGCTTTAAAAAAAGTATATGTGATATGTCCTGCCACACAAGAGAAAAAAAAAAAACCTTACTGGTATATTGAAGTTGTTTCCACAGAAGAAGTAACATTTTAATTGTATATAAAAGATGAAAAGGACTTCAGCAGTCAGAAAGATAAGGGGATGGAGGTGGATAGGGATCAGGAAATCTATCACAGGAAAATAAACCAACTGAATAATTAAAGTTAAAAATTCTATGAAAGTAAAAAATACATTTGAAAGAAAATAAAGCCATGTTTCTAAAATGTTTGGTAATTAGTAGTAAAATGGTAGGCAGGTATAAGGCTAAAGGTAGAGAGATGTGAGTGAAAATATAGATTAGGGCCCACTTATTAAGGATTTTGATAAGCCACAGGTCCTTCAACTTGATTTTGTACAATCTGAGAGAGCTATTAAAAACTTTTTACAGAGGAGACATTTTCTGACAACTAAAGGACAAGTATTGAATAGACTACATTAATTATGATATAGTCCCCACCCTGTGTTGGTTGCAAACTACAATCAGAGATAGTACATCATTTTGAAATGCTTTGTTTAGGTGACCTTAAGTGTAAACTCCGAGAGCAAATACTTTTAGAGATATTGAGGCAAACTCACAGTGGAAGTTACATTTTCTCTGAATCTTCATTGTTCACATAGTAGCTAAGACTTGCTGTAGGTGCTGAGAAGGAAGAAGTATAGGGGAGGGGCTCATGGGAATATGAGTTGGGCTCTGTGACTGCATGCAGCCTGCACCTAGGAAGACGACTCAGCAGCAATGTGACTAAGGACTCCAATAATTGTCCAGGAGAGAAAATAGGGGCTTAACTGGAACAGTAATGGTAGGCATAACTTGAGGAGGGATTGAATGGGTTGAGAGACCTCGGATGTATCCAGATGTCTGGCTTTGGCTACTAAATTAATGATGCATATAATTGCAATTAGTGAGATAGGAAAAGTAACAGGTTTGAAGAATCATAAAGGATCAGCTGGCCTGTTTCAGCCTAGGTCTGTAGGATGCTAGGTGGAGCCACTGAAACTGAGTGAGAAAACAGCCTTGTTTCTGACCATAATGCTTATGTCTACACTGAATTCTCTCTTGTGACAGGAAAGATCCTAAGGCAAAAATGAGCTCTTTGGAAAACAGTACTGGTGCTATTGACAATAGAATGGGAAAATTAAAAGTAAGGGATAGGGCTTCCCTGGTGGCGCAGTGGTTGAGAGTCCGCCTGCTGATGCAGGGGACACGGGTTTGTGCCCCGGTCCGGGAAGATCCCGCATGCCGCACAGCGGCTGGGCCCGTGAGCCATGGCCACTGAGCCTGCACGTCCAGAGCCTGTGCTCCCCAACGGAAGAGGCCACAACAGTGAGAGGCCCGTGTACCGCAAAAAAAAAGAAAAAAAAAAAAAAAGTAAGGGCTAAAGAGTTACTTGTTTTACAATACTTGCAAATTCTAATAGGAAAAATCTCATTATTATGGAATATATTTTTTTCAAGTGTATAGAGGTGTTAATGTTATGAATAAAATAGAAATCGTTAAAATAAAACTGGATATTTACTTTTTGTCATAATTGTAATTCTTTAATCACCTGATAATGAAAATGTAACTATTAGCATGATCAAGGTCTTCAGATTTTTTATTTATTTATTTATTTAGTTTTGCGGTACGCGGGCCTCTCACTGTTGTGGCCTCTCCCGTTGCGGAGCACAGCCTCCGGACGCGCAGGCTCAGCGGCCATGGCTCAAGGGCCCAGCCACTCCGTGGCATGTGGGATCTTCCTGGACCGGGGCACGAACCCGTGTCCCCTGCATTGGCAGGCGGACTCTCAACCACTGCACCACCAGGGAAGCCCCAGAATTTTTGATATTAAAGTGAAAACCCTATCCATGGGAAGGTTGAGAACCATCTGCTCTGGTAAGAGATACTTATACCACTGGTATAAAGACATATATGTCTGGGAGAATTTGAAATTAATAGAAATTCATTGCTTGACTTTGAATGTAAAGCAAAAGGATCAGTCATGGAGATGGTCTTGCTTTGACACAGTCCATAATTTACATATCTAGATAGGAAAAACTGCTACCAGGAGTTCTGAGGAAGCTCCTAGAACATCAGGTCTTAGTCACAGATTCTAGTAATGTTTAAAGATTCGAATGCTGTGTGTGTGTGTGTGTGTGTGTGTGTGTGTGTGTGTGTGTGTGTGTGTGTGTGTGTGTGTGTGTGTGTGTGTGTGTGTGTGTTGGGAGAGGGGTGGTGGTAGGAGGTCCAGGAGGGATGTACAAATACTGCAATGGCCTTAACACGTGCCTCTTGTCGAAATCAGGAAGTTTGCCAGCTGTTCACATTATTTTCAGATAAGTTCTTCATCTGAAACCTATAGCTACTGTGCTTCATTTTGCTTGTGAAAGCGTCTGTTACAAACCATATTGAAAATGGTTGGTTATTTTTTCCCTACATGAGGACTTTGATCCTTTGTGAGAAATTAGTTTGCTACAAATATAGAACAATTTTGCTGAAAGCATTTTGTTGAACTTAATACCAGAAGTGATACCTTTTATTGTTATTTCACTGAAAAGTCAAGGAGGGTTTAAGTAAATGTTTTCCTAATAAATTGTATGGGGAATCTGTAACTGCTCAGTGGAAAAATCTAAAATAAGCAATTAGCAAAGGCACTGTTAAGAATGACATTTCCCTGGAAGCCCGTTGTTACCATCAGCATGAAGGTTTTCCTACTCCTTGTGCCCCTCACTCCTGACTTGGAAGTCAGTTAACACCAAATAGCTGCTGATTTCATTTTGCAAAGCTTTCTTTGTTAACATATCCAGATATTATATAAGGCTTTCCGTTAGCATCGAAATTTAATTAAATATAGTCAGTTTGCCTTTGCTTTGACTTTTGATTATTTGAATTTCAACTGCCTTTAGGGAGAAAAATACAGAAGTATATTACTCACCATTTCACATCTGTTGCAGTTTAAAAGACTCAGTTGCCAAGAATTTTAAGAAGCATCACTTAGTAATGATTCAGGAAATGATCAGTCAATGCATCTTCATGCTCAAAGTGGAGGGCACCCTCTGTTGTCCATCTTGGTATGATGTTTCCTTTGTGTTGTCTTAAAACATAGAATCAAGGTGTGAATTTGCAATTTCTTCTTAAATAGACACTGATAACTGATGAGTACACATAAAAGAATCCTTCAATATTCTATTCAGTGTTAAAAGTAGAGTGGTTTAAAAAAAAAAAAAAAGTAGAGTGGTTTAAAAAAACAGACCCCAGTGTTAATAACTTTTTAAAAATTGGCTTCATTCTCATCTTCCATCAGTTAACTGGAATTTCCAAAGTCACTTGATATCTCTTTCCAAATAAGAAATGTTAACAATTTAACAATATTAATGGAAAATGAGAATATTGACAATTGTACAGTGTACATTTGCAAAGGTTTTATTTTTGCAGTTGTTATTTAAATTTGAAGTGCAAATGAAGTTTCCAACATTTTTTGTTTGTTTTTTTTACAATTTTAAGATGCAATTATTATTAACATTTTCTATCAGGCCATGGAATGGATGACTATGTTTAGGTCTTTGGCTGAAAAAGGACACCTCAAGAAGTTTGCTTCTTTAACTTTTTCCTTATAAAACTCTTATGACATTATTACCTCTCCTAAATATTTCTCATTTCTTCTCTGAAATTTGCAATGGATCTCTTGTTTATTATTATTTATACTTTTTTTTTCTTTTTTTTTTTTGCAGTACGCGGGCCTCTCACTGTTGTGGCCTCTCCCGTTGTGGAGCAACAGGCTCCAGACGCACAGGCTCAGCGTCCATGGCTCACAGGTCTAGCCGCTCTGCGGCATGTGGGATCTTCCTGGACTGGGGCACGAACCTGTATCCCCTGCATCGGCAGGCGGACTCTCAACCACTGTGCCACCAGGGAAGCCCTATACATGTTTTTATTCTTGATGATTTTTAATGGTTTATACCTCAGACCTCTGCTATTTCACTTAGCATACAACTCATTAATTTTCATTGTTTCAACTACCATACCATAAGAACAGCTCTGAAATATTTATTTTAGTTATATAAAACATTCAGTATCATTTTCAGATAGTTACTATGCTGCTCAACTTGTGTAGTGCACAGCATGTCAAAGTCAGACTCATGACTTTTATCCCAAATCTACCTCAGGTTTGATCCTTATGACAAGAATACAGATGGTATTCTGCATTTTCATTGTAAGGCATATAATATTTGGCTGGCTCATTGCAACACGGTAGGTCATTGTTTCTAGATCTTTTCTGTGGTCAGAGTTAATGAAGTCTTTTTAGTGGACAGAGCTAATACATTTTATACATATTTTTTATATATATATATATATAAAATGAATGTATATTGTGTAAGTGCCTATTAAAGGTAAAATATCTCATGAACTCATATTAAACTTCTTATAAAATTTTACAATACAGATTTTTTTACTTAATTTGTTTCATATTTCATCTGCATTACCATTCACAGTGAGGACTCTAGTTGTCAAGGATACAGGGGATCACAGAATTAGAATATCCCATAATTTTCCTTAACAAAATCTGTGCATGTTTTTTTCACGTCCCTCCCTCCCCCCTTCCTTCCTTTCTATTAAGGTATAATTGATATGCAATATTATATAAGTTTCAAGTGTAAAACATAGTGATTCATGATTTTCAAAGGTTCTACTCCATTTATAGTTATTGTAAAATATTGTGCTTTATAATATATCCTATAGTTGACTTATTTTATACATAGTAGTTTGTACCTCTTAATCTTATACCCCTTTCTTGTCCCACTCCCACTTCTTTCCTCTTCCCACTGGTAACCACTAGTTTGTTCTCTGTATCTGTGAGTGTTTCTTTTTTGTTATATTCACTAGTTTGTTTTACTTTTTAGATTCCACACATAAGTGATATCATAGGATATCTGTCTTTCTCTGTCTGACTTATTCACTAAGCATAATACCCTCCAAGTCCATCCATGTTGTTGCAAATGGCAAAATTTCATTCTTTTTTATGGCTGAGTAGTATTCCATTGTATATATACATACCACTTCTTTATCCTTTCATCTGTTGATGGACGCTTGGGTTGCTTCTCTATCTTGGCCATTGTAAATAATGCTGCTATGAACATTGAGGGTGCATGCATCTTTTTGAATTCGTGTTTTTTTCCTTCAGGTATATACTTAGGAATGGAATTGCTGGATCATATGGTAGTTTTTTGAGGAAACTCCATAGTATTTTCCATAATGGCTGCACCAACTTACATTCCCACAAACAGTGTTACAAGTGTTCCATTTTCTCCACATCCTTGCCAACATTAGTTATTTGCGGTCTTTTTGATAAACCTTTCTACAGGTGTGATGTGATATCTCATTATGGTTTGATTCGCATATTTCTGATCATTAACAATGTTGATCATCTTTTCATGTGCCTGTTGGTCACCTGTAAGTATTCTTTGGACAAATTTCTAATCAGGTTTTCTGCTCATTTTTCAATTGGGTTGTTTTTTTGTTGTTGAGTTGTATGAGCTGTTTATATATTTTTGAATATTAACCCCTTATCACTCATATCATTTGCAAATATTTTCTCCCATTCTGTAGGTTTTTTCATTTTGTCAATTATTTCCTTTGATGTGCAAATCTTTTAGTTTTAATTAGATCCCATTTCTTAATTTTTGTTTTTGTTACCTTTGACTTGGGAGACAGATCCAAAAAAAAAAAAAAAAACTGCTATGATTTATGTCAAAGAATGTTCTGCCTATGTTTTCTTCTAGGAGTTTTACAGTTTCCAGTCTTATATTTAGGATGTTAATCCATTTTGAGTTTAATTTTGAACATGGTGTTAGAAAATGTTCTAGTTTCATTCTTTTACATTTAGCTGTCCAGTTTTCTCAGCACCATCTATTAAAGAGACTGTCTTTTCTCCATCGTCTATTCTTGCCTCCTCTGTCAAAGATTAGTTGACCACAACTAATGGGTTTATTTCTGGGCTCTCTATTCTGTTCCATTGATCTATATGTCTGTTTTTGTGCCAGTACCATATTGTTTTGATTACTGCAGCTTTGTAGTATAGTCTGAAGTCAGGGCTCATGATATCTTTGAGCCCTGTTTGTTCTTTCTCAAGATTGTTTTCGCTATTTGGGGTCTTTTGTGTTTCCATACAAATCTTAAAATTATTTGTTCTAGTTCCTTGAAAAATGCCATCGGTATTTTGATTGGGATTGCACTGAATCTGTGGATTGCCTAGGGTGGTATGGTCATTTTAACAATATTAATTCTTCCAATTCATGAACATGGTATATCTTTTCATCTGTGTCATTTTCAATTTCTTTCATCAGTGTCTTATAGTTTGCTGCATACAAGTCTTTTACCTTCTTAGGTACGTTTATTCCTAGGTATTTATTCTTTTTGATGCAATAGTAAATGGGATTGTTTCCTTAATTTCTCTTTCTGATCATTTGTTGTTAGTGTATAGAAATGCAACAGATTTCTGTATATTAATTTTGTATTCTGTGACTTTACTGAATTTATTGATGAGTTCTAATAGTTTTTTGGTGGTGTCTTTAGGATTTTCTATGTATAGTATCATGTCATCTGCAAACAGGGATAGTTTTACTTCTTCCTTTCCAATTTGGATTCTTTTTATTTCTTTTTCTTCTCTGATTGCCATGGCTAGAGCTTCCAAAACTATGTTGAATAAAAATGTCAAGAGTAGACATCCTTGTCTTGTCCCTGATCTTACAGGAAAAGCTTTCTGCTTTTCACTGTTGAGTATGATGTTAGCGGTGCTCTAAACATATATGGTCTTTATTAGGGTGAGATATTATTATAGGTTCCCTCTATACCCACTTTCTGGAGAGTTTTTTTCATAAAAGAATGTTGAATTTTATCAATAGCTTTTTCTATATCTATTGAGATGATCACATTGTTTTTATTTTTCAATTAGTTAATGTGGTGTATCACACTATTGATTTACAGATGTTAAAAAATCCTTGCATCCCTGGGATAAATCCTACTTGATCATGGTGAATGATCCTTTTATTGTATTGTTGGAGTCAATTTGCTTGTGTTTGTTGAGGATTTTTGCATCTATGTTCATCAGTGATATTGGCCTGTAAGTTTCTTTTTTTGTGATAGCTTTGTATGGTTTTGGTATCAGGGTGATGGCTTCATAGAATGAGTTTGGGGGTGTTCCTTCCTCTGCGATTTTTTGGAATATTTTGAGAAGGAGAGGTGTTAACTCTTCTCTAAATGTTTGGTAGAATTCGCCTGTGAAGGCATCTGGTTCTGGACTTTTGTTTGTTGGAAGATTTTTAATCACAGTTTCAATTTCAGTACTTGTGATTGGTCTGTTCATATTTTCTATTTCTTCCTGGTTCAGTCTTGGGAGATTGTACCTTTCTAAGAATTTGTCCATTTCTTTTAGGTTGTCCAATTTGTTGGCATATACTTGCTTATAGTAGTCTCTTATGATCCTTTGTATTTCTCTGGTGTCCATTGTAACTTCTTTTTTATTTCTAATTTTATTGATTTGAGTCCTCTCCCTTTTTTTCTTGATGAGTCTGGCTAAAGGTTTATCAATTTTGTTTATCTTCTCAAAGAACCAGCTTTTAGTTTCATTGATCTTTTCTATTGTTTTCTTCATCTCTATTTCATTTATTTCTGCTCTGATCTTTACGATTACTTTCCTTCTCCTAATGTTGGGTTTTGTTGTTCTTTTTTTCTTGCTTTAGGTGTAAGGTTAGGTTTTATGAGGTTTTTCTTGTTTTCTGAGGTAGGCTTGTATCACTATAAACTTCCATCTTAGAACTGCTTTTGCTGCATCCCACAGATTTAGGATCATTTTGTTTTTGTTTTCCTTAGTCTCTAGGTATTTTTTGATTTCTTCGGTGATACATTCACTGTTTAGTATCATATTGTTTAGCCTCCACACGTTTATGTTTTTTTACAGTTTTATTTTTCTTGTAGTTGATTCCTAGTCTCATACTTTTGTGGTTGGAAAAGATACTTGATATGATTTCAATGTTCTTAAATTTACAGAGCCTTTTTGTGGCCTACCATGTGGTCTATCTTGGAGAATGTTCCATATGCACCAGAAAAATATGTGTCTTCTGCTGCTTTTGGATGGAATGTTCTTTATATATTTCTACTAATTCCATCTGGTCTAATGTGTAGTTTAAGGCCAGTGTTTCCTTATTGATTTTCTGTCTAGATGATCTGTCCATTGATGCAAGTGGGGTGTTAAAAGTTCCCCACTATTATTGTGTGTCAATTTCTCTCTCCTTGTTTGTTAATATTTATATACAGCAATCACTCTCTCTTTCCATATATATATGATTGTTTTAACTTGCTCTTAAATTCAAATGCATTTTAACAACCCTGAATTTGTACTCTCCTCCCTTCATGATTAGTGTTTTTGATATCATATTCTACATTTTATTGTTTTGTGTATCCCTTAACTGCTTGTTGTGGATATAGATGATTTTACTAATTTTGTCTTTTAACCCTCCTACTAGTTTTATGTCACTTTATTGTATATTTGTTTTTACCAATGAGATTTTTCCTTTTGTGATTTTCATGTTTCTCATTGTATCTTTTTCGTTTTCACTTAGAGAAGTTCCTTTAACATTTCTTGGAAAGCTGGTTTGGTAGTGCTGAATTCTTTTAGCTTTTGCTTGTCTGTGAAGCTTTTGATCTCTCCACCAAATCTGAATGAGCGCCTTGCTGTGTAGAGTGTTCTTGGTTGTAGGTTCTTCTCTTTCAACACTTTATATATATCATGCCATTCTCTCCTGGCCTGCAGAGTTTCTGCTGAAAAGTCAGCTGATAACCTTATGAGCGTTCCTTTGTATGTAACTCATTGCTTTTCCCTTACTTCTTTTAATATTCTTTCTTTATCTTTAACTTTTGCCATTTTAATTACAATGTTTTGGTATGTTCTTCTTTGGGTTAATTGCATTTGGGACTCTGTGATTCCTGGACTTGGAGGTCTGTTTCCTTTCCCAGGTTAGGGAAGTTTTCAGCTATTAGGTCTTCAAATATGTTCTCAGCACCTTTCTCTCTCTTCCTTCTGGAACCCCTATAATGTGAATACTAGTGCACTTGATGTTGTTCCAGAAGTCTCTTAAACTATCCTCATTTCTTTTCCTTTTTTCTGTTCAGTGTTAGTGATTTACACAACTATGTCTTCCAGCTCACTGTTCCCTTCCTCTGTATCATTTAGTCTACTTTTGATTCCTTCTAGTGTATTTTTTATTGCAGTTGTTGTATTCTTCTTTTTTGTCTGGTTGTTCCTTATATTTTATAACTTTTGGTTAAAAACTTCCAACTTCTTGCTCTGTGCATTCATTCTTCTCTCAAGTTCTTTCATCTCTTAGCAATCATTACCCTGAACTCCTTCTTGGGTATATTGCCTATCTCCATTGCACTTAGTTCTTCTGAAGTTTTATCCTGTTCCTTTGTTTGGAACATGTTCCTCTGTCACCTCACTTTGCCTAACTTGCTGTTTTTATTTCTATATATGGTAGGTTAATTACATTTCCCAATCTTGGAGAAGTGGCCAGTTGAAGAGACATCCCATGCATCCTGCAGCATGCTTCTCTTTCATCACCAGAGCAATATGCCTTAGGAGTGCCCCCCCTCCTGCCCATGTGGGCTGACTACTGTGGGCAGTCTGATAGGCTTGGTTGGTCCTTGGTCCACTTGACTGGTAGGCCCTGCCTTGTATGGAGGCTTCCAGCCACTGGTTGGCAGGACCAGTCATGAGGTGGTTGGTTGTGGAACTCCAGGGACTCCCAGGGCTAGTGCTGGCTCACTGGTATGCAGAGTCAGGGTCCAGGAGACTCTGGGCCTGGTGCCTGCCCATTGGTGGGTGAAGCCAGGTCCTGGGGCTAGTGCTAGTTCACTGGCAGGCAGAGCTAGGTTCTGGAGTCTGGATGCAGGGCCCAGGGGTCCCAGAGCTGGTCTTGGACTTCACTTGGGTGGAGCTGTTCCTGACACAACTGAATGCAATGTGTGGGGTGTCCAAAGCTTGTACTGGCCTGCTAGTGGGTGGAGTCAGGGTCCATCCAGTCCCAGGGCTGGTGCTAGCCTGCTAGTGGGTGGGCTGTGTCTCAAGGCTGTGGGGCTGCAGTTGTCCTGCAGCTGGTGTCTGCCCACTGGTTGGTGGGCTGAGTCTGCAGGCTGTGGATATCCCATAATTTTTTTTTTTTTAAAGATGTTGGGGGTAGGAGTTAATTAATTTATTTTTGGCTGTGTTGAGTCTTCGTTTCTGTGTGAGGGCTTTCTCTAGTTGTGGTGAGCAGGGGCCACTCTTCATCGTGGTGCACGGGTCTCTCACTGTCGCGGCCTCTCTTGTCGCAGAGCACAGGCTCCAGACACGCAGGCTCAGTAGTTGTGGCTCACGGGCCTCGTTGCTCCGTGGCATGTGGGATCCTCCTAGACCAGGGCTCAAACCCGTGTCCCCTGCATTAGCAGGCAGATTCTCAACCACTGCGCCACCAGGGAATCCCCATCCCATAATTTTTAATTTCCTTTATTCTATATTACATGTATAATTATCTCAGGATAACAATTCTAATGCTATCACCACCAATATTATTTATAAAAGTAATTATGGTTTCTTCATTTGTTCTCCTCATTCTCCTTATCCTTTTGAAAAATAATTGTCCTATATCTACATTGTCAGAGCATGTAGTATTACACACTGTACTCTCTCATTTTTAACCCTCATTTAGGGTTAGTATTAGTTCCATAAGTAATTATGTGTCAAAGTTCACCACCAGTCCTAGGGAAACAGTACATCTACTTTTTAAGTTTTCCTCCTCTGCTAGTCAGTATGCACATGGAATAATGAACGAAGAAGGGTGCTAGCTTCACTAGTTAGATATGCTTATGCTCCTAGGGTAAGTGCTGGTGACAGATTGTCTGCATCAAATGGGAGAGATCCAAGAAAAACCTTTTCTTAATTTCTACAAATGTGCCTCATTCCCTGGGGAAAAATGTTGAGTCATATGTTGATCATAAAAATATCTGTTCATCTAGAGAACTAATCCTTCAACTATTTATTACTTAATTACTCCTATTTTACCTTTATGAAGCACTAAAACATTTTTAAAAGCCATTTTAAGCATTTGTGAAGAAAACAGATAATCAAGAGTTTAGAGTGTTAACAGTAAGTACATCCTATTAATTTGTTAAATCATTTAGTAACATTAGTCAATTCTTATGTATTATCCAAAGTGGACAGGTATATATGTTTTTGTGAAAATTCAGGTTTCTGCAGGTTTCTTTACATAAGAATGTTTTCAATTATTAGAATTAACTTCCATATGTTCATGTATGACTGGAAAGATCATTGGTAATCAGTAGAGTACAATGCACAAAATATTGTCAGAGATGCCATTGTAGAAAGCTCTGCTGTGTTCTTTTGAATGTGCTTTTAAAGCATTAGTACGTATAAAAATAAAATGAAAATAAAAGTGAAAATAATCATGTAAATAAAAATTTAGAATAGGAGCTTTGCTATCAAGCAGGTTTAAATTCCAATAATATGAAAAGCAGTTGTTCAATAATACTTGTTGAATGAATAAGAGAATAAACCAGTCATTTAATAAATCCTAGTTCTATTCCATATAGAGTATGTAACACTAGGCATGTTTTTTGAAAAATGAAACACAGAAAAGTTTTTATATGACAGGGACTAGTTCACAGAATTGGAGTGAACACAACTGGCATATTGTATGCAAACATAAAAAAAAAAACATAATAATTGGTCAATAAATGTTTGTCTTTCATCTTTCTTGAAGACATTTGGGCTGTTTTTAGCAATATGCTGTCAAGAATGCTGTCAAGCAATATGCGATTTTAAATAATGGTATTTATTTATGCAGCACCATAGAACTGGGCTTTAAACCAGACAACAGCATTCACTGTATCCAACACTTAACCTGGAAAATAGCTTGAAGTTTATCAGACCCTAAAGTTGCTTGGATAATTTTAAAACTCTAAGAGGATATCTAGGAAGGCCCTTCTTGAACATCTTGAATGAAACATAACTTGGAACTTTTCAAGGGGACTGTTACCAGAAAATTCACAGGAATAAAGAAAACTCTTTTTCATTAGACAGGTTTTCTCATTTGAAATGAACATATAGCTGAGCCAATTTAATTAATCTGTTTTTCTGGATTTTAACATTTTTACTTTTGGTGTTGAGTGAAATCAGATCAGTGTAGGAGATTAGTAATGGCAGGTGAATTTTTGAATAGAAAGAGAAGAACGTGTTCTATTGCTGCTTGTTATTTTCTTTCTCAGCATGCTGACTTCCCATTTCTATTTCTCTGCTTTCAACTATGATCACTTATGGCCAAACATCTCCCCTAGTGCATTGTAACATTAAAAAAATTTTTTTTTGCCAAGTCATATGGCTTTTCTTGTTCTTTAAACTAAAAATTTCTGCAGATATTGTGTCCATTGTTTCTCTTCCTTCTTGAATCTTGGCTTCCAAAGTGCACCTGTATCCCAGTGTTCCTCTTACACCTCCAGAAACCCTTGCTCTATTTTACCCTAACTATCCACTGCCTTTAATATAGGCTTACCTACAAAATTTTGTTCCCACCCGTACTGGTGGATGTGTGATGTGCCACCAAGAGCACCTTTCAGGTATGATGAAGTAATCATAACACTTGCGCTGGGTGTACTGCCAGAAGACAGACTGCAACTGTTGGCACTTTTAAGGAGTTACTTGTAGAAGAAAGTCACCTAGACAAAGACCATGCTTCCTTCCCAGGGCAGCTACTTCCCATGTCTGATTGGCACAGAGGTGTAAGGCCCAGTCTCTGCCCCAACTTCGGGCATCTTTAAAGGGTCATACCATCTTCAGAACACCCTGGCGGATTAGCTGAAGCTTCCACTGAGACTGTATCCTTCCTTGACCTCTCCTTTTTCCCAACCTGTTGATCCCAAGCATACTTCCTAATAAACATCATGCTCGCTAATCTCCATCTCAGAGCCTGCTTCCTTGGGAACCCAACCTGTGACAGTCACCTTTTTTTTACATGCTGTGCTTTTTTTCTGATGTAACCTCAACCTTTCTGGACCTCAGCTAACATCAGATGATTCCTAACTCTTTCTCTTGCTCTGGGTTCCTCTGTAACCTTCAGATACTGATTTTACACCTAGTATGGTATATCTTCATAAAGGTGTCAGCTCAAACTCAGTATGCTGTCAAATATTGTCAATATCTCACCTCTTCACCATCCTGCATCACCATCTTCTCATCTTGTTCCACATCTCAGTTAATGGCACTACAAACTACCCATTTATCTCATCCTGAAACCTTGGAGTCATTGCTTTTTCCTGTCACTCTTTCACCTCTTGCATCAAATACTTTCGAAATCACGTAAGTTTTATTTGGGTGGTGAGTCTTATCTTCACTGTCACTCCCTTAGTTACTTCCATTTTTTTCATTCATTCACAAATATTTATCGAGGGTTTACTATGTCTCAAACCCAGTGTGAGACGTTCATTGTCCCTAATCAGGAAAACTGTGCTAATATTCTAGTTGGTTCTGCATTTCTTCTCTTCCCACTCCAACCTATCAATCATCTTGACAGAAATAAAGCTATTATCATGGAATAGTTTTGCTCAAAAACCTTATGTGGTTTCTCCCTTTTCATAAAGTATGACCCATTTTCTTCAGCTTATCATTTTAGCTATTTAAAATGTATCCCTAACATCATTTCTAAAACACTTCTCCTATCTCTCCCTATACTACTCACTTCAGTCATGACGGCCAGCATGTGGTTTCCCAATTCCCAGTCATGCCAAACATATATTTCCAGATCTCCATGTCATGTATATCTTGCACACTCTTAGAACATTGTTTTATGTTTTGTTTTGTTTTTTTTTTTAATGTATGGGGTTCTGAACTTATTCAAATCTCAGCCAAAAATTTTGCTTCTCTGGGAATCCCTCTTAACATCCAGCCAAAATTTATTCCTCTTTCCATATTCTGTTATTGGTCTCTCTCATTTGATTCTGAGCCGCTCTATGTCAGGAGCCACATTTCCTTCATGATATATTAATATCCAATATTTAAAAGCTATGGCTTTTGTAACCAAATGAGGTTCCCACTTATATCAATGAGTAACAAACCAAACAACATTTTATTTCAGTTTACTGATTTCAATGAGTGTACCTTAAAGTTTAGCATGGTGCCATGGCTCCAAAAAAACTGAATTTCAAATTTAAAAACATGAGTAATTTCCCATTTTCCACCTCCAATTTACCCAATAAAATACAGTTGCATAGAGGAGAGGGGGAAGACGGCGGAAGAGTAAGACGCGGAGATCACCTTCCTGCCCACAGATACATCAGAAATACATCTACACGTGGAACAACTCCTACAGAACATCTACTGAACGCTGGCAGAAGACCTCAGACCTCCCAAAAGGCAAGAAACTCCCCACGTACCTGAGTAGGGCAAAAGAAAAAACAGAGACAAAAGAATAGGGACTGGACCCGCACCAGTGGGAGGGAGCTGTGAAGGAGGAAATGTTTCCACACACTAGGAAGTGTGGCGGAGGGGAGAAGCTTCGGAGCCGCAGAGGAGAGCACAGCAACAGGGGTGCGGAGGGCAAAGTGGAGAGATTCCCGCACAGAGGATCGGTGCCGACCGGCACTCACCAGCCCGAGAGGCTTGTCTGCTCACCCACCGGGGTGGGCGGGGCTGGGAGCTGAGGCTTGGGCTTCGGTCGGAGCGCCAGAAGAGGACTGGGGTTGGCGGTGTGAACACAGCCTGCAGGGGGTTAGTGCACCACGGCTAGCCGGGAGGGAGTCCGGGGAAAAGTCTGGACCTGCCGAAGAGGCAAGAGACGTTTTCTTCCCTCTTTGTTTCCTGGTGCTAGAGGAGAAGGGATTAAGAGCGCTGCTTAAAGGAGCTCCAGAGACGGGCGCAAGCTGCAGCCAACAGTGCGGACCCTAGAAACAGGCATGAGACGCTAAGGCTGCTGCTGCCGCCACCAAGAAGCCTGTGTGTGAGCACAGGTCACTATCCACACCCCCCTTCCGGGAGCCTGTGCAGCCCGCCACTGCCAGGGTCCTGGGATCCAGGGACAACTCCACCGGGAGAACGCACAGCACGCCTCAAGCTGCTGCAACGTCACGCTGGCCTCTGCGACCGAAGGCTCACCCCGCACTCCGTACCCCTCCCTCCCCCTCGCCTGAATGAGCCAGAGTCACCGAAGCAGCTGCTCCTTTAACCCCATCCTGTCTGAGCAAAGAACAGACGCCATCCGAAGACCTATATGCAGAGGCGGGGCCAACTCCAAAACTGAGCCCTGCGAGCTGTGAGAACAAAGAATAGAAAGGGAAATCTCTCCCAGCAGCCTCAGAAGCAGCGGATTAAAGGACCACAATCAACTTGATGTACTCTGCATCTGTGGAATACATGAATAGACAACTAATCATCCCAAATTGAGGAGGTGGACTTCGAGAGCAAAATTTATTATTATTTCCCCTTTCCTCTTTTTGTGAGTGTGTATGCGTATGCTTCTGTGTGAGATTTTGTTTGTATAGCTTTGCTTTCACCATTTGTCCTAGTGTTCTCTCCGTCCATTTTCTTTTCTTTTTCTTTTTTTTTACTTAAAAAAGTTTTTTTTCTTAATAATTATTTTAATAACTTTATTTTATCTTACTTTATTTTATGCTCTTTCTACTTTTTCTCCCTTTTACTCTGAGCCGTGTGGATGAAAGGCTCTTGGTGCTGCAGCCAGGAGTCAGTGCTGTGCCTCTGGGGTGGGAGAGCCAACTTCAGGGCACTGGTCCACAAGAGCCCTCCCAGCTCCACAAAATATCAAACGGCGAAAATCTCCCATAGATCTCCATCTCAACACAAACATCCAGCTTCACTCAACGACCAGCAAGCTACAGTGCTGGACACCCTATGCCAAACAACTAGCAAGACAGGAACACAAAACCACCCATTAGCAGAGAGGCTGCCTAAAATCATAATAAGTCCACAGACACCCCAAAACACACCACCAGACATGGACCTGCCCACAAGAAAGACAAGATCCAGCCTCATCCTCCAGAACACAGGCACTAGTCCCCTCCACCAGGAAGCCTACACAACACACAGAACCAACTTTAGCCACTGGGGACAGACACCAAAAACAACGGGAACTATGAACCTGCATCCTGAAAAAGGAGATCCCAAACACAGTAAGATAAGCAAAATGAGAAGACAGAAAAACACACAGCGGATGAAGGAGCAAGATAAAAACCCACCAGACGTAACAAATGAAGAGGAAATAGGCAGTCTATCTGAAAAAGAATTCAGAATAATGATAGTAAAGATGATCCAAAATCTTGGAAACAGAATAGAGAAAATGCAAGAAACATTTAACAAGGGCCTAGAAGAATTAAAGATGAAACAAGCAATGATGAACAACAAAATAAATGAAATTAAAAATACTCTAGAAGGGATCAATAGCAGGATAACTGAGGCAGAAGAACGGATAAGTGACCTGGAAGATAAAATAGTGGAAATAACTACTGCAGAGCAGAATGAAGACAAAAGAATGAAAAGAACTGAGGACAGTCTCAGAGACCTCTGGGACAACATTAAACACAGCAACATTCAATTTATAGGGGTTCCAGAAGAAGAAGAGAAAAAGAAAGGGACTGAGAAAATATTTGAAGAGATTATACTTGAAAACTTCCCTAATATGGGAACAGAAATAGTTAATCAAGTCCAGGAAGCACAGACAGTCCCATACAGGATAAATCCAAGGAGAAACACACCAAGACACACATTAATCAAACTGTCAGAAATTAAATACAAAGAAAACATATTAAAAGCAGCAAGGGAAAAACAAAAAATAACACACAAGGGAATCCCCATAAGGTTAAATGCTGATCTTTCAGCAGAAACTCTGCAAGCCAGAAGGCACTGGCAGGACATATTTAAAGTGGTGAAGGAGAAAAACCTACAACCAAGATTACCCTATCCAGCAAGGATCTCATTCAGACTTGATGGAGAAATTAAAACCTTTACAGACAAGCAAAAGCTGAGAGAGTGCAGCACCACCAAACCCCCTTTACAACAAATGCTAAAGGATCTTCTCTAGGCAAGAAACACAAGAGAAGGAAAAGACCTACAATAACAAACCCAAAACAATTAAGAAAATGGGAATAGGAACATACATATTCATAATTACCTTAAATGTAAATAGATGAAATGCTCCAACCAAAAGACACAAACTGGCTGAATGGATACAAACACAAGACTCATATATGTCCTGTCTACAAGAGACCCACTTCAGACCTAGAGACACATACATACTGAAAGTGAGGGGATGGAAAAAGATATTCCATGCAAATGGAAACCAAAAGAAAGCTGGAGTAGCAATTCTCATATCAGACAAAATAGACATTAAAATAAAGGCTATTAGAAGAGACAAAGAAGGACACTACATAAGGATCAAGGGATCGATCCAAGAAGAAAATATAACAATTGTAAATATTTATGCACCCAACATAAGAGCACCTCAATACGTAAGGCAAATACTAACAGCCATAAAAGGGGAAATCGACAATAACACATTCATAGTAGGGGACTTTAACACCCCACTTTCACCAACTGACATATCATCCAAAATGAAAATAAATAAGGAAACACAAGCTTTAAATGATACATTAAACAAGATGGACTTAACTGATATTTATAGGACATTCCATCCAAAAACAACAGAATACACATTTTTCTCAAGTGCTCAAGGAACATTCTCCAGGATAGATCATATCTTGGGTCACAAATCAAGCCCTGGTAAATTTAAGAAAATTGAAATTGTATCAACTATCTTTTCTGACCACAACGCTATGAGACTAGAGACTAGTCTATGAGACTAGATATCACTTACAGGAAAAGATCTGTAAAAAATACAAACACATGGAGGCTAAACAATACACTACTTAATAACGAAGTGATCACTGAAGAAATCAAAGAGGAAATCAAAAAATACCTAGAAACAAATGACAATGGAGACACGATGACCCAAAACCTACGGGATGCAGCAAAAGCAGTTCTAAGAGGGAAGTTTATAGCAATACAATCCTACCTTAAGAAACAGAAAACATCTTGAATAAACAACCTAACCCTGCACCTAAAGCAATTAGAGAAAGGACAAAAAAACCCAAAGTTAACAGAGGAAAGAAATCATAAAGATCGGATCAGAAATAAATGAAAAAGAAATGAAGGAAATGATAGCAAAGATCAATAAAACTAAAAGCTGGTTCTTTGAAAGGATAAACAAAATTGATAAACCATTAGCCAGACTCATCAAGAAAAAAAGGGAGAAGACTCAAATCAATAGAATTAGAAATGAAAAAGGAGAAGTAACAACTGACACTGCAGAAATACAAAAGATCATGAGAGGTTACTACAAGCAACTCCATGCCAATAATATGAACAGCCTGGAAGAAATGGACAAATTCTTAGAAATGCACAACGTGCCAAGACTGAATCAGGAAGAAATAGAAAATAAGAACAGACCAATCACAAGCACTGAAATTGAAACTGTGATTAATAATCTTCCAACAAACAAAAGCCCAGGACCAGATGGCTTCACAGACGAATTCTATCAAACATTTAGAGAAGAGCTAACACCTATCCTTCTCAAACTGTTCCAAAATATAGCAGAGGGAGGAACACTCCCAAACTCATTGTACGAGGCCACCATCACCTTGATACCAAAACCAGACAAGGATGTCACAAAGAAAGAAAACTACAGGCCAATATCACTAATCAACATAGATGCAAAAATCCTCAACAAAATACTAGTAAACAAAATCCAACAGCACATTAAAAGGATCATACACCATGATCAAGTGGGGTTTATTTGAGGAATGCAAGGATTCTTCAATATACACAAATCAATCAATGTGATACACCATATTAACAAATTGAAGGAGAAAAAGCATATGGTCATCTCAATAGATGCAGAGAAAGCTTTTGACAAAATTCAACACGCATTTATGATAAAAACCCGGCAGAAAGTAGGCATAGAGGGAACTTTGCTCAACATAATAAAGGCCATATATGACAAACCCACAGCCAACGTCATCCTCAATGGTGAAAAACTGAATGCATTTCCACTAAGATCAGGAACAAGACAAAGTTGCCAACTCTCACCACTCTTATTCAACACAGGTTTGGAAGTTTTAGCCACAGCAATCAGAGAAGAAAAAGAAATAAAAGGAATCCAAATCGGAAAAGAAGAAGTAAAGCTGTCACTGTTTGCAGATGACATGATAATATACATAGAGAATCCTACAGATGCTACCAGAAAACTACTAGAGCTAATCAATGAATGTGGTAAAGTAGCAGGATACAAAATGCACAGAAATCTCTGGCATTCCTATACACTAATGATGAAAAATCTGAAAGTGAAATCAAGAAAACACCCCCATTTACCATTGCAACAAAAAGAATAAAATATCTAGGAATAAACCTACCTAAGGAGACAAAAGACCTGTATGCAGAAAATTATAAGACACTGATGAAAGAAATTAAAGATGATACAAATGGAGAGATATACCATGTTCTTGGATTGGAAGAATCAACATTGTGAAAAGAACTCTACTACCCAGAGCAATCTACAGATTCAATGCAATCCCTATCAAACTACCACTGGCATTTTTCACAGAACTAGAACAAAAAATTTCACAATTTGTATGGAAACACAGAGGACCCCGAATAGCCAAAGCAATCTTGAGAATGAAAAATGGAGCTGGAGGAATCAGGCTCCCTGACTTCAGACTATACTACAAAGCTACAGAAATCAAGACAGTATGGTACTGGCACAGAAACAGAAATATAGATAAATGGAACAGGATAGAAAGCCCAGAGATAAACCCACACACATATGGTCACCTTATCTTTGATAAAGAGGCAGGAATGTACAGTGGAGAAAGGACAGGCTCTTCAATAAGTGGTGCTGGGAAAACTGGACAGGTACATTTAAAAGTATGAGATTAGATCACTCCCTAACACCATACACAAAAATAAGCTCAAAATGGATTAAAGACCTAAATGTAAGGCCTGAAACCATCAAACTCTTAGAGGAAAACATAGGCAGAACACTCTATGACATAAATCACAGCAAGATCCTTTTTGACCCACCTCCTAGAGAAATGGAAATAAAAACAAAAATAAACAAATGGGACCTAATGAAACTTCAGAGCTTTTGCACAGCAAAGGAAACCATAAACAAGACCAAAAGACAACCCTCAGAATGGGAGAAAATATGTGCAAATGAAGCAACTGACAAAGGCTTAATCTCCAAAATTCACAAGCAGCTCATGCAGCTCAATAACAAAAAAAAACAAACAACCCAATCCAAAAATGGACAGAAGACCTAAATAGACATTTCTTCAAAGAAGATATACAGAGTGCCAACAAACACATGAAAGAATGCGCAACATCTTTAATCATTAGAGAAATGGAAATCAAAACTACAATGAGATATTTCACACCAGTCAGAATGCCCATCATCAAAAAATCTAGAAACAATAAATGCTGGAGAGGGTGTGGAGAAAAGGGAACACTCCTGCACTGCTGGTGGTAATGTGAATTGATACAGCCACTGTGGAGAAGTATGGAGGTTCCTTAAAAAACTACAAATAGAACTACCATATGACCCAGCAATCCCACTACTGGGCATATACCCCAAGAAAACCATAATTTAAAAAGAGTCATGTACCAAAATGTTCACTGCAGCTCTATTTACAATAGCCAGGAGATGGAAACAACCTAAGTGTCCATCATCGGATGAATGGATAAAGAAGATGTGGCACATATATACAATGGAATATTACTCAGCCATTAAAAGAAACGAAATTGAGCTATTTGTAATGAGGTGGATAGACCTAGAGTCTGTCATACAGAGTGAAGTAAGTCAGAAAGAGAGAGAGAAATATCGTATGCTAACACATATATATGGAATCTAAGGGAAAAAAATGTCATGAAGAGCCTAGGGGTAAGACAGGAATAACGACACAGACCTACTAGAGAATGGACTTGAGGATATGGGGAGGGGGAAGGGTAAGCTGTGACAAAGCGAGAGAGAGGCATGGACATATATAGACTACCAAACATAAGTTAGATAGCTAGTGGGAAGCAGCCGCATAGCACAGGGAGATCAGCTCGGTGATTTGTGACCGCCTGGAGGGGTGGGATAGGGAGCATGGGAGGGAGGGAGATGGAAGAGGGAAGAGATATGGGAACAAATGTATATATATAACTGATTCATTTTGTTGTAAAGCAGAAACTAACACACCATTGTAAAGCAATTATACTCCAATAAAGATGTTAAAAAAAAAAGATGTAGGAATTTGAATAACAAAAATATATTAAAAAAAAACTAGAAACAATAAATTCTGAAGAGGGTGTGGAGAAAAGGGAACACTCTTATACTGCTGATGGGAATGTGAATTGGTACAGCCACTATGGAGAACAGTATGGAGGTTCCTTAAAAAACTACAAATAGAACTACAATATGACCCAGCAATCCCACTACTGGGCATATACCCTGAGAAAACCATAATTCAAAAAGAGTCATGTACCAAAATGTTCATTGCACCTCTATTTACAATAGCCAGGAGAAGGAAACAACCTAAGTGTCCATCATCGGATGAATGGATAAAGAAGATGTGGCACATATATACAATGGAATATTACTCAGCCATAAAAAGAAATGAAATTGAGTTATTTGTAGTGAGGAGGATGGACCTAGAGTCTGTCATACAGAGTGAAGTAAGTCACAAAGAGAAAGACAAATACCGTATGCTAACACACATATATGGAATCTAAGAAAAAAAAAAATGTCATGAAGAGCCTAGGGGTAAGACAGGAATAAAGACACAGACCTACTAGAGAATGGACTTGAGGATATGGGGAGGGGGAAGGGTAAGCTGTGACAAAGTGAGAGAGTGGCATGGACATATATACACTACCAAATGTAAAGTAGATAGCTAGTGGGAAGCAGCCGCATAGCACAGGGAGATCAGCTTGGTGCTATGTGATCACCTAGAGGGGTGGGATAGGGAGGGTGGGAGGGAGGGAGATGCAAGAGGGAAGAGATATGGGAATATATGTATACGTATAACTGATTCACTTTGTTATAAAGCAGAAACTAACACACCATGGTAAAGCAATTATACTCCAATAAAGATGTAAAAAATAAATTAACAAAAATTTGAAACAAAAAATACAGTTGCATAGTCTAGGCATTGAGTAAGGTTCTGCACACACACACATACAGGGGGAAGGAATATGTAAATGTGTGTATATATATTAAAGACTTAACTGGAACTTTTAAGTTCCATGAAGGCAGAAACATGTTTGTGCATCACATCAAGTAAAATGTTTGCAATGTAATAGAAAATGAGTATTTGTTGATAAAAAAATAATTTAAATTTCATCCCAAGTACTAATTTTTTTTTTCAACCTAAACTTGCAGCAACCCATATTTTATCCTAAATTTTTAATTAACATTCTTTTTGTTATAGCTAGATAAATTCTTGAGTACTTGTTGTTTTGGGAGTAGGGTCACAATTTAAGGTGCATGTGATTAATCTCATTTGTGTGTAACCTTGCCACCCAAGGGTGTCTTGAGGCTGAAGCAATTCATGAGCATCTGGTACCTCTGGCATTGGTTGCCCCTTTGGTACTGCTCTAATGTAGCAGCTTGCAAGTCATTTGGACTCACCTGTGTCCTCAATTGTCCCAACTATACTCTGTTGTTCTGCCTTGATCTAAAGAAATATGGCCCTTAGACTAATCAGAGTTTTTAAGGGTACTTTTGTAACTCTATTACATGAAAAAGTTTATTTTCCTCTTCTAAACATTGCATAAAGGTAGAAAAATATTTTGATGGCAAATTAAAGTTTTGTTTTTAAATAGAGCTTTGTGAAAATAAAATTAAGTTCTTCTGACTCCCACATATACCACTGCCCTGTTCTATTGATGAACATTTTCAAAACATGCTCCTCTCAATTTTTAAATTCATTACACTACATATTTAGTCTCTCATGCAGCGGACTTTAAAGAGGGCTTCTTAACTGAGGCCTTAATAAAAAGTAACTGCTTTCTTAATTTTTTCTACATTTCTCATGCCCAGTTTATGCCCTTCACCAAGCTTGTGTGTATATGTGTGTGTGTGATTATCTGTATAAATTTTACTTGTAACTTACTTATTACCTTATTTTAGGGAAGATTTAAGATTGTTTTAGGAAATTGTATTTTGGGTATATAAATATGTGTAGGTATGCACCAATTTCATATCCATTTCACATTTATTTCAATCCTTGTCATTGGCTAGATGTCCTAAATTGAGATAAAAATATCTGCCAAATATACTAAATCACATATATGTACATGATTTCTCTTCCTTTTATATCAGATAAAGACAAGTAGTCAATGAGCCAAAACCCCTTTTTATTAAGATCAGAAGGTTAGCAGGAACCCTCAAGTGGGGATAAACTGTTCTCTGGCCTTCATGATAGTTTCATAAGAATACCATTAACAAGTCTCATTCTGTGTGGATAGCTTCCTGACATACTTGTAGAGTCCTCCAGGGAAAAGAGCAGCAAAATTAAGATTTATTCTTCCGTCTCCATCTTAGAATTATGTTTTCTTTTAATTACTTGATGAGGATGGACTTAGTTATGGATAACCAGAAGCTGAGAAACAAACAAATGGTGTCACAACTTCCAAAGAGCTAGCACTAAGTTAATGCTGATTTGACACATTTTCTTCAAAAATCTATTGTTAGAGTTTGTAAATATTTAGCTACTCAAGAATCTCAGTTTCCCCTGGTGGTAAGGATTTGATTGCATATTTGAGATTGAACCAATCTCTGCAAGTAAAATTATAACCAAAAGTCTTTGGGGACTGAGGCTCTGAGTTGTAATAGTTATATTTCTCATTTCATAACAGAATCTCAACATCATGGTTGTATTCAGTGTCTACAAAGAAAGGATTTAAAGATGGCAATTAGTAGAAAAGTGAAGGTGCTAGGGAACTCAGCCTGAAGCCACATCTTCTTAGAAAGACTGCAGTTTCTATTTAGATTGTTTGATTACTTGATGCAGCTTGGGAGGAAGCCCAGCAGAAATCACAGGGGTTATTTTTCTATGTCACTTTCCCACTGTCAAACCACTCCTTGTCACTAACACTAGTTCTCAATTAATGTGCATTGATTGGTTAATTAAAGCCCGGCCATTATTCAACATTTTGCCTGGAATCAAATGCAAATATATTATGGTGTCCTGTATTTTCCTTATTACATACACTACATTAGTGTGTTAATGCCTGTTAATTTCTAGTTCCCTCCACTTTGACAGTGAACTCTGTGAGTCAGGAGCAATATTTCAATCCATATTGCAGACTCAGAGCTATCCAAGGGCCTTGCACATATAATAATGCCCCCCAATTTTTGGTGAATAAAACAATCATGAGAACATTGTCTTAGAGGTATTTTCAAAGGTCATTACACCAAGAATGTATTTCAAAACTTACTTAACATTTCCTTAAGTAAAAGACAAATGTATCAACAGCACGTAGCATTTTCAGAACTGGAATTTCTCCTGGCCATAGCCATTTCTTTTAAACTAGGATTTGAAAGAAAGCCTTGAAGCTAGTTAGTCACTGGCTGCTTTCCCTGCCATGTTTGGTGTTAAGAAAGGCAACTGGACAAATGAGTTTTCTCTGATTTTTTTGAGGTGTGCGTGGAAGTTTGTGATGGAGCAATTTCTAAGTATGGTCTTAGTGACCAACTTTTAGCTCTTAAGTAGGTTAGGTGTATCCAAAAAGCCATTGTTTGATCAAAATGTTGTATTTCACTCTCTGAACTAGTTATGATGTTATCCACATATTTATGTTGACATTTATTTGCAGTGGAATAAAGTACAGAAATACCTAGAAAAATACTGTGTGAACAAGAATGTGACTTGGCAAAGGAAACATTTCTAAATCTTCAGAATAGAACATTCATTTAACAATGATAATAACAGTGTTCCTATTTATTAAAAGTTCATTATGTAGCAGCTCTTTCATGTGGTTTATGTTACTTAATCCTCCGAAAAGAATAAATTTAGTATTATTAATATCATCAATTTTAAAGATGATAAAACTAGAGCTGAGAGGGGTTAAATAATGTTCCCAAGGCGACACAATTTATGAGTCATGAGTGGGATTTAAACTCAAATTTGATTCTCGAACTTGTATTTTCAATCACTATATTATCCTGCACTTAATTCCAGATGATTAAATGTCAACTATTAAAAAGATGCTGAAATGGAATATGTGTCCATTTTTATACAATAAAACCAAGAGTTAACCAATAAAATTACATTTGTGCTATGTTGTCCTAAAAATTTCCAAGAATTATATGAGATAAATAGATGATAAACATAACCATCTTTAGTAACAGTTACACAGTTTCTTATGGAAAATTAATTGCACACCTTTTTTCTTCCCTACAGCATTTAACCTTTTTTTTTTTTAAAATCCATTTGCCAAGCTCCGGTTTGGAGCCTGGAATATTAAACTGTCATCTCGCAACCAAAAAAGGACAAGAGTAAAGTGAAAATGGATCTCACCCCAAATAGCTAAAAGTTTTTTTGGCATTGTTTAATATTTGGAGGGAAAGAAGTGAGCTGTAATATAACAGAGCAGAAAGCTCCTCGCTGTCATGGTTTAACTACTGCTTTTAATCTCAGAATTAAACACAACAGAACAAAACATATTTCCTACAGCCCACAATGAAGTAATATTCAGTCTCACAGCACCATTTTTGGAATCAAGCACACTATCTTTAAATCTACTCATTTTCTTTTCTAAGCCCCTAAGCAGGAGACCTCACATACACACTTTTTTTTACAGAGCAGTCATTTTGATTTTTAAAGAACATTTCCTTTGCATTGGGGAGGACTCTACGTGCCTGTTCTGTTGAAATTATTATAGAGTGAAGACGCTTATAAGGTCTCTTCTATTTGGAGTACTCTTTCAAAGATGGAATATAGAGTGTTGTAGATGAATACCATCTACATAGAACATGCTTTGCAACCTGCTGTAAAGAGATTTTTTTTTCCCACCCCTTTTACAGATGGTTTTTCTTTTTTTCTGAATTTAAAGAAATTGCTGCTGAATAGGAAACTCTCCTGTCTTTCATGGTTGTGTTTTTCATACTTTTTTTCTCTTCAGTTTGCATTTCAAGAGACATTTGCATTAAAAAGTCCTGTTCAACTGAAGCTTAACCTGCGCCTACTCCTGATGGATTGACTTCCAGTCATAATTAGCGATGAGAGAGCTTCAAAGGCTGTAATTCCCCATCCTTTATCTCAGGTCCCTTTCCCCTTTTTTCATAAATCCCCTCCCCCCAAATCTCAGTGGCAGTCCTTCCTTTTACTGACCCCAGGAAAGCTTCCCCTCCCTTTCCCCTCCCTTTGGCCTCTGGTCAATAAACTCCCACTGCAATTATGAGCTTTTCAGTTGCAAGTATTAGGGAGCCATCACTGCCAGATGTCCCTAGTTGTAACTGCCTCGAAATGTGCCTTACTGTAAAAACACATGCTCCCCAGAGTGATGGCAGTTCCATGTTTTTGCTGCACAATGGCACCTGCTAACACCCAATCATCCTTGAAGAATCAGTTTATTTCTTTTCGGAAAGCTTTCTTGACCCTCCTAATCTGGCAGGTGTCTGCCCTGTACTACTATAGTATCCTATGCTTCCACTGTCATAACACTCATTAGATGATTGCAATTGCTTATTTAATTATCTATAATTTCCATGGACGTGAGGACATTAATTTTGTCTATATCCTCTACCTCCTAACATAGTTTCACACTGAGTAGGTGCCCATTAAACATTTATGAACGAATGTTACTCAGCTACTCTGTGTGCAACACTGTTAGGCTTTGTTGGGGGAGTCCACTAAAGGCAGAGATGGGGGTGCACAACCTTTGCAAGTAGTTATTTGCATTTCTGGAGTGCATTAGCCTGGGATACCCATTCTCTCCACAATCAATGGAGGAGGTGTGCAGGTGGAGAGGTGGGGGTAGGTATCTCTGAAGAATAAGCATGAACAAAGGCACAGAGGTGGGAAAATAAGAAATAACATATGAGAGGGTCCAAGGTAGTTTCCAGGCCAAATCAGTCCTAGACTATTTCCACCTTCCCTGCCAGTCCCAGGCTTATGGGAGCTTCCAAGTTTTGTCTCAAATGACACTTATTTTATAATGCTTTTCATGTTCCCTAGAAAACTATATTCTTCAAGTCCCTTTAGAATTTTGTACTTTTTAAATGGAAGTGACCTATTCTAAATCATAGTCATTTGTGTGTGCATCATCATATCTCATCTGCTCAACCACAAACTCTCTGAGGGAAGATGTGTTCTTTACTCATCCCTGAATCTCCTGTCCAACATAGAAACTGAGCACATAGTAAGTACATATTATTATTATTATTATTTTACTCTTTAAGGTGAATATCTTTATCAGTGATGCATGGTATACAATAAATGAAGAAATCTCCATTGTTTGAGTTTTGTCTACCTAACATCCTGCTCTTGAGCTATTTGGTTTTATGGACTAACATATCTAGCCACTGGTAATTTTTCTCTGGGGCTTGAAGGCTTGTGTATGAAGTTCAGATATGGCAAGAAGCATTAAATATTTACAGAGCGAGGTGTCCATCATCGGATGAATGGATGGAGAAGATGTGGCACATATATACAGTGGAATATTGCTCGGCCATAAGAAGAGACGAAATTGAGCTATTTGTGGTGGGGTGGGTGGACCTAGAGTCTGTCATGCAGAGTGGGGTGGGTCGGAAAGAGAGAGACAAATACCGTGTGCTAACACATATATATGGAATTTAAAAAAAGAATGTCATGGGGGACCTAGGGGTGGGACAGGAATGGAGGCGCAGACTTGCTAGAGGGTGGGCTTGGGGCTGTGGGGAGGGGGAGGGGTAGACGGTGACGGGGCGATGGAGAGGCATGGACATATATACACTACCAAAAGTGGGGTGGTTGGCTGGTGGGGGGCGGCCGCGTGGCGCGGGGAGGTCGGCTCGGTGCTTTGTGGCCGCCTGGAGGGGTGGGATGGGGAGGGTGGGGGGGGGAGGCGCGGGCGGGAGGAGATATGGGAATATATGTGTATGTGTGGCTGGTTCGTTTTGTTGTGAAGCTGAAGGTAACATACCATTGTGGAGCAATTATACTCCAATAAAGATGTTAAAAAAAAAAAAAAAAAAACAAAGAGTAAAGATATTAACCCTCAGGGTTTCCGGCTTGCCTAGGAGGAGGATACCAAAAGTCAAAACATCTAAGAGGGCAGAATATTTTTACATAAACAGTGCTGAAGACAGGCGGGGAAATGACCATTTCCTTTCCTTCTGTTTAGGCAGAACCTATTTCCTGTTATCCACTCCACAAAGCACTCTGTACCTCTGAAAGTGATTTAGGAGTTACAAGATGTAGTTATTGCTGTTGATGTTGTTGTTTTCTAAAAGATTTTTTGGAGACTAAAATACATGTATTTGTTGCATTGGGAAAAAAAAAAAATTTACAGAGCGAAATGTTTATTTAAAAAAAATTAAGCTAAACTTTGGGGAATTATCTACTAGAATCTTATTGGTGATTAACTGAATAGCTTTACGTTGGTATAATAAAATCAACCTCATTTAGAGAAAATTAACAAAAGATAAAAGTTACTGGATGGAAGTTTTTTTAAACATGGAAATGGAGCAGTGAATGGGTTGAGATAAGAGTTCTATAAAAATTGATGTAAATATGAATTTAAATTATTGTGAATTAATTATTTAATCTCTGGTATTATAAAAATGTTAGCATTCTATTTTAGTAATTACACATGGATTTAAATATATATTTTAAACTCTATTCCATTTAACAGAATTCAAATTTGAAATTTTCTAAAATCTCTAAGGTTTAAAATCATTGAAAATGTGGTATTTTATTTTAAAAAAACTCAGTAAGATCAACTACTTTGCAAAATAAAAGTTCAATCTATAGATTTTCAAAATTTTAGGAGAAAAAAACTAACCACTAACTCGTCTCTCCTGCCATCTCTCTTTCTTTATATGCCCCTGTGCTGGTTCACTACCTCTCAGTGCTTAAATGCTTTTCTCTAAGCAGAAGATTCATAGTGGATTTTCATTTCTATTTATATAGCCTTCTTTGGTGTCTTCAGTTATCTGAAGGGATGTCATAAGTTTCAGAGCAAAATCATTCTATAGTGTCACTCCACTCTCCAAAACTAATTAGTATCATTCAGTACCTTTAGAAATGAAGAGACAAATGGTAGTATTATAAAGGTCTTTAAGTCAAAGTTCAAAATCAAGAACACTGATACCAAAGTTGTTCTTTTGCTTCTTTTATATATCTTATTTTATTGACACTATATGTGTCACTATATGACTATATATATATATATATATATAAAGAGAGAGAGAGAGAGAGCTGTATAAGGGAAAAACCATTCTTGGATTTAAGTAAAATTTTATAACAAACTATATAACAACTTTGACTAAAGTTGTTATATAGTTTAATGCAAAATCCCTTTTGGTATTTTCCTTATGTTTGTAGTATCACCAGTTTTTAGATTGTGTCATAAAATAAAGACTTTTTTAAAATAAAAAATAAAGCAGTTCCTCAGTTGAACATTTTGGCTGTTGTTCTTTTGGAATATAATCTGAAAAATCCTGCAAAATCTCACTTGGTTGAATAGTACATTTAAAGCTAATTAAAGAAAATAATGAATCAGTTGTTTTTATCCATCAATATGGACACCTCAACTAGTAGATATAACCCATTCATCAACAAACTGAAGTGCCTGTCTTCTGAACGGATGGCAGTGTTATTCTGCAAGGCTTTTAAATCTCATTTTTGTTATATATTAGTGGAGAGGAAAATCAAAGGAGTGTCATTTTTAGAAGGCATTGGTGCTACAACTTAGCTGATCTGTTTTGTTGATTTAGGACAAATTCTTACTGCAAATTAATTCACTGCTACCTCTTCCAAAAACTGATACCAGGTTTAATTTAGATGGTACTCCTTTTATATCTTGGGGCCAGCATAGTTTAGATGCAAAAAGAGCATCTAAAAGTGTTCAGGCTCTGACAATTAGGGAATTCCCTGGGGATATTTGGGGGAAAGTTCTGAAGGTGATGGTTTGTGGAGTTCCTAGGAGAAATTTTGGCATTGTGGTCTATACCAGTAACTTTTTAAAATTTAGTGTGGATCAGAATGACCTGAAGGGCCTGTTAAAACACAGATTACCTCAACCCCAGAGTTTCTGATTCAAAAGGTAAGGCGTAAATAATCTGTATTTCTAGCAAGTTCCCAGGCACTGCTACTGGTTTGGAGACTGCACTGTAAGAACTTCTAGTCTAGAATATATCCTAGACCCACTAGAAATCCCCCAAGCCTAATGGCAGACCTGGAAAAGTTAAAGAGTGATGGAGTTAAACAGGATGGAGAGAAACAGAGACACTTTGGGTTGTTTAGTCAGGCCACACACAGAAATGGAAGAAACTATGAAATCTAGAGACCTCTTTCTATGCTACTGGGATTTATCTCTGCTTAGCTCCATGAAAGAAGCAAATTGACATTTATATGATGGCAAACTGTAAGGCACCCGCTGCCAGCACGAGCAGTTCTGACTACCCACTGTTATTTTTTAAATGTTTCAAACACCCTGGGAGCAAGTGCAAAAAAACAGACTCATGAGCTAAACAATATGAGGAAAAGAATTCCAGATAGTACACTTCGCACAGACATTCCTTTCTACTAAAGCAGGTTAGAAGAGACAGTGTAATGCAGCAGCAACTATTTTAGAAAGAAAAAATACATAAAGGGCGTTTTTATGAATATTTCCAGACCTAAATATCCTTACCACTGTTTACCAGTGCAATTGAAATGTGGGTTACTTCATTTGGGAACATTTCTTACTCATCAAGGAAAGGTAAGAAAAAGCATGTACAACATGTGGGTTTCATAAAATGTACTTTTGTTCAAAACATGTAAACGAGTTGTCTCCACCCCCACAGACCTGTAGCAACCAAGGATGATAGTCATTGTGCCCAAGGTAAGGTACACATAGGAACATTTTTTTTTTTTTTTTTGATCACATAGGAACATTTTGATTGTATTTTCTGGGTACCAGAAGTCCAAAAAGAGAACTCAGATTTACAGTCAACAGTTTCAACAAGTGACCCTTGGCAGAAAGGGTCTGCTTTTTCAGCTGGCGCTGTTGTTGAAGTTCAGAGGAATAGCTCATCTGTCTCTATTTCAGGCATCTGGCAAATGGAGAACTGTTTCAGCATTCTCCATCCCACTAAATGCTTACAGATGACTTCCATATTCTGGAGTATCTATTGGTTATCTCATTTCTCTCATTTTGAATTATTTTCCCCCTTGTGTTTTGAAAAGCCTCCCTCTCGAGCTTTTATTTTGTAAGTACACTATTGTTGCTGTTGTCAAGTACACTATTGTTGGTGTTGTCATTTAGGAAGAAATCAACAGATGTGTTTGGTATTACCCCATGAAATAGGCCACACCTGTGGATAATCTGAAAATAGAAATGGTGATTTTTAAAAAAGGAAACAAAAAATAAATAAATAAGTTAAAAGCCCAGCTGAAGCACAATGGTAAAATATGTTCAGGAAATGATTCATGGACTGAAAGTAAACAGTCATCAATAATTTTAGGATCTTTTTTTGAAAGTTCTTATAAAAACAACACAGTACTCAAAGAAATTCTATACACATGTTCTTGCTACATATGATACATATATATAATATAAATGTTATTCATAACTTATTATTATAAATGAATCCACTCATTCTTATCCTTACTGTTGCTTTGTCAGGTATGGTACTCTGCTCTATGCCTTGTAAAATATCAAAACAGCCAACTATTTGGGTTCTTCCTGAGGGAATTTTTCTTCATTTCCATAAAATACAGACACATATAACTCATAATATATTGATTCCAGCTTCTTCATTTGCTTTTTAAAGCACATGAATGATGTTCTGCATATAGTGAGGGTTTTCTTACTCCAGTTATTCAGATATATGGGGCATTATACATGAATTTGAATATTAACATATTTATTTAAAAGCAGGGTGACTAGTGCCATTAAAATTGATTTGAATTGATTAGTGTCCAGTGAAAATTTCTTTGATGCACACTGTGAATTAGACAAGGAGAGGTACTCTAATTGCCATCATTTCCTTTAAAAACAGAAAGAACAATGGGCATGTGACTCGCTAATAGTCTTGTTTTCTTAATTTTTTGAGATCTTAAAATGTAGAAAAGATGAAAGAAAAATATTAAAAAACCACAACATACAATATTAAAAACATTCCACTAGTTATATTTGTTCCATCATTTCTTTTTTCTTTTTTTTTTCTTTTTTTGCGGTATGCGGGCCTCTCACTGTTGTGGCCTCTCCCGTTGCGGAGCACAGGCTCCGGATGTGCAGGCTCAGCGGCCATGGCTCATGGGCCCAGCCGCTCTGCGGCATGTGGGATCTTCCCGGACTGGGGCACGAACCCGTGTCCCCTGCATCGGCAGGTGGACTCTCAACCACTGCGCCACCAGGGAAGCCCAGTTCCATCATTTTTTAAAGAAACAAAACATTTACAAATTTAGCCAGTCTATTATAACCACTGCCTGCTATTCTACTGCTTGCTCGCCCTTCTCAAAGACAACTTTGCCCTTATAAAAGAGGCCAGAGAGACATCTCTGGCCACTTCTACCATGTGAAGATAAAATGAGAAGTTTGGGACCTGAAAGAGGGTTCTCACAGGGTCATGATGGCATCCTGTTCTTGAACTTCCAGCCTCCAGAACTGTGAGAAACAAATCTCTGTTGTTTATAAGCCACCCAGTCTGCGGTATTTTGTCATAGCAGCCTGAACAGTCTAAGACACATAGCTTTTTTTGTCTTTGCAATCTTTAATAAATGATATAACACTGATGACCAGAGGAACACCTTTTTCAACCTTCCTTGTGATTACCTATTGGATGCAAAGATTAATTTGAGGAGTTGGATTGTTGCTTGGACACAGATCAGAGGACAAACGGATGAAGACCAGCTACATTTAAGGGTGTTGTCAGGGAAACGAAACCATTATGTTCTTTGTGAAAATTAGGCAAAGATGGATTTTAGCAGCAGTTTGAGAAAACACTTTTGCCATCTTCAGAAGGGGGGTTGGGTTAACATATTGACATCACCTCCTGCTCACAGAAATATCGATTTCTACCCTTTGTTTCAGAAGATGCCTACGTTGATGGCAATTTCTATCTCTGTAGAAGAGTGAAATCTAAAAGACTAAAGAGAGGCCAATTGTTCTTGCCATATTTCAGGTAAAGTACAGAATGTCTTTCTTTGTTGCTGCCAGATATTGTCTACAGCTTATGTCTAGCCTAACAAAAAGGAGCCCCTATGTTTCTGATTACTCTGCGTTTTACTCATTACTGTTATTCCCTGAGTATTTTGAAGGATTTGACACCTTTGCTAAATATGATATACTAGTTTCAGTTCACCTAGTGGAATCCCTCACACAGAGGCTCTGAGATATCTGGAGATTTCTGTGACTGTAACTGCTAGGCCAGTGGACTTTCAGCCTCTTGATATCTCATTGGTAAGGATTCCACCTTACTATTAAGGGTTGCATGAGTGATGAAAAAAAATTGAGAGCTTTATAGCAAAAGATTAGGAATAAAAAATAAATACCTCATATGGCCTAATACCTCAAACGATACAATTCAAAAACAAATTTACTGGAAGATGGCGGAAGAGTAAGACGCGGAAATCACCTTCCTCCCCACAGATACAACAGAAATACATCTACACGTGGAACAACTCCTACAGAACACCTACTGAACGCTGGTAGAAGACCTCTGACCTCCCAAAAGGCAAGAAACTTCCCACGTACCTGGGTAGGGCAGAAGAAAAAAGAATAAACAGAGACAAAAGGATAGGGACGGGACCTGCACCAGTGGGAGGGAGCTGTGAAGGAAGAAATGTTTCCACACACTAGAAGCCCCTTCGCGGGCGGAGACTGTGGGTGCCGGAGGGGGAAAGCTTCGGAGCCACGGAGGAGAGCGCAGCCACAGGAGTACGGAGGGCAAAGCGGAGAGATTCCCGCACAGAGGATCAGGGCCGATCAGCACTCACCAGACCAAGAGGCTTGTCTGCTCACCCGCCGGGGTGGGTGGGGCTGGGAGCTGAGGCTCGGGCTTCCATCGGATCCCAGGGAGAGGACTGAATATGGCTGCGTGAACACAGCCTGCAGGGGGTTAGTGCACCACGGCTAGCCGGGAGGGAGTCCGGAGAAAAGTCTGGACCTGCCGAAGAGGCAAGAGACTTTTTCTTCCCTCTTTGTTTCCTGGCGCACGAGGAGAGGGGATTAAGAGTGCTGCTTAAAGGAGCTCCAGAGACGGGCGCGAGCCGCGGCTAAAAGCGCGGACCCCAGAGATGGGCATGAGACGCTAAGGCTGCTGCTGCCGCCACCCAGAAGCCTGTGTGCGAGCACAGGTCACTATCCACAACCCCCTTCCGGGGAGCCTGTGCAGCCCGCCACTGCCAGGGTCCTGGGATCCAGGGACAACTTCCCCGGGAGAACGCACGGCAAGCCTCAGGCTGGTTCAACATTATGCCGGGCTCTGCCGCAGGAGGCCTGCCCCGCACTCCGTGCCCCTCCCTCCACCCCCGACCTGAGTGAGCCAGAGCCCCCGAAACAGCTGCTCCTTTAAGCCCGTCCTGTCTGAGCAAAGAACAGAGGCCCTCCGGCGACCTACATGCAGAGGCGGGGCCAAATCCAAAGCTGAGCCCCGGGAGCTGTGAGAACAAAGAAGAGAAAGGGAAATTTCTCCCAGCAGCCTCAGAAGCAGTGGATTAAAGCTCCATAATCAGCTTGATGTACCCTGCATCTGTGGAATTCATGAATAGACAACGAATCATCCCAAATTGAGGAGGTGGACTTTGAGAGCAAGATTTATGATTTTTCCGCCTTTTCCTCTTTTTGTGACTCTGTATGTGTATGCTTCTGTGTGAGATTTTGTCTGTACAGCTTTGCTTCCACCATTTGTCCTAGGGTTCTGTCCGTTTTTTTTTTTGGTTTTGTTTTTAAATTTTTTATTCTCAATAATTATTTTTCATTTTAATAACTTTATTTTATCTTTATTTTATTTTACTTTATCTTCTTTCATTCTTTTTTTCCTTCCTCCCCTCCTTACTTCCTTCCTTCCTCCCTCCCTCTCTCCCTCCCTCCTTTCTTTCTTTCTTTCTTTCTCTCTTTCTTTCTTTCTTTCTCTCTCTCTTTCTTTCTTTCCTTCCTTCCTTCCTTCCTCCCTTCCTTTCTTTCTCTTTCTACTTCTACTAATACTTTCTTTCTATTTTTTCTCCCTTTTATTCTGAGCTGTGTGGATGAAAGGCTCTTGGTGCTGCAGCCAGGAGTCAGTGCTGTGCTTCTGAGGTGGGAGAGCCAACTTCAGGGCACTGGTCCACAAGAGCCCTCCCAGCTCCACAAAATATCAAACGGCGAAAATCTCCCATAGATCTCCACCTCAACACAAACACCCAGCTTCACTCAACGACCAGCAAGCTACAGTGCTGGACACCCTATGCCAAACAACTAGCAAGACAGGAACACAAAACCACCCATTAGCAGAGAGGCTGCGTAAAATCATAATAAGTCCACAGACACCCCAAAACACACCACCAGACATGGATCTGCCCACAAGAAAGACAAGATCCAGCCTCATCCTCCAGAACACAGGCACTAGTCCCCTCCACCAGGAAGCCTACACAACACACAGAACCAACTTTAGCCACTGGGGACAGACACCAAAAACAGTGGAAACTATGAACCTGCAGCCTGAAAAACGGAGACCCCAAACACAGTAAGATAAGCAAAATGAGAAGACAGAAAAACACACAGCAGATGAAGGAGCAAGACAAAAACCCACCAGACCTAACAAATGAAGAGGAAATAGGCAGTCTATCTGAAAAAGGATTCAGAATAATGATAGTAAAGATGATCCAAAATCTTGGAAATAGAATAGACACAATGCAAGAAACATTTAACAAGGACCTAGAAGAATTAAACATGAAACAAGCAATGATGAACAACACAATAAATGAAATTAAAAATACTCTAGAAGGTATCAATAGCAGGATAACTGAGGCAGAAGAACGGATAAGTGACCTGGAAGATAAAATAGTGGAAATAACTACTACAGAGCAGAATAAAGACAAAAGAATGAAAAGAACTGAGGACAGTCTCAGAGACCTCTGGGACAACATTAAACGCACCAACATTCGAATTATAGGGGTTCCAGAAGAAGAAGAGAAAAAGAAAGGGACTGAGAAAATATTTGAAGAGATTATACTTGAAAACTTCCCTAATATGGGAACAGAAATAGTTAATCAAGTCCAGGAAGCATAGAGAGTCCCATACAGGATAAATCCAAGGAGAAATACGCCAAGACACATATTAATCAAACTGTCAAAAATTAAATACAAAGAAAACATATTAAAAGCAGCAAGGGAAAAACAACAAATAACACACAAGGGAATCCCCATAAGGTTAACAGCTGATCTTTCAGCAGAAACTCTGCAAGCCAGAAGGCACTGGCAGGACATATTGAAAGTGATGAAGGAGAAAAACCTGCAACCAAGACTACTCTACCCAGCAAGGATCTCATTCAGACTTCATGGAGAAATTAAAACCTTTACAGACAAGCAAAAGCTGAGAGAGTTCAGCACCACCAAACCAGATTTACAGCAAATGCTAAAGGATCTTCTCTAGGCAAGAAACACAAGAGAAGGAAAGGACCTACAATAACAAACCCAAAACAATTAAGAAAATGGGAATAGGAACGTACAATCGATAATTACCTTAAATGTAAATGGATTAAATGCTCCCACCAAAAGACAAAGATTGGCTGAATGGATACAAAAACAAGACCCATATATATGCTGTCTACAAGAGACCCACTTCAGACCTAGGGACACATACATACTGAAAGTGAGGGGATGGAAAAAGACATGCAAATGGAAACCAAAAGAAAGCTGGAGTAGCAATTCTCATATCAGGCAAAATAGACATTAAAATAAAGACTATTAGAAGAGACAAAGAAGTATACTACATAAGGATCAAGGGATCGATCCAAGAAGAAGATATAACAATTGTAAATATTTATGCACCCAACATAGGAGCACCTCAATACGTAAGGCAAATACTAACAGCCATAAAAGGGGAAATCGACAATGACACCTTCATAGTAGGGTACTTTAACACCCCACTTTCACCAATGGACATATCACCCAAAATGAAAATAAATAAGGAAACACAAGCTTTAAATGATACATTAAACAAGATGGACTTTATTGATATTTATAGGACATTCCATCCAAAAACAACAGAATACACATTTTTCTCAAGTGCTCATGGAACATTCTCCAGGATAGATCATACCTTGGGTCACAAATCAAGCCTTGGTAAATTTAAGAAAATTGAAATGGTATCAAGTATCTTTTCCGACCACAATGCTATGAGACTAGATATCAATTACAGGAAAAGATCTGTAAAAAATAAAAACACATGGAGGTTAAAAAATACACTACTTAATAACGAAGTGATCACTGAAGAAATCAAAGAGGAAATCAAAAAATACCTAGAAACAAATGACAATGGAGACACGATGACCCAAAACCTACGGGATGCAGCAAAAGCAGTTCTAAGAGGGAAGTTTATAGCAATACAATCCTACCTTAAGAAACAGAAAACATCTTGAATAAACAACCTAACCCTGCACCTAAAGCAATTAGAGAAAGGACAAAAAAACCCAAAGTTAACAGAGGAAAGAAATCATAAAGATCGGATCAGAAATAAATGAAAAAGAAATGAAGGGAATGACAGCAAAGATCAATAAAACTAAAAGCTGGTTCTTTGAGAAGATAAACAAAATTGATAAACCATTATACAGACTCATCAAGGAGAAATGGCAGAAGACTCAAATCAATAGACTTAGAAATGAAAAAGGAGAAGTAACAACTGACACTGCAGAAATACAAAAGACCATGAGAGATTACTACAAGCAACTCTATGCCAATAAAATGGACAACCTGGAAGAACTGGACAAATTCTTAGAAATGCACAACCTGCCAAGACTGAATCAGGAAGAAATAGAAAATATGAACAGACCAATCACAAGCACTGAAATTGAAACTGTGATTAAAAATCTTCCAACAAACAAAAGCCCAGAACCAGATGGCTTCACAGGTGAATTCTATCAACATTAGAGAAGAGCTAACACCTATCCTTCTCAAACTGTTCCAAAATATAGCAGAGGGAGGAACACTCCCAAACTCATTCTATGAGTTCACCATCACCTTGATACCAAAACCAGACAAGGATGTCACACAGAAAGAAAACTACAGGCCAATATCACTGATGAACATAGATGCAAAAATCCTCAACAAAATACTAGCAAACAGAATCCAACAGCACATCAAAAGGATCATACACCATGATCAAGTGGGGTTTATTCCAGAAATGCAAGGATTCTTCAATATACGGAAATCAGTCAACGTGATACACCATATTAACAAACTGAAGGAGAAAAACCATATGATCATCTCAATAGATGCAGAAAAAGCTTTTGACAAAATTCAACACCCATTTATGATAAAAACCCTGCAGGAAGTAGGCATAGAGGGAACTTTCCTCAACATAATAAAGGCCATATATGACAAACCCACAGCCAACATCGTCCTCAGTGGTGAAAAACTGAAAGCATTTCCACTAAGATCAGGAACAAGACAAGGTTGCCAACTCTCACCACTCTTATTCAACATAGTTTTGGAAGGTTTAGCCACAGCAGTCAGAGAAGAAAAGGAAATAAAAGGAATCCAAATCAGCAAAGAAGAAGTAAAGCTGTCACTGTTTGCAGATGACATGATACTATACATAGAGAATCCTAAAGATGCTACCAGAAAACTACTAGAGCTAATCCATGAATTTGGTAAAGTAGCAGGATACAAAATTAATGCACAGAAATCTCTGGCATTCCTATACACTAATAATGAAAAATCTGAAAGTGAAATCAAGAAAACACTCCCATTTACCACTGCAACAAAAAGAATAATATATCTAGGAATAAACCTACCTTAGGAGACAAAAGACCTGTATGCAGAAAATTATAAGACACTGATGAAAGAAATTAAAGATGATACAAATAGATGGAGAGATATACCATGTTCTTGGATTGGAAGAATCAAAATTGTGAAAATGACTGTACTACCCAAAGCAATCTACGGATTCAATGCAATCCCTATCAAACTACCACTGGCAGTTTTCACAGAACTAGAACAAAAAATTTCACAATTTGTATGGAAACACAAAAGACCCCGAATAGCCAAAGCAATCTTGAGAACGAAAAACGGAGCTGGAGGAATCAGGCTCCCTGACTTCAGACTATACTACAAAGCTACAGTAATCAAGACAGTATGGTACTGGCACAAAAACAGAAAGATAGATCAATGGAACAGGATAGAAAGCCCAGAGATAAACCCACACACATATGGTCACCGTATCTTTGATAAAGGAGGCAGGACTGTACAGTGGAGAAAGGACAGCCTCTTCAATAAGTGGTGCTGGGAAAACTGGACAGGTACATGTAAAAGTATGAGATTAGATCACTCCCTAACACCATACACAAAAATAAGCTCAAAATAGATTAAAGACCTAAATGTAAGGCCAGAAACTATGAAACTCTTAGAGGAAAACATAGGCAGAACACTCTATGACATAAATCACAGCAAGATCCTTTTTGACCCACCTCCTAGAGAGATGGAAATAAAAACAAAAATAAACAAATGGGACCTAATGAAACTTCAAAGCTTTTGCACAGCAAAGGAAACCATAAACAAGACCAAAAGACAACCCTCTGAATGGGAGAAAATATTTGCAAATGAAGCAACTGACAAAGGATTAATCTCCAAAATTTACAAGCAGCTCATGCAGCTCAATAACAAAAAAACAAAGAACCCAATCCAAAAATGGGCAGAAGACCTAAATAGACATTTCTTCAAAGAAGATATAGAGAGTGCCAACAAACACATGAAAGAATGCGCAACATCATTAATCATCAGAGAAATGCAAATCAAAACTACAATGAGATATCATCTCACACCAGTCATAATGGCCATCATCAAAAAATCTAGAAACAATAAATGCTGGAGAGGGTGTGGAGAAAAGGGAACACTCTTGCACTGCTGGTGGGAATGTGAATTGGTTCAGCCACTATGGAGAACAGTATGGAGGTTCCTTAAAAAACTACAAATAGAACTACCATATGACCCAGCAATCCCACTACTGGGCATATACCCTGAGAAAACCATAATTCAAAAAGAGTCATGTACCAAAATATTCATTGCAGCTCTATTTACAATAGCCAGGAGAAGGAAACAACCTAAGTGTCCATCATCGGATGAATGGATAAAGAAGATGTGGCACATATATACAATGGAATATTACTCAGCCATAAAAAGAAACGAAATTGAGCTATTTGTAATGAGGTGGATAGACCTAGAGTCTGTCATACAGAGTGAAGTAAGTCAGAAAGAGAAAGACAAATACCGTACGCTAACACATAAATATGGAATTTAAGAAAAAAATGCCATGAAGAACCTAGGAGTAAGACAGGAATAAAGACACAGACCTACTAGAGAATGGACTTGAGGATATGGGGAGCAGGAAGGGTAAGCTGTGACAAAGTGAGAGAGTGGCATGGACATATATACACTACCAAACACGTAAAATAGCTAGTGGGAAGCAGCCGCATAGCACAGGGAGATCAGCTCGGTGCTTTGTGACCACCTGGAGGAGTGGGATAGGGAGGGTGTGAGGGAGGGAGACACAAGAGGGAAGAGATATGGCAACATATGTATATGTATAACTGATTCACTTTGTTATAAAGCAGAAACTAACACACCATTGTAAAGCAATTATACTCCAATAAAGATTTAAAAAAATAATAATAATAAAAATAAAGTGCTGAAAAGAAAAACAACAAGAAAAAAAATTTACTTATACCGTGATCTACCTTGTCATTTTTGGAAAACCAAAATTGAAAAAAAAAGTATGTTTTATTATCTCCTCTATGAATAAAGCATATAGTTAAAAGACTTCTTTTGACTTCTGCTTTATGTTAGTTGTAATGAAAATTACTTTAAATTTTAGCTATATGTGTTTATATAATCTTGTATTGTGTTCTAACACCCCAAGCAGCAAGAAAATAGCTTGTCAACAGGCTATAGGTGCACACCCAATTTATATTAGAAAAAGTACATTGTGGGTATTTGATGACAATCTACGTCTATAATTCATTGGTATATTCTAAAGATGTATTTATGTTTATCAATTAGAGACACTTAAACAGAGCCATGTCTCTGAATGCAATTCAGGAAGCTTTAAAAAGAGTAGTGAAGGGGTATCCTTTAAATCTGCTGATGAAGAAACTTACCTGTTCATCTACATATTCTTTTTCTCTGTGCTGAATCCAGCTTGCTAGGCATGCCTAAAAATATTACATGGAGGTGTGATACTACTGCGAAAATATTTTTACAAGGCTATAAACTTTGGTATCAGAATTTTTTGTATAGTTTGTGACTGAGAATGTCAATATATAGCATTTTGGTCCTGAAGTTTTATTTGTTAAACCTCCCTTTGCTTGGATCATCTTTTACCTGATCTTTATTTTCATCATAGTTGCATGACATGGTAAATCTAATGTTCACAAACACCTGGAAGCTAAACTTGAAAAGCTCTTAGAGACACCCTTGTGTTTTTATATTATTTATTTTTGTTTATTACTATGGAAAATTGAGTGAGAACCCCAAATTCCAGAACTATAGTTCCTGATGGAATATGCTGCCAGTGTAGACTATTGCCTCCTAGTATTTCAGGGGCTAGGAAGGTCTCATTATGCCATGTGAATTTCCACTGTTGTTCGTGATGCCTGGAATTTCAGTTTGCTTTTAAATGTAACCCCCTTGCATGTAATATTTTACGTGATTACTCTTATTCCAAATATACAACATGGTAGAACCTTTCCTTAGAGGGTTTGATTAGTTATGAGCTCGGGTGATTAGAAGAATTCGGAGATTGAGAGCCAAGAACAAACATTCACATACTTTGCAGTTTTACCTAGTACTAGGTTTGGGCTCATGGATGTGTGGATATTATGTAAAGCTCTTCTATCTTCCTCTGATTTGTTAGAATATATTTACCATATTGCATTCAATTTTGGTAATAGCTATTCTAAGGGATTTCCCTTGTCTCCTATGGAATTTCTCAGAAGCTAACTCAATTTCAACACAGTATTTTATCTGTCTTTCCCTAATCTTTTAAGCAAACCATTTAGCATAGGAGTGGGGTCGCCTCAACCACAGAAACACATTAGAATCAGTGGAGGTTTGGAAAAAAAAAAACCCAACAATTCTAGTTTCCCATTTTAGCCCAATTAAATCAGAATTGGTAAGAGGAAGGACGGAAGGACTGTGCATTGTATTACAAAAAAAAAATTTAGATGATTCTAAAATTCGGCCAGGCTTGAGAGTTCCTGACTTAGCATTTAAGCTTCCTTATGTTGTTTATACATCTTAATTACTACTCTACCATATATATTCTACCTTATATATGAGTTTATTAAATATTTACAAATCTGACTCTGCCAGTATTGAAAAACAACCTTAAGGACATAGAATAGAGCTTACTTTTTATATTTGCTCTAGTGTCTGGGTCTCAACATATGTTTGAATGAACAAAGGAATTATAATGCATGGCATATTTGCCCATTTACAAGAGGATTTATGTCAGGTAATAATAAGTGCTGTTTAAATGAATGAATGGAAATAAAACAAGAGTGACTCTTCATTCTTAACAGCCTTTGACAAAGACCTCCTGCACAACATTATTAGCAAACACTGGGCAATAGTTCCACTGTTTGCGTATGTACGTAGTTGTCTCTATAATATCTTCACCTGTAGGTTAAAAATTAAGTTTCTTGAAAGAAACAAATCACTGATTGTTTTGTTGAATTAATTGCTTTATAATTTCTCAGAATTCCTAGCATTAAGGACTATTGGATACATATTACTGACTGCCTGAATTGGCTAAGATAAATGTTTGGTTTGCCCGTATTTCAGAAAAATTCTCTTTTTTTGGATTTTCATTTCTCTTTACTTGCAGTAATACCCCTCCCCTCCCCCAACCTGAATAATCAACGAGCAAATCCCTCCATTATCATGACCTGGGTAAAAATCTTTTTGTCTACTATTAAGGTCTGTCAAGACAACTAGAAGTAATACGGATGCAGTTATTTAGCACAATTCTTGCTCAGTAATTCAAAAACTACCAATTCTAATTCTCTACTGAATTCCACTATCTACTTCATGTAGGTAGTAAGACTTTGAAAGGAAGTGGGTCTGCTTCTCTCTGTTATCACACATAACCGAGATTCAAATGACCATGCAGTAAAAAGTGAACATTACACCTTGTACTTACAGAGCTTCACTCTTTGAGGAACTCAAAAAGCTTTAAAACATGATCTTGCTAATCTTCACAATATCCTTTCTAGGACGTAACATGACATTTTAATGTAAGACAATCCAGGTGCAGTGTAGAAAACGCCAACCTATCTTACTGGAGAGAATTTTTTTAAAGATATTTTTGTTTAAAAAATTCAGACTTCAGGCTTTTCAGTGCTGCATTTGGTGCCTGGTAAGCCTGAAATGATCCAGATGGTATTTCCAACCCAAAGGACTTTTTTTTTTTTTTTTAACAGAGACTTGGCTATACATGCATTCTTTTTATTTTCTTCAAATTATTGTACACAGATGGTTTGACTATAGGTGAAATGCCACCAATCTGGGGGGATTTTAAATAATTAATTTCAGCTGCTTTAAAAAAGAAGTGGCTTTTCAATGTGTAGAGACCAGTATAAATTGTGATGAAAATGAAAATAATCATAATGGGTAATTTTTCTGTATCCCAAACAATTTTCTTGGTTTAATCATTTTATTTTTCCTTTACCCTCAGTTTAATTATATTCCAATCCATTGTCAACACTACTACTTGGATGCTCTTTTCAAAATGTTTGAATACTTTAGGGTGGCCTTGCACACCAGACTGCCATAATAGAGATCCTCACCATGACCTGACTTCAGGTAGTTATTCTGCCACTTGCAAACCTACACCCAAATGTGTCATTTACCTCAGATATGATATAGTCACTATTACCCAAACACATCATCACATCAAATTCTTCCACGCATTCACATAACTGTTTCCTCTCCCTGCAATGTACATCCATTTTTTCTTCATCTAGCTAAGTTCTACTCAGCTTTCAATATTCAGGTCAAGAACCACCTATACTATAATTATTGAGTATATTGTAGTTGTTGGTCCAATTTTTTTTCATTCCAATAGATACTGGCTTCTTGAGGAAAGAAACAATATGCTATTTATGTTTAAATCTTAATACCTAACATAGTAACTGACATATAGTAGAGATGCTAAAACATGGGTCTGTTGAAAGAATTATTTTCTTCTTATAATGTATATGCTTAAATTTCTAAGAACATAACTAATATTAGCCATCTAATTTTCATATTAGCAAATTAATATTTAAACAAAATAACAGAGAATTTTAGACTCATTTTCTTCATGATAGTAAAATTTTTATACGGTGAAAGTTGATGTTAACTAAGCAATACAGAGGTGTTGAGCCTTTACCACATTATAGGCTTTTCTCATTGAATGCAACTGATATTCACTAAGATTAAACCACATTTTATACTCCTTACAATTAAGAGTAATATCTTAGGCCTCAATTACTCATTTAATTCTAGGTAGATTTTCTAGTAAAATCTTGGTCCTTTTCACAGGATATCACTCAGCCCACCTACATTTGAAGGGGAGAGGTGTACTCTTCAAATAGGAATCTTCTGTAATATTCTTAAAAGGGTACCATCCTTCCTCTCCAGCTGGTATAATATCAAATCTTGTTCATCTGGCTTAAATGGCAACATGAAACATTTTATGAAACATTTAAGGGTAAGAAATAATTCTTATGGTGTGCACTTGAAAGATTTGAAGCCATCTAATCTCAGTCTAGATGCTATCTGAGCATCAAGCCATGCCACTAGGATGCAATGTACAGTTTTGGCCCCTCATATATTTGTTATTTGAACTTTGGCATGATGCCTTCTGTTTGCAAAAAGAGGCGTTATAAGAAACAGCTGTGTAGAACCTGCTATTGTCTTCAGCGCCAAAGGGTCTTTTCCGGACATCATGTATTATACAAGGGGATTCAAATGTGACTGCTCAGGAGAACCTCTTGGAGAGCTTGCTAAAATACAGATTCCTGTGACCCATTTCAGACCTACTAAATCAGAATCTCTGGGAATAGTCCTTGAGATGAGTTTTTAAATTAATTTTTATTTTGAAATAATTTTAGATTCACATACAAGCTTCAAGAACAGTATAGAGTTCCCACGTTCTAGTCCCTCAACTTCATCTTACTTAACTTTAACATATAACACAATGATCCAAACGAGGAAATAGATGATGGTGTGACACAATTAACTGTAGACCTTAATTAGGATGACAGAAGCTTTTACATACATTTTTTGGTATATTAGTTTTATGAAATTTTTTCACATTTATAGATTTGTGTAACTACCAACACAATCAGCACACAGAACTGTTCCATCAACTCCCTGAACTCCCTTGTGTTAGCCCTATACCCATACTCTACTCCCATTCCTAATTTTTAGTGACCACTCATCTGTTCTCTATTTCTATAGTTTTGTCATTACAAGAAAGTTATATAAGTGGAATCATGTAGCATGTAATCTGTTGGGATTGGCTTTTTCCTCTCAGTATAATGCTCGAGATTCAGTCCCAGTTTCTGTGTCTATCAACTTTGCTCTTTTTATTGCTGACTAGTATTCAGATGTATCACAGTTAATCTATTCATCTGTGAAAGTACATTTGGGTTATTTCCAATTTGGGGCTATTACAAATAAAGCAGCTATAAATATTTGTATGCAGGTATTTGTGTGAACATAAATTTTCATTTCTCTACAGTAAATTCAGTCCACATTCTGGTTTTGTCAAATGACTCTATACTGTCTTTTATAGCATTTTCCCCTCACATTTTCTTTTTTGAACAATAATTTCTTTGTTCAGGAATTAATTGCCTCCTATCCTCAAGCCCTCTCTTGTAGAGCTATCTCTCTCTCCTTCTGTTTAAGTCTGAAGCTGTTGCATCAAACATTTGTTGCACTGCTATTATCCAAGAACTTCTTTTCCTCATGGTCTTACATTGAATGCTTTTTTTGGAATTGTGTCTTTTTGGTTTATTTTCTTTTTACAGTGTACTTCCTAAGAAAGAATTCTTAAATGTTAAAAGTGTCATTTTAAATATAAGAAAATATCTTCATTCTATACTGCCACTTGACTGATCTTTTGTTTAAATTCTATCTTGAAAATACTTTTTCCTCCGAATTTTGAATACATTACTCCATTGGGTTTTTTTTGCGGTATGCGGGCCTCTCACTGTTGTGGCCTCTCCCATTGTGGAGCACAGGCTCCGGACGCGCAGGCTCAGCGGCCATGGCTCACAGGCCTAGCCGCTGCGCGGCATGTGGGATCTGCCCGGACCGGGGCACGAACCTGTGTCCCCTGCATCGGTAGGCGGACTCTCAACTGCGCCACCAGGGAAGCCCTTGTATACTTTTATATTATTTTTAGGAAAAAAGAATCATCCCCTACAATTTTGTTTGTTCATTTTTTCTTTCAAGAACTTCCATTGGTTGGATATTGAACATCTAAAATGGTCCTCTTATTTGCTTATCCTTTCTTTACTTATTTCCATCTGTTTGAATTGTTTAGTTTTCTTGAAAGTACACTTGATTTCAAGAGAGCAATTTCTAATTTTAAATACACTATACAAATTTTCAAAAGCTCTTTCTTTTTTTCTTATTTTTAATAACATCTGTTCTTTTTTAATGGACACAATATATTATTGTCTTATCTCAGGGTATTAGTTGCAAGGTTCTTAAATTTTCTTTTGTTTCCTACATTGTCTTGGTCTCTTCTTGATTTTCTTCTTACTTTTGTGTCTTTTCTTATTCTGTTTTGTATGTGGAGGTTTTGGTCACATCCCTGGTGAGCCAGGCCTCCTTGTTCATAATTAAGTGTGAGGAAACAAATAACAAGCCTTGAGCACCTGGATGATGCTTGTCAAAAGTGGGCATCCCGTAGTCAAAATCAGCTTTTCTTCACTGAAATATCCCCAAATAAACATATCTGTGGTTTTCATTTTTGTTTTAAATCTGGACCAGTTCAGTTTATCCAGTGAGTAACACCACTAGTCTCTTGCATCAGGGTTGTTCCTGCCTGCCAGGGTCCTGGTTCAAGTGCCACAGGGAGGAAAAAGGCGAGAGTCCCACTCTTTGATTACAACTCACTTAATCACTCCTTCCTCTTTTTAAAATCCCATTTCTCCTTCCTACCCTTTGTTAGGACTCTACACTTTGGAGACAAGGGTGGTAGTAGTGAGGGTAAGTAGTCCATAACGGGTGGAAGGAAAAAAAAATAGAAGTCCAACCATTTTTTATACAGGTTTTAATGCCTGTTTTCAGCCCTAACCCTTATTTGTCCTTAGTATATTTGATACATGTGAATCCTGAGCCCTCTGTGGTTTAAACCAGCTTGTTCTCAATGGTATTTCTGAAGCTTTGTTAATTTGCTATCAGTTTCCTGACCTTCTTCTGGCCTCCAAAAACTTGTTGAAATTTCTTGTCCAATATGTTTTCCATTGTTTTGTCCACTTTCTTTTTAAAATTTATTTACTGTCATGTTAAAGTTGTTTGAGGGGAGAAGATAAATGTCTGTAGTCAGTCTGCCATGTTTAACTTGATATATAGCTATGTCACTGACACTGTGATGCTTTACACTATAGTAATTATATTTAGCTCTTGGTTCCATTTCTAGTATAGTCAAAGGACTATGTTCCATTCATCTCTAATTGTTTGCATAATTCCATGTATTCCTCAAAACAATTAACCAGCAAGTAAGATAAAGTCAGGCTCCTAATTCTTACAGTTTGTTGTCTTTCTCTGTCTTTATTTCATATTTATATTTTCATTTTCCCCTTTTCTTTTTCTTTATTCTCCTCCCATAATATTATATAATATTTCAGTTAAAAATTTCTCATACCAAATTTGCAAACAGATAAATGGATAAATAATGGAAAATAAAGAAATGAAGACAACTAGATACATTTTTGGTACTGGTTAAAAGTGGTTTGAATTAAGACAAAGACTAATGTACTTTTAACTTCCATCTTGAGTCAGTCAATGAAAATTTTCTTTTCCTCTCCTCCTCTTCCTTCTTTTAACAATTGACATTCTTAATTCATATGAAGCACAATGGGGTTTACTATTGTGCTTAGAATGGAGAAGAGAGGTGAAAAACACATGGGCTTTACTTCTCTGCACTTATACTGAGATCTTGAGAAAGTTCCTCCATCCAAAGTAGTCTAATTCTCTTATATGGAAACTAGGAGCTAATTATACATTAATGAGAGTTTAGATATTCATCAAAATTTATAGACTGTTATTACTTATTCTAGTCATAAGTCTGAATGAGTAAGTACTGTTTGGTCAAAAGTTATTCTCTTATGTTCTAAAGATTTTGTTAATATGTTGTTTTTAGTAGTGCCAGTGACTATCTAAAACTCATCGCATGTTTAAGAACCCCCCAAAATATTCCTTCAAATTGGAAATAAAAATTATTTTATACCACTCTTCTGCTTAAAAACCCTCCAGTGTCTTAGTTTACCTAGAATAAAATTCTAACCCTATATGAAAGCCCCAAGCCTATCTAAAAATACAAAGTCTATATGAAAACTCTTCTATCTCATGTGCCTCTATTTTCTTTGTGTGTGTGTGTGTGTGTGTGTGTGTGTGTGTGTGTGTGTGTACTCCATCCATGCTGGCCTTCCCTCACTTCCTCAAATTCTCCAAGTTTGTTTCTGTTCCAGAGCCCTGGCACCAGCTGCTCCCTACATGTGGAACAGAGTTCTCCTTAATTTAATGTGACTCCCTCAGTCTAGTTAGTCAGATTGTAGCTTAAATGCCTCCTTCAGAGAGACTGTCCTGGACCACATATTTAAAGTAGCCTTGCTGTCTGCTGTCACTCTTCATTTCACCACCCAATTTTAATTCTTTGCAAAATAGTTATTACCTGATATTTTTGTGTTTGTTTCTTCTTTATCCCCTTTATTTATATTTTATGGTTAATCTCTCTAGTTGTTAAAAAGCAAGGTTTTTGCCAATCTATTTTACTTTAAAATTCTCTAGTGTTCGCATAGTATTTGTTGTTTATTAGGCACCTAATAAATATAAACAGTAAATTAAAGAAGTACATAAAATTTCGAGTAATTTGTTAGTCAATCTAGGTGTAATTACTGGAGGAAATTGCTAAAAGTAGAACCACTGAAATATTATTAGAATTAACATTTATATCTTTAAGATGATAGGTGAGGGGGATCTAAAATTTTTAAAACATGGAATAAAATAATAAATCTTGTGCTATTTACAATATGCTGAACATACACCATTCTGACAACCTTCAAAGTATTAAGATCCTGGTTTCATGTGCAGGTGAAGCATAATAGATTTTAGATGATTATAAATCATTTCACATCTTCACACGTGATTTGGCACTTGCTTCTTAGATTCAAAATCATATAAAAATAATTCAACCATTGCATATTAAAAACTAAGACAGCTTGGAGATAAAGTTGGTTATATCTGTTTCATTGAGTTTAGAAAGATTTCCTAGAGCTATTCTCACAGTCCTGAAACATTACACACGATTTTCACTAGTCATTGTGAAGGACCAGGTAAAGACTTACCTTACTAATGCATCATTGGAAAAAACCAAGAAATTCTATTTTAGAGAAAAAATGCTGTTTTGGTTCAAAGATGATTTGAACAAGGATGATCTGGATGTTAATTAGAAACTGTAGGCACTCACGATTTGGAAAAACATTTCTAGAGAATAATAGTAATATTTTTGCAAGTAATCTTAAGGAGTTTGTGAAAGAAATTTAAAAGTGTATATTACATTAGATATTTAGAATTCTGCTTGGTTATTTAGTAGAGTTAGGCTGTGTTTTATAGAATATTACTATTTAAAAGATAAGATGGATGAGAATAAGGAGTCGTTTAGCTTCTGTATCCCATCTCTTCTTCATTCAGTCATTCCAACACACATGCCCATATGAAGATTCTAGCTAAGTAATGAAAATAGAACTTTTAAAAATTGCTTGTTTTAAAACATTTCTACCAAGAAAGTAAGCTAACTGCTGGAACACAAAAGCTAGGCTAGTTATTGAAATTAGCAGCTCCCAAATGTCAGAATCTTAATTGTCAAGACTTACTGCTTGCCCACATCACATAGTCCACTGCAGTCTGGCATCTCTTCTCAAAGCGGTGATTCAGAAGCTCAGCCTCCCCCTCCATCTTGTGGTTCTTCTTCAACATATCAACTTTAAGTTTGCCTCAGAAGTAGAAAGAGAGTAGAGGGCTGTACGGAAATTTAAGAGACCAGGCAACGACTTCCCTGGTGGCACAGTGGTTAAGAATCCGCCTGTTGATGCAGGGGATATGGGTTCAATCCCTGGTCCAGGAAGATCCCACATGCTGCGGAGCAACTAAGCCCACGTGCCACAACTACTGAGCCTGAGCTCTAGAGCTCGCAAGCCACAACTACTGAGCCCACGCACCACAACTACTGAAGCCCACGCACTCTAGGGCCCACTTGCAGCAACTACTGAGCCCACATGCTGCAACTACTGAAGCCCGCACGCCTAGAGCCTGTGCTCCGCAATAAGAGAAGCCACCACAATGCAAAGCCCATGCACCGCAACAAAGAGTAGCCCTGCTGGCTGCAGTTAGAGAAAGCCCGTGCACAGCAATGAAGACCCAACGCAGCCAAAAATAAATAAATTTTTTTTTAAAAAAGAGACCAAGCAAAGAAAAGGTGCACATTCTATCAACCAGAGCTGAGTCACATAGCCCTGCTAACTTGAAGGAGGCAGGGAAATGTAGTAGTGCCCAGGAGAAGGAGGCAAAGTTTTGATGAGAAAATAGCAGTATTCTATCCTTACTCTTTAATCAAGTCAAAGTATTAATACCCACACAATGGCAGCCATAGAAGTAGGCTACTCAGATCTCCTTCAAGAGGACCTGATACATGGAGCATAGCTGATTTACAACCCTAGCTGTTACAGCTTTGAATCAACCACCACAGATAACACTTTTCCCAAGCTGCTATGAATCAATGGCTGAGTTTGGCCAGTACATAGGAACCAGACCATTCATGTTCAATATGAGATTCTTTAAAGAATAACTTGTGCTTTGAGTCTACCCACTGGCTTAGCCAAGACTTTCTTAGAATTAAAGTATATTCAGAGGCTGGTTCTAAGCAATCCTTTCCTCCTTCTCTCCTTTCACAGTTGTCAAACCTACACAGTGGTCTGAAGCCTCTTCTTACCTACTCCTACTCTCACTTTTATCCTTCGCAGAGCCACCACAATAAATCTCTCAAATATCTAATCCTGTCTTGATGCTTACTTATGAGAAGGCCTGAATTGATGCAAATAGTACTAAGATTGATTCAGGAAATCAGGCAGCAAGGTGAGTTTTGAGAATGGCTCACTCCTTAACTGGCTGACAAAGAGGACTTTGTTCTAAGTGGAATGTGCAGGATGGATAATCTCTGGCACAAAATGGCAGCCTAATTGCTGAAGGTTCCAGCAGTGATACCCTGGAAAAATGTCCTAGTGTAGAGGAATGACCTTGTTGGTGCTATGATTCTGGTATTTAAAAGATTCATGGAGAGCAACTCCTTCAAGGACAGTGGCATTATCTGGTTACTACTAGGCTGTGTTTGACAACTTGCAAAGAGAAAGCAGGAAACTGAGGGTAGTTAACAGAAAATTAAATATTTTGATAGCTAACAAAAAAACCCTTTCTCCTCCAGAGGAAGAGCAGACATGGGTGATGTATTAGTTCAGGCTGCCATAACAGAATGCCAAAGACTGGGTGGCTTAAACAATAGAAATGTAATTTTCTCAGAGTTATGAAGATTAGAAGTCCAAAATCAAGGCATCAGCAGGGCTGGTGTCTGGTAAGGGCTCTCTTTCTGGCTTGCAGATGACCACCTTCCTGCTGTGTTCTCATATGGCCTTTCCTTGATGCACGTAAATGGAGTGAGAAAGCAAGCTCTGGTGTTTCTTCTTCTCATAAGGACACCAGTCCTGTTGGAGTAGGATCTCACCCTTATGATTTCATTCAACATTAATTATCTCCTTAAAGGCCTTATCTTTGCATAGAGTCACATAGGGGGTTAGGGCTTTAACATGTGAAATTTAGGAGGACACAGTTCAGTCCATGATGGTGAAAAGCAGAAAAGCAGACATGAGACTTCTGAGTCACAACACTCCAGAGATGACCAGTCAATGTAGGTCTGTTATGCCAAGGTCAGGGCCTTGTTTGAGAAAACTTGGTAAGGATTCTGGTCACCAGTTTCAGTGTGTGGCAGTTTTCTTCCCCATACACCCCATCAATTCTATGACATCAGCTGGATGTCCCTACAGTTCAACTCAATTCTGACACTCTCTACCTGGAGACAGCATCAGACTCGCAGGTTAAGGACTCAGTCCCACAAGACTGCCTCCCTACTAACTCCTAGCAAGCCCAGGTTATCCTGTGCTTTTGACCAACCAGCTACAGATTGGCAGTTCCAATGACCCCCTCACTCCAACCTTGGGTTTGATTAATTTGCTAGAGTAGCTCACAGAACTTAGAGAAACACTTTGCTTACTAGATCAATCACTGGTTAATTGTAAAAGGATATAACTCAAGAACATCCAGATGAAAGAGATACATAGCACAAGGCATGGGGAAAGGTCGTGGAGTTTTCATGCCTTCTCCACGTGTACTATTCCTTTCAAATCCTCACGTGTTCACTAACCTAGAAGCTCTTTGAGCTCCATCCTTTAGGGGTTTTATGGAGGTTTCATTACATAGGCATGATGGATTAACTCATTGGCCATTGGTGATTGAACTCTCAGTCTCCAGCCCCTCTCCCTTCCCCAAGAGGCCAGGGGGTGGGACTGAAAATTCCAACCCTCTATTCATATGGTTAGTTCTCCTGGCAACCAGCCCCCAACTTGAGGTGTTTTCCAAAAAGTCACTTCATTATCATTAACAAAAGGCACCCTAATTGCTCTCACCATTTAGGAAATTCCAAGGGTTTTAGAAGCCCTGTGCAAGAAGTGACATGAAAACCAAATATATATTTCTTGTAAATAAAAATATCACACTTAGGAACCTGGTACATAGGTGGGAGATAATTGGATGGATGCTCCTGATGATCTCGGTAATGTAGACCTCTCTGAACTCCCAGAGCTCCCAGGGGTGGCTTACATCTCCCTGGAGAACTCTGTAGAAAGACATTACAAAGGCCTCTCCCCAGCAATGCAATATGTATCCCCTTAAGGAAATGTCCCATCTCCTCCCCTAGCTGCCAGTCTGATAATAAGGGTTAAATCTCAGTATATCCCAGCTGGGCCTCATAAAGGAGGATAGAGAGTACACACCAAGAAAGAGGCAAGAATTAGCTTGCATGTTTGATAGAGTCACAGAGCTCTGTAAGACATGTTAAGAATCCCTGGGATTAGGCTTTAAAATTGTTTAAGGGGTCCGGAATAAAGACAGGTTAAGCAAAAATGTATTTGCTTCACAATACTTTCTAAGGATGTGTGATTTAATATCTTGCAAAGAATGGGGCAAACTCTTTGCTGGGTATGCTGTTAGGTGTGTGGAAAAATCAAAGATCTATGCTGGGTAAAGTGGAAATTCCTAAATAGAATTCAGGTATTGGTATATGGCATGAGGTATATGGTAGAGGAAGGAATACAGTCTCAGGGAAGTGGACATACTGGAATGGACATATTGTATAAGGCCAGAAAATCCACTAGATGATTAAGTCTCATCTCCAAGGCCATGAAGAATGTACTGGTGAGAGGGGAACCAACATCACTGAGAAGTTCAGGGGTTGGTCTTTTCTGAAGGCCAGGGCTGTTAGGAGGAGAGGGGCTCACAGACCTGGGCTCTCTACTATCTAGGTGGCTTATGAGGCACCAAAGTAACAGACACCAGGGGGCACTGCTTACAGTCAGGAACCAAGAGGTCCTAATTACTGTAACAACCAGAAAGATCAGAGAGGACAGTCAAAAAGATTTGTAGAGACGGTTAATAGAGGACGGTGTCTATATAAGTAAAATAGATGGGCAGCCAACAAGTGTGCTGCTTAATATCTACAACCAGAAGATGATAAGAATGGAAGGACAGGAGATTGAGAGCAGTCACTTCAATAAACAGTCATAATTCCTTGTTCAGTTTCTGATGATTTTCACATACAGACTTTATTAACAGAAGAGGTGTTCAGCTCCCTAGAAGGAGAGACCTACAACCCACAGCAAGTGTATACTATACTATATACTATCCCCAAAAGGGCCCAAGGTCACTTACTTCGGCGCCTTTACACTGGGGAAAGAGGAATGCCAGGACATTTTGAGAACTATTGCACACAGAATTTGAACTGATATCCACACTTAGAAACTCAAAATTTATTATGGTCCCCATGTGAAAGTAGCAAGTAAAAGAGGCCAAGTAATAAAGGCAGTCCTAATTAAAGTCAAGCTTACAATAGCTAATGGGTCCATGGATAGAACCACGTGACTATTATTTTCCTAGTCTCAGATATATAATAGGGATTGGCATTCTTGGCAGTTGGATAACACTCACACTGAATTCTTGACCTGTGGAATAAGAGTTATCATATCATAGTGAAGATAGCTAAAGCCAAGTAGGAACTCTGAAACTATTCTGTCTTACCCCTGACCAAGACACCAAATTTAAAAAAAGTATCACACCCTGGGGCAATGGTGAAGATTAGTGCTTCAATTATGCACCTAAAGAACATAGGGATGGTGGTGTCTATTATATCACCATTTAATTTTCCAGGATTCATCATTTTCTTCAGGGGCCTGACAGTCAAATTAAATATTACTTCGTTCATCTTATTGTAGACTATCACAAGCTCAACCAAGTAGTTTTCATAGAAATGGAATCTACAATATCTAGATTTTGTGTCTGGCTTCTTTCACTTAACACAATGTTTTCAAGGTTCATCTATGTTGTATAATGTATGAGTACTTCATTTCTTTCTATTGTCAAGTAATGTTCCATTGTATAGATATACCACATCTTTTATCCATTGTTTTTGTTTATCTATTTATCAGATAATGGACATTTGGGTTGTTTCCACTTTTTAGCTATTATGAATAATAATACTGTTATGAAAAAATGTATGTTCTAATGTGAACATATGTTTTTAGTTCTCTTAGATATATATCTAGAAGTGGAATTGCTGGGTCATATGATACCTCTACATTTAACCTCTTGAGGAATGCCAAACTGTTTCCCAAAGCAGCTGAACCATTTTACATTCCCACAAGCAATATATGGGGGCTCTAATTTCTCCACATCCTTGCCAACACTTGCTATCATCTGTCTATTTTACTATAGCCATCTTCCTGTGTGTGAAATGATATGTCATTGTGGCTTAGGTTTACATTTCTCTTATAACTAAGGATGTTACGGATATTTTCATGTTTTTATTGGCCATTTGTATATCTTCTGAAAATGTCTATTTAAATCATTTGCTCATTTTAAAGTTGGATTATTTGTCTTTTATGTCTTTTTATTGTTGAATTGTAAGGGTTTGTTACCAAGCAAGAGCTCATTGCTCAACACCCATAGAAGCTAATACTATGACACTAGCTTTTGAGAAAAGAAAAGTACTTTATCTTGAGGTTGACCAGCAAGAAGACAGGAGGCAGGGCTCAAATCTGTCTTCCTGATCTGGAGTTCAGTAAAAGTTTCATGAGTTAGGGGAGGATGTGTTGGAATGTGGAAGCACTGGCAGGGCAGGTTTCCACTGGAGGGCTTTGGAACTTGGCCATGTATGGTAAGGTGTGGTAAAGTGGGCTTCAGCATCAGATCTTCCTGGACAACAGACCCTTGGCTTTTTTTTTTTTTTTTTTTTTTGCTGTACGCGGGCCTCTCACTGTTGTGGCCTCTCCCGTTGCGGAGCACAGGCTCTGGACGCGCAGGCTCAGCTGCCATGGCTCACGGGCCCAGCTGCTCCGCGGCATGTGGGATCTTCCTGGACCGGGGCACGAACCTGTGTCCCCTGCATCGGCAGGCGGACTCTCAACCACTGCGCCACCAGGGAAGCCCGACCCTTGGCTTTTGAAAGTGTTCTTGTGTTCAGGTTCCAGTCATGTCCTAGTCCTTTGGTTCCATAGAAGGGAGAAACTTTAGTTCTAATTATTATTTGAGGTCAAAATTTTCTCCTCTACTCATGCTTTGGTTGCGTGACTTGCAGTTTCGTTCTGTTGTTTCTGAAAAACAACTCAGTATCTCATTATCAATAGAGTAGGACCAGATTGAGCTGGTCCTGGGGTTATAAGTTCGTTATATATTCTGTATCTTGGACCCTTATCAGATAAATGAGTTGCAAATATTTTCTCACATTCTGTGGGTCATCTTCTCATTTTCTTTTTTTATTATAATACAAAAATATTTTCCTTTAATAAAGATTTTCACATCATGTTTAATGGGAAACAACTAAAATGTTATGTAAAGAGCCCAGGAGGTAAATTTTTACTATTTATCTTTCAGATCATATCATTTTTCTTCAAAATCTGTACATATGCTTGTGATGTTTTCAAAACTAGATCTTGGTATAGATTTGACTCATCAGTAGATCCTAGAGGAGAAGCTCTATAGGATCCAGATTCAAATTCAGCAGCAGCTTCTTCTAATTTCCTAGTTATATTTTAAAAATAAGAAACACTTCATGAATTTGCATGTCATCCTTGTGCAGGGCCCATGCTAATCTTCTCTGTATCATTCCAATTTTAGTATATGTGCTGCCAAAGTGAACACAACTTTCATTTTCTTGATAGTGTCCTTGAAGCACAAAAGTCTTTTTTAATTTGGATGAAGGCCAATTTATTTATTTTTTCTTTGATTGCTTGTGCTTTTGGTGTTTTATCTATCATTGCCTAATCCAAGGTCACAAAAATTTACATCTGTGTTTTCTTCTAGTAGTTCTATAGTGTAAGCTTTACAGTAGGTCTCTGATCCATGCTGAATTAATTTTGTGTATGTTGTGAGGGAGGGGCCCACCTTAATTTTTTTGCATGTGGATATTCAGTTACCTGGCACCATTTCTTGAAAAGGACTAAATTTTTTTCTACTGAATCATCTTGGCACCCTTGTCAACTTGCTGTGATTATTACTGAGGAGAAGAGTATACTTAGACGTAATCTTATTTCCCTCCCTGATTATTGTTGGTCATGTTATCAAGGTTTGTTGCCCTTACTAAATTTTTTGTTCTGTTAATAAAGGTGCTATAGTGTTTAATCTTAGCTCTACTTTTAAATAGCTTCAAACTGCCCACAAAAACTTTTACCTTAGCTTCTCCAATTCTAGAGTTCTCTATTTTGCATCATTTTGCTTAGCTGAATTTTTTCTCAAGTAGTGCCCCCTCCACCTCTAGGAGGGGCACACAACGTTAGTTCCCACAGTATTATTTAGGTTAATGTCTGCCTGTTCCTTTTAATTTGAATGGCAACTTGACCTGGCATATATTATTGCAGGGGTCAGCAAACTTTCCATAAAGAGCCAGATAGTGAATGTTTACAGGTTTGCGGGCTTTATGGTCTCAGTTGCACCTCCTCAATTCTTCTGCTGTAGTGCAAAAGCCATCACAGACAATTTGTAAGCAAGTGGATATGATTGTGTTTCCATAAAATTTTACCTGTCAAAATAGATGGTGGCCAGATTTGGCCTATGGGTTGTGTTAAACTGACCCACCTATTATTGGATCACAGACTCCCTTATAACTTTGTGGACCTGTTTGTTCAGTGAATATTTATTGAGCACCTACTCTATACTAAATCTTCTAAGTGCTCAGGACACGTTGTTGGACAAGGCAAAAAAAGGCCTGTTCCCTAATTAACAAACAACCAACCCTATATGCCAAAAGAAGGAGAGACAGACAGAGAGACAGAGAGACAGAGAGACAGAGAGAGAGAGAGAGAGAGAGAGAGGGAGGAAGGGAAGAACGGAAGAAGGGAAGAAGGAAGAGGTGAGGGAGAAATAATACAGAGAAATCAGACTGTAGTAGGACAGGCAACATTTACTAGAATGTACTCTGCAGAGGTGATAATGAGAGAAACTTTCAACTATGTGACGATCTGGGCAAAATATTCCAGTAATGAGACAAAGCAAGTTCAAAGTCCCTGTGGTGTGATTTAGAAAAGAGAGAAATGCAGTGTTGTTGAACAAATTGATTCAATGGGAGAGTGTTAAGACTTGAGGTGAGAGAGGAAAGTGTGAGAATTGTAAAACATTTGGATTTCATTCTAAATGCAACGGGAGGACAATTACATTACCTGATTTATTTTTTAAAATGATCACTCTGATTATATTTGGAGAGATTTAGCAGGAAAAAGTATCAGAAGGGAGTATTTTGAAGGTTATTCCTGTAATTCAGGAAGGAATTCAGGAAGGGCTCAGTAAGGGAGATGGCAAGAGGTTTTGGTGAAAAGTGTATTGATAAAAGATAAATTTGGAAGTAGAGCCAGCAGGCCTTACTGATGGACTGGATTAAATTGATAAAGAAGAGAGCAGAATGATGACTTTTTGGTTTTTGGCTTGAGAAATTTGATGGTGCCTCTTATTGAGATCTGGACGACTGAGGGAATAATACTCTTTCTTAGAGTTAGGGAATATCCCTTACATGCCTATTTGATAGGGAAAAGATATGACTACATAAAGAAGGCAGGGATATATATGTCTGGAATTTGGGATGAAGGCAGGGATGGAGATAAAAATCTGGAGGTCATTGTATAATAAAAGGTCACAGAAAAGAGAAGAGAGCTCAGGAATGAACTCTGGGCCAGCCCAACATTTATGGCAAAGTAAGGCAAGAAGATGGTAGTTGTACGGCTAGCGATAGAGGAGGCAGAGTAGAAGGAGGACTGATTAGAAAAGAAAAAGACAACACTTCAGTGAGGCATGAGGAAGATGGCGGGAGTATACTGTCACAAAGTTAGAAAAGACAATTCCAAGGAGGACATAAACAGACTAGTATAAAAAATATGGTAATGGTTTCTTATCAACTCTTTATCAATTTTTTCATAAATTTATTTATTTATATTTTTGGCTGTGTTGGGTCTTTGTTGCTGCATGCGGGCTTCTCTTGCTGTGGAGCACAGGCTCTCAGTGCGAGGCTTCCGTAGTTGTGGCTCATGGGCTCTAGAGCTCAGGCTCAGTAGTTGTGGTGCACGGGCTTAGTTGCTCTGCGGCATGTGGGATCTTCCCGGACCAGGGCTCAAACCCATGTCCCCTGCATTGGCAGGTGGATTCTTAACCGCTGTGCCACCAGGGAAGCCCTCTTATCAACTCTTTAAATGAGTGAAATTAGCTACTGTGTCATGGCTACATATGGTACCTTCTGATTATGTATCTTTCCCCAGTTAGTAGAGGAAAGAGGGCTAGTCTGGCCAGCGAGATTACATGGAACTAGAAGAGGGAACAGAAAGTTTCTCAGGTGAAATGTGGGATATTAAAACCTGTGGAGCCAGCAGAGCTGAAACTAGTGTCAGAGACTAGAGTCTGAGAAGTCAGAACGGGGCATCTGGATGGTTATCAAAGAGAAGATGCCAGGATCAGATATCAAAGCTTGGTTATGGAGCCAGGAAGGCAGAAACTACGGATTGGAACAAGCATGAGCAAGTTGAGAATAGATGGGAGGTGTCCGGATCTTCTTCACAGATCGGGATTTTTTTTTTTTTCTTTTAAAAATGTAACAGCCCAGGTGTAGCAGTGCTGGGTCGGGAGCTCAGAGGAGATTCCAGTCCCATAAACTACAGGCTCTCTTCTCCAGTTGGAGTTGGCTAAGGCCTCTTGTGTACCGTTGAGTAGAAAGCCCTGGCATGCTCTGGTGAATCCTTGTTGAAAAGTGGTAATTTGGAAAGTAGAAAACAATTCCCCATAGTCAAGGCTGGCTTCATGTGTGTGCAACCTATGCAGCTACACAGAACCCTGTACTTAGAAGGGCCCCATGCTTGGTTTAATATTCTGTTGTCACCATCTTGAAATTAATATTTTTTTCACCAGCAGCTCCACATTTGTAGTTTGCACTGGGCCTTGCAAATTATGTAGCTGGTCCTGCCCATAATCGCTTTTCTGACTACATATTTCACATATTTTTCTGACTGTGGGGTCAGTTTGAGTCGGTGCTCTTTCTGCTACAAAGCTAGATTAATGCACCCCATGTGGTTATAGGTTTGTATCTAAAGGTTAGCAGATAGGAGAATATAAAAGCCAAAGGATATGAACGATGCTTGTCAGAGTAGGTCTTAAACTAGGCGCCATAAGTATAGCTCACGTTTCTGGATGGCACATGGAGGAAGGAAGCTTCCTTGGTAAACAGTGTAGTGGTGCCTAGAACAGATAGGAGACAAGGTACAGGATGAAGGTAGCATGTTGGTGAGAGGTCCACCACAACCCAGATAACAACAAATCATGGAGGAAAGGCACATCTCTGCCTAAGTTGATTATGCTAATGTCTTAGGAGCAAGGAGTGACAGCAAGAAGTTTTATTAGCCCTTTAGCTTTCAAATCTGTCCTTGGTCAGCTTGGCAGGCAGCCATAGTATTTGGCAGATATTATATTGAGAAGATGGAGAATGTAGGGCATTCATGTCTCTAATGACCAGAAACTCCTGCTTCCTGAGGCAGGTATCTATGACTGCAACCAAGATCCTGAAGATGCAGACCCAGTGTGGAGGTAGGATGGTTTCCACTCCGATTTTGGAAGAATTCATTTCATCTATGATGTCCTGAGTTGGACCAGAGTAGACTAAAATCAGGGTAAAGCAGACAAGGATGCCAGTTAATAGAATGTTTTGTTTTGGGGGTAAATATCTAACGAATCCCTCTCCTTTCTAAAGAATCCGTGAGTAACATGGGAAATTGAGCATCTAAGTTGCTCACTTAAGGAAAACTCAGGAGCCACTGGACATCCTTGAGTGTTTGGGGCTTTTAAATTCAGAACTACTAGTCTCTAATCTGGGGATGGCATCCTTCAGGGGCTTCAAGCAGTTCTGATGGCTATGCTAGAGAAGAAATGTAGCTTGTGGGTTCCTCAGGTGATGATGATGTCATGGATTCCTAGTAAGGAGACACTAAGGACCAGGGAAAATGTCGAAAACCTGTGATGAACAGGCATAGCCCCTGAATCTAGCTTCATAAGGGCAGTTGTATGGGGCACAGGTCCTTCTGTGAAGGTAGGTGCTGTCAGCAGAGGCCTGAGTTTGTCATTGTTTATCATGGGAGGTAGTCTGTGGAGTCACCAGGGGCTTCTTACCCCTGAAGACTAAGGGATATTTTGCTGTGGGATTCAGGACAAGGCCCTGCCAGATTCTGTTGAGCATTAAACCACAAGAATTTTCTTCAGTTTAGGTAGTGGTGATCATGCTGGGCACCCACTCTTGAAGCGCCTGCCCTGCTGCAGAACAGGCACAGCAGCTCTGCCTATCAGTGGGCCTCTCTGTGGCATCAGCTAGAAGAAGGGGCAGACAGCTGGAGACAGTGCATGTATCTCCACACTGAGCTTGTACACTCTTTCACTCACTGAGCCTTGAGTCCTTTCCTACGTTGGGCCTATCAGAGACAAGCCACTGAAAATGCCCTCTGCCTACCAATCTCACTCCCTGACAGCTAGCTGCATCCTTCAAGGCTGTCATACACTTTCAGTTCTGGAAATTTTATGAGGTTCCCTTGGAGACTTTTCTTTTTTTGTAAGAGGGGGATCTGTCTACCATTCATCTTCCATGAACAACCGGATCTCTAAATGTCATACGAAAATATCTTTATTTCTCAATAAAACAGTTCAGCCCACAGTGGCTAGGCTGTTTTGCTCATAAATTAGTTCTGATTCTTTGAGATTGTATAGAATGCTTTGGGGGGAGGCATATATATTTTGTGAAACACAGTACTTTCATATTCCAAGTCACTCTCTCTAACAAGAGTTTCAAAAACCTCATTTGAAATTTCATTTCATGGTCAATTCAGCATGTAATGAATAATTCATGGAAGGACTGGAGTGTATAACTTGGGCCATGGGAGACATGGATATATTTTATTCTCCTTAATTGATACCTGTTTGTAGAGATGGGCGAATAATCCTAATTCTCTTCAGGGATAGAGCCACTATATGATCTGCTAAAATCCTTGGGTTGTTATAGATACAGTGACGATTGTCTTCCCTGGGCTTTGTCCACTGGGGGTTCAAAGATGGGTTGCTGCAAGAGCCTCTCCTACTTTTGTCCCTTGATGGAGGATCTGTGCCACAGTTGCTGCTCAGGCTCTCTTCCCAGCCCACCTCCACCTGGAGAAGGGACAGATAATCTTGAGGAGGAATCCAGGCCTTTAATCATGGAGAAGTGGTATCTCTGTGTATTTGGAGAACTGGGCTACAAGTTTATTGAAAAGCCTTCAAGATGTGCAATCTATCACGAAATACTTATAAAAATATAAAGAAATTCTAAAAATTTCTTTTAGAAGTGTATTCATTTCCTTTCATAGCTGTGATCAATTATAAATTATTTGGGGGCTTATAACAACACACCTTTTATCCTGTTACAGTTTAGGGGGTCAAAAATTCAAAATCAGTTTCACTGGACAAAGTCAAAGTGTCAGCAGGACTGGTTCATCTTAGAGGTTCTATGGGAGAATCCATTTACTTGACTTTTACAGCTTCTAGAGACTGCCTGTATTCCTTTATTTGTGGCCACTTTCTTCTATCTCTGAAACCAGCAACGTAGCTTCTTCAAATCCCTTTTTGTTCCTTGCTTCTGTCATCATATCACTATCTTCTCAACCTGACAACTCCTATGTCCCTTTTGCAAGGACCCTTGTGATTACATTGGGCCCATTCACGTAATCCAGAATAATCTTCCCATCTCAAGATCCTTAATTTGATAACATCTGCAAAGACCCTTTTGTAGGGACTTTGTAAAGTAATATTCACAGGTTCCAGGGATTAGAACGTGACAGATCTGGTGGAGAGCATTATTTAGTCTATCATAATAACGCATAAATGTTGAAGCATGAAGTTGGTGGATTTGCCTGTCGTATGGATTTTACAAAAAAATAGAGGAAAAGTCCTTATTTTTAGCAGAAATATTCTGTAAAAACATTTCAGTATAAAACTATCCAGTTCTTCCACTACCAAGCTAACAAACAGTTTACAGTTGAATCACAGACTGTTTTGCAAACATGTGATTTAAAACAGCCAATTCCTTTGGATATATTTGGGATTTTGCTGTTCAGTGTTATAGCAATAAATTAATATTCACATAGTTGTCATGTGCCATTTCTTAAGAATTTTATTTTAGCCCAGCACTCATTAGAATTTCCTAACAAATACTACAAAATGACTCTAATCTTGAAATACTGTCAAATTACAATTAAGTCATGTATACATAAAACTAGTGTAACCAGGAATAGGAGTTCTGAGTACCTCTCTCTCTTTCTCTTTCTGTCTCAGTCTCTCTCTCTCTCTCTGTCTGCCTCTGTCTCTCTGTCTCTCTCTCTGCTTCTTGGAGCCCTCGCTCTGAGGGAGGCCAGCTGACATGCTGTAAGAAACCTTATGTACAGACGAGAAACTGATGTCTTCAGCCAAGAGTTAGCAAGGATCTGAAGTCTGCCAACAGCCCTGTGACTGAGTTGGAGGCAGGTCCTCCCCAGCTGACCTTTTAGATAACTGTGGACCTGGCAACACCTTGATTGCAGCCTTCGGAGAGACTCTACAACAGACCCACCCAGCTAAGCTGCTCCCAGATTCTTCACCCACAGAAACTGTGAGATAATAAATGTTTGTTGTTTTCAATCACTAATTGTGGGGGTAATTTGCTACACACCAATAGATAACTAATGTACCAGCCTTGAGCATCTTATACTCTCATTAAAAAAAAAAAAAAAATTAGTAAACAACTCAAGGCTGTACAGTTGACCCTTGAACAATGCAGGGGTTAAGAGTGCCAACCCTCCACAGAGTCTAAAATCTACATATAACTTGTTGATGAAAATAATCAATAAGTAATCTATAATAGGAATAGAAAAGAGTTTTATTTGAGCCAAACTGAGGACTACACCCCGGGAGACACAGATTCAAGAAGCACTTGAGGGGCTTCCCTGGTGGCACAGTGGTTGAGAATCTGCCTGCTAATGCAGGGGACACAGGTTCGAGCCCTGGTCTGGAAGGATCCCATATGCCGCCAAGCAACTAGGCCCGTGAGCCACAACTACTGAGCCTGCGCATCTGGAGCCTGTGCTCCACAACAAGAGAGGCCGCCATAGTGAGAGGCCCGCGCACCGCGATGAAGAGTGGCCCTGGCTTGCCACAAGTACAGAAAGCCCTCGAAAAGAAACGAAGACACAACACAGCAAAAATAAATAAATTAATAAACTCCTACCCCCAATTAAAAAAAAAAAAGAAGCACTTGAATTGTATTCTACTGAACTACAAAATGGGGAAGCTTTTTGCCTTATAAATGACAAACCCACAAAATTACGTAAGGTATTTGTCAAGAATTAGGATTGTAGCCAGCAAAAAGTAAGGGTGCTTATTAAGTAAGGATTGGTTGGGGTTTGAAATGACGGCATAGTAACAAGGGGAGACCTTGAAACCATAAGGTTACAGCTGGCAGCTGCTAGCAGATATTGTTTTGAGAACAGTGGGTGGTGTTCCTGAGTCTGATACAGTTCAGAAAATTCAAGATCTCAGTGATACAGGAATGTGTCTGAAACCACATTCACAATAGTCACCTGCCTCCATTTTGAATGCCTGAACCATGGTTACTCCATTTTGATTTCTTAAATGTATCCTTTTCTTTAATGGTTAAAGCAGTTATACAATGCATGTTTGACAGTCCACATAACAGGCTGTTCTAGGTAGCATAAATTTTAAGTTAAATCATGTATAAGCCGGAATGACTTCCCCATATCTCAATATGTGAAAATTTCTCTCATCAAACTTATAGTCAGCCCTTTCTATCCACAGCCCTTCCATATCCATGGTTCCACATCAGCAGATTCAACCAACCACAGATCATCTAGTACTGTAGTATTTACTATTGAAAAAAATCCATGTATAAGTGGACCCATGCAATTCATGCCTGTGTTGTTCAAGGGTCAACTGTACTTTCAACTAAGTATTGGATTTTGAGTATGGTCACTCTACCTGTACACTCAGTATCATTTATTGGTTCCAGGACCCCCCCAGATACCAAAAATCCGTGGATGCTCAAGTTCCTTATATAAGATGATGTAGTACAGTCAGCCCTCATTTTCAGGGTTCTGCCTCAGTGAATTCAGCCAAACTTGGATGGAGAACCCATGGACACAGAGGGCTGACTGTACTGTATGGAAGTCAGTAAAGGTGGAGTTGGGGGAAAGGGAGAGTTAATCATAAGGAAAAACTCTGCTTATCCTAAAAGCTTAAGAAGACTGAGTTTGCCTATGACATTGATGAGGCAGATGTCTTGAGAATATATTTGCATGGAAACTTAACAGCCTCCTGGAAATGAACTCTTCCTTGCTCCATCAGGCAAGCTTTATTGTCAGAAAAGGAGTGGAAACAGCTTGGTGCTTCTCTTAGATGGGCTGCTTGGCCAGAAAAAATAGAAGTGTGGAGTAGAACGCCTTGAGAAAAACAAAGTGCTTCCAAAAAAGATTTGCCAACATTTCTGGGAGATGATATACTAACCACTAGGCAGAACTGCCTCATGCTTCCACGGTCTGCTATAGGGAAGAAGGGCCTCTCTGGCCAGTTGGAGCATCTAAGGTACCTTGGACTCTGGCAGCCATCCGTGTGAAATGGCACTGCCTTCCCTGCCGGTGCGGAGGGGCACTGAGGGGGTTTTACATACGTAAGCCACCTGGGCTACCATAGATGTCAGGACCACAGGAGGAAAGGAGGAACTGGCAGAGGCAACATGAGAGCTTGAGAACTGAGATGTCTGTTTATGAGCACCTAGGAGAAGGAAGGGTGGAAATTCCATCATGAGAGGAAGTCAAAGTGGAAAAGTAATACACTGCCATTGTGACTGTTTCTTAATCCACAGGTTGGTGTGGCCTATGAAGCAGGAATTTTATTCTTCAGGCTTCTTTGGGTAATTAGTAAGCTTAGTATAGCATCTGTATGTAGCATGGATTAAGTACTATACAAAGATTAGCACTAACTTCCTTGTGGTTAGTGGCAGGACCATGTGAGAATACTGTACACTGTCAGAGATTATTTATATAGCTCCAAGCCTGGGCACTGGGTTAGAGATGTTGTTGCAGGTAGTAGGAAAGGCTGTTCAGTCTCTGGGAGAAAAGTGATGGTCTTCTCTGAGAGATCAGAGAGGTCTCCACCAGCCTTAGGGGAAGTGCCTTTTGGCTCTGGTTGGAACATTCCACTCAGGTATTGTAAAAGGGAGTAGGAATGGGAAGAAGAGGGAGAAGGGTGTTATTGGATGCCTGTAGGCCCATAGAAAATAACATCTATTCTCTCAGGCAGAGAATGCTTATAGTTGGGGATGGGGGATGCTGGTGATGTATAAATAGGTGCTTAAAACCACGGGAAGTTACACGACCATAAGAATTAAATTTCTTGAGATATATCAGCATGCAGGAAAGTTCTGCTTGTGTGTTGTGAAGATGAAAACTTATAAACAGTAATAGACACAGGAGGTGAGACATGGACTCACTGTAAACAAATGGTTGCCATAGTGAAGTATTTAATGGTGGCTTAGATTGCAGGGGAAAAAAGAGTACGGCAACTTAGCTTCCCATAATTAATACACACTAGCAGCAGAGGAGGCCAGTTTTAGCACTAAGATGGACAAAATCCCGGGGGTGCAGGGTGCGGGGAGCAGAAATCACTGGAACAGCTACCAAATTACCCAGCACTTCAAGGCACTATGCTAGAAGTAACTTAGAGGACCATTCAAACTGGCAGCTGATCTTCAAGCCCTTCCCAGTGTTGTGTGTAATCAATGTTGGAACTGTGAATGGAACTATTAACCATTTTGTAACTGTTGCATTCATACCATTTTTCCTTGTGACATGTGAACAACAGGAAAAGCCAAATCTTAGAAGTCCAGTTCTACCTGGAGAGCCATGTTAAGTTTAGCTTTTCTGGCCCTTTTAAAATAAGACTTAGTGATGTTTTTGTTTTTGTTTTTGTTTTTTGCAGTAGGTGGGCCTCTCACTGCTGCGGCCTCTCTCGCCGCGGAGCACAGGCTCCAGAGGCGCAGACTCAGCGGCCATGGCATGTGGGATCCTCCCAGACCAGGGCTCGAACCCGTGCCCCCTGCATCGGCAGGTGGACTCCCAACCACTGCGCCACCAGGGAAGCCCTATATATTTATTCTTGAGACCGATCTCTTTGTATTCCAATTCAGTAAGTTCAGGGTGGGGCTCAGGAGTCTAAATTTTAACTGATATACTTCCCTTCTCAAAGTGATGCTGGGACTATGCTTTGAGAAACGTAACTGAGGGTCTTTTTGACTGATGATTTCTGAGGCAAGGTAGTGAGATGAAGACAACCATCAGAAAAGGAAAATTCAGAGCAGAAGATGTCATCAGGAAATAATCTGCCTTTGAAATTGATTTATAGGCAGAAATCTGTGGTTAATGTTCCATAACCCACAGTAAGACAAGGGGATAAGCGGGAATTCACCCCTCCAACTATTTGCACCCTGAACATCTACAGGTGAAATTTGACCTTGTGAACGAAAAGGATGTAGCTGATTATGTGGCCTGGAAAATCAGCTCAAGACTAGACATTGGTTCACTATGAGTTCCAAGCTCTGTGAAGGGGAGTTTTCCAGAATGCCAAGAAGCTTTGATAAAGGTCAGCATGAATAATGATTATGATGAAAATGATAATGGCTAATGTTCTTAAGCACTTATTTCTCAAGCACAGACCCAAACAGTCTTATGTAATTCTTATAATAATCACATGATATCGGATGAGGAAAATTAGATTTAGTAACTTGACCAAGTTTATTTAACTACTACATGAACTAATTGGGCTTTTAATCTCAGTCTGTCTGACTTCAAAGTTTGTGGGCTACATCATTAGTTTTTCTGCCGCCCTAAATGGTACTGTGAGGGAATGAAGAAGGCTCTTCTAAAAGGAATTAACTTTTCACAGGACAGGTTGACAAAACAGACTGAATCAAGATTGATTACACTACTTCTGTCATCAGAACTTCAGGAAAGTTTTTACACAGATAGCTCTCAGCCATTTACTATGTGGGACTCAGCATCTCTCAGAATCATGCCTAGGAAAAGGCTCAGTTTTTTTCCAATAAAAAGATTGTCCATTCCTAGGGATAGAGACCTTTTAAGGATATTACTTGAAGAAGTCCCAGTTGAACCTAAACTGAGAGCACTTTAGGACTCCTGTTGCAGAGGTTTATCAAAGGCAGATTTTTATGAGAAGGAAAGCCTCCTGGGAAATAACTACTACAAGAGAAAAGGCAATCTGGCACATGTTTGTGCCCAATAATATCATCAGTACTGGAGAGGAAGAGTCATTATTAATATACAATGGTGTCTGTCACTCAGCTTATCCTTCAGCCCCAAAAGACACAGGTTGAGTGCTAGGAGAAACCAGGTAAGATTTGAAAGAAATTTTTCATCAAAGTCTGAAATCACTGGGACTTTTTTACCCATGTAACATAGTGTGACACACAGGCTCACTGGGGCTTCTTCCCTACCTATACAGACAACATATAGCATGGCATTGCTACCACCTTGAAGACATTCAGGACACAGGTGGCCTCCATGGTGTCAGCAGCATTGAGCACCATATCATGTTGGCACAGCAGAGACGTTTTAGCCCAGCAGGACATCTGCATAGTGCATATTCAGTTATCGTTACTAGAATTTATCCTGGACCTGGAAGAAAAGGGTCTTCATGGGATGTTATAAGCCTGAACCTGGGTAGCAGCCTTCACACTGAGAGCAATGAATGGAACAAAAGACAAAAAAAGGCAATGATTTCATGGTATCTAAAAGAACTCTGTGCTTGAATCCATGTGAGATACTTTCAGAAATAATTAGGAGAGATTTTAAGGGACTCTAGGGATTCTAAATAGTGGATAGAGGCAGCCCTAAGAGGCTGATTATAATTATTGCTGTGCTATTCAGCCTCCCAGATGCCTCCTAATACTCCCTGGCTCCTGATATTCATGTCCTTGTGTTGAACCAAACATACAGTAAATCAGTGCTGACCCATGTCACCAGTAGAATAGTGTGGAAGTGATGGTGTGTAACTTTTAAGCTAGGTTATTAAAGGTACTGCCTTTGATATCTTGGATTGTTTACTCTGGGAGAAGTCAACCTCATGTTTTAAGAACACTCAAGTAGCCCTGTGGAGAGTGGATGGTGAGGGTAACTGAGGCCTCCCATCAAAAGCCAGCATTTGGGGCTTCCCTGGTGGTGCAGTGGTTGAGAGTCCGCCTGCCGATGCAGGGGACACGGGTTCGTGCCCCAGTCCGGGAAGATCCCACATGCCGCAAAGCGGCTGGTCCCGTGAGCCATGGCCGCTGAGCCTGCACGTCCGGAGCCTGTGCTCTGCAACAGGAGAGGCCACAATAGTGAGAGGCCCACATACTGCAAAAAAAAAAAAAAGCCAGCATTTGCCAGCCACGTTTGTAGATTTTTCAGTCTCAGGCAAACCTTCAGATGACTACAGCCTGGCCAAGGTCAGACTGCAACCTCATGAGAGACTGAACTCACACAACCCTCTTCCAAACTCTTAACCCACAGAAACAGAGACAAATAGTAATGATTACTATAGTTTAAGTCACTAAATTATAGAGTAGTATACCATGCAAAAAAGAGAGCTAATGCAAATATGATCTCCGTTTTTACTCCTAGGCTAGAAAGTCATGAAGGGAGAGTTAGGTAAGACTTGAATTGCTCCATAAGTAAATGTTAGCATTTGGTAGGTGCTGAGGTATGGGAAACCTTTATCAAAAAAGGGATGAACATTAACAAAGGCAGAGAGACAGACTCATCTGTGTTCAACGGGACAGATTTGTCCACAGTGTTGAGTATACAGCAGAGAACTGAGGAATTAGGTAGGATAGATTGGCTAGGTCCAGGTTAGGGAGGTCTTTATGGGCAATTTTAGGATCTTACATATAAACCTTAGAGCACTGGAAATACGAGGAAGAAGAGTAATGGAATAAATAATTGGCCTTCCAGAATATTATTTTATGGGTGATTGGAAGTTGAATGAAATAAAGGCAAGAAGACATTGGAATGAATAAATTGTTTGAATAACAATAATTGTACATAGTAAATCTGAATGAACTACTAAACAGAGCTATTTAGAGAAACTGGACTTATCTTTTCAAATATGATGTATTTTATAAGAAGACTATGCAATATTAAAAATTACTTGCAACTCTTTGATTAGAAGAACTTCATTCATTAGCAAAATGTTTATTATTTATTATAGAAGCTAGGCACATATAAATTGATTTTTAATTCAACATATATTACCACAATAAAAGTTTTTCTATACAGTGTTAGTAAAATGGGGGCAATTTTTAAATTAAATAGTTTAAATTATTTGTCTCATGAATTTATAAGTAAAATTTTTAAGAAATAAAGAAAAGTATTCCTCATTTATAATTTCTATCTTTCAGTGATTTTGTTGTTTGTTAGTTTCTGCTTTGAAACTGCAAGTAGATATTGTCTATGAAGAAATTTCACTCTTCTCCATAAGAATAGGTGCTATCTTCCTGAAAAAGAATTCAGAGTAATGATTGTAAAGATGACCCAAAATCTTGGTAAAAGAATGGAGGCACAGGTCAAGAAGATATAAGAAATGGTTAACACGGAGCTAGAAGATTTAAAGAACAAACAAACAGAGATGAACAATATAATAACTGAAATAAAAATACACTAGAAGGAATCAAGAGTAGAATAACTGAGGCAGAAGAACGAATAAGTGAGCTGGAAGACAGAGTGGTGGAAATCACTGCTACAGAACAGAATAAAGAAAAAAGAATGAAAAGAAATGAGTACGGTCTCAGAGACTTCTGGGACAACATTAAATGCACCAACATTCACATTATTGAGGTCCCAGAAGGAGAAGAGAAAGGGAAAGAGTCTGAGAAAACACTTGAAGATATTACAGACAAAAACTTCCCTAACATGAGAAAGGAAACATTCACTCAAGTCCAGGAAGCACAGAGAGTCCCATACAGGATGAACCCAAGGAGGAACATGCCAAGACACACATTAACCAAACTGACAAAAATTAAAGGCAAAGAAAAAATATTAAAAGCAATAAGGGAAAAGCAACAAACAATATAAAAGGGAATCCCCATAAGGTTATCAGCTGATTTTTCAGCAGAAACCCTGTAGGCCAGAAGGGAGTGGTATGATATATTTAAAGTGATGAAAGGGAAGAACCTACAACCAAGGATACTCTACCCAGCAAGGCTCTCATTCATATTCGATGGAGAAATCAGAAGCTTTACAGACAAACAAAAGCTAAGAGAATTCAGCACCACTAACCCAACTTTACAACAAATGCTAAAGGAACTTCTCTAGGTGGGAAAGAGACCAGAAACTTAAGACAATCTTGTACATATATAGATAGCTATATCAAAACCTCATGGCAACATCAAACCCCAAAACTACAATAGATACACACACAAAAAAGAAAAAGCAACCCAAACACAACTCTAAAGATGGTCATCAAACCACAGGAAAAGAAGACAAAAGATGAAGGGAAGAAAAAAAACCTACAAAAACAAACCCCAAATAATTTTTTTTTAAATGGCACTAGGAACACACATATTGATAATTACTTTAAATGTAAATGGATGAAATGATCCAACCAAGAAGAAACACAGACTGGCTGAATGGATACAAAAACAAGACCCATATATATGCTGTCTACAGGAGACCCACTTCAGACCTAAGGACACATGCAGACTGAAAGTGAGGGGATGAAAAGGATATTCCATGCAAATGGAAATAAAAAGAGAGCCGGAGGAGCAATACTCATATCAGAAAAAAGACTGTTACAAGAGACAAGGAAGGACACTACATAATGATCAAGGGATCAATACAAGAAGATATAACAATTGTAAATATATATGCACCCAACATAGAAGCCCCTCAATATATAAGGCAAATGCTAACAGCCATAAAAGAGGAAATCGACAGTAACACAATAATAGTGGGGGACTTTAACACCCTGCTTACACCAATGGACAGATCATCCAGACAGAAAATTAATAAGGAAACACAAGCTTTAAATGACACATTAGACCAGATAGACTTAATCGATACTTATAGGACATTCCGTCAGAAAGCAGCAGAATACACTTTCTTCTCAAGTGCACACAGAACATTCTCCAGGATAGATCACACCTTGGGCCACAAATCAAGCCTCAGTAAATTTAAGAAAACTGAACTCATATCAAGCATCTTTTCCAACCACAAAGATATGAGATTAGAAATCAATTACAGGAAAAAATAACTGTAAAAAACACACATGGAGGATAAACAATATACTACTAAACAACGAATGGATCACTGAAGAAAGCAAAGAGGAAATAAAAGAATTCCTAGAAACAAATGACAATGAAAACATGATGATGCAAAACCTATGGGACACAGCAAAAGCAGTTCTAAAAGGGAAGTTTATAGCAATCCAATCTTACCTCAGGAAACAAGAAAAATCTCAAATAAACAACCTAACCTTACACTTAAAGCAACTAGAGAAAGAAGAACAAACAAAACCCAAAGGTAGTAGAAGGAAAGAAATCATAAAGATCAGAGCAGAAAAAAATGAAACAGAGACGAAGAAACAATAGCAAAGATCAATGAAACTAAAAGCTGGTTCTTTGAGAAGATAAACAAAATTGATAAATCTTTAGCCAGACTCATCAAGAAAAAAAGGGAGAGGACTCAAATCAATAAAATTAGAAATGAAAAAGAAAAAGTTACAATGGACACCACAGAAATACAAAGCATCATAACAGATGACTACAAGCAACTATATGCCAATAAGATGGACAACCTAGAAAATTCTTAGAAAGGTAAACTCTTAGAAAGGTACAACTTTCCAAGACTAAACGAGGAAGAAACAGAAAATATGAATAGACCAATCATAAGTACTGAAATTGAAACGGTGATTAAAAAACTCCCAACAAACAAAAGTCCAGGGCCAGATGGCTTCACAGGCGAATTCTATCAAACACTTTGAGAAGAGTTAACACCTATCCTTCTGAAACTCTTCCAAAAAATTGCAGAGGAAGGAACACTCCCAAGCTCATTCTATGAGGCCACCATCACCCTGCCACCAAAACCAGAAAAAGATATTGTAAAAGAAGAAAATTACAGGCCAATATCACTGATGAACATAGACTCAAAATTCTCAACAAAATACTAGCAAACCGAATCCAACAACACATTAAAAGGTTCATACACCATGATCAACTGGGATTTATCCCAGGAATGCAAGAATTCTTCAACATACGTAAATTAATCAATGTGATACAGCATATTAACAAACTGAACAATAAAAACCATATGATCATCTTGATAGATGTAGAAAAAGCTTATGACAAAATTCAACACCGATTTATGATAAAAACTCTACAGAAAGTGGGCATAGGGGGAACATACCTCAACATAATAAACTCTCCAGAAACTGGACATAAAGGGAACATACCTCAAAATTCAACATCCATTTATGATAAAAATTCTCCAGAAGGTGGGCATAGGGGAACGTAACTCAACATATATGACAAATCCACAGCTAACAACTCAGTAGTAAAAAATTGAAAGCATTTTCTATAAGATCATAGGAAATGATCATTTCCTATGAGATCAGGAACATGACAAGGATGTCCACTCTTGCCAATTTTATTCAACATAGTTTTGTAAGTCCTAGCCATGGCAGTCAGAGAAGAAAAAGAAATAAAAGGAATCCAAATTGGAAAAGAAGAAGTAAAACTGTCACTGCAGATGACATGGTACTATACATAAAAAATCCTAAAGATGCTACCAGAAAACTACTAGAGCTCATCAATGAATTTAGTAAAGTTGCAGGATGCAAAATTAATACAGAGAAATCTCTTGCATTCCTATACACTAAGAACAAAAGATCAGAAAAAGAAATTAAGGAAACAATCCCATTTACAATTGCATCAAAAAGAATAAATTACCTAGGAATAAACCTACCTAAGGAGGCAAAAGACATGTGCTCAGAAAACTTTAAGATATTGATGAAAGAAAGAAAATATGACACAAACAGATGGAGAGATATGTTCTTGGATTACAAGAATCAATATTGTGAAAATGACTATACTACCCAACGTAATCTACAGATTCAATGCAAATAGCATTTTTCACAGAATTAGAACAAAAATTTTTACAATTTATATGGAAACACAAGAGACCCTGAATAGCCAAAGCAATCTTGAGAAAGAAAAATGGAGCTGGAGGAATCAGACTCCCTGACTTCAGACTATACTACAAAGCTACAGCAATCAAAACAGTATGGTGGGCTTCCCTGGTGGTGCAGTGATTGAGAGTCCACCTGCCGGTGCAGGGGACACAGGTTTGTGCCCCGGTCTGGGAAGATCCCACATGCCGTGGAGTGGCTGGGCCCGTGAGCCATGGCCGCTGAGCCTGCGCGTCCGCAGCCTGTGCTCCGCAACGGGAGAGGCCACGGCATTGGGAGGCCCGTGTACCGTAAAACAAACAAACAAAAAAACACTATGGTACTGGCACAAAAACAGATACACAGATCAATGGAACAGGACAGAAAGTCCAGAGATAAACCCATGCACCCATGGTCACCTGATCTTTGACAAAGGAGGTAAGAATATACAATGGAGAAAAAGTCTCTTCAATAAGTGGTGCTGGGAAAACTGGAAAGCTACATGTAAAAGAATTAAGTTAGAACATTCTCTAACACCATATACAAAAATAAACTCAAAATGGATCATAGACTTAAATGTAAGACCAGATACTATAAAACTCTTAGAGAAAAACATAGGCAGAACACTCTAACATAAATCACAGCAAGATCTTTTTTGATCTACCTCCTAAAGTAATGAAAATAAAAACAAAAATAAACAAATGGGACCTAATTAAACTTAAAAGCTTTTGCACAGAAAAGGAAGCCATAAACAAAACAAAAAGGCAACCTACAGAATGGAAGAAAATATTTGCAAATGAAGGGGCTGACAAGAGATTAATCTTCAAAATATACAAACAGCTCATGCAGCTTAATATCAAAAAGAACAAACAAACCAATCAAAAAATGGGTGGAAGCTCTAAATAAACATTTCTCCAAGGAAGACATACAGATGGACAAAAAGCACATGAAAAGATGTTCAATATCACTAATTATTAGAGAAATGCAAATCAAAACTACAATGAGGTATCACCTCACACCGGTCAGAATGGCTATCATCAAAAAATCTACAAACAATAAATACTGGACAGGGTGTGGAGAAAAGGGAACCCTCCTACACTGTTGGTCAGAATGTAAATTGATGCAGCCACTATGATGAATGGTAGTTTTTTTTCCTTAAAAAACTAAAAATAGAGGTACCATATGATCCAACAATCCCACTCCTAAGCATATATCTGGAGAAAACCATAATTCAAAAAGGCACATGTACCCGTGTTGATTGCAGCACTATTTACAACAGCCAAGACATGGAAACAACTTAAATGTCCATTGACAGAGGAATGGATAAAGCAGATATGGTACATATAAACAATGGAATATTATTCAGCCATTTAAAAGAATGAAATAATGCCATTTGCAGCAGCATGGATGGATCTCAGTCATACTGAGTGAAGTAAGTCAGAGAAAGACAAATATCATATGATATTGCTTATATGTGGAGTCTAAAAAAGTGGTACAAATGAACCTATTTACAAAACAGAAATAGAGTCACAGATGTCGAAAACAAACTTATGGCTACCTAGGGGGAAGGGGGAAGGACAAATAGAGAGACTGGGATTGATATATAATCACTACTATATACCAAATAGATAGCTAATAAGGACCTACTGCATAGCACAGGGAACTCTACTCAATACTCTGTAATGACCTATATGGGAAAAGAATCTAAAAAAGAGTGGATATATATATATATGTATAACTGAGTCACTTTGTTGTACAGCAGAAACTAACACAACATTTTAAATCATCTATACTCCAATAAAAATTAATTAAAAAAAAAGACTCAGATATACAGAACAAACTAGTGGTTGCCAGAAGGGAGAGGGTTTGGGGGAGGGGCAAAATAAGTGAAGGTGATTAAGAGGTACCAAATACCAGCTATAAAATAAGTCACAGGGATGTAATGTACGACGCAGGGAATACAGTCAATATTTTATAAGAATTCTGTGTGGTGTATAATGTATAAAAATATCAAATCATTATGTTGTACACTAATACAATATTGTAAGTCAACTGTACTTCAATTAAGAATAAAATAAAATACAAAATAAAATTGAAAAAAATTAAGAGAAAATTAAAAAAAAATAAGGATAGGTACTGAATTAAAGTCTTGGCCAGATGATCCTATTTGCTGAGACTGGAGAAGGAGAGATTAATTATTACTTTTATCTTTGTTCAACTGCATCTGATAGTCTCCCTTGTTATCTCTATCTTCTACCTTACTGTTTATCTCAAGAACTCTCATCTCTGTGGGGGGAAAAATAATCTCAGTAATTTTGTCTGTAAGTAACAGCTGTCTGATTCTACAGTGCGAATCAAAGTTAATATACAACACACCCAAAACATAAAATATCTGTACCAAATGTTTTTACATGCAAAACATTTATCTCTATAGCCATAAACTTCATAGTTTCACTGAAGTATGAAGTAGCAATTTTTGGAAATGTAAGAAATTGCTGGAGAAAAGGATATATTTAAGGACCACTCAGGTCTAATTAATGTTGTCTTTATTCTAATGCTTATGGCATTTTAAAAAAGCCCTGATAGCTGTGACTCATTAATAGTTATGAAATCAATTCAGTATATGACAAGCATTTTTTAAAATATGAAATAGAAAAGTATTTAATAGAAAATATCCCAAATGCATTATACATCATAAGGATAAATACAATTTTAAAAAACTTTTATTCCAGTTTTATATATGTTTGTGTGTGCATGAGTCACAATGCACAATTACCTCTTATCTTGGATCATAGTTAACATTTTGAAAGCTACTGATATTTGGGAATACAAATTTCAAAGTTTAAGAAGGTTTCCAAATATAATAATATTTTGCTCAGTAATTTGTTTTTCTTCCAAATTAGAAATAGTATGAAACGGAAAATGGAAATAGAGATGATATAAGTAGATACAAGAGATTCTTTCATACTAGTAGAAGTTGTCCTATGACCTGTAGTTATATACAAAATGAAAATTTATAATTCCAGTGTTAGCTCCAAAGATGATCTAATTACTAACCTTGGGCTAGCTATATCAAAACTTTCTGTACAAGTCCTTCATCTAAAAAATATATTAAAAAAATAGTAAATATCTTTTCAAAAGACTGTTGCATGATGGGACAAAAAATGACTAAAACATTTTTTAGTCATTTGGCTATAACATATTTAGCATTGCTAAGTAGCCTACTTCAGTCAAATTCCTGAGAAAGTTACCCTCATTCCTTAAGTGTGCTTCTCTACCAACAAATTATCCAGCTTTCCAGTTCAGTCCAAAGCAAACTATATTTTATATGACATATAGCCAACGAAAGTTATAATCCAGGACAATAGCTGTGAAATGAAACTAATAATGAGGGAGAAAGGAGCAAAAATGCATGTTAGAGTAATATCCTTATGATTTTGGTATATAAATTTCCTTCATGACTTGTTATATTTGTATTAATTACTGCATCTATAACTTGGTATATCCATATATGGCTATGTAGAAATAATATGATTCGGTATCTGCACTCCATTTCATACCCTGACAGCCTCAGATTCCGAGTCAGCAACCCCTAGACAGGATACAAATGGGTGATAATATTGTCAAATTTTCCGGTTATGGTAGCATAGAAAGTTAGAAAGAGCAAACTGGCGTAAATTTAGAACCATATGAGATGTCATGGTGACAAAGAAAAACACCTGGAATTTGAACAGTGACTTGCTAATCAACTCCATGGCAACTTGGGTTTTTCTTACACATTTACAACCTACATTTCAATTCAAATTAATTCAGTCCAATCCAGCAGATGGTCATTGATTCCCACTTAAATGGAATGCATTGCTACTTTGTTCTTATGATTTCTGCTCTCAAGATGTTTATAATCTAGACAAAGAGATAAGCAACCACATAATTTGGAAATCAAGGTGGAATATGCCAAGTGATTTAGAAGAGATTGTCAACAAAGTGCTTTAGAAATGCTTATTTAAACAGAAGAAGGTAGCTGCATGGGTTTCAATAGACAATAATAATGTATATCTTAGAGGAGTTATTGTAGGGGTTAAATAATCTACAGAGACCAACTGAGACATAATAAGTCTCAATGAATATTAGCCATCCTCCAGTATGTAGATGACATTCTGATGGTCAGTCTTACTAAGGAGGTCTCTGACAAAAATACTATAACCACTCTGAACCATCTAGCCGATAAAAGATATAAGGTGTCCAAGAAAAAGTTTCAAATATCACAAACTAGGGTGACCTACACAGGATTCATTCTCACAGAAGGTCAGAGAAGACTACACCAGAAACAGAAAGAAGCTATTTGCAGCCTCACCCATCCTAAATCTAGAAGACAGTTTAGGGGTTTCCTGGGGATGGCTGGGTGTTGCCGCATCTGGATCCTTAACTATGGTCTAAATAGCAAGGTCTCTATCTGAAAAGTTAAAAGGATGATCATCCTTTTGAATGGAATTCAGAATGCGAAGGGGCCTTTCAAGAATTGAAAAAGCAATTACTTTAGGCTCCTGCCCTGGCCCTTCCAGATTTAGCTAAACCCTTTGACCTTTACATTCATGAGAGAAGGGGAATCGCCCTTTGGGCATCAGCTCAAAAACTGGGACCCCTTACTTGGGTGGTGGCTTCTTTCTCTAAAAAATTAGATTAAACCACTAAGGGGGCTTCCCTGGTGGCGCAGTGGTTGAGAGTCCACCTACCGATGCAGGGGACGGGGGTTCGTGCCCCGGTCCGGGAAGATCCCACATGCTGCGGAGCGGCTGGGCCCGTGAGCCATGGCCGCTGAGCCTGCGCGTCCGAAGCCTGTGCTCTGCAACGGGAGAGGCCACAACAGTGAGAGGCCCGCGTACCGCAAAAAAAAAAAAAAAAAACCCGCAGGGATGGCCTCCTTGCCTAGGGGCAGTAGCAGCTCCTACAACCCTGCTAAAGGAGGCTGAAAAGTTAACGTTTGGCCAGCCAGTCACTATATGGACCCCACACCACATTCAGGCTTTAGTAAATTCTAAGGGAACAGAGGGGCTATGCCCTGGAAGGTCGATTCAAGTTCAGGCTATGCTTTTAGACAACCCAGTGGCTAGCACAGAAACCTGTCACACGCTAAAATCTGCCAGCCTGCTACCCACAGAAACGGGGTCCCTGGAGCATGACTGTATAGAAACAATAGACACAATCTATTGCAGTCACCCCAACCTAGAATGTTAGGAAGTGAGCCTCTCCTAAACACTGAAGAGGAATGGTTCACAGACAGGAGTGATTTTATGAGAGAGAGAAAGGTTGGTGGGATACACAGTGACCTCCCAGACTCAAGTCATAGAGGCAAGAAGCCTACCCCCAGGGACTTCTGCCCAAAGGCTGGGCTGATAGCCCTCACCTGGGCCATAGAGCTCGGGACAGGGAAGATCTTAAATGTTTACACAGGTTCCTGCTAGAACTATGCCATCCTACATGTGACCATTATTCTCTTGCTAATATTTGGGCCGCGTATCTTAAATTATCTGGTGTCCTTTGTTTCCAAAAGGTAAGACAAATGGTGGCTGCTCAGGGTTATGAACAGTTAGGGCTGAGACCTGGTGACCATCAAACACATCTAAAGGAGGCTGGGGAGAAGCTCTGCTCCTCCACCCAGGGTTACGACAACACACAGACTCAGCAGGAAGCATTTTCAGAAGATGGAGCAGCGCCCCTCAGCGCCCCTCAAGAAAGAGGAGCAGGATGAAAGACAGAGGGGGATTTTCCACTGGTAAAGCGCGTTAACAATTCCCGGGAAATAAACATGGAATCTGGGTAATAAAACAGAGTCTAACCTTTTTTCTTCCTTTGTGCTTCATGGAGTTTCACTAGCCCCATAGGACGCCGCGTGCAGAGGCCTTGCAGTCAGCGCTTCAGACCAGAGCTCCTAGTGAGAAATGGCTGCTCCCAACACCTCAGCTGGGCGGCCTAGTGCGCAAGCGTTTGCGCACAACGCTGCAAATCAAGATGATGGCGGCAGCTGCGCGCAGAGTTGCTGCACCTGGCACTTCAATCTGGGGCGTGAGCAGCGCAGCTGTACCAGACCAGCGAAACTCTGCCCCTTCCCCTCCCCGCTGAGGAGACCCCTATAAAGCAGCCTGACCTAAGTCCTATCAGGGAGAGTATGTACTCTAAGAGCATTGGCTGGCACCTCTCCATTCTTTGATCAAAGAATAAAACTTTCCTTTGCTTCCGCACATGGTCTCCTTCTATTAGCTGGAACTACACCAGCACTTGTTGGGGACCGACTTAAGAGGGTCAGTAAAAAAAGTAACTTCCTTGATTCCCCTATAGATTTTGTTGTCACCATCACATTTCGTCTCTCTGTAAATTCAGAAATTTCACCATAAACTTCCCTAGCATGTCAACCCAATATCCCAAAGCCTCTCTGAAGGGTCAGCTGCTTAGCCACACAAAGGTCACACCACTGGTCATCAGAGGACTGCTTTGTCTATGATCTCCAGCCTGAGGGACTCTGAAGATCACTATTTGATTTTTTAATCGCTGTAACTATAGTTGAAAATGTGCTTTTTTTTCTCTGTTAAACACTTTTTCTGGGGGATGGGGGAGCTTACCAGTTATTTACACATTGACATTTTTAACGTTCAGCTGCTATTATGCATTTAAGGTGCGGCTATCCAAATGTCACTCTTCCCTTTTGTGGGCTGTGATGAAAGTCATTATGTGCTTCACAGGGAAGAAGTGCTACTAGAGTTCAGCTTACCAGGGTGTTAGACCTTTGAAGATGCCCACCTATTTCTTTACCTATGTTCTGTACAGTCTAGCAAAGGTGATTCTCAATCAAGATTTCTGAAGAGCTAAATGAAGTCAATGTATATTTTTTTTCCTTACTCCCCTGTTTTTGCATTCCATTAGAATTCTATGCAAGATAATAAATCTGCCTAATAAACCTTCACATGGATCAAAGTCGGGGAAAAATCTCCAGGGACTTTCTCTATTATTTATTGTGAGAATATCAGAGGTTGTTGATGTCTTTTAGTCAATGACTTTCTTTGTATATATTCAGATTATTCAAGTCTTAGACAAATATTCAGATTTTTCTATCTGAAGGCAAAAAGGACATATTCTGCACAGAAATAAGCAGATATATTGAGGTTTATGTGGTTGCATTTTATCTGTGTAATTAATTAGACTGCTTTGATGGGAGACAGTTCAGTGTGGTGCAGAGGAGAGCACTGGGGCTCAGGACAGAGGCTGGCTCCAGAACTGCCACTCTTCAGCTGCATGACTTTAGATAACTGTCTTAATCTCTTATAATCTCAATGTCATCACCTGGGAAATAAAGAGCTGCATCCTATAAACCCTGAAGCTGCCTGTGAGCTCTATACTCCACATATCTAACATGCTATGACCTGAAAGGTAAGGTTAACTGGAAAAGTGAGCTTGATAATTCAGGTAAAAATATCTAGCATATACTAAAGAAAAAGACAAGGTGGAGAACTTGATTTACATATTTATTAAATATATATTGAGCATTTTCTATGTCCATGGCACTGGGCTAGGTGCTGTGTGTGTGTGTGTGTGTGTGTGTGTGTGTGTGCGTGTGTATGTGTGTTGAATGTGGTAGGAATCCTAACCTTAGGGGCTTAGAGTCTAGTTGAGGGGATTGGGTGTGGGTATGAGTAATCCTGACTGACAAGGGTTTTCCATTTTTAGGAAATTAATTACACAATTGAGCCACAATTCATTTTGACTTTTAACATAGCACTTGATGTTCAGAGATAAACGGCTCAACCTAAAATTACTTCAGAGTGAAATAATTTTACTGCATATCAGAACATCACAATTCGTAGGCAAAAAGCTTGCTAAGGCCATAAGAATATGTGGGTGTACTCTTCCCCCTGGATCTGCTTACCTGGAGATAGAAAAACCAATCCTAATCCCTGACTGATAATAATAATAATTTATAAAACAGGTGGTAGGACTGAACAGAGAGATTAGAGGAAGGTGTTAATCAAAGTCACAGTGTCATGCTTTTACAAGAAAGCAGCAGAGAAATAGATGGTATCTGGGACTGCTGGGTTCTGTTAGGTAATATTTTTAGCTTTGATTAATGATGCTACCAGGCAACATTTTCTAATTCCATGTAGCATATTAGAAATCCATATCTTCCTTCACACAAGCTCGTCCCATTCAGATGGCAAACTGTTTGTACTACCCTCATTCCTGAAGCAACAAACCAGGCAAGTATAGATTTTCTTGGCTCGAGTTTTAATTTTTCTTAAGTGTTCAGCAATAGATAAAAGGAAACATAAATACTACCGTTCTTGATTCATTATAGCAGCACTAAATTAATTTGTTACAGAAACAAGCAGAAGTCACTTCCAAATATGTGTGGGTATTTATTGCATAGTTCATACACTAAGAAGAAGGGATGTAGAGGGAGGTATGGGAGTATAGACTTTGTTCTTTTAGGCATGTGTGGAACAGTGAAGGGTTTTTATTTTCTGGAAGAGAGGGACATGATTAGATTTATGGTTTAGAAAAGCAATCTAGGATGAAAAAGAAGAATGGGAAAATTATATCAAAATATGTTAACATCAATAATCCAAGTGAATAACCATCAGAATTTGTGCTAGGACAATGAAAGTGGGAATCAAACAGTCATCAGGGTTTGGTGACTAGTTGACTATGAGGAATGAGAGATGGTGGTGTCGGTGACCAAACCTAGAAAAATTAAAGAGGAATCCATTTTTGAGCCATAAGCTTAGAGGAGAAAGGGAAGATATAATTTTATTATTTTCCTATCTTTTTATTTTTGAACATTTCAAACAGTAGAAAAATTACAAGAAGGTACAATAAATACCATAATTACCCTTTGCTTGGTTCACCTATTGTCAATGTTTTGCCTATGTGATCTCTCTCTCTCTTTCTCACACACTGACAGATGCTTAGCCCCCCAATTGTTTGGCACGTACCTCCTAATAACCAGTCCATTCCTTTATGTATTCAAAACACAATCATCATTCTCAAATAATATTATGGTATACAATCTATACACTTTTTCCCAATATTCCCAATAATGTCTTTATAGCTTTTGTTATGCTGGAAGGACATCCTTATTGGGATTCTGGAATGGAGCTAGAGCACAAATTCATTGTTATAAATATAGATTTGAGAGTCACTCACTAGCATGGAACTAATATTACTAAGCCAATAGTATAAGTGAGTTCACTCTGGAAAGAGATAGTAGGAAGTGAGATTAATCAAGGATAGGACCATGAGGTAATTTTATTTTAGCTTTTTAAATTTTAAAAATTATTGTGTAAAGTCGTCAGTATTTTCTATACTTTCGTCAAGAAATATTATTTAAGAGATTTGCTTGTGACAAGTTATGAAGTTATTAAAAGATGGAACTAGGACTTGATTTTCTGACTCCTAAGCATGTGGTCCTTCTACTATAACACAATTACTGTCCATGAGTGCACAGTACCTGTTCTGGAAGACATTTCAGTGTGGCTGACTGGATTTTTCAAAGTTGGCTGTAACAATAATTCCCACCACACATGTTCTTCTGCAATATGCCTTGCCGTTCCCTCATCAAGGGGTGGAATCTACACTTGCCCAATCAGGTTGTGTCATCGAGACACGAAAGGCATGCTTCCCCTTTATACTGGTGATACATAATATAATCAATATGAGCTAATAAATAAATACTTATTTACATCTTCACATTATTCCAAGAAAGATTTAGGCAGCTAGAGACATTTTATGGCATTCTGGCTTGAAGTCTTCAAAATGTACCTTTAGATCACTGAGCCTATTTTTCTATACAAGTGTATGGCTTTCTTTCCATAATCTACCTTTACTGTTCCAGTTGCTCTCTTCCAGAAAATTCTTCTTTTAAGAGTTATTATATCTGTCATCATGGAGACAAAGTGTCTAACACTGTCTCATGAGTTGATTCAAATGCTCATATCATACCATATATATAATAATGTTAATCAGTCCACTAGATAGAGGCTTAGGCAAGGGGTGATAGAATATATTTTCAAAACAGAAAGTAAGGGATAAAGTCAAAAAAAAAAAAAAAAGTTTTTGGCTTGAAGTCTCTGAGAAGTAGTGGGTAGACCTGGGATGGGGGGAGTGGGTAGAGAGAGGAGGGTTAAAGTAGTTCCTCTCTGTAACTCATTGATTAGCATAAGGTTTTGCAATTTATTGTTTCCTTGATGTCAAGCATTGTGCACTAAACTAGAATGCATGGTTTCATTCAATCTATAACCTCGAGTATAACCTCCTTTAATTTTCTTTTGTTGATTGTAACTATTGGGGTTCAAAAATCATGGTAAAACCTGAAGAATTTTTTAAAAGTGTCAGTAATGGCATTCTATTAGTTTATCAGCCAGAGTAGCTATTTATTTCTATTTTTATTTATAAGAAAATTATTATCTGTATCTAGTGAGAAATTCAAACATTGCCAAGGGGAATACATCAAATGAATGCCTGCTTCTTATCTCTAGTGCTCTAATTTCTACTCTAATGACAACCAGTTTTCAAATTCTTGTGTATACACATTCAGGGATATTCTAGTCCTGTCAAGCATGTATGTACATATCAATACTTCCTTTTTTTGTCCATTTAGTAGCATATGATTCTTACTTCTGTGCACTTTGTTTTTGATCATCAATTGTTTAAATGAAGTTTGGTCCATATCAGTGTAAGTATATAATTCATGTAATTGTTGTATAATATACACTTGCTTCATGATTCACTTAGCTGCTTCCTACTGATGGATACCTTGGAGTGCATACTAACTGATGAACAATGCTTTAAAGTTTAAAGTTGTGAAAATGAAATGTAACTTCCAAAGTCTTTACATGAATTATACAAAACACCACCAGGTAGGGATACCAGGTTATAGCAGGTTATAGCAGTCTATCTCTGAGTTCGAGTCTTTGCAGTCTGTGTGGTTATAAGCCTATTTTGTGTTTCTGTGCTTCTCTCTGCATCTTTTCCCGTTTGTCTCTGTTTCTGTCTGTGCATACATATTTCTCCTCTTTAATGCCTTCTTTGTACGTCACTGTCATGTGGGTATACTTTAGAGTTTAATTGTGGGATCGTGGAAAGCATGGCCAGTGAAACTAGGACTGAGTTCAGTTTCTGCCACTAACCAGATCTCAAACTTTTTCTCTTTAATCTTTTCTTTTTATGTCCAAAGGCATCAATTTTCCCATTTGTTGAGCAAAATAATCTCTAAAATCTCTCTTTTGTATCATTCTATGCATTCTTTTGTTGTTTATATATCTTTTAATTCAGCCATCATCTAATAAATTTTGAGTATCTACTATTTACCAGGTATGGAGGGAAGCTAATAAGAGTGGGGGGAGATTATGAAGATACATGAAATGCCTTCTAGTTTTGACTCGGTCTAGTGGATTACACAGAAATAAATAAGTACACTGTGAAGAGTAGTAGAACTTGTCATATCAAAATATGCCTCTTTGGCATAAGGATTATTTTGAGCCGATTATTTTGAGAAACAGCAGACACAGAATAAGCTCTGAAAATAGAGTATAAGTTACTCTTTTGTAAGGGAAATTTACATTTATAAAGGAAACCTCCATTTGTAAGGGTGTCTCTCTCTGTGTACCAGGAAGAGAAAGATGGCAAAATCACAAGAGAATCTTATCAATGGAGGAGGCACAGATGTAAATTTGCATAACAAGCCCTGTTTACTCACGCTTTTCCTGGTAACCTCTCATAACTGGCCTCCTCCTAACACAAACACACATCCCTTTTTTTCTTTTGTCTTTAACTGAAGGTGACATTTAAGTTAGTGGCTTAGGCCTCCTCAGGGAGTTATTCATTTTTACCTGGGTATCTCTCATGTACACAGGAGGTATATGTGTTAATAAACTTCTGTTTTTTCTTTTATTTATCTGTCTCTTATTATAGGGGATCTCAGCTAAGAACTAAGAAGAGTAGAGGGAAAATTGTTTTTCCTCCCCTAAAATTGCATCTAATTATACTTATTAAATGAAGTTTTAAGCTCTTGTTTCCTAGTTTTAAAAGTGGAGCTGTGGAATATTTATATGCTTCTTTTTAAATTTTATTTTTTTCTTATTGTAATTGAACTAATATTTTCTGAGGACCATTTGCCCTCAAGAGAAACAAACAAATAAATACATTTCTAGTATATTATTTCAAAAGGAAAAGTGCTTCGGAGTTTGCATAACAGGCAGCTTAATATTTTTAATAATACTTTTTGGGTTTTATTCAAATACTGTAATTTATATGCTTGGTAATGTTGGGCAGCAGATGCACGTCTCATCCTGATTAATAAGGGGTAGATGATGCACCAGGCACAGATTGAATCATAGACTGGTCATGAGGGAGAGACTTCGTCTGTCACTGACAAAAGGCAGGGTGAGAAAATGAGATCTGGAGCTCATTTAGGCTCCTAACTGTATAGAAGCACAGGGGCAAGAAGCCAGAATTGTAAAGAGAAAAACACCATCTTTATGGAAACAGTAAAATGTAATGTCTCCTTGGAGTCCTGCTCCATTTCAAAATAAATATGGAGAATCTGTTTAGAGCTATTTGCAGGCTTCTCTTCCATCAACCCTGTGCTTACTAACCTATATCAGCTTCTTTAAAAAGTACTTTTTAAATGGTAGATATTTAATTGGAAAATTAACATTTACAGGCAAGAAACAAGTTTACTCTATTTATATAGAGAGAGGTGTTGATAATTAAAATGTGATATGACATTTAACAGCCCGTTGGCTGAAATGCCATTAATACTTTAATTCACATAGTTTTTTAAAAAATTATAGTTGTTTAATTTTGCTTTTTTTCTGTGAAAAAGAAAAGACCATGAAAATGACCTGTCAAGTTTCAAGGCTGTATTTATTTCTGTAGGCAATATGACTAATCAAAGCAAAGTAGAATTACATCAATCCATGTATCCAGTTGCAAGAGCAAAAGTGAAATTTGCACTTTATAATCTTTAATATTTAAATAATAACATTTAATATTGAGAGCTGAATGTTATATAAACATGTAAACTTTATGAGCCTCAGTCTTCTCATCTGTAAAGTGGAAGTAATGAGTAATATAAACATCTGAGAGAATTTCTATGAGAAATAAATAAAATAATGAGTTTTAAATACTTAGCATTGTGCCTTGTATATGGTTAGTGCTTAAGTCTGAGGAATCTGAAAAACATAACAAACTCCAGGACAGAGAGATAAAGATGAATATAAATAAATAATAAATAGGTGTAACTTTCAAGATTTGCATAAATTAGAGTTTAAATGCATTACTCTGTTAAGAACTGAAGGAATTTTTTCTGCAGTTTATTTCTGAGGAATTAATAATCTATTATCTGTTCTCAAAAGAGCACTGTAGGGGGTACTCTGAGCATACTGGAAAATTTTTACACTTTCTTTTTAAAATAAATTGCATATATTTGATGAACATAAATGGGAAAAAGGAAAAGATTTTTGTATATATTATGTCACATAAATGCCTTTAAATATCAATTTTAAAATGATTCTATAAAAATCAAGCTTTAATTGCATAGATCCATTTTGCCAAGTTGTTCTAGCTCTTTCTCATCGTAGCAAATAGGACAGGCTTGAGGTACTTACTAGAAACTAACAGATTCAGAGAGCAACCTTGTTCAGGAGCTCCCTCAAAGCTTAGCAACAAAACCCTAAACACAAAAAAAACTTCTGGAAGTGGCTCCCATCTTTTTTTAATGTTTATTAATTCGACTCACTTTTGCCTGAATTCAGAACTTTGCCCAGTGGTGTTCCTTCCTTCCATCTCACTAGTCCCAGGCTTCTCCCCTCCTTGTTTTTCCTACCTTTCTCCCTCCTACAGTGAAAAGAGCAGCATGGAACTTCCCTCCAGAGACCTTCCACCTCAAATGGCCATATGCATTTAATGTATAATGCATGAGAAGCAGTGTGAGCTGAAGATGACTCAAAAGAGAAGTCTTTGAGGCTGGGCTCAGGAGACATTTTTCAATAATAATTAGAAAATCAAGCAACATCTTATTGTTGTTCTAGTCATTTCATTGCATTGTAATAACAATGGCTCAAATAGTGCTACAGAGCAATATATTGCTCTGATACAACCTTCTCAACACAATTATTGTGCAAATGTACTTATTCATTGGTAATGGGTTCACTGCCCTCAGAATTTCCTACTTAGATTTGATTGGAAATGTCACTTTTCTATGGACACCTCTCTAACTTGAGCTGTTTATCACTAAGGTCGCTGGCAGAGACAGCAAGTTTTAATTTGGATGTAATTTTCAGTATATTATATTAAGGAATTCTTTTGGAAGAGGCAGAGCAGGCAAGATTTTCACATGGTGTTCAAGCTAGTGACATCAACTTTTGCAAGATGTCTTTTCTCTTTTCTTTTGACCCAGGAATAATATTTGAAATTAAGACTTGACTTTTTGCTCTGCCACGAAATACAGAATTATTGCGTGTAGTCAGGGTTTTTTGTTTTTTTTAAAAAAAACAAAACCTAAAAAGTAGTAAAATGTAGAAATTGGGTACTTGATATGTGAAACAGATATCAGAGTATACCACCTCAAAATATGTCTCTTTGGCATATGTATTATTTTGGACTAAAGGCTATTGAAAATCAGCAGGTGCAGGAAAAGCTCTAAAAACAGGTCACACATTTTCCTTTTGTAAAGGAAATTTCTTATTTTTATTTATTTATTTAAAAAAATTTTTTTGGAGCATAGTTGCTTTACAATGTTGTGTTAATTTCTACTGTACAGCAAAGTGAATCAGCTATATGTATACATATATCCCCCTTTTTGGATTTCCTTCCCATTTAGGTCACCACAGAGCATTGAGTAGAGTTCCCTGTGCTATATAGTAGGTTCTCATTAGTTATCTATTTTATACATAGTATCAATAGTGTTTATATGTCAATCCCAATCTCCCAGTTCATCCCACTCCTTCCTCCTTTGTATCCATATGTTTGTTCTAGGAAATTTCTATTTGTTAAGATATCTCCCTATCCCCAGCACCTGGAAGAAGAGCTCTCTTAATAAAAAGGTAGGACTTAATAAAAAGGCATAACAAACATGATTAAACAACCTTTGTTTACTACACTTTTCCTGGTTACCTTCCCATTACTTGCCTCCTCCTTCAAGAAGCCCCAAACCCCTTTTCCTTTGTTTAGCCTAAGATGGTATATAAGCCCAAGTCCTAACCACTCCTTTGAGTTACTCATCACTGGGTGCTTCCGTGTATACATGGGTGATGCACATTTCAATGAAGTTTGGTTTGTTTTTCTCTTGTTACTCTGTTTTTGTTCAATCTAATTTATAGGGAGCTAGCTAGAAAACTTAAGATGGGTAGAAGAAAAGATTTTTTTCCTCCCCTACATGTGTAAAAAACTCTGAGTTCTAAAGGAAGGGAGAAAGGGAGAGAGAGAGAGAGCAGAAGGAAGGGAGGAAGAAAAGAAGAAAGGAAGGGAGGGAGGGAGGGAGGGAGGAAAGAAGAAAGAAAGCTGTTTTCCCAATAAATCAGTGTGCCTGACTTCACTTTTTGAGTCTGCAAGGACAGTTCTGCAATTCTTTGGAAAACCTTGCAGGAGATGCATTATTTATTTGAAGAAATTAGCCCAGGAGTTTGCAAAGGTGAATAGAGGTAAGCTTTATACATAACGATATAGGAGACAATTCATCTCATTTACATAGGAGCTGCAGTCAGGGCTCTTTGAGAATCATATATGTGAGGATATATGTATAGTTACTTCATAAATTTCCATCCAGGGCAAAGACATTTGATACAATTATGGGAATATTCTGTAAAGGAAAGAAGACAAAAAAAAAAATCATGGTTTCTTTAGGATGGAAGGAAATTGAAATGGCACAGAATTACAGAATGATTGAACTTAATCTCATGTAGGACTCCAGACAGTAGACAGCCTGATCCTCTTCTTTTGCACATGAAAGAATTGAGAGCCAAGAATGAGGCTATCAACAATACACTTATCATATGGGCTCCATCATGTAGCTGGTCAACAACTGCTTAAACATCTCCAGTGAAAGAGAGCTCACTTTTCTTGTGGCTCCTACCCCTACATTTGAATGTTTTAAATTGTTATACAAATTCTCCTTTTGCAAAGTAAAAATTCCTTCCTTCCTTGTGAGAAGCAAATCAAAAAGCAGTATATTATTTTATCTGAAACATAATGGACAACTTGGACATTTAGTTTTTGTACATTTTAGCATCTAATAAGCATAGTCATATTTTGATGTTGCAGCACAAATCAACGGGAAAAATAGATTATTGGTAGTGCTTTATCACATATGTAAAAAAGTAATGGAAGAAAATTCAGAAGAATATTTTTGTGATTTAGGGACAAAGAAGATTTTTAAAACTAAACTTTTTAGGTGTAAAGCATAAGCGGAAAACATATTTTTATCAGAATAAAGCATATGTTCAACGAAGAACATCATAGACCAAAGTAATGCACACGTAACAGAATGACAAAAGGGGGAAAATGTTTGCAATATCTACAACTGACAAGGGGTTAATATCCAGAATATAAAAGAAACTTTTGCAAATTAACAAGAGGACAGAAACCCCAATAAAAATGGGTATAAGGTTTGCAAATCAATTTACAAAGAAGAAACTCAAGAAATTAACAAACAAAAAGATTCTCAATTCATCTGCAATGCTGAAAATGGAAATCAAAAGAATGATGAGCTATCACTTTGTACCTATACTCCTGGAAATAATTAGAAAGCTAGATAAGTACCAACTATTGACAGGGTTGTAGAGATAGAATAGTCTGTATTTATTGCTGGTGGGAGATAAAACTGATGCAGTCATTCAGAAGAGTAATCTGAGTTGACTTACTCAAAATAAATTTTCTCATAACTATGTCTAAACTATTCTTTTCCTCAATATATATCCCAAGGAAAGTCTCACAGAGATCCATTAAGGGACATGTACAAGGATGTTCATTGATGCATTATTTGTGGTGGGAGTTGAACCAACCTCAGTGCTCATCACTGGGAGAAGAGATAACAGAATGCAGTGGGTGTATAGCATAGAATACTATGCAGTGGTTAGAAACAACGAGTTACGTTCATGTAGCAAATATACATGAATTTTTAAAACATAGTGCTTAATGAAATAAATAAGAATCTGAGTAACACACCAAATTATTTACCTAACTGAATTCATATATTTGAATTCATTATTTGAATCAATTCATTCTAAACAAGCAAACAAAAATCACATTTTTATAATAAGACATACAAAGAAAAAATACATTGAATGGAATGGAATGGCTTCCTGGAGAAGTAGTGAGTGTGAGGTAGGTAAGGGAATAAAAAGAATTAAATAAATAGAACAAAAGAGGCCTTTTTATGGCCCAATGTTAATAACACGCCATGAACTACGGAGCCTGATTAACCCAATCCTCTGCACCGAAGGGTCAAGGGAACATGATATCTCGTAACAGTGACCTTGAAAAAGCCTGAAGGGCCTTTTGAAACATGCAAGATATCATAAGTGCGTTTAGTATCAGTGACATTTTATCATACACTAAATATTTGACATTAGAATACTATATGTGAATATAGGCAACTTATTTTAAATTATTTGAAAATGTTTAAGCTAATCAAATATTATGGTGAACTATGAAGTGTTCTTAAATAGGTAGATTTAGGAAGAAAAACGCTACAAAGCTTGCTAATGAAATATTGAACATTTATTCCTATTAACTCACAGCAATTTACACTGTTTTTCACTTCTTATTTGGGAACTCTCTTTGCTCTTTATTATGTTGTAAGTCACAAATAGGCCAAAAGCTACTGTTTTCTGCCTTTTTTGTATTCTTGTCAACATTTTTTAAAGACCATTATGAAACAGAGTCATTTCTAAATAACTTCCTACTCAGGAGCAGAAGTAAAAGCCATGGGTAATTGACAGCATGGATATAGGGTGGGCTTAGTGGGTAAGTGACCTATGGAAGTCAAAAGAACCCATGCTCAGAAGGAACCTGCGCTTGTATTAATTTATGCAGTCACCATCTTAAAATTCCTAATGATTTTCAAAATAAGGGGCCCCTATTGTGCACTGGGTTCTCAAATTATGTAGCAAGTCCTACATAAATAGATGCAGAACTCATTTTACTTGATAATAACTTATTGAACATTTCTTACATACCAGGCACTTTGCTAGCGGGCTGGCAACTCAAAGGTAAATAAGGAACAGCTCCTCATTTTAGGAGCTCATCATAACAAGGGAGCTACACATATGAACAACTAATTTACAGAGCAATATATATTCATAATTGTAAAACCCTGCTTCAGACAAACATATTTTTGTTTGTTTGGGAGATGTGGGGATTTGCAAGTGAACAAAGGGGTTGTCCCACACTTATGCATGGAATCAAATGGATATCAGAATTACTTCATTTAAAACACAATGGAAGTAAATCATTCCTATCAGGAAATGCTCTGCAATTTCATTTGGAAATAACACCTAATGTTATTTCAAGCAGAGTCTCTGGAATGTCAAACTACATAGCTTTTGCTTTTTAACTAAATAATGATATGGAGAGTAAAGAAAAACGGGGTCCAGTTTCACTGGCTTCATAGTGCTTTGTTGATTCACATCCTCATTTAGTTCATTTCATCCTCGATTCCTAATTTCTGATTTTTTTCTTCCATGCTCTCATAAGTTAACATTTCTTTGCAAAATCTGATTTCTAAAGTTTTGATTGCCAACAGCTTACAGCTTATTTCTTTAGCTCTTCCAGTGAATCTGCAATATTTAAAATCTTTTAGTTCCAGAACTAACACTCACTTGCACTTTGTTAAGCAATCTAGACAAAGAACTAGAATTTGCGCAGGGGCTGCAGAATGCCACAGCTTTTCTCTAATTCTTCTCCAGTAGCCAAGTTCCACTAGGGTTTGAAAACCTCTCTAAAATGGGGTGTATTTCACCTACAGTCCAGTTAGATCATAACAATCATTTCAACCCACATGTTTCTTCTTGACAGAATAATTTTGCTTTAAAAACAATGAGTCAAAGAAAGCTTAGACCTGTTCTTAGGTTCAACCTCACTGAATTTTTTCTGTACAAAACAGTTGGCATACTTCCATCTCATTCCTCTAATTTTTGCCATTCTAATTTGTACAACGATGTTAGCTTAGCTAATTTCTTTCTTACGTTTTTTTTTTTTTTTAATTATTGAGGTATAATTTACCAACAATAAACATTTCCAGTGATCTTTGTTGCCAAAGGTTCAATTTCCTTCTGGCATTCTTTCCTTTAACTTCGTTTAGCATTTCTAACAGTGCAGGTCTGGTAAAGATAAATTTTCTTAGTTTTCTTTATCTGAAAATGTCTTAATTTCACCATCATTCTTGAAGAATATTTTCATTTGATGTAGAATTCTGGGTTGGCAGTTTTGTTCTCCCAGGACATTAAAGATGTTATTCCCAGTCTTCTAGCCTCCACGCTTTCTGATGAGAAACTTTGAGGCCATTCAAGCCTTTGTTCCCTTGTATGTAATGTTGTTTCTTATTCTCTGCTGCTTTCCAAAAATTTCCCTTCATCTTTAGTTTCCAATTTGACTTTAATGTATCTACACATGGTTTTGATGTCCTAGGATTTGAACTTCTTACATTTATAAATTTCTATCTTTACCTAATTTGGAAAATCTTTAGGCTTTTTTTTCTTTGAATTTCCTTTTAATTTACTTCTCTCTTCTCCTTCTGGGACTCTAATTACCCTTTTGATATTGCCCCATAGAATCTGAGACTCTTTTATTTTTTATAATTTTTTTCTATTTATTAGAATGGATTCCATTTGATCTATTGTTATGTCCACAGATTCTTTCCTCTGTGATCTTCATTCTGCTACAAAGCTCTTTCAGTAAAATTTTAAAAAGTTTCATCCGTTGTATTTTTTCAGTTCTAAAATTTTCATTTTTTTTTATGTTTCCCATTTCTCTGCTATTTCACATCCTTTTTTTCATTATGTGAATACTTTCCTTCATCTCACTGAGCATGATTAGAATAGTTTCTTTAAGTCTTTATGTCGTAATTCCAACATATGGATTATCTCACGTCTGGGCTCTGTTGATTACCTTTCTTTGAGATTCACATTTTTCTGGTTCTCTGTCTGTTGAGTAATTTTGGATTGTATTGTGGGCACTGTGGAGACTCTGCAATCTGTTATATTTCCTGAAAGTGTTGATATTTACCAATCAGCATATACCTGTGAAGTAATAGCCAAGACGGAGGAAAGAACTACCAGAAAGGATAAGAGGGAACAATGCCTGATGCTCATGCAGGGCTTAAAATGGTACTCTTTTCTTATAATTCAGAATAGGAAACCTCATAATTCATGGGACAATTAATAGCATACTCAAAAGTGTCTTGCCTCAGTAGTAGGAAATAATTAACCCTAGGCTGAACACTGCTCTGGTCTCAACTATCAAATCTTAAAAACAGAATGCATAAAGATCAAACTGTTTTCAAGTTACTTAACTGTGCCTGAAGACAAAATTCAAGTATATTCGTGAAACTACAAAATATCTCATTCAATAAGGTAAATTTACAGTGTCTAGTATCCAGTGAAATATTACCAGGCATACAAAGAAGCAGAATAATATGACCCATAATAAGGAGAAAAACCAATCAATCAAAACCATCCTAGAACCAACACAGATGTTAGAATGAGATGACAACATTGAAATAGTTTTTATAATAGTATTCCATACATTCAACAATTTAAGCAGAGGCATGAGATATATAAAAAAAGACTAAAATCAAAATTCTAGAAATGATAACTACAATGCCTGATATGAAAAACACAGGAACAGCAGATTAGACATTTCAGAAGAAAAGATAAGTGAGTTTGAAGACTTGTCAGTAGAAACTATCCAAAATGAAACACAGAAAACAAAGACAAAAACAAACAAAAAAACAGATCTCCGGAGCTCTCTCTATGCTTCTCTGTCTTCTCAGGTATGCTGTCCTGCAACCTCTAGCCTCTTTGGTCTCCCCAGATTCTCAGACTCACCTCCTCAGTTCAGGGAGTCCTCTAGGCTCTACCTTAGTTACCTCTCTCTGTGCCAAGGCGTAGATTCTCTCCCAAAGCAGGAATCTGGGGCAATCATAGTGACTGCCTTATTCATTTCCCATCTCTCAGAGAAGACTGTCTTCCATTGCCTGATATCTAGTGTCTCGAAAACCACTTTTTCATATAATTTGTTCAGTTTTCTGGTTGTTTCAGGTGACAGGGTAAATCCAGTTTCTGTTATCACACCTTGGCCAGAATTGGGAGTAAATTCCATGACATTTTAAATTTCTTTTTACTGTGGAAATGTCTGTAATTGAGAGTTCAGTGAGTCAAGTTCAGTGTTTCATATGTACCACAATAGTGAAAATAACCCCTTGTTACATGGATATCCTTGAATAGAAGAATTTTGGTTAGGTAGAACCTGGTTAGGCAAGAAGAACCAGACCCTTCTCTTTTTAGATGGAAATTGCATGTCACCCTGGAACACTTCTTTGTATTGTAAAGAATCATTTAAGTAGCCCCTTTTAATTTCAGCTATGTAAAGGCAAATAAATTGGAAAACTTCTGTTGATGCAACTTCCTGGATCAATGGATGTCTTTCCTGAACACTTGTTGGATTGTGCATGTAAACCAAAGAGGTGGAACCTTGGGATTCCCAGGGACATCACTAGGAATCTATACCATCAAAGGCATCCTTGCAGCAATAAGCAAGTTCATGTATGTTAGGTAGGTCAGTCCAGTGTTGAAAAGCAAAATCATGTGGCACTGACAGAAGACATGGCAGCAAAAACTAGGACTCACCAGTGACTGAATCTTATTCTTTAATTTGTTCTCTCCAGAATTTATAAACAGGAGTGGAAATTGGATTAGCATTCTCTTAAAGGAGGGATAATTTATTTTCTGTTATTTTGGAGAATATCTTAATTTCTTTAAAAAAATGAAAGAATGGTGAGTACTCTAGTGAAGTGTATAATACTGTGTATTATAGTTTGTGCAGTTTTGTAGATCCATTAAAAAATAAACTTTAACCTAAAAGAAATGGGGTTTTCTTGAGAAAAAAAATGATATATTTTATTGGAATAATTTTCTTCAGGTTATGCTATTTTGATAGCTTCAGGTTTCAAGGACAGAGACACATTTATGGTTTCAAAGTTACAGGATGTATTTTAAGGATGTATGAGGAAGTAAAGTATAACAAGGGAAGGTCCTCAAAAATCATCTCTAGCAAAAGAGTAGCTCTCATTTCTTGGGTAAGTTGATGCATGTGCTATTGCTCTCCTGACCACTTTCTTGCAATGTCTCTCTTTTAATCACCATTGTTGTTACCCAGTAGTGGGCATGCTTAGTGCTCAGGATTTTCTTGCCATTGGCTCCCCAGTAGACAGCTACCATTGACACAGCCACCAACTGCAGTCCATTCAGTTGAGATCACAGGTCAGAATATTGACTCCCAAATTACAAAGCATGGTCACTTAAATAAAAAGAAATAATGTGACTGATTTTTTCAGCCTTCAGAGTGGGGTCTGACAGGCATTCAATTTTTCTTAAATACAAGGTACAGAGATTCACATTATTGATTTTAGTAAGAGAAGGGAAAGTAATAAAACTTTGGAGGTTCCTGGCTATTTGGGGTTTAATATTTTGTAAGGCATATTCATCTGTGAGACCATAATTCTGTCTGGGTTAGAATCCTTGCTCTGTAATTTTTCAGCTGTATGACCTTGGTCAAATTATTTTACTTCTTTACTTTTAAAATAAGTTTTTTGCTATCTGCCTTAGGGAGTTGTGAGTATTAAATGAGTTGATGGTTAGCATTTAATAACTATTAGTTATAATTGTATTATTGTCACTAGGGAAGTTTGGGAAATGTATTTTAAGTTTCTGTACAACCAACTCAGAATTGAAGGTCTTCTACAAGTTTGTAAAGTTTATAAAAAAAAAAACCCTATGTTTAATATGTATGTATATATTTCACACTTATACTTGGTATTTAAATCTACATTTATACTTATATCTATTTCTTTATCTGTATTTTCCTCTTCTCAGAATTATTTTGAAGGTCTTTAAAGGAAGAAAGAGATTGTGTTTTATTAATATATTACTAGTGCATAACATCATGATTAAAATATATTTGGTGCTTATACATAATTGTTGAGTTTAATTGAATTTGATTGAAAAGGAGAAGAAAGAATGTTGAGTCTTTTTTCCCCCACCTTAAGACACAGCTATGCTATGGCACATTGAATATGAACTTGGAAACAGAAGTTCTGCTTCTGAGCTTTTTGATTACCAGTTCTATGTCCCTTAGCCATCATTTAATCTCTCTGAGCTCCAATTTCCTCATCTTCACAATGAAAAACTAATACTCTACAGAATCATAGTAAGAATTAAAATGAAATTAAATGTGTGTACAGCTACCCACACGTTAAGTATGATTATTGTTATTTTGTTACAAACTATTGCCCTTTGTTTTGAATTCCAGTTTGCTGGAAGATGTGGGAAAATGTCCCAAGCTTCTAAATATTTTTCAAATTTCCAGGGCGAAGTAACCCCTCAGTCAGAATACTTTCTTACCTTCTGTTGTCTGCCTGACCTGGGGCCTATCACTTTTTAGACTTAACCCTCCAAACATGCAGCTGAGATCAGCCATCTCTAGATATTACATCTCTCCCTGCCCTCCCCCCACCACCCCAATCTGTTTTTATATCTTCTTCTTTGAAAATATCACAGAAAGACATGACCAATAATGCTGTGGTCATTATTATATGTAGATCCTGCTTTACCTCTTACACAGTTATTTTTTGTCCAGCCTAAAGCAGACAAACCTAACTTCATTTCAATCTGGATACGCACGTGGATTGAAAGATACATTCTGAGTGACATCTGGTCCCATTACAATGAGAACAAATAAACTATATCTAGCCAGTTACAAATGCCATGCAAAAGAAGAGGATCTTTCTCAGGCAATGCTCTTTTTGTTACTCTCTAATGTAGTTTTTATTGCACGTTATTTTTCTCAGTTGTAATTCATTTGAGCCTTTCCTACTATGAAAAGATCAACTGTCATTGCATACATTTTTTTAGTACTGGAGTGTGAGAGGAAAACTCAGGAATGCTAGATTTCTTCATTGAAACTTATAACAAAGAAAACAAAAATCATGTCTCTGTTTCAGAACACAGTGCTTTTTGTGATTCATTTTGGAAACCAATTCAGTGAATTGTTGAAATTATCTGATAAATTTTCTGTCCATGATTTAAAAAATATTGTCAATTTGCCTTCTGACTGGTCTGGAAGTTTTCAGGGCAGACACAAGGGTTGGCTGAAAATGGTCACTTAAACAGTAGACATAATGGGTTTCTAGGGCAGTAGTTTTGACTAAGAAAGAATGCTTATTCTTTCTTGAGTAATTAGAGATTGTTTGCAACTCCTAGACCTAATTACGCATTGACTTTATGGCTACCGCAAGGTCCATGCTGAAGGGTCAATAACTTCCTTAGAAGCTCAGGGGAAGTGATTTTCTGGCCATTCTTTTGTTTTAGAAAATAACTCAGTTTAGGATCACACTAATCAGCAGAGAGAAATGGTATCTTATTCCACACACTAGACAAATGTGTCAATCTCTGATTAATTGATTAATCTCTAGAAATTAACAACTTATTTGGCATTGTGTAGACATAACAATAAATTGTATATTTCTATATATCAGGACCAATATCAAGCAGAGATTTGCATTATTAAGTTTTTAATGAATTAATTTTTTTTAAAAGATGGCAAATTCTTGATGGCTTTATATGCTTCATTTTAAGAAATTAGATCTGTTATGAGGTTATATAAAATTTTAGTAGGTTTTTCCCATATTTTAATCAACATTGACCTTTGGATATAGGATTTACTCTGTGAGCTTGAATATTGAAATTGGATTTTTGGCTGGAATATGGCCTATGAGGAAATGGTTAGTCACTTTTATTAATTCTTTTCAAGTGACAACTTAGAGAAAATATTTAAAAAATCATACATAGATATCCTCAGGATGTTCATATATCACATACTTATAAACATCTCAAAAATATGACTCTTTTCCTTGATAAGGAAGTCATAGAGAAAATGCCCTGTTTTTCACATGGTTTATGGAAAATAACAATAATATATATATTTTGCACCATACAAACTATTTTGAGAATTTTAATATATTTTAATAACCCAAACAAATTCACCTTTTCAATGGACTGACATGTCTTAAAGAGATTTAAATGGATCTTTCAGTGAGGAATTTAAGGGCCATTTGGAGAAGGATATTTAACTCTGGTTGCCTCCAGATTAAATGTAAACTACCTAATCAGCCTAGTGACTTTCTTACTTTTAGATCTCCTTATTTGCTATCACTGTTGTCAGAAATCTAACTCAGAATGCCCTCCCATCTCATAATGGCAAAACAAGGCACCATCAGAGGTGTTACTTTGTGAACTGTATGCTGTTCTTTTACAAATGAAACGCTGAACTTTAAAAACTGGCTTGTTAAAAGCATTTAATAATTTTTAACATTTTTTAAGATAGGCTTAGAAATTCTGGAAGATGGTAAAATTCAGATTCGGAAATGTGGGGATTTGTAGGTCAGTTAATAATGATTTATTATTTCCATGATTTCTGAGATCAGAGCTGGGTACAGGCCAGATTCTATAGTTGAAATTGTGAAGTAAATCAACATCTAGTGCCTAGGGGATTCCTTGGATAATTGCAAAGTAAATAGATCACCTGGTACCCCCATATGCTCAGGGTCCCCAAGCTCAGAGCTAATGTCATTCTTTTTAATGAAGTTTCGGTTTTTTACCAATTAATTGTCTAGCAATCCTTTTGGGATACTGAAGACACAAACATCTTTTTGAAACCTTCTAATCTGAGGGACATATTTTATAAAGAGACCATGGCATTCATATTATATCTTACTCTCTAAGAACATTGGGGAGATGTATATGATACCCTTTGCTAAATATAAAGTAGTATAAGTATGTAAGGATCTATTGTTATAATTTAACAGTGATGTGGTTAATATTTAATTTCTTTAATCACTTATGAAAGCATGGAAGTCACCTGCCTCGTCTGGAACTTGTAAGCTCTTATCTACCTGGATTTGTCCCAGAGTAGAGTCCTATTCAAGACCAGGCCTGCCAGGCAGGAGGGAATAGAAGCTGTACTAGCTGAATAATATAGCAGTGCAATTTCTCTATCTAGCCCCGCTTCTGCATGTGCTGCCATACATGGCCATTCATATGTAGTGTGCTGTATATTTATTTACTGGTTGATTGATTGGTAAGTTAATCTCTTTAAAATAAAATTTAATTTTTTTATATTTTCCAGTTCTCTGCCAAGATTCCCCATTTCTTCATCTTTCCCTACAAATCCTTTAACATGTTTGTAACAGACATTTTAAGTTTCTTGCCTGCTAATTCAAACAGCTGGGCCATTTATGGGGTGGCTTTTATTGACATTTCTTTTCTCTTGATTATGGGTCAGATTTTCCTGCTTCCTTGTGTGTCTAGCATTATTTGACTAAATACTGGATATTATGATTGATATGTTGTAGATATTCTGGATTTCCTTATCTTTTTCTAAAGGTGTTGAGTTTTGTTCTGCTGGGCATTTATATTGTTGACTAATCATCTTGACCTGTGGATGCCTGTGTTAGTGGACTTCTTTTGGTTTTGTCCTTGGTCCTAGGACATAGTCCTTAGTCCTGGCCTTATTCCTAAAGTGTGGCTTTAATGGAAAGCCTGAAGTCTTTACCAAGCCTCTCTAACTTGATAGGACTTTAAAAACAAAACTATGTTCCCTGAGCAGGGGGGCTGATGAGATACTGCTGTTTATTTTCTGGGGGTTCTGGTCATATTTTATACATAAGCAGCTCAACAGTCAGCCAATAATTTGAAGAAAATTTTAATGCAGATTTTTTTCTTTCTGTGGCTTTCTCCTTTCCAGAATTTTCCTATCAGCTCAACCTATTTCTCCTTAACCTAATAGGGCTGCTGCTTTCTGTCTGAGCTCTATTCCACTGGACTCCATGGCAAACTGGGATAGGCTCTCAAGGGAACAGTGGCTAAATGTGGTGCTCATCTAATTTTCTTCCCTTCTTTCAAAGACTGTATTCCCTCTAGTATATGCCCTCTTTTATCTTTCTTTCAGTACATTCAAACTGCCTTTTTTAAAAAAATATTTTGCTTAGAGTTTATATGAATTATCAGTGGAAGAGTTAGTCTAATACAAGCTATTCTGCCATTACCAGTAGAGAAATGTAAACTCTTAAAAATTAAGATGCATTACATATACACATGTACAAAGTGAACAGATCCATGTAAATGCCACTCATACAGTGCTTTTTTTAGGGAGTGGATTTTATTAGTTAACATCTACTGAGTACTTACTCTATGCTAGGCAGAGTGCCTAGAGTTTTACATTTATTGAATGATGTTTAAAAAATTATCAAACATTTACAGAAGGAAGAACAGTATAAAGCATCTCTATGTACCTATCAAACAACTTCAATAATTAGCTACACATAGCTGATCTTGTTTCTCCTATACCTCTACTCACTTTGGCCTCATTGCAGGATTTTAAAGTAAGTTCAAGACTGTATAATTATATTTGCAAATACTTCAGTATGAGTCTCTAAAATATGAGAGATTCTGTTTCAGTTATTTTTAGCATAAGCAAAATATTATCAGACTTAAAAATAACAATAAATTCTTAATGTTATCCAGTATTCAGTTATCCCCCATTTTCTCAGCTCTTTCAACAGTTTTTCCTCCACATTCCATATTTTAATCCAAAGGTTGTCTTTCCCTTTTATTTTCCTTACAATGTATTTGTTGAAGAAACTTGCCCATTGCCATTTAACACATTGCTCTGTCCTCATATATCTTGTAAATTTGCAGGAAGATCTAGAAGGGGGAGCAGATTAAGGTTGAATTTTTGGCAGAATACTTCATTGGAATTCTTCTGTGCTTTCCTTCACAACAGATCAAGAGGTCTATACTATCTAGTTCTCTCTCTCCTTGTTATATTAAGATTGATAAGTAGTGTCAGTTGTTGCCAGCATGATTCATATATTGTTGAGTGTCTCAGCAGCTTTTGACTCAATTGTTCAGCAAACATTAACAATCATTGGCCAGGAGTTACTTAATTTATTTGTGCATAATTTATTCTTCATTCATGTATTGAACACATGTACATTCCAAACACCGTGCTAAGCACAAGCGGTACAAGGAAGAACAAAACAATCCATGCATATGAGCAACTTAGGGATGTCTGCTGGTCATACCATAGCCACGTCCTCATGTGTAGCTGAATTCTCTCTATGGCCAAAGAATTTGGGAGGATAAGAAATAATCAGTAATATTTTAGGCACTGAGAATGAGGAATTAGGGCTGAGGTTACTACTGAAGATATCATTATTTAGTGTAGATGAACTGGATTCAGTTCCTGGCTAGAGGACTCTAAATCATCCACATGTTGGAGTGGAATCACAACCAACAGTTTAGTCTGAATTATTTTGCAGTAAAATGATGCAATGATTGCATGCAATGAAGCAATGTACAAAATCTATTTGGTACATCATATTACACTTCCCACTACAACAAATCTATTCTCAATTTGGCATGAGTCTGGTTTATAGAGAAGTTTTTTCTTTTAATTGTTTTTACATGGGTTAAATATTTACTGGACATATTTTCTTCATTCTTTATTCCAGAATATCTTCAAAATTTACTGAATGCAATTTATGTATTTTAAATATGAACATTTGTTTAGTTAATATAATAAGAAGTTTACAAAATTATGTTCTTGAAGCTCATCTTAAGTTTCTGAGATTTAATATTTACATTCTCTATATTTGTATATCTCTTATAGGAATTCACATGCATTTATTTCAGCAAATGTATGGAACCTCTACTACTTACCTGGCATGTCCTAGGCAAATTGATGAATAAGAGAGACAAAGTTCTGTCTCTTCATGGAACTTATATTTCAGTGCCTTAGTCTCAGTTATCATGTTTATTACAAATTGAAAATCAACAGGTGGGTTCTTCTCCCCACTAACGTTCCAGATGTCATTTGACATCACGATATACTAATGATATGTGATTTTTATAATATACTTTATAATATTCAAAGCATTTTGTTATATATAAACATGGCTAATTGTCAGAGAAATATACCGGGGCCATTATCATCCTTAGTATAAAGATGCATATATGACACATAACATCTTATTCTTGCTGTCAAATGGGTCTTTAAGTATTATAAAGTGAATCTCATTATCAATATTAATTTATCCTTCTTTTTGTTTTCTTTGGCCTTGCACTCTTGAAAATATACAAAGTAGGATTAGTATTGATTGTATTTTATTCCAATTAACAATTTATTGATTTTGTCCAGAACTGAAAGGTAACCTCTCTATCATCTATTATAGTGAAAGCTCTTTCTCTCTCCCCATAGTCTGCTTATCCCGAATCTTAGAAGTTATCTTAGACTTTTAAATTTACCTCACTTTCAATGTCCAATCTATCTCTTTTTTTTTCATTCCAGACCATAAAACACACGTTAACAGATTTAAAAAAATTTTTTTAATTAATTTTTTTATACAGAGGTTCTTACTTATCTATTTTATACATATTAGTGTATATATGTAATCTCCCAATTCATCCCATCACCCCCTCCCCCCATAATCTATCTCTTTTTAATTCTCTTTCAACTCATTGGCATATTTGACTACTCTTCCCCACTCCATGTTGTAATGGTTTAATTCTATCTAATTATCACTTACTATGATTATCACAACGACTACTTGGTCTCCCTTGCTCAAGTTCCTCTTCTGTTAGAATGATCTTCAATGTGCAAAATGTGTCAAATTATGTCACTGATTAAGCCATTCAACAAATTCTCAGTGCCTACAGGATAAACTTTAAAGTCTTTTTAGGGACAGTCAAGTTCTTCCATGACTTCTAAATTCATTTTTTATTTCCACCAGGCCAAACTTATGCAATCTAGATATACTGAACAGATCATTGTTTCCAAATACATCATGCTGGCTCATTTTTCTTTAACTGTGCAGATTCATTTAAACTTTCCCTCTTTGTCATCTCCTGTTAGGAATTTCCCTGTCTAAGAAGATCTAGCCACTTCTTTCGTTGAACTCCGACTGTGCGAAGTATATACTTCTTATTTTTATTTATTTAAGTGGGATTTTTTTTTTTTGGTGTGTGTGTATGTAATTTATCACTCTATTATAAGTATCTATTTATAGGTCCACCTCTCTTACTAGAGTGTGTTGTTTTGAGGTTAGATGCCTGGAACACGGTATAAACATAAGTATTTGCTTGATAAAGCAATGAAGAAACAAAAAGGAAAAAATTAAGGAGGTAAAGATATATATCATAACTATTCCCTCCAATTTTGTCATCCCTATTTCTATTCCTTTAATCCTCGTTCACTCTCTTTCTCCCTTAGAATTCAGGGATTGCAGAAGCCAGCAGCCTAGAACAGAACAGGACCCTTGGATTGCCTCTCCTCTTTAGAGTATGGATTTGATCCTTTTAATTCATCTTCTTAACAAAATGGACTTGTATTATCTGATATTCACTTAAGATTTTGCTTAGTAGTTTCCAAATTTGATGAAGAGCTTTCAGGGGGTTGGTGGATCCAAGGCCATAATGAGGTACCCTAAGAGGATATAGTTAAGCACACAGATTTAAACTTGGAGTTCAACTTGTCTCTGCCACTTAGTAACTGAGTTAACCTAGGCCTGGGTATTTATCCTCTCTGAACCTCAGTTAGCTTGTCAGTAAAACTGGAATAACACAGCCCTACCTCACAGGGTTATTGTGAGGATTAGCGATAATGTGTATAAATCTCTTGTCTAAGATGAAAGACTTAGACTAACCCTATCTTGTGAAAGTTTGGCTATGGTGAGAAAACAATAAAGAGGGTAAGGACTCAGAGAAATATGGAAGACACTTTAAGTTTTTGACTGGGGGTCCCAGACAAAGCCAGGAAATATTCCTTTGATTGTCTAGAACAAACTTCACAAATGCCAAAACCTCTGCAAACCCCTCAACACCTCGTCTTCCACTCATAATCAGATGAATTATGAACAAAGGTTACATGTTAATTTTAAAGTTAAGCTATGTATTTCAAATTATTTTATGAAAATTTTAAATTGTCGATGTTTTTAGTTTTTGTATATTTTGACTCCTAGTTCTTCCAAAGTACCAAAACAATTACAAATGTTTTATAGACATTCACTTGTGTTAGCTCTTACTCTCCTGGTATCTTCGAACATCAGTATGTTTGAGGGAACTATTTTTGGGTGAATGAAATTTACATTTATGATAAGTTTGAGCCATAGGCCTGAATACACAATACACAATTAGGGTTATTACATATCCTGATTTTAAGCTTTGTTTGCGAATGATGGAAAATATTCAACTCTCTCTTAAAGATGGAAATAAAATTATTGGAATGATTATTTAAGACATCAGCTGTTAGTTTTTCCTCAATTGTCATCATCAGGGCTTTGTCTGATTTGAAAATATGGAGGTTGAATTGATGGCATAGTGCTTTACTTGGTTTTACTCCCTTTATGTTTCTTTCTGCCTGATGACATGTGAGAGAGTAGATGCAAGTGCAGAAAAGTTTTCTTTTTCATAGGCTCTAATATTATCCATTTTATTTCAGCCTTTTAAAGTATACTTTTGTGAAATATGTATATGACTGGGGTTGATCTATTACTCATTTTTGACCCATAAATCCTCTGAACAACATTATGTTTCCTACTCTCTTTGATGAGAAAGTCTCAGGAACAGGTTAGTGAATTCCTCTGTGGAACTTTCAGGTGGAGGGCATGGTCTATGGGCACATAAAGCCTTTGGTCTGGCTCTTGAGTCATGAGCCCTAGACTTAATCAAAAGATAAAAAGTCAACCCAATGTGTTCTAATGAGTAATAACTCATTATTGAAAAACTTACATTGAACTTTAATATAACTTTCTACAAATATATTAACTGTAAACATACCATTTAATTTTTGTTATTCTAGTTATTGCAAAAATGTCATCTCCTAGTGTTATGGGCATAAATCCCCAACCTCCTTTACAACTCAACTCTCAAAGTTCCAGAAATTGTACTCATTTGCTGTCATCCTTCTTGGAGTCTGAAGGTTGGTGCCACAGATAAGCTTCATCTTTCCCAGGATGTATTTACTATCTGGTTTCCACACTGGTCTCTATCATTTGTTCATAATGAATGCTTGTAATTCTCATTGTTTTTTCACCAGGACCACCATGCTGAATTATGCCATGAATTTATGGCATTCCTGAATACTGTTTCTTCAATGATAAGCAGTATGGAGATTTATAGATATTCTTTCTCATAATAAAACTAAATTAATATCACCATAGCATTGTAGAGACTTGAAAGGGATAGGACTAACTCCCCTAGAGCAAAGAAAATCCTAGGCAGATACATCTGCAAGTTATAAAAGGAAATCCAACCAGGTAGGTAGCATATAGTATCCAGAGAATTCAGTGTTAGACAATAGGTGGGTAACGAGGTAAAAAGTGAGGAAAGAAGAAATAACTGAATAGACATCTGTTTTTTCAGTTTGCTTAATGAGAGTCCCCTCTACTGGTAACAGCATCTACCTGATATTCCTTTGTAGAACCATCTTATCCACACTCGCAGTCAATGGAGTTGCAGGGGGGTGACCTTTATCTTGCCTCCAGGCTTGGGCAAAAGAAGTACTGCACATACTTAGGGATACTGATTGCTTTGGGTATGGGTCTGTGACCTTGGTCAGCCAACGAAAGTACCCTGGCTTTCGGTATAAAATTCTTTTGCTTGGTTTGCTAAATTGGTGGATTATAAGCTCTTGGCACCTTGTAGAGAGAGCTTGCATTAGAATAAAACCAACACAGAAGTAGATAGAGCCAAGGGCCAAAAAGAAAGAAAGGCAATATGTAGATAAAATCCTTTAAGTTTCCTGGCATTAGCTAACCAAATGTCAAATTCATCCCTTCATGTTAGCCAGTAAATTCTCTTTTTAAATTTAAGTCAAATGTAACCAAGAATCCTGTCTTACTCTTTTTCAAACAAGTGCACAGGCAGACAAATCTGGGATAGGCAATATCTGGAGACTTGGTCAGGCAGATATGGGAGTAATGGAAGTTTACCAGCAGAGATGATGAGCCCAGGGGCAGGAGGGTCAAGTATGTTACTATATACGGAGCAGAACAAGCAAAGCAGATTCCATTCTGGAAAGATTGGGAATATGGTTCTGTGGAACAAAAATTATCCAATAATCATAACAGAGTCAAACTAGTCCAGGATCAGAGGTTTTTTCCAAGGAATAAGAAAAAATCCTAATTAACAGAAATGGAGCTAGTATTGAAGTGAATGAGACAAGGAAAAAAATACCTGATTTTTGAGCTAGAGATCCTTTTAGAGAGGATTATTCCCAGAACAAAGCTGGAAATCAAGTACACAGTTGGGAGTAAATTATTTCCTGCTAGGGGGAAAGCAGAAATTTGGGGTAAAGGTAAGCAGTAGAGTTTATAGGAGAGAAGCGGGAAGAAGAAATGGGAGAGTAGGTTACATAAATGCACCAGCTACATTAAATATAGTAGATTTATGACTGATAGCGCTTTCAGTAGCTCACAAAATTTTTAAGTTTCTTTTAATATCAACAAAGAAAGTAAACTTTTAGGTTGAAGAAATTATATTTACAAGCAATATTGATATATATTTATAACAATGTACTCACAAAATATAATTTTGCTTTATTTATTTATGTATTTATTTATTTACTTATATAGAAGAAGAGACCCATAAAAGCAAAAGTACCATGGGCCCACAAAAGTCAGAATGCTTCCCTGTCTTGGGTACTATTACAGACTCTGTTTATTGGCACCAAAGTCCTTCACAGCCACCTTTTCCCTGATTTCCTTTACTTGAAAGGCTGAAAGACTAGAAAATTCATTCATACTAGATTCTCTTGCAGTTAGGAGTGGCATGTATCTTTACAGCTGATGAGACATTAATAAAAAGACTCCATCAAATCTGAATGAGATCCTTGCTGGTACAGTAATCTTGGTTGTAGGTTTTTCTCCTTCATCACTTTAAATATGTCCTGCCACTCCCTTCTGGCTTGCAGTGTTTCTGCTGAAAGATCAGCTGTTAACCTTATGGGGACTCCCTTGTATGTTATTTGTTGTTTTTCCCTTGCTGCTTTCAATATTTTTTCTTTGTATTTAATTTTTGATAGTTTGATTAATATGTGTCTTGGCGTATTTCTCCTTGGATTTATCCTGTATGGGACTCTCTGTGCTTCCTGGACTTGATTAACTGTTTCCTTTCCCATATTAGGGAATTTTTCAAGTATAATCTCTTCAAATATTTTCTCAGTCCCTTTCTTTTTCTATTCTTCTTCTGGGACCCCTATAATTCGAATGTTGGTGTGTTTAATATTGTCCCAGAGGTCTCTGAGACCGTCCTTAATTCTTTTCATTCTTTTTTCTTTATTCTGCTCTGCAGTAGTTATTTCCACTATTTTATTTTCCAGGTCACTTACCCGTTCTTCTGCCTCAGTTATTCTGCTATTGATCCCTTCTAGAGAATTTTTAATTTCATTTATTGTGTTGTTCATGATTGATTGTTTGCTCTTTAGTTCTTCTAGGTCTTTGTTAAACGTTTCTTCTATTTTCTCCATTCTATTTCCAAGATTTTGGATCATCTTTACTATCATTATTCTGAATTCTTTTTCAGGTAGACTGCCTATTTCCTCTTCATTTGTTAGGTCTGGTGGGTTTTTACCTTGCTCCTTCATCTGCTGTGTGCAAATGAAGCAGCTGACAAAGGATTAATCTCCAAAATTTACAAGCAGCTCAGGCAGCTCAATATCAAAAAAACAAACAGCCCAATCCAAAAATGGGCAGAAGACCTAAATAGACATTTCTCCAAAGAAGATATACAGATTGCCAACAAACACATGAAAGAATGCTCAACATCATTAATCATTAGAGAAATGCAAATCAAAACTACAATGCGATATCATCTCACACTGGTCAGAATGGCCATCATCAAAAAATCTACAAACAATAAATGCTGGAGAGGGTGTGGAGAAAAGGGAATACTCTTGCACTCTTGGTGGGAATGTAAATTGATACAGCCACTACGGAGAACAGTATGGAGGTTCCTTAAAAATCTACAAATAGAACTACCATATGACCCAGCAATCCCACTACTGGGCATATACCCTGAGAAAACCATAATTCAAAAAGAGTCATGTACCAAAATGTTCATTGCAGCTCTATTTACAATAGCCAGGACATGGAAGCAACCTAAGTGTCCATCGACAGATGAGTGGATAAAGAAGATGTGGCACATATATACAATGGAATATTCCTCAGCCATAAAATGAAACAAAATTGAGTTGTTTGTAGTGAGGTGGATGGACCTAGAGTCTGTCATACAGAGTGAAGTAAGTCAGAAAGAGAAAAACAAATCCTGTATGCTAACACATATATATGGAATGTAAAAAAAAGAAAAATAAATGGTCATGAAGAACCTAGGGGCAAGATGGGAATAAAGACACAGACCTACTAGAGAATGGACTTGAGGACATGGGGAGGGGGAAGGGTAACCTGGGACAAAGTGAGAGAGTGGTAGTGTATATATGGACATATATACACTACCAAATGTAAAATAGATAGCTAGTGGGAAGTAGTCGCATAGCACAGGGAGATCAGCTCGGTGCTTTGTGACCAGCTAGAAGGGTGGGATAGGGAGGGTGGGAGGGAGGGAGATGCAAAAGGGAAGAAATATGGGGATATATGTATACGTATAACTGATTCACTTTGTTATAGAGCAGAAACTAACACACCATTGTAAAGCAATTATACTCCAACAAAAATGTTAAAAAAAAGAGAAAAGACTCAACAGGAAGTAGGTCTGTAAAAGCATTTTTAGAAAAGAAGGTACTTTTGGTTCCCTTTGCTTAGGGAAATGGCTGACCCATATTAAGCACTCAATAAATGATAGCTAATAATAACAATAATAATTTTATTATTGAAAGATCACAGAACATAGAACAAAGTGATGACTGCTAACATTAACTTTCTATTTCCCACCTGTTCCTTGGATTCATAACGTATCAGCTGCCATGGAAACCATAATGGTCAGATAGATTTTCCTTAATGACAGAATGTCCCAGAAACTAGCAGATGGTGCCAACTGCAGCCAATCATATCGCAAGTCCCCCGAAAGACTAGCTGCTGGTCCCTCTTAGAGGGAAAAGTTTCATGGCAAGGACTAAAGCCATAACTAGTCATGGCATTTTTAGATGATGATGAAACCCTGAGGACTCAATTATGAGGCAGTATATGGATTTTTCAAACTGTTGCCATTCAGAATTTATGTGGATATTTGTAATACCTACCCTCCAATCTCTCTCAACCTTGTATAGAGAGAGGGCTTTTTTTTTTTTTTTTTTTTTTTTACTGGTAGAGTGGAGTGAGTTGATAGTGAAATATATCATCTAGCTTTATTCCAATCAATCTAAAATTCCTTAAAATGCTCTTCAGTGGTTGTGCAGTGCCTACATTACTCCATCCCCTCCCAACTTGTTCTTTCACTTTCCAGTTCTCTTTCTTTCCCATCTATACCATACATTTTTCATATTATGCCATTGCTCAGAAGCATTTGTGATTCCCATTACTTACATAAGGAAACCTCTATATTCTCATCATAAAATTCAAATCTTTCCACAGCTAAGTCTCAGTCTAATCTTATCTTTCATTTCACCTCTGTCTACATTTTCCTCTCCAAACTTTTCTTGAAAGTACCCTGAATATACCATGTTATGCCATGCTGTTTGAAATCTCTTTACCAAGATTTAATTCCATTTATTTCTGACTGATTATTCTGGGCCCAATTCAGGTTCTTTCTCCATTCCTGAAATTTCCTCTGCCCTCACTGATATTTTTCTACTTTGAATTATTATGGGTTTGTCCCTAATTTTATGGCATATGTTGATAATCTCATTTAAGGAGAAATTATATATAAATTTATTAGCATATTATAGGACAGGAAAGAAGAAAAGGAACTGTCTTAAAATTGTATTTGCTTTGAAAATGTATATTTTGAATCTCCTTAGCAAGAATATATGTATCTGAAGAGGTTTTGTATATCTCATTTTTCTTGTATGCCCCACAGTATACAGCACTGCATAGTAAATACTTAGTAGAGAACAAGTGAATTCTCAAGGACAGTGTTTTTGCAAGTGGAGTCCAGGAAATCTTGGAGAGGATCTGAGAGTTCAAAATTTTTATAATAATACTAAGATATTATTTGCCTTTTTTTCAAGTTTCTGTGGTGTTTTCTCACTAAATATTTTTGGTTTTGAAAATACATTTTTTTTCATAAAATGTGCCATTTATAATAACACAATAATGGGCTTATTATGGTTATTTAAAAATAAATGGATAAATACTTTAAATTTCTCAATTTTAATTTAGATTATAGTAAATATTGATAGGTATAATACATATCAACAAAAGCTCTTTGGAGTCACTTATGATTTTTAAGAGTGTAAAAAGTTCCTGAGTTCAAAATGTGAAAGACTTGCTGCTGAAGCAGAGTCACTGCTGTGGAAGTTCAATTCAGGAAGGAGAGAAGATAAGACAAGGCAAGGTGAGAGGGAGAGTGAAGATACCACTAGCTCCTGTTTATTGTTTAAAAAGTGGAGATGCATTGGACAGAATACTCAGCAGCTCTCCTTTGAATGAGAAGATATTATGGAAGTCAAAATGTCTTACTTGCACGGAATTAAGTTTAGATATTTACATTAAGTTTAGATATTTACAAAATGATGCCTTCCTCAACAATAACATGACAGCCATTTGTTAAATCCCATGCTGTATATTTTAGCTATTTCTATAGATTAGAAATTTACATGAATCGTCTTCTAAACTCTAAAATTCCTGATTCCCATCTTTAATTTATCCTTACTGACAGTAGTCACACAGTTACAGAGCTTTTGATTGACCAGTTTCTTACACTGTTTTGCCATTTCAAAAGCTGAAATACATAGTATTGTCTGTTTCCAAACATTGATGCTGGTAACATCTAACATTTGTTGAATGTATGGTATGAGCCCAGTATTCTTCTAAGTTCTCTACACATATTAACTCATTCAACCCCCTAGAAACCTTGTGATGTAAACACTCTTATTATTCCCATTTCACAGATGAGGAATCCAAAGAATGCATACATTTGATAATTAACTAAGGTTACTCAGCCAATAAATGATAGAGCCAGGATTTATGCATAGGAATCTGGCTGTGGAGCAACCTAACATAGAATGCTATCCTGGATATCTCACAAATATTTAGCCTTTCCCTTTAAAAAAGGAAAATATGGTAAGAGATTCTCTAATTGATGACATAAACTAATTTTGATTATAAGCCCTTGAAATTTATTACATTGGAAATCATTTAAATTGTAACGATATCACATATTAAAGGTCTAGAATTAAGATATCATTGCTTAGAGGCATACCTTTTTGCTCAATCAACCTCAGGATAGGCACTCTCAAATTTTATGGGCTTGTTACAAGCTATCTAAAATAGTGTAAATTCTAAAACCTTGCCTCTAGAGTGTCGTAACTATTTCCAACTTCCCAAATTATGTGTTAGGCTGTTAAATGTGAGAAGCTGTGACTCAGTACTTGCATGAGGATAATATAATTGTGAATAAAATTGGTGTGGAGGGAAGTGAAAAGGCTCAGAAGTGCTGGGGTCAGAGATGATTGCATTACAGATGAGCAAGTCTGGTTCATAAAACTGCTACCAGATTTCAGGGCTCAGAAAGGTTAAATGTGACTATTCACTCTTTTCACAGCTGCTACAAAGTCAAATCCAGGCTCTGGTACTGCCAAGACTTTGTTCTGGGGCAGGTCAGTATTGAAGACTTTTCACCATCCTGGAAATAGACAATGGGTAGAACTCTGCAGCCTAGAGGGTGGGATCAAATGGTTATTTGGGTCATCGGCCCCTGCATGCAATTCATTGATTTGAAAGATTATACACCAGAATCTTCATTAATCTATCCTATTCATCTTTACTCAAAGTTCATTCAATGAAGAAACTGCTTTTAATGTGTGAGTTATTATTTAGTGCCTCAGACATCTAGTACTAATGCCATGAGGCCACCACATGTGCTATATCAGCTTCAGCAGTGTTGTTCCCCTTGGCCTTCCCCTCTGAAATCCTGGAGGTCTAAACCTCTTAAGCATGCAGAGTCTGTTGCCTCAAGGAGTGTGAGAGGAGCCAGAGGAAGGATCGTGGCTTTGGGCGGGGGAAACGGGGTGCAATTTGTATCTTGTTCACTTCTTCCCTGTTTCCATGTGAAAATCTTGTTTGGATAAAATCAGAGCTCCTGGTGAGTTGTCAAGAGTTACATATTTCCATTTTCTGTCTCAACCTTTGGGATTAAGGAGAACTTTAAAAACTGGTGTGTAGTGTGTGGGAAAAAGTCCCCCAAAATGAGAAAAATTAAAAACAGATGAAAACCAAAAGAGAAAGCAGCCCAAGATGGTTATAGAACTCAGATGGAGATGCACAGAGATAGGAATCACCTCCACCGTAATTCAGGTTTAGCACCGGCACTTGAGATAGTCAAAGGGCTTCTCAACTCTGGGGCAAGGTTTTAGTTTCAAGACTGGGGCTTCCAGGGCAAAAAACAGAAGAAAAACATACAGTCATCATATATAGCTTAAATGCATGTAACAAGTGGCTACCTAGGCTGGCATGTCTTGAAATTTTCTGATTACAGTTTTGACAAGAATATTCTCTCTCTACCAACAAGTGCTATGCCTGTCACTCCATTCCTCATGTACTATTTTATATTGTTGACCAATTTAAGAGATCTTTACAGTCTTGATGATACAGAGCCTTTAAAAAACCTACTTAATCTGGAAAAGACCTATTCTTAGTTCAATTTTGTAGGAAGTAAATATCTCAAGAATGGGACATTCATTTAAAAATAAGTAAGTGTACAATGGTAGCTATTTTGTAAATTGTATTTCTTCAATTTCAGAGATTTAGTAAACATACTTAATCTGGTTCTGTTTTGGAAACAAAATTGTTATTTCCAAATAAACTGGAAAAGCTCATTAATCGATAATCTCGTTAGGGTTTTACTCTGTGTTGTGATAGCATCAGTATATAGTCTAGGCATGAGGAAATAGAGCATTTAATACTCATAAATATGAAATGCAAAAATTTATGCTTTATGTTGAGAAGTGTCATTCTTTTTTTTTTTTTTTTTTGTGGCACGCGGGCCTCTCACCATTGTGGCCTCTCCCATTGCGGAGCACAGGCTCTGGACGCGCCGGCTCAGCGGCCATGGCTTATGGGCCTAGCTGCTCCACAGCATGTGGGATCCTCCCGGATCGGGGCACGAACCCGTGTCCCCCGCATCGGCAGGTGGACTCTCAACCACTGCGCCACTAGGGAAGCCTGAGAAGTGTCATTCTTAATTATAAATATGCCAACATTACTGATGCTATCATTAACAGGATTTTTAAGTAAGGTACCAATAGTTCCAGATATGAAACTCACTTGTACTTCTAGAATAAGTTTATAAGAACACTTTCATTAACTAACTATATTTCTAATTTAAAATTGTCTCCACTTTATATTTGACATATTCTTTGACATCTTTGCAAACAAGCAAGAATTAGAAAAATACCCCATTGTGTTTATTCATTGCTTAAATATTTTATTATTCACTTTCAGATTGAATCAACCATTCTAATTGCATTAACCATCCATTCTACCTTATTTTTCCTAACCTTATCTTTCACTCTGAAATTCTATTTTGTGACACTCAAAACTTTTATTCTAACTCAACTTTCATATGATGGAGAAAGATTACTCTATTTGCATATATTTAAAACTGAGTCCTTAGACTACTGTCCATGAGATATGGTTGCTGTGCTTTTAAATCTTCTACTATATTATAAGTATATAGCAGTAAGAATGACCTTCTCCAAAAGGAATGAAAACTAAGATTTTTTTTAAAGTTAAAATGCATATTTCATTCTCATTGAAAATTTGCTTTTTAAACTGTTGCTCATATTTTCCAATATTTGGCTGAAAATATAGACAGGCCCTTGGACCTTAGTCCTCTGGGAGGGGAAGGGAGGGAGCAGAGCTGTCAACCTGAACAAGAAGGGTTAGAAAACATCTGCTCTGAAAATGAGCTGAGGCTAGGGGCTCCTCTCTGTTTAGAAACAAAGTTCAGCAGAAGGTCTACTAGAGGTACAACCTTTGGAACAGCAGAACATAAAGCATGCTACTGGTATTTTCAAAGGCCTATGGTAGCCTGACATGATGGATGAGGGCATCAGGTATCAAGTCCATGTATGAGATAGTTTCAAATCCTGACTTAGAGTAAGGTTAAGACCCAGTATAGGACAACAAGACCGGGCTTCCCTTGGTGGCGCAGTGGTTGAGAATCTGTCTGCCAATGCAGGGAACACGGGTTCGAGCCCTGGTCTGGGAAGATCCCACATGCCATGGAGCACCTAGGCCCGTGAACCACAACTACTAAGCCTGCGCATCTGGAGCTTGTGCTCTGCAACAAAGGAGGTCGCAACAGTGAGAGGCCTGTGCACCACGATGAAGAGTGGCCCCCGCTCGCTGCAACTAGAGAAAGCCCTCACACAGAAACGAAGACCCAACACAGTCAAAAATAATAAATAAATTAATTAATTCATTAAAAAAAAAAGACAACAAGACCAATTCATGGAATAAATGTTTTCCCCAGGAACTTGTGCCACAGCATAACCTGAGCAATTGTATGAAGTCACCATGATGTGCTTTAGGGCTGTCTCAGATGTTCACTCCACCCCTGACACACTTTCCATTCATTTCTATAATTTTTTTTATTTTTATCTTTAATGTCTCAATTAAAATCTTACTTTTTCAGATAAGGGCTTCTTGGACAACCAATTTAAAGTAGATATCTGTTATTCTCCCTCATAGGATCTTTTTCTTATCTTTCATTGTATGTGATTTGTAATATCATTTTATATATTTTTCCTATTAGGCCCCATCAGTACAGGCACTATGTCTTTTTATTCACTATAGTATACTCCAAGCCTAGTACGGTGCTTGGCACATAAGTAACTCTCAATAATTTGTTAAACAGATAAAAGTTAAATAAGAAAATGCACTACCTTAATAACTGGCTAATGAAGTGAGTAAACTGAATAGATACTCGGGAATAGAGTACATTGGAGAAGCTAGAATGGTCAGGAGTCCATTGTTGCCTGGAGAGGACAAAAGAGGTGACTTCAGAATCAAGGCAGAACCACAAGGAGAGCAAGATGGTGGAGAAGAAGGATGGGCGCTTACTCCCTCTTGAGAGAGCACTGGAATCACAACTAACTGCTGAACAATCATTGACAGGAAGACACTGGAACTCAACAAAAAAAATACCCCATATCCAAAGACAAAGGAAAGGCACAATGAGATGGTAGGAGGGGCACAATCACAATGAAATCAAATCCCATAACCGCTGGGTGGGTGCCTCACGAACTGGAGAACACTTGCACCACAGAAGTCCACCAACAGGAGTGGAGGTTCTGAGCTGCAGGTCAGGTTTCCCAACCTGGGGGTCTGGCAACGGGAGGAGGAATTAATAGAGAATCAGACTTTGAAGGCTAGCGGGATCTGATTGCAGGACTTTGACAGGACTGGGGGAAGCAGAGACTCCACTCCTGAAGGGCACACACAGGGTGGTGTGCACATCAGGACCCAGAGGAAGGAGCAGTGACACCACAGGAGACAGAACCAGACTTACCTGCTGGTGTTGGAGGGTCTCCTGTGGAGGGTGGTGGTGGCTGTGGCTCACTGGTAGCAGAGGTTCTGGGATGTGCTCCTTGTCATAAGCCCTCCCAGGGTCCACCATTAGCCCCACCAAAGAGCCAGGTAGGCTCGAGTGCTGAGTTGCCTCAGGCCAAACAACCAACAGGGAGGGAACCCAGCCCCACCCATCAGCTGACAAGCAGATTAAAGTTTTGCTGAGCTCTGCCCACCAGAGCAACATTCAACTCTACACCCCACCGGTCCCTCCCATCAGGAAGCATGCACAAGCCTCTTAGGTAGCCTCATCCACCAGAGGGCAGACAGCAGAAGCAAGAACTACAATCCTGCAGCCTGTGGAACAAAAACCACACTCACAGAAAGACAGACAAGATGAAAAGGCAGAGGGCTATGTACCAGATGAAGGACAAGATAAAACCCCAGAAAAACAACTAAATGAAGTGGAGATAGGCAACCTTCCAGAAAAAGAATTCAGAATAATGACAGTGAAGATGATCCAGGACCTTAGAAAAAGAATGGAGACAAAAATCGAGAATATGCAAGAAATGTTTAACAAAGACCGAGAAGAATTAAAGAACAAACACCTAGAAGAATTAAAGAACAAACAAATGGAGATGAACAACACAAAAACTGAAAGGAAAAATACACCAGAAGGAATCAAAAGCAGAATAACTGAGGCAGAAGAACGGATAAATGACCTGGAAGACAGATGGTGGAATTCACTGCCATGAAACAGAATAAAGAAAAAAGAATGAAAAGAAATGAAGACAGCCTAAGAGACCTCTGGGACACAATTAAACACAACAACATTCACATTATAGGGGTTCCAGAAGGAGAAGAGAGAAAGGACCCAAGAAAATATTTGAAGAGATTATAGTCTAAACTTTCCCTTACATGGGAAAGGAAATAGCCACCCAAGGCCAGGAAGTGCAGAGAGTTCCAGGCAGGATAAACCCAAGGAGAAACACACTGAGACACAGAGTAATTAAACTGACAAAAATTAAAGACAAAGAAAAATTATTAAAAGCAACAAGGGAAAAATGACAAATAACATACAACAGAACTCCCATAAGGTTAAAAGCTGATTTTTCAGCAGAAATTTTACAAGCCAGAAGGGAGTGGCATGATATATTTAAAGTGATGAAAGGGAAGGACCTACAACCAAGATTACTCTACCCAGCAAGGATCTCATTCAGATTCAAAGGAGAAATCAAAAGCTTTACAGACAAGCAAAAGCAAAGAGAATTCAGCACCACCAAACCAGCAACAAATGCTAAAGGAACTTCTCTAAGTGGGAAACACAAGAGAAGAAAAGGACCTACCAAAATAAACACAAAACAATTAAGAAAATGGTAATAAGAATATACATATCAGTAATTACCTAAAATGTGAATGGATCAAATGCTCCAACCAAAAGACACAGGCTTGCTGAATGGATACAAAAACAAGACCCATATATATGCTGTTTACAAGAAACGCACTTCAAATCTAGTGACACATACAGACTGAAAGTGAGGGGATGGAAAAAGATATTCCATGCAAATGGAAATCAAAAGAAAGCTGCAGTAGCAATACTCAGATCAGATCAAATAGACTTTAAAATAAATCGTGCTACAATAGACAAGAAAAGACACTACATAATGATCAAGGGATCAATACAAGAAGAAGATATAGCAATTATAAATATATATGCACCCAGCATAGGAGCACCACTATACATAAGGCAAATATTAACATCTATAGAAGAGGAAATCAACAGTAACACAATAATAGTGGGGGACTTTAACACCTCACTTACACCAATGAACAGATCATCTAGACAGAAAATTAAAAAGGAAACACAAGCTTTAAATCACTCAATAGACCCGATAGATTTAATTGATATTTATAGGCCATTCCATCCGAAAACAGCAGATTACACTTTCTTCTCAAGTGCACACAGAACATTCTCCAGGATAGATCACATCTTGGATCACAAATCAAGTCTCAGTAAATTTAAGAAAGTTGAAATCATATCAAACATCTTTTCCAACCACAACACTATGAAATTGGAAATCAATTACAGGGGAAAAAATGTAAAAAACACAAACACATGGAGGCTAAACAATACATTACTAAATAACCAAGAGATCACTGAAGAAATCAAATAGGAAATAAAAAAATACCTAGAGACAAATGACAATGCAAACATGACAGTCCAAAACCTATGGGATGCAGCAAAAGCAGTTCTAAGAGGGAAGTTCATAGCAATACAATCCTACCTCAAAAAACAAGAAAAATCTCAAATAAACAATCTAACCTTACACCTAAAGGAACTAGAGAAAAAAGAAAAAAAAAAAACAAACAAACAAAGTAAGTACAAGGAAAGAGATCATAAAATTCAGAGCAGAAATAAATGAAATAGAAACAAAGAAAACAATAGCAAAGATCAATAAAACTAAAAGCTGGTTCTTTGAGAAGATAAACAAAATCGAAAAATGATTAGCTAGACTCATCAAGAACAGGAGGGAGAGGACTCAAATCAATAAAATAAGAAATGAAAAAGGAAAAGTTACAACAGACACCACAGAAATACAAAACATCCTAAGAGACTACTACAAACAACTCTATGCCAATAAAATGGACAACCTGGAAGAAATGGACAAATTCTTAGAAAGGTATAACCTTCCAAGCCTGAACCAGGAAGAAATAGAAAATATCAACAGACCAATCACAAGTAATGAAATGGAAACTGTGATTAAAATTCTTTCAACATACAAACGTCCAGGACCAAATGGTTTCACAGGTGAATTCTATCAAACATTTAGAGAAGAGCTAACACCTATCCTTCTCAAACACATCCAAAAAATTGCAGAGGAAGGAACACTCCCAAACTCATTCTATGAGGCCACCATCATCCTGATACCAAAATCAGACAGAGATACTACAAAAAAAGAAAATTACAGACAAGTTGCAAAAATCGTCAACAAAATACTAGCAAACAGAATCCAACAACACATTAAAAGGATCATACACCATGATCAAGTAGGATTTATTGATTTGTGAAAGTATTCTTCAATATACACAAATCAATCGATGTGATACACCATATTAACAAACTGAAGAATGAAAACCATATGATCATCTTGATAGATGCAGGAAAGCTTTTGACAAAATTCAACACCCATTTATGATAAAAACCCTCCATAAAGTAGGCATAGAGGGAACCTACCTCAACATAATAAAGACCATATATGACAAACCCACAGCCAACATCTTTCTCAATGGTGAAAAACTGAAACCATTTCCTCTAAGATCAGGAACAAGATAAGGATGTCCATTCTTGCCACCATTATTCAACATAGTATTGGAAGTCCTAGCCACGACAATCAGAGAAGAAAAAGAAATAAAAGGAATACAAATTGGAAAAGAAGAAGTAAAACTGTCACTGTTTGCAGATGACATGATACTATACATAGAGAATCCTTAAGGTGCCACCAGAAAACTACTAGAGCTAATCAATGAATTTGGTAAAGTTGCAGGATACGAAGTTAATGCACAGAAATCTATTGCATTCCTATACACTAATGGTGAAAAATCTGAAAGAGAAATTAAGGAAACACTCCCATTTACCATTGCAGCAAAAAGAATAAAATACTTAGGAATAAACCTACCTAAGTAGACAAAAGACCTGTATGCAGAAAACTCTAAGACACTGATGAAAGAAATTAAAGATGATACAAACAGATGGAGAGGTACACCATGTTCTTGGATTGGAAGAATCAATATTGTGAAAATGACTATACTACCAAAAGCAATCTACAGATTCAGTGCAATCTCTATAAAATTACTAATGGCAGTTTTTACAGAACTAGAATAAAAAATCTTAAAATTTGTATGGAGACACAAAAGACCCTGAATAGCTAAACAATCTTGAGGGGAAAAAATGGAGCTGGAGGAATAAGACACCCAGACTTCAGACTATACTATAAAGCTACAGTAATCAAGACAATATGGTACTGGCACAAAAACAGAAATATAGATCAATGGAACAGGATAGAAAGCCTAGAGATAAATCCCCACACCTATGGTCAACTAATCTATGACAAAGAAGGCAAGGATATACAATGACGAAAAGACAGTCTCTTCAATAAGTTGTGCTGGGAAAACTGGACAGCTACATGTAAAAGAATGAAATTAGAACACTCCCTAACACCATACACAAAAATAAACTCAAAATGGATTAAAGACCTAAATGTAAGACCAGACACTATAAAACTCTTAGAGGAAAACATTGGAAGAACACTCTTTGACATAAATCACAGCAAGATCTTTTGTGATCCACCTCCTAGAGTAATGGAAATATAAACAAATGAGACCTAATGAAAATTAAAATCTTTTGCATCGCAAAGGAAACTATAAACAAGACAAAAAGACAACCCTCAGAATGGGTGGAAATATTTGCAAATGAATCAACTGATAAAGGATTAACCTCCAAAATATGTAAACAGCTCATGAAGCTCAATATTAAAAAAACAAACAACCCAATCAAAAAATGGGCAGAAGACCTAAATAGACATCTCTCCAAAGAAGGCATACAGATGGCCAAGAAGAACATGAAAAGCTGCTCAACAGCACTAATTATTAGAGAAACGCAAATCAAAACTACTGTGAGGTATCACCTCACACCAATTAGAATGGGCATCATCAGAAAATCTACAAACAACAAATGCTGGAGAGGGTGTGGAGAAAAGGGAACCCTCTTGCACTCTTGGTGGGAATGTAAATTGATACAGCCACTATGGAGAACAGTGTGGAGGTTCGTTAGAAAACTAAAAATAGAATTACCACATGACCCAGCAATCCCACTACTTGGCATATACCCAGAGAAACCATAATTCAAAAAGACACATGCACCCCATTGTTCACTGCAGCACTATTTACAATAGCTAGGTCATGGAAGCAACCTAAATGCCCATCGACAGACGAATAGATAAAGAAGATGTGGTACATATATACAATGGAATATTACTCCGCCATAAAAAGGAACAAAATTGGGTCATTTGTAGAGACGTGGATGGACCTAGAGACTTTCATACAGAATGAAGTAAGTCAGAAAGAGAAAAACAAATATGTTATATTAATGCATATATGTGGAGTGTAGAAAAATGGTACAGATGAACCAGTTTGCAAGGCAGAAATAAGGACACAGATATAAAGAACAAACATATGGACATGAACGGGGGAAAGTGGGGGTGGGTAGTGGTAGTGGGATGAACTAGGAGATTGGGATTGACATATATGCACTAATATGTGTAAAATAGATAACTAAAACACCTGCAGTATAAAAGATAAATAAATAAAATTAAATTAAAAATCAAGGCAGAACCAGTGATGAACAAATGGAATTTGAAACAAAAAACACAATAGCATTTATACTAGTACCCCCATAAATGAAATACTTAAGTAGAAATCTAACCAAATATGTTCAAGATGTATATGAGGAAAACTAGAAAACTGTGATGAATGAATTCAAAGAAGAACAAAACAGAGAGAGATCTATGTTAATAGATAGAAAGACTCAGTACTGTCAAAATGTCAGTTCTTCCCAACTTGATCTATAGATTCAGTACAATTTGAATAAAAATCCCAGCCAGTTATTTTGTGGATACTGACAAACAGATTCTAAATTTTATGTAGAGATGCAGAAGATCCAGAAGAGCCAACACAACATTGAAGGAAAAGAACGAAGTTGGATGACTGACAGTACCTGACTTTGAGGCTTACTTACTAAGACAAGCTATAGTAATCAAGACAGTGTGGTACTGGCAAAAGAATAGACAAATAGATAAATGGAACAGACTAGAGAGTACAGATATAGACCCATATACATATAGTCAACTGATATTTGACAAAGGAGCTAAGGCAGAACCATGGAGCAAAGATGGTCTTTTCATCAAATGGTGCTGGTTCTGGAACAATTGGATATCCACATGCAACAAAAATGACTCTAGACATAGACCTGACAACCTTCAGAAAAATTAACTCAAAATGGATCACAAACCAAAATGTAAAATTCAAAACCACAAAACTTCTAGAATATAACATAGGAGAAAACCTAAATGACTTTGGGCATGTTGATGACTTTTTAGGTAAAAAAACAAAGATATGGTTCATGAAAGCAATAAATGATAAGCTGGACTTTATTAAAATTAAAAAGTTCTGCTCTGCAAAAGACGATGTCAAGAGAATGAGAAGACAAGCGACAGACCAGGAGAAAATGTTTGTAAAACACATATTTGATATAAAGGACTATTATCCAAAATATAAAAAGAACTCTTAAAATTCAACAATAAGAAATAATATGGAAAAAAATGGGCCAAAGACCTTAGTAGACACCTCACTAAAGAAGATATACATGTGACAAAAGGGACATGAAAAGATGTTCCACATCATATGTCATCAGGAAAATGTATATTAACACAATGAGATGCTACTACACACCCATTAGAATGGTCAAAATCTGGACATTGTGAACACCAAATGCTGGCAAAGAGGCTGAGCGACAGGAGCTCTCTTCCATTGCTGATGGGAATGCAGAATGATACAGCCACTTTGGAAAGCAGTTTGGCTGTTTCTTACAAGACTAAACATACTCTGGTCATATATTCCAGCAATTATTGTCCTTGATGTTTATCCAAAGGAGTTGAAAACTTATGTCCACACAAAACCCTGCACACAGATGTTTATTACAGCTTTATTCATAATTGTCAAATCCTGAAAGCAACCAAAATGTCTTTCAGTAGGTGAACGGATAAACAGTGGTACATTCATACTGAAGGAATATTATTCAAACACTAAAAAGAAATGAGCTATCAAACCATGAAAAGACATGGAGGAAACTTAAGTGCATAGTACTAAGTAAAAGAAGACAATCTGATAAGCCTACATGTTGAATGATTCCAATTATATAAACTCCTGAAAAGGCAAAACGATGGAGACAGCAAAAAAGATCAGTGGTTGCCAGAGGTTGCAGAGGAGACGGGATGAATGAATAGGCATAGCCCAAAGGATTTTTAGGGCTTTGAAAATACTCTGTATGACATCATAATGATGGACAAGCCATTAAACATTTGTCCGGACCCATAGTATGTACAATACTAATAAGAACCATAATATAAACTATTGACTCTGATTATGAGGTATCAATGTATGTTCATCAATTACAACAAATGTACCACATTGATGGAGGATGCTGACGATGGAGGAGGCTATGAATGTGTAGGGACAGGGGGTATATGGGAAATCTCTGTATCTTCCCCTCAATTTTGCTGTGAACCTAAAACTTCTTTAAAAACTAAATTCTTTAATAAAAAAAAAACCAAGCTCGGAGTCTTATATGGTCGACAGAGAATTGCCTTTCTTTCCTTAAGAACTTAGGCTCTAAGGCAGGAGCTAAGAGTATCAAAGAGTTGACATAACAGACATGCAGCATAGCCCAGGTCAGAGGAGGTTTCCTTGGACTGAAATGCAAATAGAAAACTAGGAGGAAGAGACTGAGGTTCCTTAATTCTACTCAGTACCTTGAGGTACCTTGAGTCTGTGACAATTTCAGTCTGGATTGGGTTAGTGTCCGATGTAGAAAGGAAGGAAGTAATTGGGAGGGAAGATGGTAAAAGCAGCCTCAAATGAACCCACCTTACCCCATTCCAATTTACATAGAGGCCAGGAACCATTAATACCAGGACTTTAACAGTTTGTTACAACTCCTACTTTATTTATCACTTATTTTTTTCTCTTCATTTCTTTTTTTTTTCTTTTGCCTTTGGAACTTTAAGGAGGTTCTTCAAAAATGTAAAAGGGTTGTGCTTTGCTTCAGACAAAGAAGTCGGGTGAAGAAATTGGAAAAGAAAACCTCTTATTCAAAAGAATGAGGCTTGTGTATAGAGAGAACACCTGTGGAAGAACAAGATGAATACTAGTGTTAAGCAGGACACATAGGTAGGCTCTGCATAAGGTAAGAAAGGTGAAGGGAACCTCAGCTATGCCCAGAAAAAGCATCCTGAGTTTTAAACTTGTAAGGGATCTATTCACTGCAATACATTATTTCTTTAAAAATAATTCTAGTTGATTAAATGCTGGTCAGGAAAGATAAGTGCCAACAGGAATATTCTCTGAAGCTATAGCATTTTCATTTGATTGAAACATTTGATATATTTTCATTCAGTGTAAGTTTGTGTCACTCAGATTTTAGTTTCTAGATAATACAAAACAATTTCCTGATAGCTATATTAAACTCAGTAATCCTATTTCCTTTGCCTAAATGATTTATTCTCAGCTCATTTTCAGTAGTTTAAAAGAGTCATGAGTTTGATGACATTTAGAGCTTGATTATGGAAGAAAAGTTTCATATTTTTCTCAACACTATTTTGGCTTTTTAAAAAATAAAACTAACCTTCTTTTCAAATCCATGCAGAGCTCCTCCTTTTATTTCAGGCAACATGCAGAAGGCCATCACCTCCCATAGCGTTTTTTCTTTTTTTGGGGGGGTATCCTTTAATATCCTTTGTAATATACTGGTAATCTAGTGAGTAAATGAGTTTTTCTGAGTTCTGTGAGCTGTTCTAGAAAATTAATTGAACCCAGGCAAGTTGTGGGAACCTCTGATTTATAGCCAGTTGGTCAGAAGTACAGGTAACAACCTGTACAGGCTTGGGACTGGCATCTAAAGTGGAGGGCAGTCTTGTGGGACTGATCCCTTTACCTATGAAATCTGATGCCATCGCCAGGTGTCTGAGAATTGCTTATTGGTGAGGAGAAGGCTACACACACACACACACACACACACACACACACACACACACACACACACACACACACACACACACACACACAGGAATTGGGTCCAGGAACCTAACTTAGTGTTCTTCTTGGGAATTCAGTTATATTAGTTCACCAGGTCTGCCATAACAAAGTACCACAAACTAGGTGGCTTAAATTCTATATTTTTAAAATTAAAAGACTAGACATTCAAGTTGCATGACTTGCCTCAAGTTCCTTAGCTAGTTTGGGGCAGACTGAGCTCTTGAAACAAAGGTTTCTGACACCCAGTCCAGTGTTCTTTTGTGTTTAATATATTTTCAGCTCTTCCTTTAGCAGAAGGAAAATAGTTACTCTTCAAAATACTCCCAAGTCATCATGATGTTTCCTGTCATGAAAAGTTTGGGAGGATTAGGGGAGCATGGAAGTGCTCTGAACTTTAGTATGAGGAAAAAATGCCAGAAGTGAAATGAAAGGGACAGAGAGCAAGAGTCACACTGATGCTTGGCAAAGGAGCATAGTTTTTAGAGAAGGAGTCTGTCGATTTTTAGTGCCACAGGTTCATTGAATACTTTCTTATTCAGTACATGAAATTATCTAAGAGAGTGGCCCAAGAGAAAAGAGAATTAGCTGAATAAAATTAAGTTTAATCTACATACATAATTGCCTGATCTATTCATGTATAAACAGCCAGCTATGTTCTTTGACATTATTGTTGGTGATGAGTTGGTAAAATACTTTCAGACCCACTGAGTATTAAAAGTAAAAATACCACAACTAGCACAATCTGTATCGTTTTTGGTTCTAATTTTCTTTTATCCAAAGATATTTTTCCTATAAGTATATTGTATATTTTTTATCTGTCTCTGTCATTTAGAAGTTTCCAACAGAGTACTGGCTGATCTTTTCAAATTCTTAGTCCAGCTGTGGTAGAGTATACATTAGAAACTGATAATTCAAAATGATTTCTTGATCAATATAAACAGACCACCTACTCTTGTGCCCCAGATGCCTTCTATATTCTAGTAAGAAAAGGATATAAGTGATATAAACTGTAATCTTAGGTTAGAAATTGCTTTCTAGGAGAGACAAATCCTTTTGGACCCTGAAGTGACAGTTTGTACAAAATTTCATTTGTTGAAAATATAGTCTGTCTAAGGTTGACACTAAATAAGAGAAACAGTGCATCTAACAAGGAAAAAGATGCATTATTCTGGCTACCATCTGATACTTTGTTTAGATCAATTTTAAGAAAGATTTCCTGTGTAAATGACAGCCCTGAAGAGTATTGGATATAAGAAAAGAACACAATGAAGTTTATCTAGTTGAAATGTCTGAGTTGGTAAAGTGATTTAATGGAAGAAATTGTGAGGAAATGTCTAATAAGACCATGGATTTCAAAGGCTAACTTACTTACATGGCCTGCCCTCTTTTCCTTCTCTCTGTCCCTCCCTACCTCTCTTCTCTCTTCCTTCCTTCCTTCCTTCCTTCCTCCTTCCTTCCTTCCTTCCTTTTCTTCCTTCCTTTCTTCCTTCCTTCCTTTCTTCTTTTCCTTCCTTCTCTGTCTCTCTCTCTCTCTCTCTCTCTTTTTCAGTAGTGGTACTAATTTGCTTTGCCTACATGCCACTATGTGTTTATCACAACCCTTGGAACTTTACAGCACCAAATAGTGTACCTTAATGTATACAAACTGAAAAAAATCAATCAGGAGATTCAGGGGCCCCAAGATGGAATGCAGACTGTGACAGAAGACTAACTGTCATACATGTATGACATAGTCTCACTGAAGATGAGGGAAACGGCTCTGATCTAAGTAACTTTGAAAATTTGTGTTTTGACTGGAAACTGTAAGACTAAATACAAAAGGAAATATACACAAACACTGTACTCTAGGTAATAAAGTTTTTTTCTCAAGTGAGTACATGTTAATATAATTCTGAAACCATTACAGACATAATCTGGATTGAACAAATAAGTAAAAAAAAAATGATGCTGGTGGGATTTTCTCACTATTGGAGTGGGAACTTACAGATAAGTGAGGGAGTTAAGGTTAGTATGGACCATGTGGTACTGGATTAAAGTTGGAGACATCAGTAGGAATTTATGTTTAGCTTAATATAGCTACAAACTGATAAATAAAAAACTAATTATACATAAGTATGTACATATAGCTAGCATATATCCATTATTTCTTAGCTCTGTCTGCTGAGAGGGGCTTGAAGCAGTGACATTCCAGTAGTATTGAGCTCACCCAGGCCCAAGACCTTAGTTTCTAATACCATTCTACAAGAAAAGAAACCATGGCTCTTTGGAGAAATGCTTGATTCCAGACCCACAGCAGGGAATATATGAGATGAACCTGAAGCATCTTATTGTGTGAGAAAGTAAGGAAGTCCTCAAACAAAATGATGGGGGTATGCAAAATGGACATAAGAGGGAACTGACAGAGCTCACAATAGTGAGAGATGAAACAATTTGGGCAAAAATATAAATAACGTTTTACATTGGATTATAACCCAAATTATAAAATCAATATCCATGAGTCCTTACTAATAAAACAAATGATTGAAGGAATAAATAAATGGAAGCAAAGAGGCAAATCTCCTATAATGAAGAACTTCAAATATTCATAGGAGTCTATACCACCCCCTAAAAGGTGAAGCTTAATTCTCCATCTTTTGAGTGTAGGCTGTGCCTAGTGACTTGCTTCTAAAGAGTAAAGCATGAAAAGGGGAGTATTAACTTTACAGTATATAAATCTGAAAAATACTACCTCAGCCTGGTAATCAAGGTTAATATATCATGTTGATGATATATATCCTTAATGTGAAGTGATGAAAATTGCATTTCACATTTGTGGTCTTCCTTTAAAAAACCCAGAACTATAGTCAGGAAAAATATCAAACTCAAAACTAAGGAACATTCTGCAAAATATATGACCAGTATACCTCAACACTATCAAAGTCATCAAAAACAAGGAAAGCCTGAGAAACTGTCACAGACCAGAGAAGGTCAAAGAGACAAGAAGACTAAAACACCAGGTGATATCCTCGATGAAACCTTGGACAGAAAAAAGGGTAGTAGAGGAAAACTAAGGAAATTCAAATGAAGCATGGAGCTTAGTTAATAGTAATGTATCAATATTTGTTATTAGTTATATCTAATATACCATATGAGTTTAACACGATGGGAAATTGAGGCAGGGTATACATGAACATTGGGTCCTATCTTAACAAATTTATAGAACTATAAAAAATTCCAAAATATAAAAGTTTCTATAAAACTTAAGTGGGTAAGAGTTTCACTTTTCTGTTTAAAATTATTCCTGAAAATTAGAGAAAATATAAAGTGGCATCAACAGAAAGAGGAAATGAAAATGATAATCCTATTTTGGGACAAAAATATGGAGAGAACTGGGCAGAACAACTTTTACAATATCTTATTTTTAATTTTGCTACACTACTTCTACATCAGATAAGGGTTTGATGCTAGACAAATAAAATGGTGCTGTCTATAATTTAACTAGAAAGGCAAATATAGCAGGGGAAAGGAAAATAAATTTAAAGCCAGACTTTCTCTTTCATCCCACATCATATCAAGTCCTCAGAATCTAAGTAACCTGCCTTGGTTCATTGGTGTTGCTGCTTTATTTCAATATATAGACAATATTTTCATTGAAGATATTTCTTTCACACCCAAAGGATGGAGGAAATTATTAGATTACCAAACTTTATGTGGGGTTACAACTCTTATTTCCATGAAATAAGATAAACTTTCTCAAGGACATGAAAATATAAAGAGTCTTTTTCTTTTTATAGATATCTAACTTTTCTTAGAGGAGAGAATTGGAACTTCATTGATAGCATAAAATAACTTTTATGAGTTTCAGGTTCCCTGGGAATTTTCCAAGTAATATTGAGTCTTCTGAGAGGGAAGGGAGAATGAAATAATATGCCACTGCCCTAGAAAATCCCTGCTGATTTTGCTTTCCTGAAATAACAGGGTAACTCTCGTCAGTATTGTGCTATAAAACATCAACTGTTTACTGCAAATTCCCTGGCAATGAATTTCTAATATGTCTTTTGGGACTTTTAATACCTCATGTAAAATTGAATTCAACTTTTAACAAAATGCAAATCTTTGGGGGAGCAGTGGTTCATGACATTTTCTCCTTGGGAATTACGGGAACAGATGCTCTCAAAACCACTCATGATGGCTGTGTCAACTTAAAAATGGAGTGGGGAACTGAGGCAGATTCCCAGATAATGCTGATTACAAAACAATTTGAGACTCAATTATCTTGATGTCACGTGGGGCCTGCAAGCTTTTAAATGCTTCTCTTGACAAGTAAAATACTTTTAGAGAATTTTCATAGAGAAATGACAGCAACATAAACAAATACATAGACATAGACATGGTTCAGATATTTTAATCTACTTGAAACAGTGTTGAGTTAATTAAAAACTGTGTTAATAAAGCTTCTTATTTAAGCTAGGCAGCTGCAATAAAATTTCATTAGAAGGAGTGAAAAAAATAAGGCAAAAAGGACAAATGGTGGAGAATTCATAGAATTTGAGGTTGGAAAGTTCCATTTAAGCAGGGTCTTACTTCCTGGAATATCCTTGGTGTACATCATTTGTCCCAGTGTCATTATTAACTGTCCCAACCCCCAATCCCTTAATTCTCAAATATTTTCTAGTTTGAATTAAATGCTCATCCATTTAGAGGTCATTGAATCCAGCACCAATTCATACTGTTCTCTTAATATGATGGTCTGAAGTGCAGCAAAGCAAAGTAAATTTAGAGAACTAATGTATGTGACCATTTATAATAGGATATCATTAAACAAAACCCTAGATTTCTTATCCAGCATTTTAATATACTTTTTACAAAGGTGTAACTCTTGAGATTTATGGGTTTCAATAAAAAGTATCCTTCCCTAACTGGGTAACTCATTGAGAAATAAGGCAAGGAATAAGCAGATGGGAAATCTAAGTATCACCTATGTTACTGATAAGGGTAAGGTGTAAGATGAAGCTTAGTGTGAAAAGCAAATGAATTTCCTAATACCAAACTCCAGGACAGGATACCTTTAATAGTCATAGAAGTGCTGAACATGACATTTGATGTGCCTGATCCTGAAGGCATTGCAGAGAATTCCTGCTGCCTGTGGGGAAGCCAGTGAGGTGAAGGATGGAGAGAGATGGATATATATATATATATATATATATATAGAGAGAGAGAGAGAGAGAGAGAGAGAGAGAGAGAAAGAGAGAAAGAGAGGAAGAAGAGGAGAGGAGGGAAGGGAAAGGGAGGAGAGGAGAGGAGAGAAGAGTAAAGAAGAGAAGAGAAAAGAGAAGAGAGGAGAAGAGAGGAGAGAAGACAGGAATTGTTTTCACAGCCATGGAACCTCTTTTGTTCAGGTTAGTCCTCTGCACTTAGAGGGACTGTCCCACGTAAGAGTAACAGCGGGAGCATTAGAAGAAAGTGCCAGTCCTCTGCTGGCTACTCAACCCCAGGAGAGAGGAGGATCTGAGCCAACTCTGCCAACCTCATACTTTTCAACTGTAAAGTCTCCACCATGTCTCAAATGGGTTGAGCAGGTCCGGGCTTGTCATATCAGTGGAGTTTCATGGAAGGAAGCATCAGGACTGGGGAAAAGAGTTTCTCCATAGAAAACCTCATTTATTAAGGAGAAGAGAGAGAATATAACAAGTTTTAGTGGTTTAAGTCTCATGATATCAGTGTAAAGCAACATTCTAGGTAAAAAGTGAGGTTAGGTTTTCAGAAAAAGTAGATGAACTTCCTAGCATTGTTGTGGAGTTGGGCAGAGAAGCTGTCCTCTGAATTGCAGATTTCATTTTCCTTTCTATCACCTATTAATACCTCAAAACTTCTTCACACTGAAACTGTAGTCTATTCATGGGCCTACTTCTCCATTTTGATGCAGCTATCACAATGATGCTATCAACAAGTGAAAAGCATAATTTGAGCTGCTTATCTGTGGTTAGAGTTGTTTTGTGCATGAGCTGTTTTCTGTATGCAGTTGATGAATAATACTGGACCTGAAGACATTTTATTTTGCAGATTGATTGCTCACATTGCTTGTGATCTCACATCACACTGTTGGAACCAACTGAATTATCTGACACAAATCATCATGTCTGCAGGGTGTTCATTCTCAGTCAAAATTACAGACTTCTTATCAATTTGTGGGGACAGTGAAAACAGGGTGTGCTGATGAGTTTCAAAGCTGAACACACTGATTCATTTCCAGGGAAGGGAAGGAAGAAGATGACATATTTCCCCTCAGTGGAATGAAGCCTGGACCATCAGCAGTACATTGTGTTTTACATTTGGATGAAATGAACTTTTTCCCAGCAGCTGCCCATGTGATTACGACAGAGGGGATTTGGATCAGCATGGTGAGAAGGGTGATTGCATTTCCTCCTCATCCACTCAGTCTTCCCTTTGGCTTCTGAGCTATGCAGGGGGCTGAAAAGCAAGTGTTGATAGCTTCTCTGACTCAGCCCTTTTGGGGACTGCTTTGCTTTGGATGGAATTTGGGCTTCAGGAGTGAGATGCCTTTCATTGAGAATTTCAGTACAAGCCATCTTCTCAAGGGCAAGGACACATACAGGGCATTTACCAAAGTAGCTCAATAAAAAGCTAATTCAGTGCTTTGGATTTAAATTAATCATTTTTCATTTGACCTCAAAATTCAAATTTCTTTGCAGTTTTGTTTTTAATGCTTCCTCCCACCCCCAACAAATATGGAGCTTTTAAAATTTTATATTTTTGATGTCACATGGGTCATTTTTCCTCTTAAATTTTTTAGTCGTTGGTTGCTCATTTTGTTTATTTGTTTATTAATTGATTAAGTTGATAAAACAGATGATTAGAATTTTCTGCTGGGGTCCCAGACTGTTTATATGGTTACCTAGCAACTCAGATGCAACACTTTCTGAATTATTAGGAGTAATTTTACTGATGTACTAGATTAAATTATGCAGTTTGTTCTAGCAAACATGAGGGGGATAGGGCAGAGCAACATTTTCTAGTTCTTTTCTCACAACTCCTGAGACCATCTGGTCTCACTGATGACAAGTGCCCTGCTCTGTGTGATAGACGTAGCCTGTGTTGCATTCATCTCAAGCATGGTCCACTGAAAACTGCTGTTGCGTAGTAACATGGGCAGATGCTTTGAAAGCACATGGTTTTTCAAAGTGTTCAAAAGGAGCAGCATTGTCCAGCAGGGTGAGAATGGGGCATAGCATGGTCTACCTTATGGTTATTGGTATGAGTATGGCTCAGGTCAGAAACAGTTGAAGGAAGGATCGTTCCCACAAATTGGGTGGTCTTAGCTTAATTTCTTACACACTACCAATGTGGAGTAAATGATGACAACCACAAGTAAATTATGTTTGAGCTTCCGAAATGCGGTTCCTGAGAGTCCATGGCCCAGGGCTGCTATATGGTGGAGACATTAGGCAATTCCCTGTTAGGAACTTTAGCAATTGAATTACTATAAAATTCAAAATGGGGCTCACCTTATAAAAGTTTTAGAATAAAGCTGGGATCCTGTTCAGGCTAACTTTGATAGAATTATTGCCTTTGCTTGAAATTTTATGGTGAAAACAGGATGGATCTTAGATTCGGTCAGATACAAGTTTGAATTACACTTTGGGTAATCAGTTTAACCAACTCTAACCTTGGAGAAAGTGATTTAAACTCACTAAACCTCAATATCATCATATATAAAATTGGGATAAAATTGTTCACCCTCAGGGATTGTGAGCATTAAGTTAGGGAACACTTGACCTTACTAAGACATATCAGGTGTGTATTTTAGCTCTCTTTCCTCAACAAAGATAAGTGGATGAAATTTTACTACATATTCTGAGTTGATTCTTTAAAAAAAACATTAAAAAGATCAAATTGCTTCATTCATTGGGGGATCCTTTGGGGAGCAGAAAGGAGGAATTAGAGCAATGCCAGGAATTACTCAAATGGTGAAATCACGTAGTGTTGGGGATGAGCACTGCAGGCATCAATGAAATTAGCAGTTTAGTTTAGGTCTTGAAACAGGAGGTATATAGTTCAGCAGGCGGTTTTAGCACAGTGCTTTTTGCTATGAGCACATTTGCACCTCATTGATTTTTGCTATTCAACAAATTGTTTCTTGGTTCGTGAGATGTCGTTTCACAATTTACGAATCCTCCCTCATTTTAAGGAATATTTTGCACTAATTATGGCAGCATATCCTTGAGTATGTGAGATTTTCACAAAGAACCATCTAAAAAGTTGTTAGATCGGTCGTGAGGTAGACCTTATTCAAATTGCGGAGGCGAACTGCTCTTTTTTTCCACAGGGTTTTCAATTTTCAGGGTGCGATTCAATTTTTGTCTTTTTCATGAGGTCTTTTCTGACCTCTCCCCTCCTTGACATCTCCTCCCTACATTCTTATAACATTTAGCGTCAATAGTCACAATTTAACTCTCAATTACGTACTGCCGCGAATAAGTTCCTTTATTTTGCCGATGTGATCATCTTTTCTCCCAACTAGATTTTTAATGTTTTGTTTTTCTGCTAACTGCTTGTCAAAACTCCTACCGTAGCACTGCTACATGAAATGTGATCCGTAAGTGCTTACTGATTGATTGGCTGACGTTTTACTGTTTTAGTGTAATTTATCCTGGCACCCCAAAAGAGTACACGGAGATACTTCTAGTATTGATCCTTCTCTGGTTCTCTCCTTCCTGGACACAAGGAAGCACACACTACCCAGTCCTCTTGAAGAGCCCTGTGACTAATTCTGTCCTCTAAGCTGTGAGTAGAAGTGACCTGTCACTTTCAGAATGAGGCAGTGAAAGCCCCTGCATAACGGTGGAGGCCACACATGGAAATGGTGAAGACACAAGAAGGAGGAGCATGGATCACTCAGTCACTACCCTGAGGACAGCTGCCCAGGAGAGTTACCTGATGTTCACTGGATATGTTCTGTGAGCAAGAAATAAATTTTGTGATTTAAGTCACTGGCATTTTGAGTTTAATTTGTTCTCAAAGCATAATTTAATCTCTCTTGACTAGTTGTAGTAGAGGTTGTGATGCATTACCTAGACCTCCACTGCTGGAAAGTTCACTCACTTCTCAAGTAACTGGTTGCTGGCTGAATACCTCTCTTGGAATTGCACTAGCTAAAGAGAGTTTCCTGTCCCAAGTCTCATTCTCTCTACAGAGCACCTTATATTCAATGACTGGTAAATGAGGCAGCATAAAGATCCAACCCTGTTGCCTGGACAAGGGACAGCTTTGAAGGAGCATCAAAACTCCCTGTAGCAACTGCATTTAAATTCCACCTCTCCCTTTGCCAACTCTTGTTTCTCTCACTCCCTTACAGATGAGCATGCCCGTCAAATTTTTGCATGTGCGTATCTGCCTCGGGGTCTGTTTCCCAGGGAACTGGAACTAAGATACAAATGCAGTTGTTTCAGATTCCAATAATAACTAAAAAACTTACAGAGTGAAGGTAAAAAGGCTGAAGTTTAGGTCCTGAGAGAATCTTTTATACACCTACCTTAAAAAACATACAGACTAAGATTCAGGAAACTAGTTCCTACTTGTAGTTATTCTGCAAATAACTTGCTGTGACTCAGTTTCTTCATTTGTCAAATAGGGATGGTAACATATGCTCTAATGAGAGCAAAGAGCTGTTGTGCAGATCAAACATGAAAGTGTGTAAAATATTATAATGCTTTCTAAATAAGCTATGATCTCTCTGGACTTAATCTCACTTCACCTGTAGCCAGACTGCATTTGTAATGTCATTGTTGACTGATTTTTCTGAGACTTCCCAGAAAATTGGACAGGAAGCATTTTAATATTTTTCAATATTCACCTTAGCATCTAACATAATGCCTCACATCAAGTAGGAGCACAGTGCCTATTTATTGAATATTCCCTTTGGGATCTGCACACCTGGGGACACATATAGGAACTGTTATTTCAGAAGAATTTTTGATTCATGTTTGTGAAGAAAAATGAGTCAGAAGGGACAATAAGAAGACCCAATCTCATCTCCCATTTTAATTTGGAGAGGACAGATTAACCTCCCTCATGGAGATATATCAACATTGTGTTTTCATGAAACGTGCTTAGCAAGGTAGAAAAAGTGAACTAATTTTAACCCCAAAAGACACAAAGGTAATTTTGGCTTTAGAAGTGAAATTTAAGAAATGAAATAAATTGAGAGATAATAATAATAAACAGAAAGCTTCAGGCTCAGGTAGTTGGTGGAGTAAGTTATGAAAGAAGGACACAACTAGACATTAATATAACTTAGAGCAGCACTTCACTTCACCAATCACAACACACATAGGCATTGATTTCAGAGAGAAGTTTCAGGCTATAGAATCTTTTGTAGTAGTTATTACCCTGCTATTTTATATGCAAAATAGAATTATACCCCTGTTGATATTTTGTTTTGGACATAGTCTGCCTACTTCTGCTGGAGGAGGTGGAGAGAGGTCACCATGATCCCAAGTGTGCCATTAATAGCAACTGACAAAGGATTAATCTCCAAAATTTACAAGCAGCACATGCAGCTCAATATCAAAAAAACAAACAACCCAATCCAAAAATGGGCAGAAGACCTAAATAGACATTTCTCCAAAGAAGATATACAGATTGCCAACAAACACATGAAAGGATGCTCAACATCACCAATCATTAGAGAAATGCAAATCAAAACTACAATGAGATATCACCTCACACCAGTCAGAACGGCCATCATCAAAAATCTACAAACAACAAATGCTGGAGAGCGTATGGAGAAAAGGGAATACTCTTGCACTCTTGGTGGGAATGTAAATTGATACAGCCACTATGGAGAACAGTATGGAGGTTCCTTAAAAAAGTAAAAATAAAACTACCATACAACTCAGCAATCCTACTACTGGGCATATACCCTGAGAAAACCATAATTCAAAAAGAGTCATGTACCACAATGTTCACTGCAGCTCTATTTACAATAGCCAGGACATGGAAGCAACCTAAGTGTCCATCGACAGATGAATGGATAAAGAAGATGTGGCACATATATACAATGGAATATTACTCAGCCATAAAAAGAAATGAAATTGAGTTATTTGTAGTGAGGTGGATGGACCTAGAGTCTGTCATACAGAGTGAAGTAAATCAGAAAGAGAAAAACAAATCCTGTATGTTAACACATATATATGGAATCTAAAAAAAAAAAAAGGTTCTGAAGAACCTAGGGGCAGAACAGGAATAAAGATGCATACAGATGTAGAAGATGGACTTGAGGACATGGGAAGGGGGAAGGGTAAGCTGGGACGAAGTGAGAGAGTGGCATGGACATATACACACTCCCAAATGTAAAATAGATAGCTAGTGGGAAGCAGCTGCATAGCACAGGGAGATCAGCTCGGTGCTTTGTGATCACCTAGAGGGGTGGGATAGGGAGGGTGGGAGGGAGATGCAAGAGGGAGGAGATATGGGAATATATGTATATGTATAGCTGATTCACTTTGTTATAAAGCAGAAACTAACACACAATTGTAAAGCAATTATACTCCAATAAAGATGTTATAAAAGAAAAATAATTAGCAGCATGTTAAGCAGGCAAAAGCAGTGAAAAGAAGATGGCGTATCTTCTCCAAAGGAGAGTCCTACATCTCAATGTTTCCATCATTGTATTACAGTGAAGCATATCATGGAACATTTTTAAGAATATTTTACCCCAAAATCAGAACAGGCTGTGCTGAGGCAAGAGAGGAAAATTGTGTTATTGTCTTTTAGTCGGTTAAAGACTCATTTGTTGGCAACAAAAGAAATAAATGGTTACCATTCTATAACACATTTAAATGAAATTGCTTCATAATGGCTATTACTATTGCAGGGATTATCTCACCAGATTCATTGTGACAAATTTTCACCAGAAATAAGAAATATAATGCCATTACAAGATATTGATGGAGAACTTAAGTCAGGCAGTTAGGATAAAAGGAGGATAATTTTCCTTCTTGAGATACCTTCCCACCAACTCTTCTGAATACTTTGCAGCTATCAAATTACAGTGTAAACTTCTTTGCAATTGATTTTATTTTACTTTACACATGCCATTTAAGTAGCTTAGCATAAGTCATGCAATCAAAAAAGTGACCATTTTATTTATGAGATCTCCTCAAAGTTAATCCTCAATCTAGGCCAAGAATGGCATAGTGGGATGTTTTTTGCAGAGTATGGTCTAGAGTATATGCAAAGATTCAGTGAAATATATTTGGTTAATAGTTGCTAGGCATAGTTATGGAATGCTGGGGAGTAGAGCAGAGAAAAAATCCAGTAGATGAGGAAATAATTGGAAATTAAAATAGCTAATTTTAACAAATTGTTTTAGTCTGCTTAAGTGGCAATGTTCAGAATTACATTTCAAGGTAAAGATCACTAGTCATGGTGCTTCATTATAAATCTTCCACATAGCCATTATATTTTCTATTTCTCCCTGTTGAATATGGACTACCCGTCATATTACGAGTCTAGTTTGCAACTTTTTTGCATATTAAAACATATAATATGCTAAAATGTATTTTGGATTATTTTCAGTTTGGTGGGATCTTGGGACCTGGGCAGGTGAGTGAAATTCAATTGTCAACCTATTAAGCTTTAGGTTCCTATGTATTCTCAAATAATGACACCTCCATCCTTTATACTTGTTCAGGCCAAAAATCTTGATGTCATCTTTGAACTCCCTCTGGCACTCATCCTTCATATTGGACCTGTCAGCAGTGCCTTCAAAATATGCCTGGAACAATTCAGCCACTTCTTACCACCTCCAATAGCATCCCCCTCACCCAAACATCTTTATCCTGCTCTTAAGTCATTACTGTACCTACTATGTTGTATTCCTTCTTCCATCTCGTACCCTTTACTCTGTTCTCCACTGAGCAGTGAGAGTGATCCTATGAAAACATAATCCACATCATGTCTTTCCTCCATTCAGAGGTCCCCAGTGATGTCTTATCTCACTTTGTGTAAAAGCAAACGTTCGTTCTCTGACCTATGAAACCTTACCTGAGCTAACTGCGTGTCCCTTACTTCCTGTGCTGCAGCTACTCTTGCTTCCTTGCTCTTCCTCAGATATGCTGCTGGGCAGGCCTATCTCAGGCCTTCATACTTTGTCTTCTTCATTCCTCAAATGCTCTTCCCCCAGATATCCACAGGGCTAATCCTTTATTTAATTAGTCGGTACTCAAAAGTCACTCTTTTGGTGAGCTCTACCTTGACCAGCCTAACAAAAATCTTGGTATCCCCCTGAACATACACACATAGACACATGCACTTATTCCCTTCCTCTGCTTTATGTTTTCCTTTCTAGCGCTTATTATTATATAGCATATACCAACTTAAAGAAAAAATAATTATCTTGTTTATTTTCTGCCCCCCACACCAAAATCCAGACTCCTCAAAGCAGTGATTTTTGCCTGTTTTGTTCACAGCTGCATTGCCTGTGCTAGAAGAGTACCTGTGGCATGCGAGGTACCTCACAAATATTTGTGGAGTAAACGATCCTATTCTGAGTCCAACCCATGGTTTCATAGCTTCTAGTACCAAGTAAAGCTCCAATTTTACATAATACATTATTTTCACTCTTTTTTTTTTTTTTTTTTTTTGCTGTACACGGGCCTCCCACTGTTGTGGCCTCTCCCGTTGCGGAGCACAGGCTCCGGACGCACAGACTCAGCGGCCATGGCTCACGGGCCCAGCCGCTCCACGGCATGTGGGATCCTCCCGGACCGGGGCACGAACCCCTGCATCGGCAGGCGGACTCCCAACCACTGCGCCACCAGGGAAGCCCCATTTTTCACTCTTAATGCTAGTCATATACCCATTAACTTTGACAAGCTATTCAATAAGAAAACTTTGTGGGAAAAGAAGTTGCATCTTTCAACAAGCAGAGAAAATGGAGGATGATGACCTCCTTCTAGAGAGTCAACCAAAGCTCTGTGGAAGTGCTAAGCTGTGATTTAACTAACTGGGGAATTCTTGAAGATTTTAACTTAGATTTGAATCAAACAAAAACATTTTTGCTCTTTATTCTTCTTTTATGGTATTGAATATGGAGTAAACTAATTTAGATTTATTAGCAGAGTAAAAGAAATAAGAAATATTTCTTGAAGAAATAACCTATATTATCACTTCATTTCTGAACATAGTGTTAACTTGTGAACCATTCCTCCTTGAAATAACTGAAAACCAAGAAATAAGCAATTTCATATTCTATTTTAGGCATTGCTAATTCAAATGTAAAAGACAGTAAAATGAACTAAGTCTATGGCAGTCAGAGAGGGTAGATGTTTTGACAATTATAGCTAGAATTACAGCATCTCACGTTTGGAAACTATCACAAATTCGCCTTTTTGATAACATGCCTTTTTGATACTAAAATCTCTTCTGTGACATGGCTTCTGATGGTCATCCAGCACATCCACACATCCAATAATGGGAAATTTACTATATTTTGAGGCAGTTTATTTTAGCTTTGGACAATTTTGTTAAAAAAGCTCACTTATATTGACTCAGTTTGTCTCCTTGAAACTTCCTTAGAAGATATTTAATAAGCATCATTGACTGAATGGATGATTAGATTGAGTAGAATTATCTTGTGAAGATGGTGACTGCCACAAGAATCAGGTAGCTTGACGATAAGACTTGATAGATTATGTCACAGAAGTGCTTATAAAGGCCAAAAATCTACAGGAAGTAGATATAAGAATTCAAAAAGCACAATACCTTGGGATTATTTCATGTAAAGACATAGTCCTTCCCCTTCTACTTCAAGGTAAATCTGATTACAGTTTAGTTTAACAACTTATATTTATAGTAACATCTGTGTGTTACCAAATAAAGATAATATCATTTAAAGTATTTTTAAGTAGATAATGTAAGTTTTTTTGTTTGTTTTTTTTTGCAGTACGCGGGCCTCTCACTGTTGTGGCCTCTCCCGTTGCGGAGCACAGGCTCCGGACGCACAGGCTCAGCGGCCATGGCTCAAGGGCCCAGCCGCTCTGCAGCATGTGGGATCTTCCAGGACCAGGGCACGAACCCTTGTCCCCTGCATCGGCAGGCGGACTCTCAACCACTGCGCCACCAGGGAAGCCTGATAATGTAAGTTTTAACACAGTTCATAAATGTCTCCACTCCAAGCACTTAAACTTATAAAGTCATGTTGCTTAATATGGCAATTTTTAGCTTATCTGAAAAATGTATTTACATTGTAACAGTTATTCTCCAATAGTAGCAAATAAATAAGATGTAATTGCTATTGTGCAGACAATTCAGACTTCTAAAGGCTCTATGCAATTATAATCAAATCAAATTTTTTATTAATGTCAAAATAATACTGCTTTAAATGTTGCAAAAAAGAAAACTATTAGAAACATGTATAGAATTTGAAGTATAAAGATATTCAACTGAACAAGGGAAAATATCTCTAATTCCTAAGGTCATTATGTGATACTGTTAAGTCCAATGTCTGTGGTTAATTAAATGGAACTGGAATAACTTTTGAAACTCTGCCTGAAATTCAGTGGCACCTTCTGACATGTCATCTATGCTTTCTGACCACTCTGTCTTTTTTTTTTTGGCTGTGTTGGGTCTTCATTGCTGCACACGGGCTTTCTCTTGATGCAGAGACCTGGGGCTACTCTTTGCTGTGGTATGAGGGCTTCTCATTGTGGTGGCTTCTCTTGTTGTGGAGCACAGGCTCTAGGCACGTGGGCTTCAGTCATTGCAGCACGTGGGCTCAGTAGTTGTGGCTCGCAGACACTAGAGCACAAGTTCAGTAGTTGTGGCGCACGGGCTTAGTTGCTCTGCAGCATGTGGGATCTTCCCGGACCAGGGCTTGAACCCATGTTCCCCACATTGGCAGGTGGATTCTTAACCACTGCACCACCAGTAAAGTCCCCACTCTGTCTTTGATAAATGTCTGTATCTATGTCTGTTTTTTTATCTGTCTCTCTCTATCTACCTATCAACACACACACCTTACATATTGCAAGAAGTCCTAAATTGCATTTGCCATTTTGGATTTCTGTTTTCGTCTAACATGGGAATATTTCACACCAGATTGCAGGTTAGGAGGTCTGTTTTCTTGTTTCAGATCTGCCATTGTACGATGAAGAGCATTCAATTCTTTCACCTGCTTGGGGAGTCTTCTGACTAAATGATTGATTACTAAGATCCTAGTTTGTTTCAAGAGTTTATAATATTACTATTTTGTGAGTATTTTGAATTGGGAAAGTCTATCTGTGAGATGTGAATGTTGACCAAAGGATAATGGAGGTGAAAATTCTGTGCCAATATGCCCTGAATGTCTTCCATTTGCTGCTCACCCTCCAACCTTCTCTGCCCTGCTGTTCTCCAGGGGCTGCAGTCTCTGTGGACTGTATCAACAGGCTCCCTTGATGCTGGAGCAAAGACAGGAGAAACAGAGGGGTGAAGAGTGAGACTGGAATATGTATTCTCCCTGCTTGCTCCCTGCAGGTCATTACTGCGGGCTGTGTGACTGAAGGCTACAGCCCGTCAGTCAGCCCTCTCCAAATTACAGTAACTGCTCTCTCCTCTTACTGCTGCAGGCCTACCTGGCCCATGCGCCCTTTGGTATTGCACTCCTCTTCTTGATTTCCTTACTCTCTGACCATAGCTTTGCAAATATTTCCTTGATTAGAATCATTACAAACTATTCCAGTCTGTATGGCATCAACTTCCTGACTGGGAGTCCAAGCCTCTGGGCTGCTGCAGCAGGGAAAGATGAATGTTGTGTTGCACAAGATGGATATTGGAGTTGCTGCCTCTGTCTCAGTCATCAGCCAGGAACTTCCTCACCCCGACCAGAAGGCACAGTACATGATACCCTTCACATTGCCATGGTACAGACGGATGAACAATAGTGACATACAAGACAGAGTACTGAAAGCAGAGTGAGAGAGAGTCTTTCACAGGATCACAGAGAGAGAAAGGAAAACCAGTATCAGGGAGGAAAAAGAATTTTGCGGCGAGCACACAGAGTAAATCACCTCTGAAAGACTGCTAATCTCTCTGAATCACAGATGAAGAGGCTGGGGATTTTTCATTAATAGTTGTAAGTCCCTCAATATAAAGAAGAAGCAGTCTACACAAGGCCAAGCTGTGCTCTAAGTGGCAAGATGCAAAGTGTCTCAGAAAAACTGAGTAGCCCAGGAGGAAGAGAAACTTGGGCTGGAAAGAAGACCGCACACGGTGACAGGTGGTTGGGAGTTTTCATGGAAAAAACAAAAAACAAAAACCCCCAAACCTAATACTAAAATCCTACAGCATGCCACTTTGGTTTGTTATATGTATATTTCCTTCAGTTAAACAGATATAAAGATATATAGATGATGACAGATATATACATAGTGAGATAGATACATAAATAGATAGCTAAAGAATTCTGTAGCATATGTTAAGACATTTCCATGTCCCAAATTAACAATCCCAAATAAAAGAAGTCTGAATTGAGTAAAACCTTCTGACTCTCAAGCAGTTAGGAGCCTATATTTGGAATGGGTAATTTAAAATGTCTGAATTCACTGAAAAAAATATTAAGCACTGAGGGTATTCCAAGTGTGTGGATAACCAAACTATTGGCTGTGTTGCTCCTTATGTGTGTAAAGCACGTAGCACAGTAAAGACTTCCAGTTATGCCTGCTGTTCCCTCAGGCTGGCATGCTTTTCCATCAGACAGCTGGATGACTCACCTCACTCCTCTTTCCTGTTGTTTCTCAAGAGAGCACATGCTCAGTGAGACCTTGATGATTCCCTATACAATTTCAACTCTCCCAATTTTTATTTTATTTTTTCTTAGAATTTTTCACTATTTTAATAATTATCATGCTCCACCTACATTATAGAATATAAACCCTATGAGGGAGGGTTTTATTTTTTGTCTGTTTTGTTTAGAACTTTAACTCTAGGGCTTAGAAGAGTGTTTGGCACATAGCAAGAGTATATTAGTTTTTTTTCGTAAATGAAAGGAAGGAAGGAAGGAGGGAGAGAGGGTGAAGGAAGGGAAGGAAGGAAGGAAGGAAGGGAGGAAGGAAGGGAGGGAGGGAGGAAGGGAGGGAGGGAGGAAGGAAGGGAGGAAGGAAGGGAGGGAGGAAGGAAGGGAGGGAGGAAGGAAGGAAGGGAGGAAGGAAGGAAGGAAGGAAAGAGGAAGGAAGGGAGGAAGGAAAGGAGGGAGGGAGGGAGAGAGGGAGAGAAAAGGGGATTCAGGGGAGACACTTGGGAAAGAAGAGTTGCTTTCACATTTGAAGAGAGGCCAGAAAGTACTTCATGAAAATCTTACCTTTGACCTGAGTCTTGAAAGATGAGTGATTTGTTTTTAGGTGAAAGTAGAGCGTGTTGAATAAAGAAAATCCACGATTCAAATGACATTCAGTTACCTTGATTTGAGCACAGTTCCAAGTTACGTATGTTTAATTGGAAACCTCACTTAAGAGCAATTTCCACATGGCTAGATGTGTTCACACAAATTCTGGAGGAAAAGTGCTTGGGGAAGATTTAGAGCAGTACTTCTCAGCTCAGGTGACTTCCATGCCCCACCCCATCCCCCCACCACCTAGGGAAATTCTGCAATGTCTGGAGACATTTTTCGTTGTCACGCTGGTGGAGAACACTACTGGCATCAAGTGGTAGAGGTCAGGGGTGCTGCTGAACATCCTGCTATGCAGACGACAGCCTCCGCAACACAGAGTTATCCGGCCCCAAATGGCAACACTGCCCCAGGTGAGAAGCTCTGGGTTAGAGGGAACTGGTGAGATTTAGACTCCCACTGTAGTCTGTGCCAACAGTAAGAGTCTGAGACTTGTTTTATGGAGGGGATTTAAAACGAAATGATTCCCTTGAGGATGAACAGAAGAATTAAGTGCACCCTGGTGATGACTGAAAAACAATCTGAGGGCCCCTTAAAGTATGTGTATATGAATGATTGTTACAGAGAACACTGGGCCTAATATTTTTCTGTAGCACCTATTTCTGGACAGATTCTTGAATTTTTAGAAAAAAATAGCTACATTGAAATTATAATCCAGTGGATGCTCTCAAGGTAATGGACAGAAACTTAAGTGTCATTACTATTATAATGAGGACAGTATCTGGTCATCTTAATTTTCTTCCCCCAGAAGAAGCTGTCCTGAGTGCTAAGACAGCACAATTCTAATGTTTAAAAGCCATTTTATATTTTAAAATAAACTTAGATAAGAGGGAAAAATACTGTAGGAGTTAAAAATTGATTTTCAGCAAAGAAAAAAGTAAGGCTTTCTTTGCTGATTTTCAAAAATATTTTGTCTGTTTTGTTACCCCAACTAGGAAATTGCACACAGGGTGATGTTACAAAGATAAAAGTCTCTGGAACATAGCATCTTACCATATAGAAGCTGTGTGAATGGGAAAATGTATTTTTAAAACCAGCCATTCCTTTTTGAGCTCTGCCACTTGCGGAAATATATGGGAAGAAGATTGTCCTTGTTATTTCTGAGTGGTTTAGAGCAGGGGATGTTTTGGGGAACGTACACCTCAGTACTGCATAGACTCAATCCCCAGCTTGAGAGCTCTCTTAAATGAAATGCAACCTGTGCTGCACTTCATCTCCTGTATCTTATCCCTGGCTCACATCTACTGTGATCTTTATTTATATAAAGATGCATTCTGGGATCCTGATCCATTTTCCTGACACCAGTTCAGACATGCCTGAGACCTGTCATTACCAACCAGATTTCAGCACTAACCCCTGAGAGGCAAAGAGATTACTGATACGCAGTCTGCCTAAAGTGTTTTGGCTGCATCTAGTACACTTTAAACTGGACAATGTGCATTCATATCTGTATTATAAATGGAAAAAAGCTGATGCCAAAAAGCCTGAAGACCCAACAACCTAAACGCAGCAAGGCATCTCTTCTCATACACAATCTCTTCCCTTCTCCTGTCCCTTTTACCTTCCCCAAATTCAGACAATTTTGTAAATTGATTCAGACAATATTTTCTGCTCTTCCTTTTTCTCAAAAGACAACCCCAAAGGGCATTATTTAATAAAGTATTGTAGAAAACAGATCATCAGTCCATTCAACTGAAGAATTCTAAATATGAGTATGAATTTATTACAAATTCTAGTGAACAATGTACTTGGAAAATGCAGCACCTCATCTTTGAGCTGTCTTTCTTTTTTGCATTTTTAAAATTAATAGACTTTAATTTTTAGAGCAGCTTTAGTTTTACATAAAAATTGGGCAAAAGCATAGAGAGTTCCCATATTACTCCCTATCCCCAACACACACACACACACACACACACACACACACACACACACACACACCTTTCCCTATTATTAACATCTTGCATTGGTGCAGTACATATGTTACAACTGAAAAGCCAATACTATAGGTTGTTATTAACTAAAGTTCAGAGTTTACCTAGGAATTTACTCTTTGTGTTGTACATTCTATTGGTTTTGACAAATGCATTATGTCTTGTATCCACCATTACGGTTTCACACAGAATAGTTTCAGTGCCCTAACTATCTCATATGTTCTACCTATTCAGCCTTCCTACCACCCCTGCACTCCTAGCAACCACTGATCTTTTTGCTGTCTCTATAGTTTTGCCTTTTCCAGAATGTCACAGAGTTGGAATCATACCATATGTAGCCTTTTTGGAGTGGCTTCTGTCACTTAGTAATATGCACTGTTGTGGCTTGACAGCGCATTTCTTTTTATCACTCAATAATATTCCAACCATTGTGTAGATATACCACAATTTTTTAAATTGGTATTTTTAAAAATTAAGGAATATAAAACAAATATAAGACTTTTTTAAGGAAAACCAAGGTAAAATTTTAATTTTTACAAATGTTAATTTTTTTCCTTAGGTTTCAAAAGAATCATGAGATAGCATTAAATGAAACAATCTGATATGGTAACTTCAAAAGTGTCTGCTTGGATTGGAAGAATCAATATTGTCAAAATCACTATACTACTCAAGGAAATCTATGGATTCAATGCAATCCCTATCAAATTACCAATGGCATTTTTCACAGAACTAGAACAAAAAAAAATTTAATTTGTATGGAAACATAAAAGAGCCTGAAAGGCCAAAGCAATCTTGAAAAAGAAAAATGGAGCTAGAGGAATCAGGCTCCCTGACTTCAGACTATACTATAAAGCTACAGTCATCACAACAGTATGGTACTGACCCAAAAAACAGAAATATAGATCAATGGAACAGAATAGAAAGCCCAGAAATAAACCCACACACCTATGTTCAATTAACCTATGACAAAGGAGGCAAGAATATATTTACAATGGAGAAAATACAGTCTCTTCAATAAGTGGTGCTGGGAAAACTGGACAGCTACATGTAAAAGAATGAAAATAGAACATTCTCTAACACCTGCACAAAAATAAACTCAAAATGTGTTGAGACCAGGTACTATAAATGTAAGACCAGGTACTATAAAACTCCTAAAGGAAAACATAGGCAGGACACTCTTTGACATAAATTGTAGCAATCTCTTTTTGAACCTGTCTCTTAAAGTAATGGAAATAAGAACAAAAATAAACAAATTGGACCTAATTAAACTTTAACGCTTTTGCATAGCAAAGGAAACCATAAACAAAATGAAAATAAAACCTACAGAATGGGAGAAAATATTCACAAATGATGCTACCAACAAGGGATTAATCTACAAAATATACAAACAACTCATACAGCTCAATATCTAAAACAAACCACCAATCAAAAACTGGGCAGAGGGCTTCCCTGGTGGCGCAGTGGTTGGGAGTCCGCCTGCCGATGCAGCGGACACGGGTTCGTGCCCCGGTCCGGGAGGATCCCACGTGCCGCGGAGCGGCTGGGCCCGTGAGCCATGGCCGCTGAACCTGCGCGTCCGGAGCCTGTGCGCCGCAACGGGAGAGGCCACAGCAGTGAGAGGCCCACGTACCGCAAAAAAAAAAAAAAAAAAAAAAAAAAACTGGGCAGAAGATCTAAATAGACATTTTCCCAAAGACATACATATGGCCAAAAGGCACATGAAAAGATGCTCAACATCATTAATTATTAGAGAAATGCAAATCAAAACTACAATGAGTATCACCTCACACCAGTCAGAATGGCTATCATCAAAAAGTCTACAAATAATAAATGCTAGAGAGGATGTGGAGAAAAAGAACCCTCCTGCACTGTTGGTGGGAATGTAAATTCGTGCAGCCACTATGGAGAGCAGTACGGAGGTTCCTTAAAAAAATAAAAATAGAGCTACCATGCGATCCAGCAATCTCACTCCTGGGTATATATCCAGAGAAAACCATACTTTGAAAAGACACATGGACCCCAATGTTCACTTCAGCACTATCTACAATAGCCAAAACATGGCAGCAACCTAAATGTCCATTAACAGAGGAATGGATAAGGAGAACGTAGTACATATATACAATGGAATACTACTCAGCCATAAAAAAAGAATGAAATAATGCCATTTGCAGCAACATGGTTGGACCTAGAGAGTATCATACTAAGTGAAGTAAATCAGACAAAGACAAATATCATGATTATCACTTATATGTAGAATCTAAAAAAGTGATACAAATGAACATTTACAGAACAGAAAGAGACTCACAGACAGAAAACAAACTTAATACCAAAGGAGAAAGGGAGGTGGGGGGAGGGATAAATTAGGAGGTTGGGATTAACATATATACACTACTATATATAAAATAGATAACCTACAAGGACCTACTGTATAGCACAGGGAACTATACTGGATATTTTGTAATAAACTATATGGGAAAAGAATCTGAAAAGGAATATATACATATATATATAACTGAATCATTGTGCTGTACACCTGAAACTAACACAATATTATAAATCAACTATGCTTCAATAAAAAAGAAAGTGTCTGCCTGACAGGGTTTAGTGGAGATGAAAATATTGAATAATTTAAAGTTCATCTTCCTTCTTAAAATGGTATTTAAATATAATTACTTGTAAAAACTTTTGTGAAAATCACAGAAATAATGTCTGTTTTGAATGGGAATCAATTATGTGAACATAAGTTTTCTAGGGATTCAGAAGGCACTGCCAGTTGGCAAACCTACTGGTCTCTAAGGCATAATCAGGTTCTGCTTGTTTCTCTAATGCTGGGTCTATCTTTCTGTAGTCAAATCTTTCCTCACTCTTTCAAATCCTGGAAACAGAAAGGTAAATTCCTAAAGCACTATAGTAAGCAATTAGGAGTTCAAATCTGTACCAGTTGTTTGAAAGATTAGTCTAATACTTGGTGCTCTGTGAAGGAGTTGGGACTAGGAAGCAGCAGGATGAATAAAGTGTTTGCAGTTGTTTCTGAGTCAGTGGCATGAGATTTACAAGACAGGTGGTTGTTTCTATGTGGCCTGCCATTGGATATATGTGAGGGACAACGGAACACCATGTGAGCTGTTACTCAAAAACTGAAGGCAGCTATCAATAACAATTGGCTAAGAGTTTTATTAACTCACCACAGCTGTAACTTAGTCCCTGTAATTGTCCCTTTCCTTCTCTTAGTTCTAACTTAGTTCTAAGTTCTCTTAGGTAGTTGTATTTTCTACCTAATTATTACAGAAAACTCTTTAGGAGTCATACTTTTAAAAATTCATGGGGTTGATAGTCAATGCTGTAGTTATACCACCTAATCTTTTCTGCACAATTTCCAAAGCTCCATGCTGCCTTTTCCCATTTCTGATAATACAATGAGACAGCCTCTTGTATACACTGGTATCTCTCATTAACACATCTGACCTATGTAAAGAAAATGATAATAACTAACAGCCATAAAATAAAAATTGAGTTAAATGTAAAACCTACAACAATCCTGAATGGTAGGACTTAACATTGTAAATATATTAACTCATCCTCATTTGATATGAGCATTTTTAATTGCATTTAGAATTTAATCTATAGGGTGATGTGTGTGTGTGCGTGTGTGTGTGTGTGTGTGTGTGTGTGTGTGTGTTTGGAGGGTAGAACCTTGAGAGGTAGACTAAAAATTTATTTCAAAAGTAGAAAATAATGGGAGGGAACTTGTCCTAGCAAATGTTTCTCATTCTCTAAAATCTGTAATAATTGTAACAATTCTAATACAATCTGTAAAATCTAGGGAACTTGTCCTAACAAATGTTTCTCATTCTCTAAAATCTGCAAATAATATATTTGAAATAAAGTAGATTTAGATGCCTAATTACACACATACACACACAGAGACACACCCTAGATGAGTAGAAGACATAAACTTTAAAAAAGATACAAAATATAAAGGAATTATTTTATATTCTTTCATTAAAGAAGGCCTTTCTAAGTGAGATATAAAACCACAAAACTCAGAAAATTTATTTGCTTAGAACATTGAATTAAATTTTTCTGAATGATAAAATATACCTTAAATACATTTAAAAGACAAAAAATAGACTCAAACTTTTTATAACACCTTTAGCAAGTCAAGAGTCATGGCCCATAATATATGAACAGGGCCTATAACATGAGAATAGAAAGATAGCCCATAAGAAACAAGACGCAAAACTTGAACACACAATTAATTCACAGAAAAGAAAATATAAAAGGTTACTCAACATATGATTAAATGTAAAATTTCACTAAGTGAGAAGAAAACCAACCACACAAAATGAAATTCTTTCCCCTCTATCAGTTTTAGCATAAATTGTAAAGTACATCCAGTTATGAGTATGGAGGAAAAGGAGGTACTGTCACATACTCTTTCTCGCAATGACTGGGGACAATTAAAGAGCATCCACGAAAATATAAAATGTACAAACCCTTTGACAAAGAAAATTTTTTTTATTCTTAGATTTGATCCTAGAGTAACATGCAACTATGCACAAAGATTAGCAGTCTATAAATAAATTAGCAGCTGCTAATAAATTAGCAGCATTTGTATTAGCAAAATTTGGAACCAAGCATCAACGGGAGAATGTTTGAAAACACTATATAATATAATATAGCTATTAAATGAGGTAGTTGTATATATTTTTCTACGAAGATATGTTCAGGATATTTTGTTGAAGAATTTTAAGTTCAAATTTAAGATAAAATATGATAAAATTTTCTAATGTATATATGAGAATGACATTTATTAACATGCATGTATACATATGTACATACACAGGCATACACATCTTCTTATAAGCAAGAACTAAAAACTCTGGAGAGCTAAGAACCAAATGCTAGTAATCATCACCTTGGGGGATGGAACTGGGGTAGGGATGAGATTATACTCTTCTAGATTGTATTCTTTAAAAAAGAAGATGCGTTACATGCAAATTTTATTTTCATTTTGTTTTCCATTGTTTTCACTTTTATTTATTTTTCAAAAAGCTGAAATATACATTTGAAACAAAAATAACTAAAATAAAACATAAACCAGGAGCATAATTTGGGAAATATCCTAGATTTGAAGATGGAAGAAAATGCAGGTGCATTAACACAATTTAATCCTAGTATTCAAATTACATTTCTAGATCTCTAAATAGTTTCCTTTAAAACTCATTCAAATATCCATTCTAGGGAAATTGCTGAGCTTATTTATATGGAAGCACCATATTAGTGGACATCGTATTCAAGGGAATGGTCCAAAAGGGGCCCACATTCACGTCTCAGCCAGGTTTCCCTCTCTCTCAATATCCTAAAATTTTTGCCTGCTTACCCAGGAAATGAGATTCATAATGATCAAATATAAAATGATGTTAATATTTTGGTCGTTTAAGGAATGCAGGGTGAGCACAGAGAATTGCTGAGAATTTACAGCACTAATCTTGGCCTGAACACTTGGTCTGGTCTCTGTTCTGTCTGATACAAAGAAGGTCTGTGGAAATGCTCAGTTGGAACGAACAGGAATGTGGTGTGTCTCTGTGATTTCCTGTCCCTCCCCATTTTTTCCACAGAGATAGGTCCTTTGGTGAAAAGACATCTGTGCTTTCTTCTTTCTCAAGACTGAATGTCATGATTTAGAACACACAAATGTAATTTCAACTTTGACTGCCTGCTGGTTTATTTCATGCACCTGCTTTTGGAGGAAGGAGAGCAGGATTTTAAGAGGACATTTTGAGGCCAGAGCTGACATTTGACCTGATACATCCCATAGGAACATGGAAAACAAAAGCACTTATTCATATTGGGTGATTTAAACAGCAAAGGAACACATTTGCAATTATATTTACATATCAACACAGACGTGTTTCTTTCCTTGTTTTTTTTTTCTTTGTCATGAAATGAAAAATTAAAGATTTCCTTTTTTGTATTTATAGCTCCATATCAAATCCTGTATTGATTTATAAGTCAAACTTTGTTTTTTCTTTTAATTTCAGATGTTTTAATTTCTCTATATAATACTTTTTAAGTTTTAGGATTTAAGTGTAAACTACCTATGTAAGTCTGCATATATAATTTCCACTATGTGTGAACTTAGTTGTTTCTAACTAAAATATCTCCTATTAAAAATGTTCTTTTATTTCTGAGTATTAAGCAATTCCAAAGATGGAATTGTTATAAAGAGCCATCCTGAATGGTTTTGCTAAAAGTGTGACAGCTAATAAATTGAGGATTGATTTAACAAATAATTCTTAGTCCTTAAATTGCTTTCTGTAATAAATGGTTATGCAATCCAAGTCAATTGCCAACTGCTTAACTTCCTTTTAGGGAAATAAATATCAGATTAAAAAACCAAAACAAAAAAAGCAAACAAAATAGATGTTTAATAAAAGCAGATTACCTTCTGCTTCTTTTGCTCATCAAAAGGCATGTGTTTCTCCATCTTGATTCTTTGAATTGAGGGAATCCATCTCTACTACCACAGAACAAAAACTGCCTAAAATAATTTATTGAGGATTTTAAGTTATAGAAGCAAAACATGAAAAAAAAGTAGGAAACATCAGATTGTAAATATGAGAGCGATGCTTTGGCTTTATAGTGACACCATGTATTTGCTAGAATTGATGAACAGCAGATGTCCTGAGACTTGTGAAAACATCTGCAACAATCACTTGAAGGTGCGAAAATTATCTGATTAATTTCCTTTCTTGGTTTGTTCTGTGCATTCCGTTATAAATTATTTTTCAACCAAGGAGTCTTTCTTTCCATCATTCCTCTATGAAATTTGGTAAAATAAGAAATTTCACAGTTCCAGAATATTGTAACAGATGGATAGGTCAGGTGATTTGTATTTTTTCCTTAATTAACAATGCTGATTGCTACCACCATGGATATGAAACCTGCCTTTTAATCTTAGAATATTCTTTATGCTTGTCTGCTAAATTCGTAAGACTCAGTGACATGAAAACAAAGATGAGTCATTTGTAGATTTTTTTTTTTGATAAAATATCTTCCTGGGATGAGGTCCTATTGGGCCATGCAGGTAAAGCCAGTGTCTATTTCCAGCAGGTCCTTCCTGTGGCCCTCTGCTGTTGAGCCATCAACTTGAGTTGGCTGAGAGTGAACACACACCAAGCCTCCCATGAGGGTCCTTTCCACTCTTCCATTTTGTAAAACTCAGGGCACTTCTGTTTCTCAGAAAAGTTAATAATGTGTTGGGTTGAGCTGTAGATTTGCTGGGAATATGTAAAATAGAGGCATTTACCCTGAAAGGAAGTGACCGTATTATGGTACACATAGCTCTAGGTGAGGGGAGTAAATAAAAAGAACTCTTCGAAGAAATATTGTTTTGTCTCACAATGAAATGGAACAGTAAACTAAGAATCCATGGAACTACACAGAATTGAGTCCTCTTTTATTCTACTTACCCTGGCCAGGGGTTCTCCACTGTGTATAGCACAATAAAAAGTGACCTCAGGATGGTAACCTCTGGGACATAGAACTTCCATTTTCTTTGATTTAAGACCACTCATACCTTTATGTAGTCTATACTGTTCCTATTCAATCTGAAAAGGGATTTGCCAGCTCTGCACCTAAGCTTCTTTTCTCTTCAAATTCAGTCTCTCCTACTTCTCTCTTCTTGATTTATCCTCTTAACTTTTCAAGGACAATAACTAAACTTAGCTTAAAAGGAGAACAATAGTGGTCAACTCTGTAAGGTATAAACAAACAGACAAAAGTACCCATCTGCTCAGTGGCTGCTGCTGCCTTTGAGGGTCTTTCTCTGATACCCTTAGGGGTTTAGTTAACCGGAACATACAGGTCTCCACAGCCTCGAAACAGCTGGAGTTGTGTTGTACATCGCTTATAGGTTTGCCTGAATGACAGCTGGTTTAGCTATAGAAGTGAAAACTGATCACCTAAATCCCTCACAAGAGAATGAAAAAAGAGAAATACTCTCATAGACTATTCAAATCAAAAGAAGCAGCCAAGGGTGTCTACTGAAGAGGGAAGAAAAGAGTTTGCTGTCTTCCCTGCAGAAGTTCATGGTAGAGAGTGAACAGAGACAAGTGCAAAACCATATTATTTGTGGACAAAATTCCACCGGTAGCCAAAGAAAAAAGACTTCTTTAGAAGAGATGAAAGAGAGGCTGAGGGTTTCTCTGTGGAAAGCTGAAGAGGAGGAGGTGAGCCAGAGGTGATAAACTGAAAGCTTCTACTAGCTCAAAATCAGATTAAGGCTCTGATTGTCCTGCACCCAAAGTACTGTTTCATCCATTAAACCTTGCCTTGGTGGAATTTGCACCTCCCATGTGCCAAATCACTTAACCCGGAACTGTCACCAAAACATCAGAGCATTGAACAAATATGCTTAAAAGAAGCTAAGGAAAATAATAAATACTTAGGATTTCCTAAGTATTTGTACGAGGCCAGGCACGCAAGTAAGATCTGAACCATTAACAAAGTCTAATCAAACTGAAATAATAATTACTTATCATGTCTGTTATTTGCAAGGCACTGGGCTAGGGCTATATTGGAACATGGGAGAATAAGATTCAATTTCTGATTCAAAGCACCCAGTGTCCAATGAAGAAAATAGACATAAACATGTAGAGATAGAAGGGAGCTACTAAAATTTTTGAAGGATGGAGCTTAGAATCAGAAAGCAATAAGGCATAACTCAAGGTCTACAAATCCCACCTAATGGAAGAGCTTTTCCTTCTTCCTCTCCCCCTAAGCCGGGTTTTTGTGATGTTTACACTAGGGCGTCAATGCCTCTCCACTATTTCTTACCACTGAATAGTAGATTTTAGTTCTCCTTTCCTCTCCCCATAAGGTAACTTCTACAAAATTGCTTCTCTGATTGAGAAATATAGCACATATTAAAAGACCATTGTATGCTGAAGACTACACTATTTATAATGCCTCAATCAAAAGAAACTGCATGCATAGTCCTGAAACTGAAGATTATTTCAATTTTTCTGGAGAAATACAATATAGAAAATGAGAAAAGTGCTTGAAAATAATATTAAAGAGTGGATAAGGTTTATATATTCAAGTGTGCTGTTGCAGCTGATTTACCGGTTGTTCATGTTAAAATACACAGTATTGGTATGGGAATATTGATAAGCTCATATTTAGTCTATGCACTCATTTACACATATGCACACACACACGATTTTGCTGTACATATTGCTATAGTAAAAACAATCTTAAAACAGAAATTGCTACAACCTTTCTTCCCTAGTCATTTATTTTTTGGTTGAATTATCAATTGACTAAATTTTTAAACACTTAAAAAACTGAATTGACAGTTCACAGATGGATATAGAGATAAGAACAAAATTAGATTACTGAAATGTTCTGACATATCCATGAAAAAGAGTGTATAAATATTATGATTTTAAAAATTACGCTTGGAACATTTTGGTCCTACTGCTGTAAGAGTGAATTCCTTTTAAATTTCTTAAATGTACAAAGTTCCAGGCATACAGTATAATGTTTTTCTAACCATATGATTTCCCTAGAAGTACTTCTGAATATGTGTGAATTTCACCTAGAGGAGAAGGGCCGCAATAATGCTATTGATTTTTGGTCATGGACTGGATAGAATTGATTTATGAAAAAATAATGTTGAAGCAACATAGCTTAGGTTCAGTATCTTCTAACTCTATGTTCTTATGGAGCCTAGCTTAATTAGAAAGATATGTTTCTTGTCATATGTGTGAAATGTCTATTTTGTCTTTAAATATGGCAAGAGAGGTAGAGAAAGAGAGAAAATCCTAGAATTAGAAACTCTGAGTCCCTTCATCAACTAGCCATCACTGTGGCCCCCAGAAGGGAATTGGGACACAGAGACAAAACCAGTCAAATGAAGTTCACTAGATGGGGCTTTGTGTAACCTGTGAAATGGCAATGATACTACAGGGAATTTTATTTGACATGTAAGAGACCAGCCTATACTTCGATAATATTAATCCAAGTGACATGTTGAACCCTTCCACCTGGGCTCATTGTCTTATGACCCAACCATTCCAGTGATGAGAAGAGGCAGGAATCAAGGGAAGGCAAACCCCAGGAAAACTTGTCAAGTGAGTAAAGGCACAGCAATCCTAGGCCTAGAGATCACAGAGACTGAGCCAGCAAATCCTAGCAGCTTTTCCTTGGACTTTGTTTTCATTCTTTCTATGTTTGTGCTTAGTTACTTTCAGCTTTAGCCTTACACTATCCAGTCAACACACTATTTCCCAAAGTTACCTAAGGTGGCTCCTTTCTTTTCCACTTTATAGTATGGATTTGTAACATTTAGATTCAATTGTCAGAGTTTACATTTCATCTTGAATTCCCCCAACATTCTAGCTCACTTTAAAAAACAGTTTGCACACAGTAAAATTCCCTCTTTATGGTATAGAGTTCTGTGGGTGCTGACAAAAGCACTGAGTCATATATTCACCTCCACAGTATCATACCAAACAGTTCTATCATTTCCCAGTGCTACCCCTTTGTGGTTACCCCCTCCCCTCAGACTTAACCTTGGCACCAATGATCTTTCTGTCCTACCATTTTGCATTTTTCCAGAATGCCACATATTTGGACTCATACAATATGAAGCCCTTTCAGTCTGGCTTCTTTCGCTTAGAAAAGTGCTTTTTAGATTCTTGCATACTATGAGAATTCATAATTTTTTTCCTTTATATTGCTAATATTCTACTGCGTGGATGTACCACCATTTGTTTATCCGTTCTTGTGTTGAAGGGCATTTGCATTGTTTCCAATATTTGGAGCTTATGGATGAAACTGCTATGAACATAAACATACAAGTATTTATAAATATAATATTACATTTTCCTAGGGTAAATGCCTAGGAATAGGAAAGCTGTGTTATATGGTAAGTGTATGGTATATTTATATTTATATGTAACTGCCAAAATATCTTCCAAGGTTGCCATAACATTTTGCATTCCCACCAAGTAGCTCTTCACATTAACACTTGGTGCTGTCATTTTTTTTTTTTCATTTTAGTCATTTTAATACATGTGTAATGGTATCTTATTGAAGTTTTAATGTGCATTTTTCCCTAATGACTAATAATGTTGATTATATCTTCATATGCTTATTTTTCATCTGCATATCTTCTCTGGTGAAATATCTCTTTAAATCGTTGCTTTTTTTTAATTGAGTTTTTTAAATTGTTAAGTTCTTTATATACTTTGCACGAAAGTTTCTTATCAGATATGTGATTTGCACATATTTCCTCCCAGAATATGGCTTGTCTTTTATTATCTTAACACTGTTTTTTTACAAAGCAAAATTAATTAATTAATTTTGATTTAATTTATCCAGTTATAATTTTTTTCTTTTATGAATCTTGCTTTCAGAGTCATGTTTGAAAAATACCTGCAAAACTGTAATTCACACAGAATTTGTTTTTGTCTATTTCTAGAATTTTATAGTTTTAGGATTTTGACTAACACTTATTAATTTTTGTGTAAAATGTGACCTATGTGTCAAGGTTCACATTTTTGCATATGGAAATTGAGTTGTTTCAGCATATTTGTTGAAAGACTACTTTGTCTCTTAATTTGTCTTTGCACCTTTGTCAGAATCATTTTACTTTATTAAAATGGATGAATTTCTGGGCTTTGTATTTTGTTTCGCTGATCTATCCTTTCATTAATACCACATTTTGAGTCCTGTAGCATTTAGTAAGTCTTGAAAACAAATAGTGTGAGTCCTCTCCAACTTTGTTAATTTGCTTCAGAATCATGTTATCTTAGTTTCTTCGCCTTTCCATACAAATTTTATAAAAAGCTTGTGAATATCTACAAAAAATATTGATTGATTTTCAAACGTTGAACCAGTCTGCATTTCCTGGGGTAAATCCCACTTGGTCAAGAAAGATTAGCTTTTTTATATATATTGCTATATTCAATTAGTTAATATTTTGTTGAGGATTCTTGTGTCTATGTTCATGAGAGAGATTTTTCAGTACTTTTCTTATAAAACCCTTGTTTGTCCTTGGTGTTGGAATAATCTTGGACACATAAAATGAGCTGAGAAGTGTATTCTCTTCTATTTTCTGGAGATGGCTGCATAAACTTGGCATATATTATTTCTTCCTTATATATTTGGTAGCATTCACAAATAAAATCCCTTGGGCATGGGGTTCTTTTTTGGAGAGGATTCAATTTCTTTACTAAATAAAGGACTATTCCAGCTACCTATTTCTCCTTGAGTAAGTTTTTGTAGTTTGTGTCTTTTGAGAAATTGGTCTATATAATCTAGGTTTCAGAACTAATGAGCAAAGAATTGTTTATGATATCCCTATATTAGCTTGATAGTGTCTGTGGGGTCAGTAGTGATGACCCTTCATAATTCCTGATAGTGTAGGTTGCATTTTCTCTGGTTTTTTTTTTTTTTTGGGTAGTCTGGCCAGAGGTTTACCAATTTTATTTATCTTTTCAAAGAACCAGGTTTTGGTTTCACTGATTTTCACTGATCACTTTTTTGAAATTCATTGATTTCCACTCTTATCTTTATTATTTTCTTTCTTCTGATTACTTTAGGTTTAGTTTACTTTTCATCTTCTAGTTTCTTAAGGTAGAAATTAAGATTATTACCTTGAGTTCTTTCCTCTTTTTTAATATGACATTTAATGCTATACATTTTCCTTTATACATTTCCTCCTCTAAGCGCTGCTTTTGTTGCACATATCATATTTTGATATGCTGAATTTTTAAATTCATTTTAAATTATTTTAAAATTTTCCTTGAGATTTCTTCTTTGACCCATGGATTATTTAAAAGTGTGTTATTCAACTTTCAAATATTTGTAGATTTTTCAAAATCTTTGTGTTGTTGATTTCTATATTAATTCTATTATGATCTGAAAACAAACTTCAAATGGTTTCTATTTGAGTTAATCCCCTTAGCAGATGGACTGTGTTTGTTGTGGTGGTGTTTACCCTCAGTATAGCATGGACTTCAATTTCCTATAGTTTCACTTTGTGTTTGGCATGGGAGCTTGTTTGCCAGAATAGGCATTGTTAGGTTGCCTCTTGAACTTTTTCCTCAGAAAAGATCTCTTTGTATGCTTGTGTTCCACTTCTGTCCTCTCCCTGCAATATTCTGCTCTTACTTATAATTTGTAATTCGAAGTCTGTTAGTTTGATAGTGGCAGGCACTGTGGCAGGGCATGCTGTGCTGTTTTTATTAAGTCTCAGTCTTAGGCAGGCACTGAATCCTGTGTCTCAGTGATGGTGTCTTCTCAGTTCTGAGGCCAGTGCATAATCCTGCTCCTTGCCCAGAAGTAGGTATTCCTCCTACCCCTTTCCTTCCTCAAGCTGATCTGAGTTTGCCCCAGTGTCCTAAGGGTGAGAATTTCTTTCCCTTCTCTCAAGGCTGCTTCCCCTTCTCCAAGCTGGTTTTCCACAGTGACACATTCTTAAGCTTCTTTTGGATCTCGTCCATGAGCATCCGTTGGGGTTCATGGAAGAAGCCTGCAAACGCATGCTATCTCCCTCAATTTTTTTTTTCTCCGCTGGGCTTCACAGTGTCTTACCAGCCCACACTCAGCCTTCACCAATTCTTCTTACCAGCCTCTGGTTGTAGGTTGTGTCTAACCCATGGAAGAAAGTGCTCATATCTTCTCTATCCTTGCAGGCACCAATCTCTTGTCAGATTTTGTGCCATTGATTTGCTCTGTGAACTTAGGTCTCTGATGGGTCAAAAATGTCATGAATTTTAAGTTTATCTGGCTCTTTTTCATTGCAAGGATGGGCACAACACTTCTTCCAGCTCACTATATCCTGGAAGCCCCCACTTAGTTTTTTGTTAAATTATCTAAGAGGAGAGTGAGAAAGAGAGATCTCACCCCAAATGTGAAATAGTTTTGAGCTTCTCTTACTGTATAAGATATACCACTCAAGAAAAGAGGCAGTCAGAAGAAACAAGGCAAGGAGGGTGGATTTTGAGAAAAGAAAGTAATACAGCCTCAATGGCCTTGTGCTCCCTTTCTGCAGCTAACATAAAAGTCCACACCTAGCACCAAGGTTCAAAATTACCCTTGTTCTTGAACTTCCAGATTAGCCTTGCTGTTGGGGGATATAGTGAGAGATGGGGAAGTGAGTTACCCTAGAGTCCAACACTGTGAAACGTGAGGTTGACCATTAGTTAATATTCTTCATCTGTTATTAAAGTTTTTTTTGTTTTTTGCGGTACGCGGGCCTCTCACTGTTGTGGCCTCTCCCGTTGCGGAGCACAGGCTCTGGACGCGCAGGCTCAGCGGCCATGGCTCACGGGTCCAGCCACTCCACGGCACGTGGGATCTTCCAGGACTGGGGCACGAACCCGTGTCTCCTGCATCGGCAGGCGGACTCTCAACCACTGCGCCACCAGGGAAGCCCTGTTGTTAAAGTTTTAAAGTATATATACATTTTTCTTCATTACAAGATTACCTTAAATTTATTCTGGCAGGTAACAGATTACAGCATTGATCTAGGAGACCAGAAACACTGGAGTTCTCATTTTGTTCTTGTCACTAACTCCTTATCAGACTCTGGATAAGTTATTTAACTGCTTTGAATCTAAAAATTTTAAACTCTGCAAATGGAAATAATACTGCAAACTGAACTATGTACTGAAGTGGTGAGACTCTCATGAGATAACGTTCTTGAAAGCCATTTGACAGGTATCAAGGTTTATTCAAACAAGTAATACAATTTCACCATTACTCTGTTGTCCTAGATTCTTAAAGTTAAGATGTGGAGGACACTCAAATCCAAAACCTCATGCGGAATCAGAGCACTCTCTCCTCTGGATATTTTTGGATGAACTTTGAAAATTATGTACTCTTTCCAATTTTCCTCAACTCCTTGCTTGCTACCAACAAGCTGCTATGGTTATTCAGCAGTTACTTCAGAAAATTACCATGCAAATGTTTTCTGCTTTGATTGTCCTACATTTATACACATTTTACTTGATTTTTTGTGGTGGCAAATCTTCATCATCCACAACTTTTTCCTCTATGAATGGGCACTTTTTCAACTCATAGATTTACCCATTTTACTTTCCACTTCAGAGGTAAAATTTTCTCTTCTCAAATTGCTAAGGACCTAAGGTCTTTGGCAACAGCAAATGAAAACTATTTATGCCAGCTGAAGCTCAGGGAAACCTTATGAGCAACCAGGATGAGAAAAGGAGACACAGGCAGACCCCATGGAGTTAGAAGGAAAATTCAGGAACTTAGGCTACTCTTTCTCTTCTTCCCAGTAGTGTTGACTTTCTTCTAAGTCTTGGCTGTCTTTAGGTCTCTCATCTGCTCCTCTGCATTCTTCTGTCAACCAGCTTCCACAGCAAGGCTCTTAGTTTCTATTCCCTCAAAACTTTGGGTTGTACTCAGCTTTGAATTGCAAAGTGCTGACTATGGCCTAAACTCTACATAATTTTAAATTTTGAAGAGTATTCCAGCATCTTATTTAAAGGGATGAATTAGTGGGCTGCAGGCTGACAAAATATTCACAGAAACCTGAGTGACCTTGTTTCCTGACTGTAGAAAAGATCCTTGCTTCAACTCGCTTTCATTCATCCGTACCTCATACATTCCATTTCATTCCCTTGATGTACTGGAGATAGCTTAAATCTCAAGTCCTCCTTGAAAAATAATTACATTTTCTATTGTGCTGGATTTTATGTAAGGAAACCTTTAGTAAGAGGCATACATCATTTACAAAAAATATATTAGAGAGGTATAAGAACTACAAAAATAGAATGCTGCACTAGTTTTCTCTAGTCTGTTTATTAAATAAAGGAGATGGTACATATACTTGATTTAGTGAATGTGAATTAAAAGCTTGATATTAATTACTATTTTATTAATCACTGAACTAATTTCTATTTATCATTGTTCTTTTGGTGAATCTGCATTATTTTATTTTAAATTAATTATTAATTATTTTAAAAATACAAGTAAGAAACTAAACCCAAGCAGATATAATTATGATCACCTTAGACTTTATTCTAGAAGTTGAATAACTAATTATACAGAACTAATCTTAATAGTAACTATTTATATTTTTAAACAACTTCCAAATATCTTCAATGTATTTCATTTAATCCTCATAAGTAATTTGTGAAATATATTGTCCTTATAATTTGTCTTATTCAAGGAACGTAAACAGGTTAGAACAACTGAAAGCCTTGCTCACGTTTCTACATCCAGGGTTCAGACTCACAGATATTTTGCGTGATTTTTACAACACAATTATTTCTTCCGTAGTTATCAGTTTAGATACATCTGCATGTATTGTGAGATTTATTGATTCTCAAAGATTTCTACATAGCAGTATTTGTGTTTGTTTTCTTTCTTTCTTTCTTTCTTTTTTTTTTTTTTTTGTCGTACGCAGGCCTCTCACTGTTGCGGCCTCTGCCGCTGCGGAGCACAGGGTCCGGACGCGCAGGCTCAGCAGCCATGGCTCACGGGCGCAGCCGCTCCACGGCACGTGGGATCTTCCCGGACCGGGGCACGAACCCGTGTCCCCTGCATCGGCAGGCAGACTCTCAACCACTGCGCCACCAGGGAAGCCCTGGGTTTCTTTTCTTATGCAAAATAAATGTTTATTATTGAAAAGATTCATGATATTGTAAAAAATGTTACAATATGTTTACATTTTTTTTCTTGATTTCCCACTTTAGAAAGCCTCCTGATCACGCAGATTATCACTTAGTCAAAGAATCTTTCTTCTTTGTTTAAAACCATTGGTGGTTCTTATGTATCAAACTCTTTGTTCAGTCAGATTAGACCTGTAGTATTTGTGATAGTATCACCTCAACCAGTCAACATAAGGCTTTAAATATGCTCTGTAATTCCAATCTTACACAATAGTGAGTTGGGAGCTGCAGTGTGTTAAAAGAAGAGACATCATTGAAGGATAATTCTGTCTAGCTATCCTGAATTCTCTATCTCCCAGAAATCATGACCAGCATCAAAGAAACAGTATACATTCTACTCTTTATCAAACACTAGGAACAGTGGCAAGCCCTAGGCATCACTTTGGGAAGGTTGTAAAGATAAGAACAATATAGATGCACAACAAATCAAAGATCCTGCAGTCCCATCCTTAATAACAAGACTATTAGCCTTTTACATCCCGTAAGACAGTGAGAACTGAAACCATCTGCAGCCATCAACTTACTGTCTATATTAACATGACTTTATTATTCCAGGAAATTATTACTCAGAAAGACAAAGTTGCAAATATTATTGTTTCACATACTTCCTGAAAAATCCATCTATCTGAACAATAGACTATTCTTAAATAGTTTGTTTAACTGGGATCATCAAACTGCTTTTTACTCTTCAAGTTTCCTTTCAAACCCTAACATCTCTGTGTTCACTAACCTTAAGCTATTATTTCACAACATTAAGCCAACTCCTGTTAGGCCCTCAGCATTCAGAGGTCTTTAAACTAGCTCCTCCAAACCTACGTATGGCCCTTGTCTTCCAAGATGCTCCTAAGACTCTGTCAGGATAGTGGTCTCTCTTACTGCAGTAAATAATAAAATTGGCTTTGCTCAATGAATAAGGTATTTTTATGGTCTCTTTGGGAAATCATCATCAGACAAAGATAACGGTCCTATAGACAAAAGTCAAAATAGACACTCCACTTAGAGAAGGTGTTTTAATTCTTTTTTTCTCACAGGGCAGGTACTAGTCTCAGCTGTGAAACATGAACATCTTGTCTTCAGTGATCCTCTTTCACACCCTGTCTTCTTGTGCCCTGCACCCACTTCTTTCTTGCTGCATCCTGTGGCAGATGCCTCAGCTGGCTCCTCCCAGGTCCCATGCATGCATACAGGCTTAGCTGTATCACTACTGTGCCCAGTGGGAAAGGGGCAGATAAAGAGATTAGTTGATAAGCATTAACAGTAGATAAAGCAACTGTGCTTTTCCTAGAGATTGTCCCTGTGAAAATGCCTCTACTGGTAATGGAATTAAGTGGATATGAAAGATGCATTCTGAGGGCCTTTTTCCCCCTGTGTATGTTTTCAGTCTTTTTTCCATGTAAAGTTTAGGCTTTGCAGACTGCTAGGGCCTGAAATATGTCTTTTCATATGCGTATGTTTTGTCTTTAATTTCTTCTCAGAACTCAAGTGAGCAGCTCACTTCAAGTCCTCAGAAAAAAATATTTTTTTTCCTTCTCTCACTAGAAACAGAAAAATGTTCAGACATACTGTAGCCAGGTTTACTGAATTTTTGAAAAGAAAATGATTGCTGAAACATCTTGCCAGTGGGGCAAAGATTATTTATACCCAACAGTTTGAGTGCTAATCTGTGATTTAAAAATTTAAATTAGCTCACTTATGACACATATTTACATTACAAATAGTAAATATTAAAATGAACACCAAGTTTGTGTTATATGACTGTCAATAGAGAACCAAATACTGCGCTGCTATTATTCAAAGAATAATACATATTATTCTTATATGTAATAATACTATTACATATTTACATTTTTTGTCATTACTTATCATTTCTCACTATTATATCTGAAATGCCGTTTTCATTATGCAACAGTTGTTAGGCACTTCTCATTTCTTTTAAGGTTTATTCTATGTGACGTATGGAAGCTGCATTTATCAACTTCCTTTGAAAGGAAGTATAAGCCCAAGACATATCTGTGGAGTATGAGGTCCTGTGCCAATGAAATTTATGTTTCTTAATTTTATTTTAATGTAAATTACTGCTGCCTCCACAGTACACTTCTGTTCGTTAAGAAATAATTTTGAGAGGCTGCCTACTCTCAGAGAATTCTGTTCCAGCAGTTCTTTCTAGCATTCCAGAGGCATTTACGATAACAGTGTGGATCATTTTAAGGCAATTCATTTTCAAATACAAGTCAAATGGGAGTCTTTTAGAAAACAACTTTTTGGAGTGAAAACAATACTTTGGAATACATTTTACTAGCAAAGGGATTTTTTATCTGTAAAAGGATGTTTCATAAGTGATAATAAGATTTATAGTTTTTTGATAAGAAATTTATAGTCCTCTACCTTGTGATAACAGCCATTGCCCTAGAGACTGTAGAGTTGGAGGTTCAAGTACCCATGAAGGCAGTGACAGCATTAAGCTTAATATCTTACTCAACTCATTTATTTGATGTTAGGTGAAATGTATTTCAATGTGACAGTGAATCAGGGAGTTATTCTGTTGTCTTGATTTTTTCAAACTTGTTAACCCTGAAAGGACTGACCAGCAAAAATACGTTCTGCTTATTTTAAATTTTTAAAGAACTCTTCAATCTCACTCTCTTTTTGTCACACACACACACAACACAAATACACACATACACCAGTATAACTTCTCTCAACAGGACCCCCTCCATCACCTTCCCTAAGCTATGATGGTGTTTTATTTACTCGTTTATTTTGTTTTGTGTTATTTTGTTTAATGCCAGCAGTAGCACGTCATTTCTTTGATCTTGAAATTATTCTGTATGTTGTTTGCCTGACTCTTTTAGCTTCCTCAACAAAAGGAAAGACTGAAAGGTCTTCTTATTTGCTTACGCTTGTGGCATAGATGTCCCCAGAGAACAGAATTTGCCTGATGGCATTTTAAGGAGTTGGATTCCAGTGTGTGTGTGTGTGTGTGTGTGTGTGTGTGTGTGTGTGTACTTTGGACCCTGTCCCCTAACAAAGTTTCTCTCCTTGACTAAACTTTAGTCAGGCTCCTTTGAGTCCTCTTTTTGGCTAGAACTTGTCCTTGGGTCCAAAATTCAATAGAAGTTTATTAACATGTTCATTGTGCATGTATATGGGAGTACTCAGTGATAAGTAACTCAAAGGGATGGTTAGAACTTGAGCTTATATGACATCTTAGAAAGAAACAATAATTTTGTAAAAAGTGGCAAGACAAAGGAAAAGGACTGAGCTTTTAGGGTGGCAAATTGTGGGAAGGTAAATATATGAAGGAACTAATAGAAGATAAGGGCTAGTTAGTAAGGTTTGTTAGGTAGGCTCCTTGTGTACCATCTCACAGCTGATAAAGGTCTAGAATTGTCTCCAGTGATGAACTTCTGTCCTTCCTGGTGGGGGGGGGGCACTTTTACAAATTTATGTTCTGCTTTTAGGTAAATGGGGGAGAAAAGAGAGTTTTTCTCATATCTGCTTCTTTTCCGTTGATTTCAGCTCTAAATAATCAATATGCCAAAGTGGCATACTTTGGTGCAGTATATTCTGCAATCCTTCACACGCATAGCCCAGTTTTAGTAAGAATCTTGCTAAGTCAGTTTAGAGAGAATCCCCCACTCTTGATAGGCAGTCAAATTTCTCATCCCCACTCCTGATACCTGATCACACTGGCCTGCATTTAGGAATAATTCTATTAAGTCTGTTTAGCAAGAATTCCCCTAACCTTGATGCCTTCTCTTAGTAATCTTCCATCCATTGACCCCTCTCCTTCTGCTCATTGGCTATAAATCTCCAGCTCTCTTTGCTGTGTTTGGAGTTAAGCTGATCTTTCTCCCCTACTGCATAGTCTTGACACTGATCACAATAGGTCTGAATAAAGGATTTTTTTTTCCACTTTAACAAGTGTCAGAATAACTTTTTCTTTAACATCCTCATCATCAACCATTCAGCCTTGTTCTTGGTCTCGTGACAAGAAGTCAAATGAAACAGCAAATTGCATCTTGTAGAATTTCCAGGGAGTAAATGTCTTCTGACAGCTATTGTGTATCTTCTCTGGAGTTTACACAATGAGGTAGTTACACCAATATTGTGTACATATTCAACATATTCAGAGCTACGGATGATATGAATGTGGAGAGGGAGAATGGATCAATGATTTCCCCAATTCCCCTCTCCAAAGGTTTAAGCAGGTCTCCTTTCACTCCTTTTCGGAAGGTGCCATAGGTGTGACACATTGGGAGAATGTTTGAATCACAGAATAAGAGCAAAAGAATATCTATTTTAGAGAGAGCAAGAGAGAGTTGATGATAAAGCAAAAATTCACCCAAGGGTGTGGAGACTGAAATTCATGAGTGAAAGATGTAAAAGTGGTCTCAGCGCTCTTCAGAACGTAAGCCCTTACTGTTTCTTTACTCTTCCCTTTTCTTTCTCCTTCCTTTTTCTTTTCTCCCACTTTTCATTTTTTCTCCTTCAGAGACAGTAAAGCACTATATCATATATATATGCTACCATTGATAGGTTCCTCACTACTCTGAAAAACATTTTATATGTATTATATCAATAATCTTCAACATAATGTTGAGAAGTTGACATTGTTATAACCCTTTTATAGCTGAAGAATCTCAAGTATGCAGAGATTAAGTGACTTGTTCATGGTCACATAGATAATAAGTGGTAAAGTCAAAATTTAAAGTCTGCCCTGACTAAAACTTGTTCTTTGGTATGTTACCAGTGTTTTTCAAGTGTTAATGTGCATCCTTAAGTTTACCTGGAGATCTTGTTAAAATGCAGATCCAGGTTCAGGAGCTCTGGGTGGGGACCTTAGATTCTATATTTGTGGGGAAGGTGATGCTGCATTTCTCTGGACTATGCTTTCAGCTGATGGTCATTAAGTTGAACTTGGCAAGTTTTCATTGATAATGTGCTTAATCACAATTTCATCTTATTATTTTAGTATATATCCAAAATACTACAGATCGGTTTATCCTAAAGTCCTTATTCTTCACTCAATCCAAAGTGTAGAGCTTTCTGGTATCAGTAGAATTGCCCCAAACAAATTCTTCCTCAAGGTTTTTGCTTAGGAATCTCAAATGTAGCACTTTTGTCTTCAGTTCATCTAGCAAATTTTTTATTCCACTATTTTTTTTTCTCCCTCTCCTCTGGAACTCCTTTCATTTTATCTAGATCTTTTGAGCACCTACAAGCACAAAATTGAATGCTTTATTCCAGGTGCAGGCCCATTATTCATATGGAAAATACTATCACATCACATCTCCCTATTCTGTAATACAAATGATACAATCTCTCTCAGTATTGAGTCCAAGAAAACCCTGCATGATTCTGAGACTTACCTATATTGAAGATTTCTATCTAATTTGACACTGTAATTTATAGCCTCAAATATCTGTGCTTCTTCAAAAGAACTAATTTACATCTTTGAAACTGGATGACATATTTTTCCCATACCATGTATGCTGCATCATTTTCTTTGTTACAGATGATAGTGCACAACCTTCTCCATTTTCTAATTTTGGTTGGTGGGAGCCTCTTTCATATTCCTTATAGCTTGTGGACTGCTATCAAGGTGGAAACATGTCCACTATATCCCAAATGGTTCTGGATTGAAATGATGGAGCTCTAAGGCTAGCGTTTTCAAGGTTAAGAGGCCCTGTGAGGCAAATCCAATAGGGCTTAATAGCTGATTAGCTGGTTAATGTATTTGAACTTCTGTGTATTGTAAAACTTTCAGTTTCAAATGAAAGTTTCTTTTTTTTTTCTCCTTCTGCCACTGTGCTTGTGGTACCCTTAGTTACCTAGAAATCTTTCTTTTGAAAAATTCTAATTTGATCCTAGGTGATCAAATTTGAAAAATGTGAAATTTGATCCTAGGAGGGAAAGGACTGATTCATGAGTAGGCCAGGAGAGCTAAGTGGAGAGCCTATTCTAAGCACAAGGTCTCCTTTCAATTACATTTACAAATATTCAAAGAATAGTAGTACCTGTATGTGTGAGGCTTGTGTTTATTCAGTTTATAGTTAAGGTTTGGTGAATTGTCCTTTGCAGGGATAACTCCACTAGAGGGATAGTAAAGTCACTCAATAAAGATAATTGGAAAAGCCTAGAAAAATCTCATTAAGTGTATGTGCATGTGTGTGTGTGTTGGGGGGGGAATTTTAAATAGCAATCATGCAAAATTATAAAAATGATCATCATCATCATAATAGCTAATAGTTACTGGGTGTCTACTATGTCAGGCACTATGTTAAATGTTTTACATAGCATTATACCATTTAATCCTCACAAATATTTAATTGAGTTAGATATAATTGTTAACTCATTTTATTAATGAGAAGACTGATGCCAAGATAGGTTAAATAAATTGTCTAAGGCTAGTTATTTTGTGGCTAAACAAGTCTTACTTTTCTAACTCTAGACACCGTATGTGTAACTCATACACTACAGTACATTTTTTGTGTACAAATCCCTATGTCATATAAACAATTAGTTAACTCAGTGTAGCTATAAGTTAATGCTCAATGAATTTACCCAATGCAAGTCATAGAGAAGACACAAAAGATGACTATTATGTGACCCTTACAAGCCAAGAGAATATAAATTAAAACTTTTACATCTACAATTCAAATATGATGCTATGCTAAATGCTATAAAAGAGAAAGAAATTAATATTAGTGAGGAGAGATTGATCTTAAGTAGAGAACTCTTGGGATGATTTTCAAAGAAGAAACAAATGAGATGGAGGGAAAATTTAAAACTCCAGCAGGTGATCATAGAGTTGGTGGGGATGGTGAGGAGGTAACTGGCAAACATTCAAACAAAGCCCGAGTCCAGATAATGGAGGATATGTTTAGGAATTAGCAGGTGGACTGAGATAAGCGAAACACAGGAAACTTAGAAGGGAGAAGGGACACTGATATATGGGAAATGAAACTAGAAAGTTAGGTAGAAGATGAATTCTAGGCTGAATTATTCAAATTTCATTCAGTAGGGGATTGGAGCCATCAGAGCTGTTGAGCTGTCATGTGACAAGATCCGATCTATGTTTTAGATGGACACATAATTACTAAATAGAAATAGTGGTTTGGCCAGGATCAGGGAGTCCAGTTAAATCATAAAAGGAAATGAGTTACTGAACAACTATTTTGCCATGACCTGGAAAGATAACATTTATACTCACTGGTAATTCTGAAGTTAAGATATAATGTATATTATAAATTTCAAATATGTCTTATTTATGCTTAGGCAGAATTTGAGTGATTTATTTATTACCTAAAATAATGCCTATTTAGGACATTTGCTATGTATTCTTTTATTTGGGGACTTATGATGCTTCATAATAGCAGCTGATATAAAGTTTCTGAATTTCATGTAATAGAATTGTTCTTGATTTATAAGTCATTCCAAACATCTTCACAGAACATTACCATTCTAACTCCTGGCATTTTGAAAGGACTGTTATGCCAAACAAATTTTAATATAACCAGGATAGTTTAAAAGGAGAAAGACCTGAAGGGAACTTTTAAAAATGAATGGAACAAGACTGTTTCCTTTAAATTCTTCAGGAGGTTAATTCTTTTTTGACAAAAAGATGGATTAGATAACTTGTTGGGTCTTTTAAAAATTTTAGTTTCCATGAGTCTGTGATTCATACATAAGAAAAATTGTTTTATCTCCTGACTGATGGTCCTCCTAATCCCTGTTTTTTTCCCCTGCCACCAAAAATAAAATTCCTCCAAGTATAAAAATGTTTCAAGCAGACTTTTTGGCTCTATAAGACTCCAAGTGATAAATACAACCCTCAACATTGCTGTTTGAGATGGTAAATCACCTAAAGTTGAATTTATAGAATTTTAGAGATACATTTTGTTCAGCCACTCCTCTATTTTATATCCAAGTCCAGAATTCTCTTACACTCTACTAGAAACAAAGTTCAAAGCATTAAACAAAACTTAATGTATTGAAAGGTCCCTTTTAAGCAAATTCTATAGGTTTTCCATGATCATGAAATTATATTTTATTTCCATAACTACCCAATTATCCTTTAACTATCTGCATAATTTGTTAAGAAAATCCTCAGAACTAGCAATATGCTGTGGACAATATGTTAGAACAGATATTGCAAGGGGATTTTCCTGCTGCAAAATGATTAGATAGTGCATAAAGTGTGTATGTATGTACATGAATGAGTGAATACTCACAGGGAGTATAATAATCTCATGCAGCGAACAAACAAACAAACAAAACAAAGACTATCTGAGGTCAGTTGCCAATATCAGCTCAGTGGGCCCCAAATTAGGTTTTGATCCCAAAACACAAAGTAGGAGTAGCTGAATATGAGACTTTAAGGCAACCTGAGAACAAGGGAACAAAAGTTGTCCAAGTTTGGTAACAATGCCTGGCTCCAGGCAGAAGCAAATGCAAATCCTGTCAAGAAGAAAACACTCTCAGTTTTTGCCAGCACATTATTCATATTATAGAATTAATCAAATATGAGCTCGCAATTCAAAATCAATAGACATACAAGGAACCAAATCACCATGGAAGAGAGTCACTAAAACAATAAACAACATATTTAGATTGCTTAAAAATTCAAAATCTGCAAGTATCAGACGCAAACTTTTAAATTCCTATGTTGGAAATATTTACCAAAATAAAAATGGGATAACAAAAACAGTAATCAATAAGAAGCTATAGAAATGTCCAGATATTTATATTTAGTAAATTTATCAGTTAGGGTTCTCTGGAAAAACAGAACCAGTAGGATCTATCTATCTATCTATCTATGTATCTATGTATCTATCAATCCATACGCACATCTTATCTATCTATATCTAGATATCTTATCTACCTATCTAGATATATATCTATAAAGTAATATTGATATCTACCATTTTAAATAATTCAACATCTTTTCATGATTAAAAACACTCAGAAAGCTAGGAATCAACCAAACTTCCTTAACTTGATAAAGAGCATTTTATTGGTTTTCTGTGACTGCTGTAACATTACCACAATGTTAGTGACTTAAAACAATGAATTTGGATTATCTTATACTTCTAGCAATTCAGAAGTCCAAAATTCTAAAATAAAGGCTGGACTCTAGAAGAGAATCCATTTTCTTACCTTTTCTAGTTTCTAGAGTCTGCCCACAATTCTTGGCTCATAGCCCCCTTCCATCTTTGAAGCCATCAATAGTCAGTTGAGTCCTTCTTCAGGTTGCATCATTCTGATACTAACTCTTTGCCTCCCTCTTTCACTTTAAAGGACTTTTGTGATTACATTGGGCTCATTTGGATCACTCAGGATAACTCTTTATTGTTATTAAGATCAGTTGATTAGCGATGCTAATTCCATCTGAAACCCTAATTTCCCTTTGCCGTGTAACAGGTTATTCACAGGTTATTCACAGGGTCCAGGGATTAGGGAGTGGACAGATTTGGGGTACATTATTGTGCTGACCACAAGCATATACAAAATCCCCACAGCAAACATCTCATTAACAGTCTAAGTTCTTTTCCTTTAACTCTCTCAAGTTAAGAGAGGTGCCCCTTCTCTGTGCTCCCTTAGCATTTCTATCGAGCACCTTTCCTACTTTAATGTGTAATTGCTGGTTTGTTTGCCTGTACTACTAGTCATGATACAGTTTTTAATAATGTATACCAGATCGGTGCCTAGTAAAGAAAAAGTCCTTATTAATAAGTACAAGTTATAGAAAGCAGCATCTCCAAATGATACATGACTTAAGAAAAGTATCAGGATGTGTCCCTTTCCTTCCTCCCCAGACCTGGTGCCTGTGTGTGCTCCTAAATACTAGAGGAAGGCTTAGTTTCCAATAGTCACCGTACCATTCAGGCACACAAAACATATTCAGGTAGAAAATCCAGAGAAAACATTCTGCTATGGTGCTTTCTTTCTAAGAGCCCCATATACATGGCCTGAGAACAGATAGCAAGTTTAAAAGTTCTTCCTAGATCAAGATAAGAGAAAAAAAAATAGGTTGAGAGATCCATTGTGATTAATAAAGAAAAACAGTACAGAAGTACAGGCATTTCATTATGCGTGAAATACTGTTTATACATAGGAGTTACTTCAGTAGCTTTCTTACTGAGCAATTGTGTGATTTTTTTTTTTTAAAGAGAACTAAGTGTTGGAAAAGACATTGTAAATTTAACAAAACTGGTTTGCATATGTAAGCCCAAATTTTGACCGCATGGATGGACATTGCAAGGAGATCAATTTGGAGAAATTTTTTAAAACACTAGCTGTTGTTAGAATGAAAGCTCACATTTTACATATTTTTAAGATTACTATTTTGTTATAGTTAATATATTAAATTTTATTCAGTGTATATGTAAGATATGTTGAAAGATCACAAAACAAAATCCCAAACCAACAAAACAGTTGTATCTGCCTCTGTTCCTTCCCCATTCCATATCTCTGTTATCTTCTTAATAACATGTTATTTTGATGTTTTCAAATAATAACCACATCAGTGGTTATTTTTTTCCCCAATGTTTATGCCTTTTATTTCTTCTTCTTTTCTAACTGTTTTGACCAGTACACACAATAAAATGCTTAATAGAAACCTGTCTTTTTTTTAGATTTTAAAAAGGCTGCTTCCAACATTTCATTGTTCAGAGTAATGCTTGCTATAGATTTTTCATATTGTTTTATTAGATTAAGAAATTTTATATTTTACCAAGAATGTTTTGCTTAATAAAAAAATGTTGAATTATCAGATAATTTTGTCTATATCTATTTACAGTGATCACGCGATTTGTTCTTTTAATATATTATTGGATGGGTTATATATAGAGATTTTATTTTCTAGTTAAACAGCTTTTGCAATTCTTTGATAAACTCGATTTGGGCTTTCTTTATACTATTTTTTCTCTTAAAACCTTCCTTTCTCAATCCCTTACCTCAGGGAAGGTAGAATAAGATAGATCCGGACATTTCATTTGAAAGTTATTTGATGTTATAACATATGGTCTTAATATCAATGTTCCTCTTTTAAAAATGAGAACAAAAAACTATCAACCTAAAGAGTGTGTTGAAGAGCAAAGCCTCATAAGGCATTTAATTCACGTCCAGGCTTCATTTCCCATCCTGAGGATTCCTCAAGGCTCATCCTTAAATGCCTCCTACAGCAGAAAATTTTTCTTGATCCTTCTAAATGAACCTTAACATTTTGCATGTTTCATTTTATTGTACTTATATTTTCACTAATATTATCATTTGTTTATTTATTTCCTTGCTAGAGTACGTGCTCTGCTAATTGAAACCAGGGACTGTCTCATTTTTATACACATTGAATAACTGTTAGTAAGGTGTTATGGACTAAATTATGTCCCCCAAAATTCATACGTTGAAGCATGTAAGCCCCCCCAGTACCCTCTAGGGTACTAAATAGAGCCACTTTCTAAAGTGACTCTATTTGGAGATAGGACTTTTAAAGAGGTAATTAAGTTAAAATGAGGATGTTAGGGTGGGCTGATCCAGTAACTGGTGTCCCTATAAGAAGAGACCAGGGCTTCCCTGGTGGCGCAGTGGTTGAGAGTCTGCCTGCCAATGCAGGGGACACGGGTTCGAGCCCTGGTCTGGGAGGATGCCACATGCCGCAGGGCAACTGGGCCTGTGAGCCACAACTACTGAGCCTGCGCGTCTGGAGCCCGTGCTCCGCAACAAGAGAGGCCGCGATAGTGAGAGGCCCACGCACCGCGATGAAGAGTGGCCCCCGCTTGCCGCAACTAGAGAAAGCCCTCGCACAGAAACAAAGACCCAACACAGCCATAAATAAATAAATAAATAAATAAATAAATAAATAAATAAATAAATAAATAAAAAGAAGAGGAGACCAGGACACAAAGAGACACCAGGAATGTATATGCACAGAAGGACTATGAAGAGGCAGCCCAAGGGTGTCTATCTGAAAACTAAGGAGAAAGGCCTCAGAGGAAACCAACTCTGTCCTCACCTTGATCTTGAAATTCTAGCCTCCAGACTGTGAGAAAACAAAAACAAAAACAAACAAATTTCTGTTGCTTAAACCATCCAGTCTGTGGTATTTTGTAATGACAGTTCTAGAAAACTATTATATAATGTATACAATAATTATTTTTATATTTGTGTCGAATTCTTCTATGAAAAAGGTGGCATGAATGTACAAACACCGTCCTCACCCTATTCTAAGCATATGCAAATATTTACTAACCACTTAAAATACTGGGGGCAGGTAGTATGGAGAATAGGGAGAGCAAATAAGATTCCTCCCCTTTATAAAGCTAAGGATTATTGATGTTGAGTGTTAGAACCTTTCTTCAAGGAGGTTTTCTCTCTTTCAATAATTACTAATTAAGAATTTTTATATTTATTAAACTGATATTTACTAGAGGGAAGATTAATAACCCCCCAAAATTGATATCTGAGTCTGACTTCCCAAATAAAGGAAATTAGGAATTAAAAAGTTTGAAAACTTTAAGGCCAAGTTAATGAAAAATCATTTTACATTTGTAGTAAGCATTTTCATCAGAGTAGGAACTATTGAGGAGTGTGTGTGTGTGTGTGTGTTTGTATGTGTTTTGGATGGGATATGCCAGTGGAATATAAAAGCATTATATGACACTGGATAACTCTTATTTTTGAGGAATTTACAATGTAATTTGAAAAGAAAAACAATAAAAATTAAAACTTTGCCTAGATTAAGTGGTTTGAGTAGAAAACCCCAAATATTTCGTCTCTTCTCAGAACATAGCACAAAACCATGTTTGTTCACATACCTAGAAAGAAAGCTCAGGGTTAAAGAGTGATCCAGAAAGACTTCCCTGTATGTACTTTGAGAGTCAGAACTTTGTCATATATTTTCTTTTGCTTAACATAGCACGGTTAATGGTAAATCCTCAACACATCCTGCTCGAGATGAATTATACCAAATTAGGGTGGAGAAATCCAATGCCTACTCTGATAATTTTGCTGTTTTGTCCCTTCCCACAGTGGAAGAGAATTTCCCCACAGAACAGATTTGCTAGATTGAAATAAATGGCAACACTATTTTTCAAAGCCATGTCATGAATGTACACTATAGGAAAAACTTGAGCTGTGAGGCTGATGATCCTTCTAGAGTAAATGTAAATAAAGCTCAAGTGGCTCTTAGGGCTTTGGCATGTCCTGTTGAGCCCAGAGTTTCTCATGCTCTAATTCAAATTCCCAAATGTACTCAAGTGGGCGAAAGTTCCAAACGATGTTTGGTAGAGAAAGGTAAAGAGGAGGTGATAGAATGTTCTGATTAACTTAAATACTTAGTAAATTGACTTTTAAATTTAAATTGCTTAGATTAAGGTTCTATAAATTATTTTCTGATCCTAGAATGCTGATTCTGTCCTTTACCCACCCCTTTTTGATATTATATGAATATAAAATGTCCTGTTGTTTGTGTGGCCCCAATAAACATAATACCCCCAACAAGCATGTCATCACACTGCTTGTAAAACAAAGTTTCCCTTTTCCTTATTGTCTGAATTTCAATGACACCCAAATGAAGAATGTAAGTCTTGAAATCGATAAATATTTAACTTGAAATTTCCTTAGAGAATAGCAGCTCATTATAAAAAGAGGAATCATAACTCTTTTTACGGGTAATACATTTGTTATTTTTTCTGTATTGCTACCTCAGCTTCCCACTCAGAGTTAACTTCAGTTCTCATTTGTTTCATGAAGATCATAACTTTAATAAAATAAGTAAACGTCTAGAATCAACACTATTAGGACATTGGTTACTGATTTTATTGGAATGAATGGCTCTGAAGAATGGAGACATGCAATTATGTTGTTGTGGTCTAAAAAGTTTTGATGTAAGGAAGAAAACTACGTTATACTGAGTGGGTTTAGTTTATTACTACCAAAAAAAAAAAAAAAGAGCTTTCGATTGAATGATTTGTGGGAATGAAAAACATGACTTTTCTCTTGAATCGTTTTTGTGCCTAGGAGTGTAAGTTGTTAGCATTTTTCCCTTTGCCTGCATAATTACCCTCAGTTCAGTCAAGGCTCCCACCAGGTCTACAGCTATACTCAGCAGAGCCTCTTCCTTGCATCAATCCTAAGTCCGTCCATAGTCAGGTGTGGAAATTAAACACACACTTTTAATTCATTCATGTGGCTACAAAGCAATACATGTTATGAATGTATGATTTAATTAATTCTTACTTTATTAATGGATACATCAATTATTTTTCTAATTCCACCTTGAAATAAGTAATAGCCTTGTCAATTCAGCTTTTACATTTTTGTAGAATAGATCTCTAAGTTTGTTTTCTGTGTTAAAGAGTATTGTATGTTTGTGAAACAATTTGAGATTTAGAGAAAAGTTGAAGTACAGAACAAAGAACCTAGAGTAAGTTGCTGAAATGATGTCCCTATATCCCCATATACTTTAGCTGTATTTCCTACAAACAAGGTCATTCTGCGACATAACCAAAATACAGCCACCAGCCTCAAGAAGCTAACAATCATTCACAGTGCTATCTAATCCTGATTCAAGTTTTGCCAGATGCCACAATAATGTTCTTTATAGCAAAAAGATTCAGTTCAGAATCATGTTCTAAATTTAGATACCATGTTTCTTTGGTCTTCAATTTTGAATAATTCCTAATTCATTTCTTATTATTTGTGAAGACTTATGCATTGTAAACATTTCTGCATAAGCTCAGAAATATGGATGTTAACATTCAAAACACTTTTTTCCCCCAACAAAAGATTATAAAGTGATGTCTCTTTGTTATTTTATTTGCATTTTATTTACAGCTAATAAGGTTGAGCATGTTTTCTTAAGTTTTTGGTGATTTGCATTTTCTCTTATCTATTTTTCTACCATACTACCATTACTTTCATATTTTGTAGGTACTTAGAAAACAAGTGATATATTTTACAACAATTATTTTTCTCTAGACTTTGTTTATGCTATAATTGCATATATTTCAGTGGTCAAAACTATCAATCTTTCTTCTTGGATTTAGTGTCTTGCTAAAGACAACTAACTAGTCCAAAGTTTTACAAATATTCTGTTACATTTATTTTAACACTTTTATTATTTTTTAAATGTAGATTTCAATCTATCTAGGAATTATTTTTATATGGTATAAAACATAGTGTATAAGTTTTTGTTTATTTTAGATGAATAGCTAATTATGCCAGTATTGTTTATTAAAGAAAAGATATATTTCCTTCTAAATTAAGATGGCACTTCTATCATACATTATGTTTTCCATATCTAGTACATCTATTTCTGGACTCTAGTTTTATGTCATTCACCTATTTGCCAATACTGTGTTTACATTTTTATTATGGTAACTTTATAATAGGTTTTACTGATCTTGTATGGCAAGTTATCCTTTATGATTCTTTTTTTTTTCCTGAAATGATTTTGGTAATTTTACTCATTTAGTTTTCTGTTAATTTTAATTAACAGAAATTAATTTAAAAATATTATTAATAACAGTAATAGAAGCTCTCTATATAATAATCTATATATTATCTTTAAAATGTAAGATTACATTTTAAAGATATTGTCTATGTGTTCATTTTTTACTCTTGGCTTTGAATAGCATTTTATCTGATATTAATATGACTCACCTATTTTTTTTCTATTACATATTTGCACAGAAATTTATTTTCCACTTTTCTTTTAACTTCATTTAAATATACTTGTATGTATCTAGTAGCTGGATTTTGTTTTATAAGCCAACCTATCATAAGGAAATTGCCATTAGTCATGTTAAACAGTATTGTTGGTTCTAATTAAAACCATCCCAATAATTCCAAATTTTACATCCAGATGGCAGGCAATTTAAATTATCATTATTATAATTATGTAAGATTAGATTTTATTCTCTTCCTGTTAATGTTGAAATTAGAAGTCAGGGTACCCGCAAAAAGTCAATGGGAGTGCCAGAAGGAGGCAGCTGATCTTTCTGTGTGATTTTGTCTACCAGCGGAATATTTGTCTACTTCTTGAGATCTCAGATTAAAACCCTTTCAATCTCCATCTTTCAAGTTTGTAAATATCAAGGTTTTTTTAATGGTGTTGGCTTTTGAGAATCCCCTTGTTATCTACTGTGGCTTATCCTTCTTATAGTCTTTTGTACCCCAGTGCCAATTCCTCATTCAAAATAGAGCTAACATTCAGAGCTCATTAAAGAGTAATAAAGGTTGAATTATTTCTGCTAAAGGGTATTAAGAAGACTTGATAATGGCATAATGACAAATACCATTGTGAAATTAATGCTCTGATTATTAGGTTTAATTGATGACAGACCTCATTCAGGAAAAGAAAATGTTTATTCCAGACCGCCTAGTTCAGATTAAATACATATTTTAGAACAGAAATAATGTCATCCTTTATGATTGTCTATACCATTACTCCTGGCTTCAGTACAGAATACTCTTACAAAGAAATAGAAGTGCTCATGAACAAAGTAAGGTTTATGAGCTTCCTCAAGAGAAGGATTTTTAAAAATACTGATTACTTGTAGTAATTTTTTTAAAAATCTGCATGTAAAATGAAAGTTATCTCATTGTTCTTGGATTCACAAGAATTACGCACTTTGGAATAAAGATGGGTGAATATGAAAAGTTTCAGATTCCAATTGACATATATCTTGTATTTGGAAAGGAAAGGAAAGGATTAGGAAATGTTTCTAGTCCATTTGTTTCCTAAAGCAGCTCTTTCTTTAGTATCCTATGTAATCAGAAAAGTTCTCCCTATTGGACTTCCCTGGTGGTGCAGTGGTTAAGAATCCGCCTGCCAGTGCAGGGGACACGGGTTTGATCCCTAGTCCAGGAAAATCCCACATGCTGCGGAGCAAATAAGCCTGCGCTCTACAGCCCACCAGCCACAACTACTGAAGCCCGCGTGCCTAGAGCCCGTGCTCCACAGCAAGAGAAGCCACCACAATGAGAAGCCCATGCACTGCAACAAAGAGCAGCCCCCGCTCACCACAGGTAGAGAAAGCCCGCTCACAGCAATGAAGACCCAACACAGCCAAAAATAGATAAATAAATAAATTTATTTAAAAAAAAAAGAAAAGTTCTCCCTATTAAATTCAAATGTATCATTATACTTTTGCTTTGTATCCTGGAAAAGATCAAGACTCCATAGAGTTTTCCTAACAAGACTGTTAGGACATCTGCCAGATCATCAGCACTTTGGAAGCAGTGGTCCCTGGCAGATAGGTCTAATTTGTACAGATTATCAGGGCTTAGCTCTGAACTGCATTCATCTGTAGGCTTTCTTCATTTCTAAGATAAGTATTTAAGGCTATGGAACTTCTTTGCACTGCTTTAGCGGCATCCACAAGCTTTGACATTTCATCCACTTAAAAACATATAAAGTTCATTACTGCAATTCCAATAGTTATGGTTTTTCTACTTTCTATATATTATTTGGTTTCTAGCTTAACCAGCAAGTACCTCGAAAGAAGTGTCCAGAAACCTGGGCTGAAGTTAATGATATTTTCCTCTCTCCAGGGACTGTCAGGCCTTTAAATCCTGATTGTTCTAGCCCCTGTGATGCCTTTAAACAGCTTTTTCTTTTTTTTTTTTTTAATTGCCTTTCTATTTGCTCTTGATAGAAGACATCTTTCTGCTGTAAGCTATTCCATTATAAGTCAGAGGTGGAAGGCTTATTGGATACATTTCTAAAAACTCCTTCATTATTAAATTTAATACAAATACATAAAAATAAAACACATATGCAGCTTAATTAATTACCATAATCTGAACACCCATTAACCTTCTCCTCTACCCCATGCAGGATAGATTTTTGTAGTCACTTGTTACATGAGCCTTCCATGTGCCCCCTTACAAATCCCCTCTCTCCCCTAAGACTAACCACTATGCTAACTTTTATGGTAAAAGTTTCTTTTCTTTATAATTTTATCATTAAATGTGCAGCCCTAAATATCATAATTTAGTTCACCCTCGCTCTTGTTTTCATTTTTCTCTTGTAATTTATTTGTTCAAGAAACTGGAGCATTTGTTATGTAGAGTTTCTCCTAGTCTGGACTTTGTTGATTGTGTTCACATGGTGTAGTTTAAAGTGTTCCTCTACATTTTGTGTAAATAGGTTTTAACTTAGAGGCTTATTTTTTGACAAGACTATTATAACGTCTGGTTGTCTGCTGTAATGTTAGCAAGAGCTGATGATCATCACTCAGATTATTAAGTCATTAGGAGTTGCAAAATGGTGATGTCCTAATATGACCATTTTTTCTTGATTTATTTGGTGGAATGCTTACCTGAAGAGAAATGTCACTTTATCTACTATTTTGTTACCTAGAGATGTATGTAGTTTGTATGGGAAAAACATGATAAATGCTTGATTCTCTGTTTTTATTTTATTCTCTGCTATTATTTTATTTTAGTTTTCAAAGAGTTATTTCCTACATTCAAGACAGGTTTTTTTGGTATCATTATGTACTCATGGATTTAAACATATTAAATGTGTTTTTATGCATTGCAGTTATTATTTTTACTAATGTTCACATTGTCTTATCTTGGCCATTGGGAACCTCTTCTACTTGACTCCTAAGTCCTTTTAACATCCTCCTAGTTTTTAATAGCTTCCTTGCCATCTGACATGAAAAATTGTTAAAGCCTTATCATGCACAATTTCTGTCTTAATCTTAGAAGCAGCCACAGATGACCACAGAAATACGCATGAATCTAGCTGAGACCAGAAGCACCATCCAGATGACCCACTGACTTGGGAGCAGAAATAAATAATTGTTGTTTTAAGCCACTGAGTTTGGGGTGGTTTGTTACACAGCCAATAGCTACTGACACAGAAGACAGACAAAAACATAGAAAACAAGAACTAAAAAGTAAAGCCACCTGGCAAATACATCTGGAAATATCAAATTTTATCTAATATGAAGTTTAAGAGAAGAAAATAGTGACAATAAAGAGGTAAAGATCATTTAATATCTAACAGGACACATTTGCCTAGGCTAAAACACATGTTTTCAAATGGAAAGGCTAATATCAATATAAGCTTCATCTAATGTAATAATAGAACCACAGATACAAAGAGAAAATTCTGTAAGATTTCAGGGAGAAAAAAGAGGTTAGCTGTCTAGGAATAAGTATGAAAGTGGCATCAGACATCTCATCAGCAGCATCAGCTATTACAGCAAACTTTTAAATTTGGGGTGTGTGTCTGTGTGTGTGTGTGTGTGTGTGTGTGTGTGTGTGTGTGTGTGTGAAAGAAAGGGGGAGAGAGGGAGAAAGAAAGAGAGAGAGAGAGAGAAAAGTTGAACGCTAAGAATGTTAAAGTGGTAGGTCTTTAACTCCTTGCTGAGGCACATAGAGAAGAGTTGCCAGTAACCTCCCAGCTTTAGAGGCTGGGATAACTCTATTTGGCCTATTTGGTTTCATCTTGGTCTCTTGGGAGCCAAGAAGAACCAGCATATCACAGGAAGCTGGTGATCTTCTCTCAGGAATCAGAGTTCTCTGAAGTCCTCACCGCAGAATTTGACATTAATCTGAAACTTACTTTGGGGTTCTTTTGTGTATGTCAGAGAAATCCTCATATCAGTTTTCTCTACCAAGACCCTAACCAAGCCCCTGGCCTCACTGGCACCCAGTTGCATATATACCCAAGAAGCTCTTTAACTCAGAAAAGTCAGGTATATTGAAGTTAATACTAGAAAAGAAGAGGAATACAATATGGAGTCATGTTCCAAACTGCTTCACAGAAACATGATAACAAGGGGAAATTTTTAATAAAGGTTAGGTTTTTGTTTATTTTGTTTTTAAATTTATTTGTTCTTGTTTCTCAATCTAGAAAGTTGTATTAAGTATAAATAATAGTACCTTATCTCTAGCCACTGCAGATGGTCTGTGAGACTCCCTGTCAGGACTTGGTCATCCTGATATCTCTCTTCATATTAACAGAGGACTCCATAGGACAATACACACAAGTAGCTGGCCTTGATCAGTTATGCCCTGTCCTTTAGGTTAGAACTCAGAAGGTGTGCCGGCCCTATGTCCTTTTCTAGCCCAAAAACAACAAATGTTTTCTGCCCTCCTTGAAACATGATCCTCTCTTGGATTCCACTTATTTCTGGTTTTACTTCTATTCTTATATCTGCTTCTTCTTATCTCCTTTCCTGGCTCTATTCAAATACTACCTGCTTGTGCTTCTTAGCAATAGGGCCTAGGACTCTGCTCTTCTCTCACTTAGATTCACAGGTAATCTCAACATCTACATGTCAAAAAAAATGAATTTTAATTGTTTCCTCAGAAAACTCTTCCTTTTGTGTCATACCCATATCGGCAAAGTATATCACATCCATCCAGTTTATTACTCAGGCCAGAAACTAGCATTATTCCCTATCCTTCACATCCCAAATATAATCCCATAACAAATCCTTTCATTTCTATATTCCTTTGTTCTCAGTTACTGCTACCCATTTAGTTCAGCCCATCATAATATTTTGCTAGGATTACTGCAGCACTATCAAACTGGTCTTCCTTTACCCCATTCTTCATGCATCCATAAAAGTTATCTTAACATATATAAGATCACCTCATATCTCCTTTTCTTACATTTCAATGACTTCCCATGTATTAATTAATAAAATTTAAATTTCTTACCATGGTCTACAAATTCTTACATGATCTGGCCCTTACTATGTCTCCAAACTTTCTACTTCTCCTTGGCTCACTTGGTTACATGTCACCCACACTAATCATCTTCAGGTTCTTTAAATATACCAAACTTATAACTGCTGCAAGTTCTTTAAACATGTTTCCTCTATCTGCATGACATTCCTTCTCTTTCTTTGTATGTCTGACTTTTTATTTTCCTTGTAAGAAATCATTCTAATTTTCCATCCCTGTAAGTAATTCAGTGCCCTGTTTTTCTCTTCTATGGTAATTATGAGACACTTCTTTGTGCTTTTGTTTTCTTACCTGCAAAAATAGCAGATATAAATATTATTTAATAACATTAACTACTTCAAGGGTTAATGTGAAGATGAATGAAAAAGTGTAAAATGTTTAAAACATGGGTCAGCAAACATTTTCTGTAAAAAGCCAGAGATAATTAATACTTCAGGCTTTGCAAGTCGTATAAAAGCTATTGCTCATATTTCTTCTTTTTTTCCTTTCCTTGCTTTTTAAAACAATGCTCCAAAAATTTAAACTCAGTCTTTGCTTACTGGCTATGTGAAAACAGGATGCTGACTGGATTTAGCCATGGGCAGCAGAGTAACAAGCCCCGAAACAGTGTCAGGTAGATAATAAGTGCTCAATGAATGTCAGTCATTGTTATAAATTGTATAGTACAATATGTTATTTGTTGTCTATAAAAACAAATCCCCCATTAAAAGTTAGGCCTCATGAAGCAAAGGGTAGTATCTGTGTTCACCATTTTCTTATTACAGTGTTTGACATATACAGGTACTCAAATATATTTGTAATATGGCTATCAAATCAGTGAGAATATGACAGATTATTCAGTGAAAACAAGACACATATGGTATTGGTATTGGGATGATTAATTAGTTCTTTGGGGGGAAAAACAGAAAATACTGATTGAGACCACTCCTTATTGAAAAAAAAAATCCAGCTCAATCAATGGATTAAAGTGAAAAATAAAACTATAAAAGTACTGGAAGAAAACTAGGTTAAAAAAAAAAACTCTTGTGGTAAAACTGTCAATATTTCAGGTGACATGATACTCTATATAGAGAATCCTAAAGTCTTCACACATAAACTACTAAAACTAATAAATGAATTCAGTAAGGTAGCATGATACAAGATTAATATAAGGAATCTGTTGTGTTTCTATACACTAATAATGAAATATCAGAAAGAGAAAGCAAAAAAAAAAATCTCATTTAAAATCATATCCAAAAAAAAAAAAAATACCTAGGAATAAAATTAACCAAGGAGGTGAAAGACTTATACACCCAACACTATAAAACATTGATCAAAGAAACTGAAGAGGATTCAAAGAAATGGAAAGATATGCCATGTTCTTGGATTAGAAGAATTAATATTGTTAAAATGGCCATAGTACTCAAAGCAATCTACAGATTTAGTGCAATCCCTATTAAAATAACCATGATATTTTTCACAGAAATAGAACAAATAATTCTAAAATTTATATGGAACTACAAAAGACCTAGAATTACCAAAGCAATCCTGAGAAAAAAAGAACAAAGCTGGAGGTATAACCCTTCCAGATTTGAGACTGTATGACAAAGCTACAGCAATCAAAACAGCATAGTATTAACACAAAAACAGACATATAGATCAATGGAACAGAATAGAAACCCGGAAATAAATCCATACACCTATGGTCAATTAATCTACAACAAAAGAGGCAAAAATATGCAATGAAGAAAAGACAGTGTCTTCAAGTGGTGTTGGGAAAGCTTGACAGTTACATGTAAAACAATGAAATTAGAACATTTCCTTACACCATATGTAAAAATAAACTCAAAATGGTTTAAAGACCTAAATGTAAGACATAACACCATAAAACTCCTAGAAGGGAACATAGGCAAAACATTCTTTGACATAAATCATAGCAATATTTTCTTAGTCTCCCATGGCAAAAGATATAAAAGCAAAAATAAACAAATGAGACCTAATCAAACTTAAAAGCATTTGCACAGCAAAGGAAACCAGTGACAAAATGAAAAAAAAAGTATGGAATGGGAGTAAATATTTGCAAATGATGTTGCCAACAAGGGGTCAATATCCAAAATATACAAACAGCTCATACAACTCACAATTAAAAATAACAAACTACTCAATCAAAAGAAGGGCATAAGACCTAAATAGACATTTTTCTAAAGAAGACATACAGATGGCTAACAGGCACGTGAAATGATGCTCAACAACACTGATTATTAGAGAAATGCAAATCAAAACCACATTGAGGTTTCACTTCATACCTGTCAGAATGACTATCATCAAAAAGTCTATAAATAATAAATGCTAGAGAGGGTATCAAGAAAAGGGAACCCTTGTACACTGTTGATGGGAATGTAAGCTGGTGCAGTCACTATGGAAAACAGTATGGAGGTTTCTTAAAAACTAAAAATAGACTTACCACATGATCCAGCAATTCCACTCCTGGTTATATATCTGGAAAAAACAAAAACACTAATTTAAAAAGATATATGTACCCCAATGTTCATAGCGGCACTATTTACAATAGCCAAGACAAGGAAGCAAACTGCATATCCATCAACAGATGATTGGCTTAAGAAAATGTGAGATATATATATATATATATAAAATTGGATATTATATACACACATATAATATATATAATATTATATATACATATATATTATATATGTACATATATACACAAAATTGGATATTACTCAGCCATGAAAAGGAATAAAATACTGCCAATAAAATACTGCCTCAGAATATTATATTTAGTGAAATAAGTCAGGCAGAGAAAAACAAATACTATAGGATATCACATATATGAGATCTAAAAAATTATACATATGAATCTATATACAAAACAGAAACAGACTCACAGACATAGAGAACAAACTTATGATTTCCAAAGTGGGGGAAGGACAAATGAGTATGGAATTAACAGATACAAACCACTCTATGTAAAATAGACAGCAACAAGGATTTACTGTATAGCACAGGAAATTATACCCAATAACTTGTAATAACCTATAATAGAATATAATCTGTAAACCCCATATCACTATGTTATACACATGAAACTAATACAATATCATAAATCCACTGTACTTCATGATTTTAAAAAAACCTCCTGTAATAATGAGTGTGTTCAAAGAATATACCATACTCGAAATTCATAAAGGAAAATCTAACAAGACTTCTGCATGATAGAAACAATAGTTAATTCAAGTGCCAAATGACAAACCACAGAATAAATTGTATTATCAAATGTCTAATATTGTGGAGTCAGGTTACATGTTGGTGAGTGTATGGAGAAAGAGGTTCTTTCACGAAAACAGTAGGATTTTAAATTGAGCAGCCTCTTCAGTCACCTATTACTAATAGCTGCCAAATTTAAGCATAGTCTTTAAAACAGAAATTCTACATAGGATTATACTCTAGCAATTTATACGTAGAAAAGTTTGGCAAGGTAAGTGCAAGAATGTTCACTATAATATTGTTTATTAAAGCGAAAAGCAGGTCCCGTCTGTAGGGACCCTCTGTGGATAAATATACTGTGATAACTCCATACAGTCTATGGAGTTATGAAATGTTACACAACCATTACAAAGAATGAAGAGAATCTAGATGCACTGATAGAGAATGATAAAGAGTTAAGTTTAAAAAAAGCAGTCGGTAGCATGGTATATACAGACTGTTCTCAATTTGCAAATGTTATACATGATTTTATGAGCTTTGAAATGGTCATTGGCTCTGGGGAAAGAGGACTGAAGGAGCCACTGGTGTAAGAAGGAGACTAACATTAACATTTGCATAGTTTAATCTTTTTTACCATGTTCATGTATTACTTTTTCAAATAAAAATACAAAAACATTTAAAGAAAGCAGTATTTTTCCTAAAGAATATTTATAGATTGGAAGAACAGACTAAGCATTTAAAAAATTCTGGCGTAACTGGTTCTTATAAAAACTTTCCTGATTGTTGAATAATTTGGAATTCTCAGCATAATTCTTCCTATTCCGACACTTGCTAATTTGCTATTTCCTAAGGGTTTCTAGCAGATGATTTCTTTCCAGAAGTTTCTGTTTTTCTTTCTCTATATTTGTCTTTAAGTAACTCTTTATCTCTGTAATTTGATTCTCATCAATATTCAAAGTATATTATCATTTAAAAGTTTAGTGAGAATACAGTAAATGAAACTAATGTAGAAACAACTTGGATTTGAGTTTCTCTTATTTTACCAATTTAGTTACTCAATTATCTCTTCATTGCTCTCAAATTACGTGAAATTTGGCAAATGCTGTGCAGAATCTTAGTTTCATGTAATAAATACAAATTAGGTTTTTCCTTTTACTCTAGTTAACCTAAAATTGAAAAGGAGCTTTATAAAGTAAAATTTGAGCCAAGTAACTTTAATTTGTCTTTCCTCTACAAAATTCATGGTCAAGAGGGACTTTCTTCCACTGTTATAAACTGAGCTGACTTGATCAAAATCACAACTAACTGCTGAACAACCACTGACAAAAAAAAAAAAAAAATGCTAGAATCTATCAAAAAAGATACTCTACATCCAAAGACAGAGAAGAAGCCACAATGAGACAGTAGGATGGATGCAATCACAATAAAATCAAATCCCATATATGCCATGTAGGCAACCCACAAACTGGAAAATAATTATACCATAGAAGTTCTCCCACAGGAGTGAAAGTTCTGAGCCCCACATCAGGCTCTCCAGCCTGGGGGGTCAGACAGTGGGAGAAGGAGCCCTCAGAGGTACCAGTCCCTCTCACCAGAAAGCATGCATAGGCTTCTTAGACACCTTATCCACGTGCGGGCAGACAGCAAAATCAAGAAAAGCTATAACCCTGCAGACTGCAGAATGGAAAGCACAATAACAGAAAGTTTAAAAAAATAATATGGCATAGGAATATGTCCCAGATGAAGGAAGAAGATAAAACCCCAATAGAACAACTAAGCAAAGTGGAGATAGGAAATCTAACTGAAAATGAATTCAAAGTAATGATAGTAAAGATGATCCAAAATCTCGGAAAAAGAATGGAGGCACAGATCGAGAAAATACAAGAACTGTTAAACATAGACCTAGAAGAAATAAAGAACAAACAGAGATGAACAATACAAAAACAAAAATGAAAAATACCCTAAAAGGAATCAAGAGCAGAATAACTGAGGCAGAATAATGGATAATTGAACTGAAAGGCAGAATGGTGAAAATCAGTGCTGTGGAACAGAACAAAGAGAAAAGAATGAAAAGAAATGAGGACAGTCTAAGAGACCTCTGTGACAACATGAAACACACCAACATTCGCATTACAGGGGTTCCAGAGGAGAAGAGAGAGAGAAAGAACCTGAGAAAATACTTGAAGAGATAATAGTTGAAAACTTCCCTAACATGGGAAAGGAAACATTCACCCAAGTCCAGGAAGCACAGAGAGTCCCAGGCAGGATAAACCCAAAGTGGAACACTCTGAGAGACATAGTAATCAAGTTGACAAAAATTAAAGACAGAGAAAAGATATTAAAAGCAACAAGGGAAAAGCAATAAATAATGTACAAAGGAATTCCCATAAGATTATCAGCTAATTTCTCAGCAACTACTCTGCAGGCCAGAAGGGAGTGGCATAATATATTTAAAGTGATGAAAGCGAAGAACCTAAGAATACTCTATCCAGCAAGACTCTAATTCAAATTTGGCAGAGAAATCAAAAGCTTTAGAGACAAGCAAAAGCTAAGAGAATTCAGCACCACCAGACCAGCTGTGCAACAAATGCTAAAGGAATTTCCCTAGGCAGAAAAGAAAAGGCCACTACTAGAAACAAGAAACTTATGAATGGAAAAGCTCAGTAGTAAAGGCAAACACACAATAATGGCAGGGAATCATCTGTACACAAATATGATATCAAAACCACCAATTATGAGAAGAAGAGAGCACAAATGCAGGATATTGGAAATGCATTTGAAATCAAAAGACCAGCAACTTGGGACTTCCCTGGTGGCACAGTGGCTGGGAGCCTGCCTGCCAATGCAGGGAACATGGGTTCGATCCCTGGTCCGGGAGGATCCCACATGCCACAGAGCAACTAAGCCCATGTGCCACAACTGCTGGGCCTGTGCTCTAGAGTCCTTGAGCCACAACTGCTGAGACCATGTGCCAAAACTACTGAGGCCCGGGCACCTAGAGCCTGTGCTCCACAACAAGGTAAGTCACCGCAAGGAGAAGCCCGCACACTGTAAAAACGAGTCGCCCCTGCTTGCCGCGACTAGGGAAAACCCACACGCAACAACAAAGACCCAGTGCAGACAAAATAAATAAATAAATGAATAATAAAATAAAATTTAAAAAAAGACCAGCAACTTAAAACAATCTTGTTTATATACAAGCTGCTATATCAAAACCTCATGGTGACCACAAACTAAAAATCTACAATAGATACACAGATAAAAAAGAAAAAGCGACCCAAACACAATGCTAAAGTTAGTCATTAAATCACAAGAGAACAAAAGAGGAAGGAAAGAAAAGAAACCTACCAAAACAAACTGAAAAAACTTAACAAAATGGCAATAAGAACATACATATTGATAATTACCTTAAACGTAAGCAGATTAAATGCTCCAACCAAAAGACACAGATTGGCTGAATGAATACAAAAACAAGACCCATATATATGCTGTCTACAAGAGACCCACTTCAGACCTAGGGACACATACAGAGTGAAAGTGAGGGGATGGAAAAAGTTATTCCATGCAAATGGAAGTCAAAAGAAGGCTGGAGTAGCATTACTCATATCAGACAAAATAGACTTTAAAATAAAGACCATTACAAGAGACAAAGAAGGACAGTACATAATGATCAAGGGATCAATTCAAGAAGATATAACAATTGTAAATACATATGCACCCAACATAGGAACACCACAATATATAAGGCAAATACTAACAGCCATGAAAGGAGAAATTGAGAGTAATAATAATAGTGGGGGACTTTAACACCCCACTTTCATCAATGGACAGATCATCCAAACAGAAAATCAATAAAGAAACACAGGCCTTAAATGACACATTAGACCAGATGGACTTAATTGATATTTATAGAACATTCCATCCAAGACCTGCAGAAAATGCATTCTTCTCAAGTGCACATGGAACGTTCTCCAGGATTGATCACATGCTGTGCCACAAAGTGAGCCTCGGGAAATTTAAGAAAATTGAAAACATATCAAGCATCTTTTCTGACCACAAAGTTATGAGATTAGAAATCAACCAGAAGAAAAAAAAACCTGTAAAAAACACAAACATGTGGAGGTTAAACAATATGTTACTAAACAACCAAAGGATCACTGAAGAAATCAAAGAGGAAATCAAAAAATACCTAGAGACAAATGAAAACAAAAGCACAATGATCCAAAACCTATGGGATGCAGCAAAAGCAGTTCTAAGAGGGAAGTTTATAGCAATACAATCTTACCTCAGGAAACAAGCAAAATTTCAAATAAACAACCTAACCTTACACCTAAAGCAACTAGGGAAAGAAGAACAAGCAAAACTCAAAAAGTTAGTAGAAGGAAAGAAATCATAAACATCAGAGCAGAAATAGAGATGAAGACAACAACAAAAAAATCAATGAAACTAGAGCTGGTTATTTGAAAAGGTAAATAAAATTGATAAACCTTTAGCCAGACTCATCAAGAAAAAGATGAAGAGGTCGTTAATTAATAAAATTAGAAATGAAAAAGGAGAAGTTACAATGGGCACCACAGAAATACAAAGGATCATAAAATATTACCATGAGGAACTATATGCCAATAAAATGGACAACCTTGAAGAAACGGACTAATTCTTAGAAAGGTACAATCTCCCAAGACTGAATCAGGAAGAAATAGAAAATATGAGCTGAACAATCACAAGTACTGAAATTGAAACTGGGATTAAAAAAACTCCCAAAAAACAAAAGTCCAGGACCAGATGGCTTCACAGGCGAATTCTATCAAACTTTTAGAGAAGAGTTAACACCTATCCTTCCCAAACTCTTCCAAAAAAATTGCAGGGGAAGTAATACTTCCAAATGCATTCTATGAGGCCACCATCACCCTGATACCAAAACCAGACAAAGATACCACAAAAAAAGAAAATTAGAGGCCAATATCACTGATGAATATAGACACAAAAATCCTCAACAGAATACTAACAAACAGAATCCAACAACACATTAAAAGGATCATACACATGATCAAGTGGGATTTATCCCAAGGACACAATGATTTTTCAATATCTGCAAATCAATCACTGTGATACAACACATCAACAAACTGGAGAATAAAAACCATATGATCATCTCATTAGATGCAGAAAAACCTTTTGACAAAATTCAAGATCCATTTATGATAAAAACTCTCAAGAAAGTGGGCATAGAGGGAACCTACCTCAACATAATAAAGGCCATATATGACAGACCTATAGCTAACATCATATTGAATGGTGAAAAGCTGAAAACATTTCCTTTAAGATCAGGAACAAGACAAGGATGTCCACGCTTGGCACTTTTATTCAGCATAGTTTTGGAAGTCCAAGCCATAGCAATCAGAGAAGAAATAGAAATAAGGAAATCCAAATTGGAAAAGAATAAGTAAAACTGTCACTGTTTGCAGATGACATGATAATATACATAGAAAATTCTAAAGATGTTACCAGAAAACTAAAGCTCATCAATGAATTTGGTAATGTTGCAGAATACACAGAAATCTGTTGCATTTCTGTACACTAACAATGAAAGATCAGAAAGAGAAATTAAAGAAACAACTCCATTTACCATCACAACAAAAAGAATAAAATACCCAGGAATAAACCTACCTAAGGAGGAAAAAGACCTGTATTCTGAAAACTATGAGACACTGATGAAGGAAATTGAAGATGACACAAGCAGATGGAAAGATATACCATATGCTTGGATTGGAAGAATCAATGTTGTAAGAAAGACTATACTACCCTAGGAAATCTACAGATTCAGTGCAATCTCTATCAAATTACCAATGGTATTTTTCACAGAACTGGAACAAAAATATCTTAAAATTTTTATGGTGACATAAAAGACCCTGAATAGCCAAAGGAATCTTGAGGAAGAAAAATGGAGCTGGAAGGGTCAGGCTACCTGATTTCAGACTATACTACAAAGCCACAGTCATCAAAACATTATGGTACTAGCACAGAAACAGAAATAAAAATCAATGGAATAGGACAGAAAGCCTGGGCTTTCTATCCTAGGCATATATCCCAAGAAAAACAGGGTTTGAAAGGATACATGCACCCCAATGTTCATTGCTGCACTGTTTACAATAGCCAAGACGTGGAAGCAACCAAAATGTCTATTGACAGATGAATGGATAAAGATGTGGTACATATACACAATGGAATATTACTCAGCCATAAAAAGAGTGAGATAATGCCATTTGCAGCAACATGAATGGACTTAGAGAGTATCATACTAAGTGAAGTAAGTCAGACAGAGAAAGACAAATATCATGATATAGCTTATATGTAGAATCTAAAAAAGTGATACAAATGAACATTTACAGAACAGAAAGAGACTCACAGACAGAAAACAAACATAAGGTTACCAAAGGAGAAAGGGAGGTGGGAAGAGGGATAAATTAGGAGGTTGGGATTAACATATATACACTACTATATATAAAATAGATAACCTACAAGGACCTACTGTATAGCACAAGGAACTCTCCTCTATATTCTGCAATGAACTAAATGGGAAAAGAATTTGAAAAGGAACGGATACATGTATATGTAAAACTGAATCACTCTCCTGTACACCCGAAACTAACACAACATTCTTAATCAACTATACTCCAATATAAAATAAAAGTTAAAAAGAAAAAAAATAAACCAAAGTGACTTTCTTTCTTTTGCAAATTAGACTTATCAAATCTTCACAAAATCCTTTTTTCTATTCAAGATGATAAGTATTTATTGAGTAGATAATTTATGCAAGAAATGATCAAAGATTATGATGGTAACATAAAAGATGAATAGAGCATATCTCTCCCTAATAATTTTTAATGCTTTTGAGATTAAAAGTTAAAGTAATCAAATAGCAAAAAATTACTGGCATAGTATTCTGGTAGATATCATACATCTCCATGGCATTAATGATTTTACAGATGGAAAAATGAAACTAGAGTGACGTAAATAACTTGACCCAAAGTATTCAGCTATTATGTCGCTAAATTTGGATACAAATTCATCTGACGTGTCTCCAGACAAATCCAAAGTTTCCACAGCCCACATGCTAGCCATTCATTCTGTATTTCCAAAACAACTGATAGACTGTTTTGAGCATTTACTATGCAATGGGCAATATTTTAAGCATTTTGATATATTAATTCATTTAATCCTAGCAATGATCCTATGAGGTTATTACTCTCGTGGCCATTTCACAGATTAAGAAAACAAGGTGCTCAAGAAGAACCCAGTGATTTGGATGTGTCTGGTTAGGGAGTTCTGGAATGACATTCTCAAGAAATTAGCACGTGGAAGATTATGGGGTAAGATTTGAGCAGGATTTGGCAGGTATGCAAGAGAGACAGTGAGAGCACTAAGGTGTATGGAAGAAAGAGACACAACAGAACTATTCAGGAAGAAACTAAACAAGCTAAGCATGACTGGATATGCAAAGACAGAATTTATGGGATACCAATGGCAATTCTGTAGTTTGGGGCCTAGATGTCAGAGAGTTCTATAGGTAATGAATTTATGTGTTTTGGAAGAAGAGCTCATTTTGCAAATGCATTGGCACACTCTAATAAATAGCATGTATCACCATGGCTTTAAATATCACCTATATGCTTTCCTTTGCATCTTTATTCCTTCTCCTTTCCCTGAGCACCATCCTGCTTTTACATTGCCTTCTGGATACTTCCATTTGAATCACTGCAGGTAACTCAGGATGGCATTTCTAAAACACATACAGTTATCTTTTTCCAAAATGTTTTTTCCGTCTTGATTAAAGGGGTAATCATTCACCTGGTTACCCAAACTAGAAAATATAGTTTTTAAAAAAAATTCCACCCTGATCCTCTCCCTCAATGCCTATTTACAAAATTCTACGAATTTTACTCACTGTATCTTTCTTGAGTCCATCTACTCCTCTCCATAACTTCTGCCATTGCTTTAGGGTACACCCCTATCTGCTCTACTGCTTGACCAGAGAACAGCCTTCTTTCTATTCTCCAGCTTATACTCATTCTTCGAATGCCAATTCAAATGTCATTTTTCCTGTGACAATGTCACTAATCTTCCCAGATGGAGTCAGTCACTTCTTTCTCTGTGCTGTTATAATTTATATGTTTTGAGTAAGTGTTTTGTTTATGTGTCTATTTGTTCCATTAGACAATGTGTTCCTCAGAAAGAGAAACAATGTGTTAGTCATTTTCCCCAAAGTATAGCCATAGTGTTGCCGTAGTGTTTGACACATGGTAAGGACTCAACAATGTTGAATGAATAAATAAATGATGGAATGAAAGAGAAGCACATTAGTTAGTTGCATGCATAGTTGTAGAGCTTGCAGTCTATACCTTAAAAATATATCTAGAATCCAACCATTCCTCAACATCTACACTGCTTAGTCACTAACATTTCTTGACCAGTTCACGGAGTAGCCACCCAATTACTCCTACTGCTTCTCAACCCTTCCCCCTGCAGTCTATTCTTACTGCAGTCACCAAAGTGATCCTAATAAGACTTAAGTCAGATCGTGTCACTTTTCAAAGCAAACCCTCTAAATGGCTTCACTTCACACAGGTTAAAAATGATAGTCCTTACAAAGGCCCACAAGGATTGACTCAATCTGGCACACTGTTACCTCATCTCTGACAGGCCTGGAAGGCTCCTTGGGGGCTTCACTTCCTGTTTGCTCTGCCTGGATTCACAACCCCAGCTATCCACATAGTCTGTTCCTTCTCACCCCCTTTGGGTCCTGACTTAAACATCATATTTTCCCCTTTTTTCCCTCATAGACTATATCCTTACCTACATTATATCTATCTAATCTATATCTATAATTTAAATATAATTTCATATAATGTTAAACATGTGAATACAATAATCTTAAAATGTAATTTTACTATAATATTAAATGATTATTGATAAAATGTTAAATGGTTATTTATAAAGTTGAGCAGTTATTTATAAGGTCAGATGTTTGTTAATTGTCTATGCCTCCACTAGACTATAATGTGGAAAGAGAATTTTTATTGTTTTGTTTAAACCTAAGAGATTGCCTGGCAGAGACAGCCTGAGGTTGGAACATGTAAATGTACATCTGTGCTGCAGGTGTGGGTGACAGCAGTGGCAAGGGTATTGGAAATCAGCTTACTTTGAATGTATCTGTGTTGCAATCTCACCACTTAGCTGTGCAGGAAATGCACCCTTAGGACATAGGAAAAGCAATGTATTTCCTCAAGTCCCAGGGAAGGATGGTTCTATACAGCAGCTACTTTTGACCTGGCCACCCTAAACACCATGCATAAACTTCTGAAATAGCTTTTTATGTGTGCCTGCCTTTATGTGCAGGGACAATGTGTATGATTTTGCAGATTGTTCACTACATTAGGGCACCTGGCAATTGGGGACTGAAATCCAGTTTGTTCCAGTAGATATTGCAACTAGTTAAGGCCATTAAATAAACATTGGTAAGGAGGACTCAGTCATATCACTTGTTTATGACAGAATACCCAGAATAACAGAATTAAATACTAAAAACTATGCGAGAGTTAAGTATAGTGGCTGCTAATAAAATTAACTTATAAAAGTCAATGGATTTTTAATATGCCCACAACATTTAATTACAAAATACAATATAAAAAGTTACAAGCACAATAGCAACAACAAATACCACACCTAAGAACATGCATAACCAAATCATTAAAAGATACCTGAAGAAAATTTTTAAAATAACTGAGGAACATAAAAGTAGACTTAAATAAATGGAGCAATATTCTTTGTCCTCATGAGGAAAGACTCGCTGTATAAATTCAATTTAATCATCGGGTCATCTGGGGATAAAGAGAAGTATGATGGAGTAGGAGTGGGTGGTGGGAGAACCAATGTTTCTAATCAACGTTTGGCATTATAGCCATAAGAGGGTAGCCATAAAAATACTTTTAAAAGAAGCCTAATAAACTAGAATTTGGAATAGAAAATATTTGTATAAAATCTTAAGCAACAGAAATTAAGATATTGATGCAACTGTACAAGAATTAGCACCAAATCAATGGATCAGAATAGATATTAGAAACATAAAATACATAAAAAGTTTTATATAATATAAAAAGTTAGAAGTGGCAATTTAAATCACTGAGGGAGAACTGGATTATTTAAAAGCATGGATAAAATTTGTCAAATATTTTTAATAAAACCTGGATTTCCAACTTCTTTTTTCAGGAAAATAAATTCCATATGCATTAAAGACTCAAGTATGCAAAATTAATCAAGAAACACTATGGATTAATTTTTAAATAATATTTAGGTTGGAAAGGGTCTTTCCTAACAAGACATGTAAACCAGTAATAATAAAATGAAAATTGATAATTTTACTACATAAAAATTATAGTTAATGTATAGGAAAAAAGAAAGCTTGAAAATACAATCTATAAGTGGGAAAACTGTAATATATATGCTTAATGTCCCTAATATGCCAAAAGCTTTATGATATAGCTAAAAGAAGGTAAGCTGTACTGCAGATGGAGTAGGTTTTAGTGATGTCATGAGTTAAGTCAGGGGCTTGCTGGCAAATGGCTAAAGTTGTATGAAGGAAGAATGCCAGGCAAGTTTGCACCAATGCTCTCTATAAGTTTATTTTCATATATTCTAATGGTTTTTAATTTGATTTAAATATTTAATACAGCTGAAATATATATTTGTGAATAGCACAACATAGCAGTTAGGACTTTTCTTTCTTCTGGATGGATAGCCAATTATGCCATTTAATAAACAGATCAGCTGATTCCCACTAAATTGTCATTTAAATTTCCGTATATACATATACATATATATATATATATATATATATATGTTTCTGGATTTCATTGTCAAAGTTTCCTATTTTACAATATTACCCATATTTATTTAGCATTATTGGAAGATATTGTTCTACCTGCTTTACCTATATTAATTTATTCACTCTCAAAAGCAACACGGGAAGGTAATATTATTTCCACTTTACAAAAGAAGTAACATTTGTGTGAAATGACTTGTACAGGTTTATCCAACTAGTGAGAAATAGAGATTCAGATCGAGGCAGACTTGCTCCAGAGCCTGGATTGAGTCACTGTGCTATCTTGCCCCTCTTACACAAACAGTACTGCAGTGATGGTCTTGGTAAATACATGAGAGAATCTTTTTTTAAGGGAGACATATATAAGTGGAATTGACGGTCATAGCATCATAGGGTCATAAGGTTCACACATTTTCAGTTTTAAATGTACTGCCATACTGCCCTTCATGGTGGCTGTATCAGTTTAATTTCCCTCTGTGAGGTGGAGGAGGGAGAGAGATAATGAATGAGAATATATGTTTACCATGTGCTTGATATTGTGCTACATGCTATCTTATTAATCTTTACATGGACACTGAGTGATAGGTATTTTTAAATATGGAAACTGAAGCTATGCAAGGTTCACTAATGTCCTGAGATTTGCATAGTTAATAAATGAAAAAAACATGATTTGAACCCAAGACATCTAGCTTGAAATCTATAGTAATTTAATTTTATGTTCCATTTCAAGTTACATATTGAGTGAAACAAAACTGGAGAGGCTAATAATCAAGAATTAAAAAATTATTATTAATTTTACTCAAGTATACCCCAGGATAAAAAATGTCAAACCAATTAATTTTGACCCTGGTTATAGGAATTTTTTTGAATGGCTTAGATCAGAGGAGTTGCTATTGACCAAAGGCAATTTTTGTGAAAACAAAACAAAACAGCCATTCAGTGAAAAAGCATATGAACAAAAATATAGTAATTTGTCAGCATTTGAAGCAAAATTGTTGGACATTTTTCAGGTCAAAGGTCACTTCAAAAAGAGAAAATATATCACACACCAAATATCTCACTCACTCCGAGAGCAAAACTCAAGTAAATATTAACATTAATAAGATTATTGCTACTTCAATAAGGTGATGTGAGGTGATGTTTTTTTAGTTAAATGTTACAGTTGTTAATTCATAACACAGTAAAGCATTTAGATATTGATATATAATAAAACTGCGCACTCCAAGAGACCAGACTGTTGGTCACCTGTGGAAACGTTTGTGAATTATTAGTAGTCCTAGGATCACATTTTAAGACCCAGTGATGCAAGAGTAATCATTTTAACTGGGAGCTCCCACAGGCAGATGGTATAAGAGACTACAGTTCTAGAGCTTGTACTCTAAATCTTACATGACAGACATGTAATATTTTTACTCTGTGACATCAATATTTTGGTGGGTTAACTTCAAATCTGTGATCTTTTTGTGAAATGTAGACACTACATGAAAAATCAAAAATATATGGCATTAAATCATATGGATGTGATGATAAATAAAATTTTAGGGAGAAGAAAATCATCAGAAAAGCTTTTCCACTTTTGTTGATTATTTGGTATCCTAAAGATTGAAACTCCAAAAAGGAAAGTATTGCTGGCCAAAAATTTTGTTCAGATATTTCCATAGCTTATGAAAAACCCAAACAAACTTTTTGGCCAACCCAATAGAAGAGATACCGTTATGGCAGACATAAATTACTCTGAAAAGGGTCTTTTTTCTATTCAAGAAGATTTTTAAGACTCTATGGATTTGGTACATAAATATGTGGAGTATGAAGAGTTTAACTGCTTGGGAGGTCAAAACAATTGATACTGAACCCAATTAGTGTAATTTAGGCCAAGATCTTGTAAATGACTAGAATGTCAACACTCACTGCATCTTACATTGCATCTCTTACCACATGATTGAGACCAGGCTGGCTTTGGGTGCAGTGCACTTCAATATCTGTGATGATGGTCCATGTGGTGATGGTAAAATGATATAGTAATTTCACCCAGAGTGTGTATGTGTTGGGCAGGACAGCTGGGAGATGGAGAATCTGGGCTAAAATAATCTCTTAATACTCAAAGAGATAAAAATTTACCTCTAGATTCAGTGAAGTTTCTAATTTAGTTCTTGCTGCTTATGGTTTGTTTCCCAGAAAGTCAGAAGATATTAAAAAGTTTCAGACAATTATGCTGTGAAGGAAAGAAATACAGGCAAAGTTTGTATTCTCAAAATGTACTCTTCTTGTTTAACGTGGTGTTTGAGATGCCTAGATACCACAATAATTTCTATTGCACAAGGATATTTTCATAGAATGGACATCCAGAGAGACACATGTTTTCAATTTAGATCTATCTTGGGGTTACTCACGTGGTATTTCTAAGAGGTATGTTGTAAATATTTCAATCAGATAACTTTCCTTAAAAAATGACTTATTCATTTGGCAGTTTTTATAGCTGCCTCTAGACTTGATCAAGTCCAGCTAAATAGCCATCCAAAATATAGCTAACAAGAAATTTATATATTAATAGGAAACAAAATACTCTAACTCAAAAAGAACAAAAATAAAATAACTAAGGTTAATGTCATAAGCTATTACTGGATTGCTGCAAGTGCATTTTAACCTTTGCAATGTCCCAATCAAAAGATTACTTTACTGCATAATTCTCCTGTACACAAACATAAAATGCCAATAATCTTTAAAAGATAGAGCATTGCTCTTATTGAAAATGCATATTTTTAAAGTATGAACAAGATAATTGTGTTAGATCTTTTCATATTTTCTTCTCTTTGATGAAAAATAACACTTGGATTTCTTTTGGAGTTCACTTTTAAATGACAGAAGTTTGAAGAAGTTTAACAACAGTTGGTTGTCAGTCTTAGCCACCTAGGTTCACTCTTGGCTCAGTGATTTGTTCCATTCTAATAGCCTACAATTGTCTGAAATACAACTCTGAGCTTTAGTAAAATTATAATTTATGATATGGTATTGATCTCTAGCTCAAATGGTTAAAAGTTTTTAAAAGTTAACTTTTTAAATATTGACACCAAGTTTTTACTGTTAATGTATGTAATACTTTCTCAGATTAAAGAAGATCCACTTTTCACCCCTGGAAGGTGGTGAAGTACTCTAATATACAATTCATGAAACTAAAAACATATTTACTATTATTTTCTTTCATGTTAAAATTCATTTTCTCCATGTGTGAATTGTCTTTTACATTAATTGACTTTGAGGGCATTTACATACAGAAATAACACAAAATATTTGTAGTTTTGCCAATATTCAAAATCATAAAATATAGGACCAAAGGAAAAAAATCTTGATTAGGTATGCATATAGAAGAAGAGTTCGCTCCTGTTCTGCACATTAGTCAGTATACTATATTGATGAGTTTGGAAAGATAAATTTGACTTGTCATTGTGCTTAAAATATAGAAAAGCTTTCAGAATATTTATGAATATGTTTATAGGTTTTGCTGTAATATTCACAAAGAGGAAAAATTAATATAGAGTTTAGAATCTGTTTAAATGACAAGAAACTTTTTTTTTAATTAGAAGTCAATGTTGCTAAATGGTTAATGACATTAAAGAACAAAATACTTCAAACACTTTGAGTGCATAAGAAGCCTAGTTCAGAAAACATATAATGTGAATTATTTCCATGAGCATGTGCTAATTAATCTGGCTCACCAGGAAGAGTAAACGTTAAAATAACTTTATATGTCAATATGTTTAATGACAATATGCTTATTTAAAGGAGAGTAAATAACAATAAAAAAAGTTACAGGCCACTGCGAGGCAGACTTTAGACAGATACAGCTGCAGATTTACTACATGGGTACCTCCTCTTGATGATATTGTATTGCCAAAATGAATGAAGGTCATTTGATATGTCAGCCTTGGCAAGACAGTAGAATGAAACTAGCTGCTGGGTTTTGCTAGAAAAATATAATTACATTTAATTTTAATCAAAAAGGACAGAAATATTTATGTAGCATTTTCTAAAGTAAAATTTTGACATTATCATTAAGTATAACACATTTTGACTAAAAACCTAGAAGCAACAAAATAAAGACTGATAAATTTGAATGCATTTTAAAAACCATGATTCAAAGTATTGTATAGAAGGTCAAAAGAAAATAGACAAAATGGGAAAAATATGCAACATATATTACACACAAAGGGATAGTATCCCTAATATAGAAAACACTCTTAGAAATGAATGATAAAGGACTAAAAACCCTATGGAAAAAATGAAAAAAAAGACATGTGCAGTTGATTTATAAGAAATACAATAAGTGATTCCTAAACATATGAAGATATGGACAAGCTCACCCATAATTAGAGAAAACAAATTACAATAACACTGAGACACTATTTCTCACATATTAGTTTGATGAAAATTTTGAAGTATAACAATACCCTCATTCATTGTTATGGAAATGTAAAGTAGCTCAACTCTTCTGCATGGGGATTTGGCAATACCTAACAAAACTAGTTACTCAGTTACCCTGTGAACCAAAAATTCCTTTTCTAGAAATTTACCCTGAAGATACTCTTCAACAATGTGAAAATAAATATGGACAAAATTATTTATTTTAGTGTTGCTTGTAATTATAAAATACTGGAAACAGCATAAATGCTCACACATAGGACAGGTTGAATAAACTGTGGTGCCTCCACAGGATGGAATAATATGCAGCTGTAAAAAGAATAAAGAAGATCCCTATGAACTGATATGAGGTAATTTCCAGGATATATTGCTTAGTATAAAAGAAAAAAATGTTCAAATGAATTTGCTGTACACTACCTTTCAAGTAAATTAAAGAGGGAGATGTAAGAAACTCATGTGTATCTGTTCACTTGTGTAAAAAGAAATACAAGAAGGATAAATCAAATTCTAACAAGATTTGTTATCTATGGGAGATAGGTAGAAATGGGTGGAAATAATTGGGAAATGCAAATGGGATTGAAGGGTATGACTTTTCCCTAGGTATAACTTTTTATATAATTCAAACACTCAGAACCAAGCATAATAATGTTTTACATTCCCAAACACTAAATAATTAATGAAAATCATAAAAGATGATGGAGAAACCCCAAATATAATAACAAATAAACCTTCATAGATATATATTAAAAGGATAACATAACCACTCTGGGATAGGGAAGAAATGAACTAAACTAAGTAACTTTGGGAATAGTATTTTGACTGCATAATGTAAGTATCAAAAGAACTATGTAATAAATACTATACTCCACTTAGTAACTTTGTTATTACACAGAGTTATAGGTTAGTAATTTTGAAACTACTTCAAGTGATTTTTAGGATTGTGCAAATATGTAAATATATTGTGGATGATGAGAGCTAGGTTTCTCACACACAGGGAAAGGAGTTATAAATAAGGATATGGCTGTTGGATTAAAATCACTAATTACTGATTCTTTTTCTTGGGACCTTTATGCTCTGGAACAAATCTCTCCATTTCTGCTTCAATAACCTACTGTCTTGCTAACCTGCCAGGGACCATTGCTCATCTTATCATATGCACCTAACAATTGGAAGTTCTCAGTTTAATGGGAACCAGCTCAACAGACATGAAAAGGAATCTTAACATCTCCATATATTGATATCAAGGTCCAATTACTCCCATGATCCAGAGAAAGAAAAAGAATGATCTTTCTTTTCCCCAATCCAAGACAGTCTATATTCTTTGATGCCAGCATTATAATGTCACAGGTTGGTAGATTTGGTGATTTGAGTTAGAATTGAATATATCATTAAAAGTGAGTGAATTATGGTTCAGGCCATTAAAATAGAAACAAAGTGATTTTCTCATAGCACTGAAATTGATCCATATGAATTCATAAAGTTCAGTGTACATGGAGGTGAACTCCTGTGCACATACTCAGTTGCATAAAAACGATTTTATAAAACAGGACCTTCATGGACCAATCAATGGATGCATCATATGCCTCATATCACATTGGATGTGAAAGGGAAATGATAATTGATACTGATCATTAAGCATTGAGTTGCATGTTATAGTCTACCAGGATCAAAGGAGTGAGCCAAAAGAGTCCTGCCCTCAAGGGGCTTTCAATTACCAATCTTCCCTGCATGTTGTCCTTCTTTTCTTTCTCTTCTTTTCTTCCTTTTTCTTTTCTGTTTTAAACTTAACCAATGATGTCAATGCTCTGGATTAAAACACCAGTGTGAGAAGCAGATTATGCAGAAATATTTTCATGACATCACGATCAAATTTCGCATCCAAGTAGTGTAAAACAAAACTGTGCTGGCTCCACTACATTTTACTTAGTTTTGCAACTTGCATATAAGGGGCTTAATGTCACATTTTTAAAGCATGCCCTCCTCCCAGAACGAATAGGAAATAAATATGATTTTTTATTACATAATTTTACTCTTGGCAGCCAGAAATAGCTTCACAAAGCAAATGATACTGTTGTTCAAATATACCCAGAAGGAACAGTTTAATATTAATTATGCTAACACCAACATCAGCTTTTGGCAGATGTTCTCAAATATCCAAACTGATGACACTAAATAAACCAATATGGAAAGTCAAATCATTCAGTTACCTTGAGAATACCCTTTTCAGTAAGCCCTTCCTTATGGGGCCTTCTGGAGGTAGAGCCACCCTAAACTATACCTCCTTTTTGCTGCTTAGCAGTGGTTTTTATGATCAAGAAAGTTGATAAAGGCAACCTGGTCTTAACATTTTCCAGGATAAAATAATCTCTTCCATGTGCTAAGCACTGAATCACTGGTTATTTCTGGTGGATGCAGGAAAGAGGGGGAAAGAAGGACTAAATTGAGTGCTACTTTAAATACTTAGATGCAAAGATGTTTTTGAAGAAAATTGGGACTTACAAACACATAGCTGCCTTATTTCTGCCTCTGTGCTGTGTGTTATCATTCATACACAAAGATTTACTTGCTAAATGAAGTCATATTTAAGTCAGGTCATGAAAAACTCCTTATCAGAAGTATATCATTACTTTTTATAGAATCCATTTTGGGAAACTTGATCAAGTGCCTTAATTTTCAAAATGTAGACAGCCAGAGAGTAGCCAAGATGGTGGAGTAGAAGGACCCTAAGCTCACCTCTTCTCACAAGCACACCAAAATCACAGTAATCTGTAGAACAACCATTGTTAAAAAAGTCTGAAACTTACCAGAAAAATTTTTCTACAAATAAGGACATAAAGAAGAAACCACAGGGACTTCCCTGGTGGCACAGTGGTTAAAGAATCTCAACTCAAGAAAGAGTTCAGGGCTTCCCTGATGGCGCAGTGGTTGAGAGTCCGCCTGACGATGAGGGGGACATGGGTTCGTGGCCCGGTCCGGGAAGATCCCACATGCTGTGGAGTGGCTGGGCCCGTGAGCCATGGCTGCTGAGCCTGCGCGTCCGGAGCCTGTGCTCCGCAATGGGAGAGGCCACAACAGTGAGAGGCCCGTGTACCGCAAAAAAAAAAGAAAAAAAGAAAGAAAGAGTTCAGAGTAATGATCATAAAGATGATCAAAGAACTTGGGAGGAGAATGGATGCACAGCATGAGAAACTAGAAGTTTTTAACAAAGAATTATAAAATACAAAGAACCAAACAGAATTGAAGAATACAATAACTGAAAGTAAAAATACACTAGATGGAATCAATAGTAGACTAAATGAGACAGAAGAACGGGTCAGTGAGCTGGAAGACAAAGAGTAGTGGAAATCACTGCTGAACTGAAAAGAAATGGACAGTTTAAGAGACCTCTGGGACAACATCATGGGTGCTAATATTCGCATGATAGGGGTCCCAGAAGGAGAAGAGAGAGAGAAAAATGTCCTGAGAAAATATTTGAAGAAATAATGGCCAATATAACTACTGAACATAGTTGCAAAAATCCTTAACAAAATACTAGCAAATTGAATACAACAGTACATTAGAAGGATCATACACAATATTCAACTGGAATTTATCCCAGGGATGTAAGAATTTTTCAATATCCACAAATCAATCAGTGTAATATACCACATTAACAAATTGAAGAATAAAAACCATATGATGATCTCCATAGATGTAGAAAAAGCTTTTGATAAAATTTAACACCTGTTTATGATAAAAATTCTTCAGAAAGTGGACATAGAGGCCAACATAATAAAAGCCATATATGACAAACCCACAGCTAACATCATACTCAATGGTGAAAAGCTGAAAGCATTTCCTCTAAGATCAGGAACAAGACAAGGATGCCCCCTCTTGCCACTTTTATTCAATATACTTTTGGAAGTCCTAGCCACATCAATCAGAGAAGAAAAATAAATAGAATAAATTGAAATTGGAAAAGAAGAAGTAAAACTGTCACTGTTTGCAGATGACATGATGCTATACATCAAAATCCTAAGCACCCTACCAGAAAAGTACTAAAGTTCATCAATGAATTCAATAAAGTTGCGGAAAGAAAATTAAAATACAGAAATATGTTGCATTTCTATACACTAACAATGAAATATCAGAAAATAGAAGTTAAGGTAACAATCCCATTTACCATCACATCATAAAGAATAAAATATCTAGAAATAAACCTACCTGAGGAGGCAAAAGACCTGTATTCTGAAAACTGTAAGATGCTGATGAAAGAAATGGAAGATGACACAAACAGAAAGATATACCTTGTCCATGGATCAAAAGAATCAATATTGTTAAAATAACCACACTACCCAAGGCAATCTAAAGATTCAATGCAATCCTGATGAAATTACCAATGGCATTTTTCACAGACTTAAAACAAAATATTTAAATTTGTGTGGAAATACAAAAGACCCCTAATAGCCAAAATAATCTTGAGAAAGAACAAAGCTGGAGGAATCATGCTCCTTGATTTCAGACTATACTACAAGCTGAAGTAATCAAAACAGTATGGTACTGGCACAAAAGCAGACATATAGATCAATGGAACAGGATAGAAAGACCATAAATAAACCCACACACTTATGGTCAATTAATCTACAGCAAAGGAGGCAAGAATATACAATGGAGAAAAGACAGTCTCTTCAATAAGAGAGACTGATGTTGGAAAATCTGGACAGCTACATGTAAAAGAATGAAATTAGAGCATTCCTTAACACCAAATACAAAACTAAATTCAAAATGGTTTAAACACCTAAATGTAAGGCTAAATACTATAAAACTCCTAGAGGAAAACATAGGAAGAACAGTCTTTAACATAAATCACAGCAATATTTTTTTTTGGATCTGTCTCCTAGAATAATGAAAATAAAGACAAAAATAAACAAATGGGACCTAATTAAACTTAAAAGCTTTTGCACAGCAAAGGAAACCATCAACAAAAAGAGAAGACAATGTATGTACTGGGAGAAAATATTTGAAAATGATGCTATGGAAAAGGAATTAATTTCCAAAATATATAACAGCTCATACAGCTTAATATAAAAAACAAACAAACTAACCACCCAATCAAAAAATAAGCAGAAGTCCTAGACAGACATTTCTCCAAAGAATACACACAGATGGCCAACAGGCACATGAAAAGATGCTCAAGATTACTAAATATTATGGAAATGCAAGTCAAAACAACAATGAGTATCACCTCAGACAAGTCAGAATAGCCATCATTAAAATGTCTATGAATAATAAATTCTGCAGAGGGTGTGGAGAAAAGGGAACCCTCCTATACTGTTGGTGGGAATGTAAATTGGTGCAGCCACTACAGAGAACAGTATGGAGATTCCTTAAAAAAATTAAAAATAGAGTTACCATATGATCTAGCAATCTCACTCCTGGGCATATATCCAGAGGAAACTCTAATTTGAAAAGATACATGGACCCCAATGTTCATAGAAGCACTATTTACAATAGCCTAGACATGGAAACAACCTAAGTGTCTATCGACAGATGAATGGATAAAGAAGATGTGTTATATATACACAATGGAATATTACTCAGCCATAAAAAAGAGTGAAATAATGCCATTTGCAGCAACATGGATGGACCCTGAGATTATCATATTAAGTGAAGTAAATCAGACAGAGAAAGGCAAATATCACATGATACCACTAATATGTGGAATCTAAAAGAATGATGTAAATGAACTTATTTACAATACAGAAATAGACTCACAGGTGTACAAAACAAACATGGTTAATGAAGTAGGTAGTGGTGTGGAGGGGAGTATAAATTAGGAGTTTTGTATTAACATATACACTCTACTATGTATAAAATAGATAAACAACAATACTGTATAGCACAGGGAACTATATTCAATATCTTATAATAACCTATAATGAAAAAGAATCTGAAAAAGAATGTATACATATTCATATATATATGAATCACTTTGCTGTACACCTGAAACTAATACAACATTGTAAATTAAAAGAAAAAAGTATAATCTACAGAAAAAAATTAGAGAGCAAAAGTATGTGAATTGTCCTTTTTTTCGCAAAATAGAATATCCCTATTTCAAGCTTTCACCATCAACAGTAAGCTTGAACCATTGCACAGTTACTGTTAAAAGACCAACTAAAACAACTGATACCTGGAAAAGAAAGATACAGTTCCCCCTACTTTTTTAACTCTGTCTAAGAAGTTTCTAAAGATAAAACTTGTGAGCTCAACCTCCCGCTTCATGTCTTGGCTATCATGTGTTTCTGTATATTAAGTTAAAATGATATTGAATACCATTCAATCTCCATATTTTTAATTCTCAAGTTTTCACTCATTATTATTATTATTATTTGGCCTAGGCTGTGACGTTAGTCTAGATTTTTGATATATTTATCTCCTTTGTTTTTTCTTTCTGAATTTATAGTGAGTGTGTGTGTGTGTGTGTGTGTGTGTGTGTGTGTATGCATGTAGTGACATCAAAGCACTTATGGGAATTATATGGGGTATACAGTAAAAATATATAAATGAAAAAAATGAAAGTTTGAATGCTTGTTGCTTTACTTTGTAGGAGCTCTAGAGTAGGGTTTAAACAAAAATCCTATTTTAACAAAATTAAGATAAGAATTACATTTGCTCAGCATGAATTTCTTTAATTGTTTAAATTTCTTTTATTATTTAATGAAAAATTAAATTTGACTAACATAGAATGTTTAACATGGTTAAAAAACAATCATACTAAATTATCAAATCTTTTCAAATAGAAACTTCTCTTTCTGCCATTTGTGCCATAATCCAATACTGTATCATTCTTCCTGATTCAGAAGATAACTCCATTTCAATCAAATAATTCACCAAAAAATAGTAAAGTGTAAAAAGCATAATACCAGGTGTGACACGATTTTTAGAAAAAAAGAAAATATTATAATTACGCTTTTTAATTTTACAGTCTAAAAATTCTTCAGCCTATTGTGTTTTTAAGTGATTTACATATTAATTCATAAAAACTAAGATAGAAATTTGACTTTATGTGAAACAAATAATATCTAACACTTTCATAACCCTGAGTGGTTTTTAATAATGTTTTAATATTTGACTTAATAACTTTAATTAGTAAGTTTCTTTTCTTGAAATTGTAATATTTCATTAAATTTTTAAAGTTTTTTCCCCCCTAAGATCAGCAAATGGGTAAGCTGGCACTGTTTCTAAAGTTTTACAAGACAGTTCATTGAATCTTTTTTGCTGTGCTTTGGAAAACATTTTGGTCAAAATATAAATTAATTCTTAAATCTAAATTGGGTAATCCATTTTTATTTATTTTTTTAACACATTAGGTACCCTTACAGTATGTAGTCTATAAATTGCTTTTAAAGATTTTTGGAGTGAATATTTTATTATTGTCATTTCAGAGATGAAGGAACTTATATATGATCAAGGGTTGGTTAAGGTCAGAATTTTAGTCAAGTTGTTGCTCTCACTGTATTGGCCTTTAAAATACTACCATGAAGCTTATCAGAAATCTGTATACTACCTGGCAAACAAATGCATATTTTCTACAAGCATATGGATTTTAGAAACGTCAGAAAGTAGGCCCTGCTTTTAGCAAGTCTTCCATAAAACACTTCTCTTGAAGTCATCCAAGCATGATAGTTAAAACACTACTTTTCTATGCCGTTAAGCCCAAGACTGTTACAGTCTGAACAATTATTTGCCATTTTTCAAAAGAGTTGACCATTTTTATACCAAAAGATTACAAGGAAATTTAGCCATCATGGATACCTAGATTAACTAGTAACATGATAGGTGGAAAATATTGATACCAGAGCAAGAGTCATTACATTAGAAACACTCTAAGAAGAATTCAATGAATAGTAATAATATAAATCAACTTAATGAAAGATACAGAGGTATGCTTTTCATTTCTTTTTTTCCAGTTTTATTGCAATATAATTGCCAAATAACGTTGTATAAGTTTAAGGTGTACAATGTGATGATTTGATACACATATCTATTGAGAAATGATTCTACAATAGGGCTAGTTAACACCCCCATCACCTCTCATAATAACCTCTGTGTGTGTGTGTTTGTGTGTGTGTGCACATGCGCGCATGGTGAAAATATTTAACATCTACTTTTAGCAACTTTTAAGTATATAATACAGTGTTGTTAACTATAGTCACCATGCTCTACATTAGATCCCCAGGATACATTCATCTTATAACTGGAAGTTTGCACCCTTTGACCCACATCTCCCCTTTTCTCCTAACACCCAGCTCCTGGCAATCACCACCCTGTTTCTATGAGTTTGGCCTTTTTAGATTCCACATATAAGTAAGATCCTACAGTATCTGTCATTCTCTGTGTGACTTATTTCCCTTAGCATAATGTGTATGTATCTCACATTTCTTTGTCCATTCTTCCATTGATAGACACTTAGGTTGTTTCCATATCTTGGCTATTTTGAATAATTAAATAATGCTGCAATGCACATAATAGTGCAGATATCCCTTTGAGATCCTCATTTTATTTCCTTTGAATATATACCCAAAAGTGGGTTTGCTGGATCATATGGTAGTTCTATTTTCAGGTTTTTGAGGAACCTCCATTCTGTTTTCCATAGTGACTGCACCAATTTACATTCCCACCAACAGTGCAAGAGGGTTCTTTTTTTTCCACATCCTTGACAACATTTGTTATCTCTTGTCTTTTTTAATAATAGCCATTCTAAGAGATATGAGGTGATATCTCATTGTGGTTTTGATTTCCATTTCCTTGATGACTAGTAATGTTGAGCAACTTTTCATATACCTACTGGTATTTGTATGTCTTCTTTGGAAAAATGTCTGTTCAGGTCCTCTCACCAGTTTTTGTCATATTGTTTATTTTTTGTTTATTTTTGAGTTGTATAAGTTCCTTATATATTTTGGATATTAACCTCTTATTAGATATGTGGTTTGAAAATATTTTCTGCTATTCCATAAGTTGCCTTTTCTTCTTCTTTTTTTTTTGTTATGTCATGCAGCACGTGGGATCTTAGTTCCCCCACCAGAGATCAAACCTGCGCCCCCTGCATTGGAAGCGCAGAGTCTTAACCATTGGACCGCCAGGGAAGTCCATTACTTTTCCATTTTGTTGATCATTTCTTTTGCTGTGCAGAAACTTTTCAGTTTGATGTAGTCCCACTTATTTATTTTTGCTCTTGTTGCTTGTGCTATTGGTATCATATCCCCCCAATCATGACAATGCCAAGACCAATGTCAAGGAGCTTTTTTCCTATGTTTTCTTCTAGGAGTTTTATGCTTTCAGGTTTATGTTCAAGTCTTTAATCCATTTTGAGTTAATTTTTGTGAGTTTGTAAGGTAAGGGTCCAATTTCATTTTTCTGTATGTGATTATCAAGTTTCCCCAACAACATTTATTGAAAGACTATTCTTTTTGACACTGAGCATTCTTGACTCCTTTGTCAAATATTAGTTGACTGTATACATGAGGGTTTATTTATGGGCTCTTAATTCTTTTCCATTGGTCTATTTTTATGCCAGTACTATATTATTTTGATCACTATAGCTTTGTGATATAGTTTGAAATCAGGAGGTAGGATACCTCCAGCTTTATTATTCATTCTCAGGATTATTTTGGCTATTCATGGTCTTTTGTGTTTCCATATGAATTTTAGGATTTTTTTTCCTAGTTCTGTGAAAAATGTCATTGATTTTTTTTTTTTTTTTTTTTTTTTTGCGGTACACGGGCCTCTCACTGTTGTGGCCTCTCCCATGTGGAGCAGAGGCTCCAGACGCGCAGGATCAGCGGCCATGGCTCACGGGCCCAGCCGCTCTGCAGCATGTGGGATCTTCCCGGACCGGGGCACAAACCCGTGTTCCCTGCATCTGCAGGCGGACTCTCAACCACTGCGCCACCAGGGAAGCCCATCATTGATATTTTGATAGAGATTGAATTGAATCTATTAATGACTTTGAATACTATGGACATTTAAACAATATTAATTATACTGATCCATCAACATAAGTAGCTTTTATTTTCTTTCACCAAAGTCATAATGTTCAGTGTAGTGATATTTTACCTCCTTGGTTAAATTTATCCCTAAGCATTTTATTATTTTTCTTTATAATTATCAAGTATATGGTAAGCATTGTTTTTCAAAGAGGAGTCCCTAGAATAGTAACATTAGCATCACTTGGGATCAGAATGAGACTATTTTACTAAGTTAATCAGATGATTTTATGCATATTAAAGTTTGAGAAAAAATGCTGTAGGAGAGAACACTATAAACAAGTTTATTTTCAAGTTAGCAGTGCTAAGGGAAATAATGTACACTTTAGGCTTTAGAGCTTCTCTCTTTCTATCACATTCATTTTCCCTCTCTGGTCTCACAAAGAAGTGGTGACTCCAGTTAATTAAATTTTATTTATTTTCTTCTCAAGCCATAGATGAATGTTGGAAAGAGGGCCAATCTTTCTGGAAAAGAAAGTGTTTGCCTCTTCCGATATACCTGGAGTCATGAGAGCTAGATCATTATTGATTCAGACTCCAAACTATGGCATTCCCTAAATTCCAGAAAGAACATACTCACTTTGCCTTTTTGGTAAGGGGGTTGGGACTCTCACAATAATTAATACTTTTGATGTCAAGAACATACAGAGAGAACACAGGGTTCCAACCTTGTATAACTTATGTCCATAGAGATTCTTCTTCATTGCTGACTATTTGGGGAGTCCTTGCGATTATGACTGTGGTATTGACAATTTTCCCTTTTTAAACTACGCATAGAGAGAAACTATGTATGTCTCTCTCTCCCTCTTTTCTTTTTTTCCTTATGTGTGGGCTCCAGAAAAATGAGATAAAATTTTAATCAGTAAATGTGAGTACTTATGTTAAGCTTAGGAAAAATTTTATAGGCTCCAAACTCTTTGTTTAAAATGAGACTTCTATTACTCTCTATATTTCAAATTTCATGCTATATGAATAATTGAGAGTAGCCTATTTATGAATTGTAAATTTTAATAAGTAGTACTATTCCTATCCATGTCACTATGGTATAATTCTTGGATCTATATGCATTAAATTGAGTACAGTTATAGGAAATGATTTTTAAAATTATTGCCAAATGTAACAAACCTGTAAAAGGAAAAAAAAAGTTGCTTCCTTAGTAATTTTTTCAAAGTATTTGGTTAATATTTCCAGAATAAATACCAATTTTCAAAATTTAGTATCTTGGCCTCTTTAAAATCACATCATATTAAATTTGATTTGATCCATTTGGTCATTTGAGACTTAACCTCCAAAAGCTACAGTTCTGACATAATTTCAGAAGTTTTTGGCCAAGTGAAATAGAAAAAGAAAATCTAAAAGAAAACTGAAAGGTTAAAAAAAGCTACATAATTTTAGAGACTAATATTTTTGAGTTAACAAAATCCTACAATTATTTTAAAAGACACATATTCCCTGAAACAGTGTAGATCAAATGATTTAACATATATTTTAAAGACTGATTTTCAACAGGTTTCTTTTATTAGGTTTATGGAGACTTCAGCACATTTTCTAAATCATAGCTCTCAACTGATGATTGTAGATTTATTTCAGTATTTGTCAGAAATATTCAGTGTCTATGAATCATATAGGTTGCTATGTTTCTGCCTATAATCTTCTGTGCTTTTGGTTCACTAAATAAATGAGGACAAGAACATATAGCAGAATGCAGGTCCTCAGAGTTGGACAAAATGGTGGGAGGAAGTTTCATTTTCACTCTAGACTTACATTAGAGTCATATGCTCTCTAATCCAATAAAGCCTTCAATCATGTGGTTTGGGGTCATTAAAATTTTTAAAGAACATTAGCTTATTTTTTCCTGAATATAAAAATAATGCAAGTTTATTTTAGTCACTTAGGAAAATTTACAAAAGTATAAAGAACAAATAAAAATCACCTGCTATTCCACCATCTAGGGGTGATAAATACCAACATTTGGTGTGTATTTTACTAAACTTGTTCTCCCTTTAGAATTATATTACATACATGTTTTGTACCTGGCTGTTGATTGATAAGTAATACAAAATAACTTATTTTTGCTTTGAAATATGCTATTTTTAAAAATTAAACTATATCTAATATAAAAATTAAAGTATATAAGGTAAAATATGTCAAAGTCTTCAAAATATTTCCACTTTTTAGAGGTAACCAGTGTAACCAGAGTTAATAGTTTGATCCACATTGGTGAATTTTCTTTTATGTATTTAAGGTATGTTGTGAGTGATATATAAAATAGTTGCTTAATATCCCATAGGATAATTGGAGCATAATTTATTAACTTTGAGAATCAAATGTTAGTTTATTTCCAAATGTTCCCTATGAAAATCATGTTGCAATGAATATACAGGCACATATATCTTACAAAATTAAAGGATACTTTAAGCATTTCTGTAGAAATTCCTAGAGATGGGATTCCTTGTTTAATAGGTAAGCATATTTTATATTTTGATAGACACTTTTATGTTTTCATACATTTTCTCTAAAATGCTCCTGGCCATTTCATTTACACACCCTGTTTGAAAACATTTGACCCCCTTGCTAATGCTGGATATCATTTTTGTGTTTGCCAATATGGTAGAAAACTTGAATTTGAGTTTTAATTTGTAGGACTATTATTATGATTTATTGGTGAATTTTAACATCTTTCATATGCTTATTAAAAATTGCATTTTTTTCTTCTTTTGGGAATTGCCTGTTCATTTAGCTCAATTTTCTCTCATGTTCTGTGTTTCTTATGGATTTGTAAAAGCTCCGTATCTGTTACTTGCATTGCAAATATTTTCCCTCAGTATATTTTTCTGTTCTAAGGTTGTTTGTGGCATCTTTAAAAGACATGCATTTAATTTTTATGTTGTAGTATGTTTTCAAGCAGCTACTTTTATAAATAATAGTAGTAGCCTATATCTATATAACACTCCCCATGTACCAGGCAATATTCTGAATGCTTTACAAATATTGATATTTTTAGCACACATTACAACCAAGTGAGTTTCTATTGTTATAATTTTATCATTGTCATTATAAGAAATGAGAAAAGCCAGGCATAGGGGAGTCAATGCCATAATTGAATGCCTAAATATACATGACTAGAAGTAGCAAAACAAGGACATGGACCTAGACTGTTGGCTTCAGAGCCTGTGCCCTTAGTCTCCCAGTTATATCATCTCTCAAAGAAGCAGCCTACGTCCCTAGTTATTTTTAGGGTAGTGGGATTTTATAGAATATATCACAAAGGCTATGAGTATACTAAGACTGGCTTTATGTGGAGATGGACCACTAACTATAAATGTAAGGATATCCATAGGGGGCCTTCTCCCCAGCAAATTCTCCTAGTGTCCCCATTCCCTCATCTGTTGAATGAAATCTTAAAATCAATGGTTTTCTTCAGACTTTCATGCTTCTTAAAATTACCAAAAAGTTAATTAATCAAGTGTATATTAATCAGGATAATGCTGTAAATACTCATTCATGTTGGAGGAGTGATATCAGCAAGATGGCAGAATAGGAAGCCCCAGCCTTTGTTCCCTCATAGAAATGCTGGTTTAACAACATCATATGGAACAAAATACCTTTATGAGGATTCTAGAATCCACTTAAGAAGTTGCAGTACTGTAGGTGAGTACAAAGCTGGGAACAGCTGCACTGAAATGGATAAGAAAAGCAATTTCACATTAGCTACATAAGCCCCTCTCCTAAGACTACACAGTTCAGTGCTGGGAGAGAACACAGCAGCCCACAACCTCTCTCTCAGAGTGGAAGCAGAGAGTACAGCATGCCTCCAATATTCTGGCTTTTCAGAGGACTGCCCAAGGGAAATGGTTTCTGTCCAGACTCAGAGTGCTGACAGAACCAGAACAGTTTGGATACCTGTGGACCACTGAGAACAAAGGAAAGTAGCAGGTGACTACTTAAAAAGATGAATGGATAAAGATGAACAGATCATCTTTCAACAGATGAATGGATAACGCAAATGTGGTATATACAATGTATGTATGTATATATGTACATGAACAATGGAATATTATTCAGCCATAAAAGAAGGAAATTCTGTCATATTTTACAACATGGATAAACCGTGAGGACATTATACTAAATGAATAAATCAATCACAGGAGGACAAATACGGTATGATTCCACTCACATGAAGTATCTAGAACAGTTAAACTCAAAGAAACATAAAGTAGAATGATGGTTGCCAGAAGTTCAGGAGAGGGGAAAATAAGAGAATTGCTATCAAACGGGTTTAGATTTTTAGTCATGCAAGATGGAAAAATTCTAGAGATCTGCTGTACAAATTGTGCTTATATTTAACAACTTGTGTGTTGTACTTTTATTTAACCACCTGTGTTGTACACAAACATTTGTTAACAGGGTAGATCTCATGTTGTATGGTTTTTATCACAATAAAAATATATTAATTTATGTTTATACTTTTGGTGGGTACATTTGAGATAACTTGCTCAGAATAAGAATCCTTTAATAGACTAGATAGGGGGAACGTGAGGGAATTGACAGCCTTAGGGACATGGGAAGCTGCCCCAGCACAGAATAAAAGGCAAAATCAAGAACATCCAATAGGAGGCCCTGGAGATCACAGCTGCTTTTGTCACATTTTGCCTGACAGGAGTTCTCTAATTCCCATAAAATGAGTGAAATTCATGGGCTCATCACTTAAGTGGGTCAATGTAGATACACTGGACAATTCAGGGTTACACATAAATTTATTCCAATCACTTTGAATGTCTTATTTATCAAATTGGATATCCAACTGCCAAATTTCTTCTTAATTTTATAACCTGCATACAGGCCAATTGTGTATGCCTATTTCAGCTATGCTAATGGCTTTATAGACATTTGAAGTAAGCTATTAATTTGGTTACAAGAATGACATTAGTTCGCAACTTAACTATAATTAATATACAAATGTTAAGTATATGTATTAACCCTCATTTATTATTATATTTTTTTCCCAATCATCTGTTGATGGGCACTTGGGTTGCTCCTGTGTATTAGCTACTATAAATAGTGCTGCTATGAATATTGGGATTTATGTATCATTTTTTTGAAATTTATTTCATATATATTTTTATATAGCTGATTTTTATTAGTCATCAATTTAATAAATATCAGTGTATACATGTCAATCACAATCACCCAATTCATACCACCACCACCACCACCGCCCCACCCGCTTTCCCCCCTTGGTATCCATACGTTTGTTCTCTACATCTGTGTCTCACTTTCTGCCCTGCAAACTGGTTCATCTGTACCATTTTTCTGGGTTCCACTTATATTTGTTAAAATACGATATTTGTTTTTCTCTTTCTGACTTACTTCACCCTGTATAACAGTCTCTAGATACATCCACGTCTCAACAAATGACCCAATTTCTTTCCTTTTTATGGCTGAGTAATATTCCATTATATATATGTACCACATCTTCTTTTTCCATTCATCTGTTGATGGGCATTTAGGTTGCTTCCATGATCTGACTATTGTAAATAGTGCTGCAATGAATATTGGGGTGCATGTGTCATTTTGAATTATGGTTTTCTCTGGGTATATGCCCAGTAGTGGGATTGAGGGTCATATGGTAATTCTATTTTTAGTTCTTTAAGGAACCTCCATACTGTTCTCCATAGTGGCTGTATCAATTTACATTCCCACCAACAGTGCAAGAGGGTTCCTTTTTTCCACACCCTCTCCAGCATTTGTTGTTTGTAGATTTTCTGATGATGCCCATTCTAACTGGTGTGAGGTGATACCTCATTGTAGTTTTGATTTGCATTTCTCTAATAATTAGTGATGTTGAGCAGCTTTTCATGTGCTTCTTGGTCATCTGTATGTCTTCTTTGGAGAAATGTCTATTTAAGTCTTCTGCCCATTTTTGGATTTGGTTGTTTGTTTCTTTAATATTGAGCTGCATGAGCTGTTTATATATTTTGGAGATCAATCCTTTGTCCACTGATTCATTTGCAAATATTTTCTCCCATTCTGAGGTTGTTTTTTCATCTTGTTTATGGTTTCCTTTGCTGTGCAAAACCTTTGAAGTTTCATTACGTCCCATTTGCTTTTGTTTTTATTTCCATTACTCTAGGAGATGGGTCAAAAAAGATCTTGCTGTGATTTATGTCAAAGAGTGTTCTTCCTATGTTTTCCTCTAAGAGTTTTATAGTGTCCAGTCTTACATTTAGGTCTTAAATCTATTTGAGTTTATTTTTGTATATGGTGTTAGGGAGTGTTCTAATTTCATTCTTTTAAATGTAGCTGTCTAGTTTTCCCAGCACCACTTATTGAAGAGACTGTCTTTTCTCCATTGTCTATCCTTGCCTCCTTTGTCATAGATTAGTTGACCATAGGTACGTTGGTTTATCTCTGGGCTTTCTATCTTGTCCCATTGGTCTATGTTTCTGTTTCCATGCCAGTACCATATTGTCTTGATTACTCTAGCTTTGTAGTATAGTCTGAAGTCAGGGAGTCTGATTCTTCTAGGTCTGCTTTTTTCCCTCAAGACTGCTTTGGCTATTCGGGGTCTTTTGTGTTTCCATAAAAATTTTAAGATTTTTTGTTGCAGTTCTGTAAAAAATGCCATTGGTAATTTGATAGGGATTGCATTGAATCTGTAGATTGCTTTGGACACTATAGTCATTTTCACAATATTGATTCTTCCAATCCAAGAACATGGTATATCTCTCCATCTGTTGATATCATCTTTAATTTCTTTCATCAGTGTCTTAGAGTTTTCTGCATACAGGTCTTTTGTCTCCTTACGTAGGTTTATTCCTAGGTAATTTACTCTTTTTGTTGCAGTGGTAAATAGGAGTGTTTCCTTAATTTCTCTTTCAGATTTTTCATCATTCGTGTTTAGGAATGCAAGAGATTTCTGTGCATTAATTTTGCACTCTGCAACTTTACCAAATTCATTGATTAGTAGTTTTCTAGTAGTTTCTGGTGGCATCTTTAGGATTCTCCATGTATAGTATCATGTCATCTGCAGTGACAGTTTTACTTCTTCTTTTCCAAATTGTATTCCTTTTATTTCTTTTTCTTCTCTGATTGCTATGGATAGGACTTCCAAAACTATGTTGAATAATAGTGGTGAGAGTGGATATCCTTGTCTTGTTACTGATCTTAGAGGAAATGCTTTCAGTTTTTCACTATTGAGAATGATGTTTGCTGTGGGTTTGTCGTATATGGCCTTTATTATGTTGAGGTATGTTCCCTCTATGCCCACTTTCTGGAGAGTTTTTTTAATCATAAATGGTGTTGAATTTTGTCAAAAGCTTTTTCTGCATCTATTGAAACGATTATATGGTTTTCATTCTTCAATTTGTTAATATGGTGCATCACATTGATTGATTTGCATATATTGAAGAATCCTTATATACCTGGGGAAAATCCCACTTGATCATGGTGTATGGTCCTTTTAATGTGTTGTTGGATTCTGTTTGCTAGTACTTTGTTGAGGATTTTTGCATCTATATTCATCAGTGATGTTGGTCTGTAATTTTCTTCTTTGTAGTAGCTTTGTCTGGTTTTGGTATCAGGGTGATGGTGGCCTCATAGAATGAGTTTGGGAGTGTTCCTTCCTCCTCAATTTTTTGGAAGAGTTTGAGAGGGATGGGTGTTAGCTCTTCTCTAAAGGTTTGATAGAATTTACCTGTGAAGCCATCTGGTCCTGGACTTTTGTTTGTTGGAAGATTTTTAATCACACTTTCAATTTCATTACTTGTGATTGGTCTGTTCATATTTTCTATTTCTTCTTGGTTCAGTGTTGGAAGGTTATACCTTTCTAAGAATTTGTCCATTTCTTCCAAGTTGTCCATTTTATTGCAATAGAGTTGCTTGTAGTATTCTGTTAGGATGCTTTGTATTTCTGCGGTGTCTGTTTTAACTTCTGTTTCATTTCTAATTTTATTGATTTGAGTCTTCTCCCTCTTTTTCTTGATGAGTTTGGCTAATGGTTTATGCATTTTATTTATCTTCTCAAAGAATCAGCTTTTAGTTTTATTGATCTTTGCTATTGTTTTCTTTGTTTCTATTTCATTTATTTCTGCTCTGATATTTATGATTTCTTTCCTTCTGCTAACTTTGGGTTTTGTTTGTTCTTCTTTCTCTAGTTCCTTTAGGTGTAAGGTTAGATTGTTTATTTGCAATTTTTCTTGTTTCTTGATGTAGGCTTGTATAGCTGTAAACTCCCTCTGTAGAACTGCTTTTGCTGCATCCCATAAGTTTCGGATCATCGTGTTTTCATTGTCATTTGTCTCTAGGTATTTTTTGATTTCCTCTTTGATTGCTTCAGTGATCTCTTGGTTATTTAGTAACGTAGTGTTTAGCCTCCATGTGTTTGTGTTTTTTACGTTTTTTCCCCTGTAATTCATTTCTAATCTCATAGCGTTGTGGTCAGAAAAGATGCTTGATATGATTTCAAGTTCCTTAAATTTACTGAGGCTTGATTTGTGACCCAAGAAGTGATCTATCCTGGAGAATGTTCCGTGCACACTTGAGAAGAAAGTGTAATTTTCTGTTTTTGGTTGGAATGTCCTATATCTGGTCTATTGTTTCATTTAAAGCTTCTGTTTCCTTATTTATTTTCATTTTGGATAATGTGTCCATTGGTGTAAGTGAGATGTTAAAGTTCCCCACTATTATTGTGTTATTTCGATTTCCTTTTAGATAGCTGTTAGCAGTTGTCTTATGTATGGAGGTGCTCCTACGTTGAGTGCATATATATTTATAATTGTTATATCTTCTTCGATTGATCCCTTGATCATTATGTACTGTCCTTCCTTGTCTCTTGTAACATTCTTTATTTTAAAATCTATATTATCTGATATGATTCTTGCTACTCCAGCTTTCTTTTGATTTCCATTTGCCTGGAATATCTTTTTCCATCCCCTAACTTTCAGTCTGTATGTGTCCTTAGGTCTGAAGTAGGTCTCTTGTAGACAGCATATATATGGGTCTTGTTTTTGCATCCATTTAGCAAGCCTATGTCTTTTGGTTGGAGCATTTAATCCATTCACGTTTAAGGTAATTATCGATATGTATGTTCCTATGACCATTTTCTTAATTGTTTTGTGTTTGTTTTTGTAGGTCCTTTTCTTCTCTTGTATTTCCCACTTAGAGAAGTTCCTTTAGCACTTGTTGTAGAGCTGGTTTGGTGGTGCTGAATTCTCTTAGCTTTTGCTTCTCTGTAAAGCTTTTGATCTCTTCATCGAATCTGAAGGAGATCCTTGCCGGGCAGAGTAATCTTGGTTGCAGGTTCTTCCCTTTCATCACTTTAAGAATATCATGCCACTCCCTTCTGGCCTGTAGAGTTTCTGCTGAGAAATCAGCAGTTAACCTCATGGGAGTTCCCTTGTATGTTGTTTGTCATTTTCCTTTGCTGCTTTCAACGATTTTTCTTTGTCTTTAAGTTTTCCCAATTTGATTATTATATGTCTCAGCATATTTCTCCTTGCGTTTACCCTGTATGGGACTTGCTGTGCTTCCTGGACTTGGGTGGCTACTTCCTTTCCCATGTTAGGGAAGTTTTCAACTATAATCTCTTCAAATATTTTCTCGGGTCCTTTCTCTCTTCTCCTTCTGGGACCCCTATAACGCGAATGTTGTTGTGTTTAATATTGTCCCAGAGGTCTCTTAGGCTGCCTTCATTTCTCTTCATTCTTTTTTCTTTATTCTGTTCCACAGTAGTGAATTCCACCATTCTGTCTTCCAGGTCACTTATCCGTTCTTCTGCCTCAGTTATTCTGCTATTGATTCCTTCTAGTGTAGTTTTCATTTCAGTTATTGTATTGTTCATCTCTGTTTGTTTGTTTTTTAATTCTTCTAAGTCTTTGTTAAACATTTCTTGCATCTTCTCGATCTTTGCCTCCATTCTTTTTCCGAGGTCCTATATCATCTTCACTATCATTATTCTGAATTCTTTTTCTAGAAGGTTTCCTATCTCCACTTCATTTAGTTGTTTTTCTGGGGTTCTCTCTTGTCCCTTCATTTGGTACATAGCCCTCTGCCTTTTCATCTTGTCTATCTTTCTGTGAATGTTGCTTTTGTTCCACAGGCTGCAGACTGTAGTTCTTCTTGCTTCTGCTGTCTGCCCTCTGGTGGATGAGGCTATCTAAGAAGCTTGTGCAAGTTTCCTGATGGGAGGGACTGGTGGTGGGTAGAGCTGGCTGTTGCTCTGGTGGGCAGAGCTCAGTAAAACTTTAATCCATTTGACTGCTGAAGGGTGGGGCTGGGTACCCTCCCTGTTGGTTGTTTGGCCTAAGGCCATCCAACACTGGAGCCTACCTGGGCTCTTTGGTGGGGCTAATGGCAGACTCTGGGAGGGCTCTTGCCAAGGAGTACTTCCCAGAACTTCTGCTGCCAGTTTCCTTGTCCCCACAGTAAGCCACAGCCACCCCCACCTCTGCAGGACACTGTCCAACACTAGCAGGTAGGTCTGGTTCAGTCTCCCCTGGGGTCACTGCTGCTTCCCCTGGGTCTCGATGCACACACTGTTTTGTGTGTGCCCTCCAAGAGTGGAATCTCTGTTTCCCCCAGTCCTGTTGAAGTCGTGCAATGAAATTCCACTAGGCTTCAAAGTCTGATTCTCTAGGAATTCCTCCTCCCGTTGCTGGACCCCCAGGTTGGGAAACCTGACGTGCGGCTCAGTATCTTCACTCCAGTGGGTGGACCTCTGTGGTATAAGTGTTCTCCAGTCTGTAAGTCACCCACCTAGCAGTTATGGGATTTGATTTTACTGTGATTTCACCCCTCCTATGGTCTCATTGTGGCTTCTCCTTTGTCTTTGGATGTGGGATATTTTTTTTGGTGAGATCCATGGTCTTCCTGTCGATGACTGTCCAGCAGCTAGTTGTGATTCTGGTGTTGTCACAAGAGGGAGTGAGAGAACGTCCTTCTACTCCGTCATCTTGGTTCTGATTCACAAACCTCATTTACTTTTGAAAGTAAATGTGCAAAGTAGAATTTTCTCTCTTTCAGACAAAGTATCACTTATTCTACTACAACTTTTTGTCTTTTGTTCCAGATATTTTTGTTGAAACAGGCTAGTGGTATTCTCCTCCAATAGAATCATTAAGTACTTTTGTCAAATTTTATATACTCCTAGAAATTGTAGTTTACAAAGTTATTGTTTCTTCAAAGATTTGTGATATTTTAAAAACTTCCATCCAACATAAAAATTTTAAAAGGAAAAATAATCAACTACTTAAAACATGTTTTCAGTGTGTGGATGAAGCAGATTAAAACTGTATCAACTCAAAGAGTATTAAAAGATTGTATACTTTATTCTTTTACCTTAACTCTGACTCATTCTATAAAGTCACCAGACAGCTATCAATTTTTAAATGGTGAGAAATCTACTCAGTAAAAAATTATCTGACAATATCAAATTGTGTAGTTTTTCATCCTTATTACTACAAGAAGAAAAGAATCATGAACATAATACAAATTTAAAGAATATTTAAATTTGATGTACTAAAAATATCACTTGTCCGTTTAAACCTAATTTTGTAGTAATTTTACCAATTTAATATACTATTACTTGTTATTGTATATATCATTTTGGTACTTATATTAAAAAAAACAAAAATGAGAATAGTAATTTAAAACCAGTCTTGTAAAAAGATGTATTTTCTACATCCCTCTAGAGTTTTATAAATTTTTATGCTCTTTACACATGGAAAGTGTATTGTCAGAAAATTTTCTTCTCTCTGGGATTGTTTAGATGCAGTTATTTTAATCTGGTAGTATTCTGGAGTTATTTAGGTTTTGCTTTTTTAGTGCTATTTTTAGTGCTATTTAGTGCTATTCTTAAAAACAAGCTTAATTTTGAAAAATTGAAGAGGGTTAGAGAGTAGAGACAGTTGTACCATGCCCATCTTCATCTGCAATTAAAAATTGTGTATGAGAACATTTTGCATAATAAGTATACATGAATACAACATACATAAAATTTAAGGCTGGAAGGGACTTTAAGCAGTCATCCAATCTAATGTGTGAATACAATTTATAAATATGAAACACATATATAAGCTCTCTGTAGGCTCTGGTCCCTGTATTTCGTATTTCGGCTTTGGAATGCGCTCACTAGGAGTAGAGTTGAGCTGGACCACCCACAAAGGAAAGGCCACCCAAGGGAAAATTTGAGACCTGGGCATGCAGAGCTGCCAGGCATGCCTTATGAGAACAGCTGGCCATCCCAGCACCTGCTGCCCAGTTCCAGACAGCTGGGGCTAAGGCTTCACAGGCCCAGCTGCTTTTAGAATGGGCACAAAGGCCAGTGCTGCTTGGGCATCTGTCAACTCTTGCTATATTTGGTAGAAAAAGTTTGGCAGGGAGTTATGTGGTCTACCAACTAAAATTTAGGCTGATTAGTCACAAACCAGAATCATAAAATCATAGGGCTGGAAGGAATCTCCAGTGAGGGAGGTCTCAAACTTTCTTGTGAATTAGAAAAACACTGGGAGCTTCCTGAAAAGGCTGGATTCCAGATGCCATACCTTAGAGTCCAATTCAGTGGATCTGTGAACTATATGCAATTTGTATTTTTTAGTAAAACCCTGAGGTAAATACAGATAATATATTAAACTAATACAGATGCACCAACAGTTTCATTCTAAGAGTTTGATGAAATATCACAGTTTATGACTAATTATGACTAATTATGACTAATCCATCATTTGGGATCTATGTTAAAAATAAATATCACCAGTCCTTATCGTATTTACTCAAAAGTTAGAGAGTGTGTAAATCTACCTGAAATTGGGAATTCACTATCTGATCAATTGTTAAATAAATGGGATCATCAAAAGTGATTGTTTTTATATTTCTTACTGGTTAAATGGAGGGCATGAGTCTTACCATAAAGTAAAAAAAAAAATTTACACATATATAATTCTTATATTATACCTCTATTTTTCCTTTGGAGTATAAAATAATAGCCTGATGAAATTGTAGGGATGAAGGTGTCAATTTGATGTACAAACCTCTTTAAATTCCTTTTCTCTCAGTTTTAAGTAAATCAAAAGCTTTAAGGATTTGAAATGGAAAGCTACCCTCATAATACAATTTAAAATGTGGCAAATTAGGCTGTCCTATTAAGGAACTGGATATTTCTCTGTGGCCCAAAGGGGAAACATAGATGTTTGTTTTGCAGTAGTTTTTCTAGTGAGAAAAGCAAAGCAGGTGTGCTGACCCTGTTGTACTTTCAGAATGTAGTCTGCCTGAGCATGAGTATTTCTAGGAATCTGTTGTTTGTAATACTCCTCCCTCCTGCCTGAGGATTTTATCTGGGCCTTTAGAGTGTCTGTGAACCACTCCAAATTACACTCATATGAATTTTATTTTTCAGGAGAAGAAGTTCATGACTCTCATTAGAATCTTAAAATGTGAAGCGATAAGACCTACTTCATCTAATAGGATGGTAACTGAGCTTTGTAATCACACAATACCATGCTTTATCAAGTAGGAATAAAGAGAAGCTATATATAACTTTAGTCTCAGTAAATGTAAGCTAATCCAGAAAAGAGCAGGTGAAAACCTTCAGGCTTTAATAGTGTGTGTGTGTGTGTGTGTGTGTGTGTGTGTGTGTGTGTTTTCCTGTCAGGCAAGTAAAATATTTCAGTCAATTTCAATATCCTTTTTAGCTTATTAAATATTTTAAATGCAATGTGATGGCTTTGGTGTATATGCTTTGCAAGTTTTGGAAGTTTGTTCAGCTAGTTACTAGTTTCCTTCTCATAAATTTCACCACAACGACATCCTATGCATTTGCCTCATCTACTACTTTGAGGTAGTTGGGATTTACCTACTATTTCTTCTAATAATATGCGCCCTACCACATATATGCATACATATACAAAACACACACACATGCATGTACACACACACACTAATGTGAGCATGCAGTTACATTTTGAAGATTCTATTCCCTTTTATCCTCCTTTTTCTTGTGGCTATGACAGAATTTTTTGTGGTTCTTGTTTTGGGGAAAAGAGCAGAATTGAAGTCCTGAAATCAGTCAGGTCTGAACTGGATTTTAAAATGTCCCTGCCACGTGGAGATGTGAAACGATTGACCTTCAGGTTTCTGTAGCCCTTGAGTGATGGATGTGCTGTTTGGGGGTGGAGGGAGGGTGGAAAGAGAGAGAGAGGGAGAATTTCTCCAGAACTTATGAAGTCTATGAAGCCCATTTATGAAGTCTATACTTCTGCCAAATATCCCAAAATATACATACGTAGATACATTAGTGATAATTATTTTGAAATTGTTTACATATTTTTTTGTTCCTGAAATCAGAACCTGAATATTTTTATGTTGTTTTCAAGATATTTTCCAGCTTATCAAAAATAATTTAAAATCAAGTTCATTTTCTTTTATTGAATTTACATGTTTGAATCTTTGGCAAATTTGAAGGACAAGGTATTTCCTTTTCTTCAAAGTTCATGCTCAAAGTTTCCTGGGTGATAGGAGTGTCTTTTGTTATTTGTAACAAGTCAACCCCACAAGATTAAAAAGTTGGAACTTTTAGCCCCACCCCCTGATAGGCCTTTGGGGAGGAGAGAAGGACTGGAGATTGAATTCAATCATGTGGTCAATAATTTCATCAATTATGTGTATGTAATGAGAGCCTATATAAAACCCTTGAAACAATGAGGCTCCAGGAGCTTTTGAGTTGGTGAAGACATAGATGTGTTGGAAGAGTGGATGTCTGGAGAGGGCATGGAAGCTATGCACCTCTCTTCTGGCATATATTGGAAAGAACATAAGACTTTGAGTAAAAAAAAAATGGAGTTAGAGTTCTGATGATGACTCTTACCTTAGGAAACTCCCTAAGTTTCAGTTCCTTCTCTGTACAATTGGAGTAATGATACTTGTCATACTTGCTTTAGAATCCTTGAGAACCTTAAGTAAGATGGTGTATTTGAAAATTCTCATAACCTGGGAAACTTTATAGAAATGTATGGTGTTTTCATTATTTTGACCTCCTCTTGATGTTGACAACTATTTCACCCTAACTGTGACAGTAAAGCCGTCAACCATTGTGAATTTTTCTACTTTCATTACTTACAAATTCATCAATGAAGAGATTTCAAACTCTTGGTCGAAGCTTCCCACACCTGGGTAAACCTGTCAAATTGTCACCTTTGCATATCACCTCTGAACTTTTCTGGCCTGTAATCCAAATACATCACTTTTTTGATGCCTGAATGTCCATCAGGAGACACTTTAGTTTTTATTCTCTCAGTTCATTTGCTAAACTGAATCCCATTTAAATCTTATTTTTATCTCTTTTCTTGGACTTCTGACCTCGTCTCTGAACTGATATAATCTTTTCCTCTGTAGAGTTACAAAAGAGGAATACTTCTTTCACCTTGGAGACTAACCCCTCTCTAGTTTGATTTTCTGTACTATTTTTTAGATGTTCTTTTAATTTCTATTTTAGGTAAAAAATATGGTGGTGTCCATCTCTCATTTACTGAAGAATAATTTATGTTTTAGGCTTATTGATCCGAAGTAATTATATTAATCTCTAATTAAAGAAGATTTCACTTTATCTTCTTACTTGAGGCTTTTACTTTTTTATAAAGGATGCAAGAAAACATACAGACACATCAAATTTTTGTAACTGTTCAAATGATCTTGCAGCAAAGGAAAAATGTTGACACACGTTTGTGTTAGAATTCAAATCATGATGCAGATATCTGTCATGTCAAGACCCTCTAATATGGAAGGTGTCAAGCCATGTAGAATTTCACAAATGTGAAAAACAAAGTTCAGTACAGTGGAGTCCTACTGCTCAAATATAATTTTTGGTAAAGTATTATATAACCTTAAGAATATAAAATATATAGAAATGTCCTATTATACTTTAGGTTATAATATGAATAGAGGAAACAGAGTCCTTTATGTACTATTTGCTTTTTTTTTCCCTAGGAAAGGATAACCTAGAAATTTATTGTCATTTGTACCTTTAGGACCCAAGAAGCTGCTGTGCACATTTATTTAACACTTTGGGCAGAGGAGAGAATATGTCCTGAAAACAATGTTTAAAGAGCCAGAAATGTTCTTCATTAAAGATAATTAAAGATGATGAGTGAAATAGGCGATTTCCTAAAAAGCTAAGAGCTGTCGATAGCATTTTACCCTTTGCCACCTTCTCACGCTAACTTCTTGTTACTTCAGAAACATGTTGCTAGCACAGTAGAATCTGTGCTTATAATATTGTAGAGTCAATATACATCAAACCCAGAGTATCATTGACCTGTTTGATTCTAATGACTATTTTTTTTTTCTTTTTGTTGTGATGGAAGACAACTAACTAGGAATCTTGGAATCCTTTTTTCCACTGGAACAGAAAATAAGGTTTTCACTGGTCATAGAAGTCAAAATTGGAGCTGGACCCTGTCTCCCACTTTAGCTGCCTATTCTTCACTGTTACTATTTTTCTCCAATTGTACAAACAACAAAAATAACTAATATTTAAAAATTTTACTCTGTAGTAGACACCATGCTATATGTTTTACATTTAGCCCTAACAATAATTTGTTGAGATTGGTACTATTAATAGTTTCATTTGTAGTAATAGGAACCCTGGAATTATGGAGTTTAAATAAATACATTTCTGAGAATCGCACAACTAGGAAATGGTGTAGCTGGAATTCATACCCAGGTCTTGGATGCCAGGAAAATTAAATTGAGGCAAGAATGACATAATGGGTCAAAGGAAGCCACCAATAACTAAAATAGCATATAAGAAAGAGACTTAGAGGCTGACTGTCCTGGAAAACAAAATAAAACAAACAAAAAAATAAAACCTTGAATCTTTAATGTGGTTAGGAATTTCATTTTTTAATAGGTCTACTTATTTTCTACAATGGTTGAAAGAGTCAATGAAGAGCAAAGAAAGTATATTAGAGAAACACAGAGCCATGTCTTTAGAAATAGCACCACACACAGCAATGTCTGATCATGGAAGGCCAAAGAATTTCCTGCATTGAAGTGTATAAAGGAGATAGAAGACAATTCTCTAGGTTTGAAATTTTGGAGATTCACATAGAGATAAAGTCCCTTACTGTTCTGTGATTCTTCCACTGAAAGTCACAGGAAGGGTCAAATAAGACTTGCAAAGGCAGCTGTATGGATTATAATTTTTGGTGTTCAATATGAAGTTGTAAATATGGTAATATTTGTCAAGAAGATTTAACTAAGGCCAAAAATAATGGCATATGGGGGCAAAAGGAAGGCAACAGTAACTAAAATAGGAGCTTAGAGGCTAACCGCACTGGCCTGAGTACCGGTGAGAACTTGAGAGCCCTCCAAAATACAATAAAGAGCAGCTCCATCATAGTGCTGTGTAAGCTGTTCCATGGATGAAAGCCATGCTTCATGAACTTTGTTCCATAAATGGAAAGTGGGCCTTGGACTGGCCCCTCTGCCTCCCATTACACAGATGGAATACTGGAACTCTTGATCCAAAGTAGAGGTATAGTTAAGAAATATCTTCCGGGGCTTCCCTGGTGGCGCAGTGGTTGAGAGTCCGCCTGCCGATGCAGGGGACACGGGTTCGTGCCCCAGTCCAGGAAGATCCCACATGCCACGGAGCGGATGGGCCCGTGAGCCATGGCCGCTGAGCATGCGCGTCCGGAGCCTGTGCTCCACAACGGGAGAGGCCACAGCAGGGAGAGGTCCGCGTACCGCAAAAAAAAAAAAAAGAAATATCTTCTTTAAGAAGTGGAAATTAATAAGTTCAGTCAACAATTTTAAAGGAATGCATTCAATTAATGGAAATATTTCTGGGGAAATTTGATGCAAGCTTTTGAGAAATTTAAATGCAAGTCACTTTATTTTAGTTGTTAACTTAGATTGATCTAAGTTTTATCTACAAGAAATCTAAAAGTGAGACTGTATTGTTAGATGATCTCTGAGTCATGTTACATCTCAAAGATTTTATAAAATTCTCACCTGTAATTCATCAGTTGAAAGTTAACGATTTTCCTAGGCGAGTTTTCAGTTTGTTAAAAACAGCATTATTATCTCCAAGAATATTAAAATTATTTTGAAATTCTTACATAGTAAATATGATGCCTATTATTAATTAGCAGATGCCCATTATTAATTGTTCTTGGTGGCTACAGTGAATTCCAGAGGATACAACTGGCAACCATCACAAATAGATAGCATTGGCATATTTAACCAGCAGCTCTGTTGATATTTGTCTTTACAAATTCACATTAATGGAGGCACCTATTCAGAATATCAGATACTACTATGTAACCCTGTGGAAAGCAACAGCAGAAAGAAAATCATTGCTAACATTAATTGGAATGAGTGTTACTAGTTGCATAAACATGTTGTGATCAATAATTTCAGTCCCAGCTGGAAAATAAATTGAGAGAGTGAATCGAGCTGGTGATTGTCCTAAAGTAGCTTATTGTACTCATGTAAACAAGCATTAACTTATTTTTCCTATTTCTTCTACATCACTAATTCTCAAACGTGGCTGTACATTGCTGTCACCTAGGGACCTTAAAAAAAAAATTCTTATCTCCAGCTGTGCTTCATGCAAATTAAATCTAAATTTCTAGACCTGGAGTCTAGGCATTATTGTTTTTAAAAATTCCATAAATGATTCCACTGTATAGAATTTTTTGAGAACCACTATTTTTCCTAACTGAATTGCTTCTATATGTGAATTGTTTCCTTCTATACATGAATTGCTTCTATATGTGAATGGTTTGAGAACCACTATTATTCCTAACTGAATTGATTCTATATGTGAAGCCTTATGAGTTTCCAAATGGACCTAAGAAAAATAAATGTCTATAGAAAGATTAAAAATTGCCTTTAGGTTTTAAGACTATGGAAATCCAAAACATTGGTTTTTAAAATTTTGCATTAGTTATATGCTACAATTTCACATAATTATTCCATTTGCATTAATGTTGTTCTGTTATGTTCAGATATTGTAAAGAATATTTATAGACATAAGCTTCATACACATATTAAAAGTTTCCTATCTTATTTAATTTAGCTTTAAACAAGTTCTACTCTTCATCATAGCTGCTAATTAACTCTGAAATGCACTAAACTTTTTAGATTGTCATTGAAATTCTTACTTTATTAAGCCTGCTTGAATATATTCATTGTTAATCTGAAGCTTGTGGTTTAACTTACTTTTCTTAGCTATGTGTCTTTCAGTTTTTTCAACTTTATTGCGGTATAATTGACAAAGTTATAAGGTATTTAACATATACATAGTGATGATTTTATAGATATTGTGAAAGGATTCCTTCCGTCTAGTTAATTAACATATCCATTGCTTCATACATATATACATATATTCCCAAATTCTCCCTATTTCCCCCATCCACCCTGCCTCTGACAACCATTTTAATACTCTTTATTTCTATAAGATTGACATTTTTTAAATATTCCACATATAAGTGATACCATGCAGTATTTGTATTTCTCTGGCTTACTTCACTTAGCATAATGCTTTCAAGGTCCATCTCTGTTGTCATGTTGTTGCAACTGACAGGATTTTCTTCTCTCTTACGGATGATTTTTTTATATATATATAAAAATTTATATACAAATAATTATGTATTACAGATATATGCTAATATTCTTTATCCATGACAGAAAATTATGTTTCCATATCTTGGCCATTGTGAATACTGCTGTAATGAATGTAATTATGAAGCTATCTCTTTGAGGTACTGACTTCATTTACTTTGGATATATACCTGGAAGTGGGATTGCTGAATCATATAATAGTTCTATGTTTAATTTTTTTTGAGGAACCTCCATACTCTTCTCCATAGTGGCTGAACCAATTTACATTCCCACCAACAGTGCATAAGGGTTTTCTTTTCTCCACATCCTTGCTAACATTTGTTATCTCTTGTCTTTTTCATGATAACCATTCTAATAGATGTGAGGTAATATCTCATTTTGATTTGCATTTTACTGATGATTATTGATGTTGAGCGTCTTCTCATGTGCCTACTGGTCATTTGTATGTCTTCTTTGAAAAACTGTCTATTCAGTTCCTCTACCCATTGTTTAATCAGATTGCTTGGTTTGGTTTTTTGTTTGTTTGCTTTTCTATTGAGTTGTATGAGTTTTTATAAATCAGGATATTAACCTTTTATCAGGTATGTGGTTTGCAAATATTTTCTCCCATTCCATAGGTTGCATTTTCATTTTGTTGTTTCATTTGCTGTGCAGAAGCTTTTTAGTTTGATGTAGTCCCACTTGTTTATTTTTGCTTTTGTTGCCTCTTTTTTATCCTTTTTTCTTTTATCTCCTCTGACTGGATAAATTCCACTGCCCTGTCTTTGATTTGACTGATTTTTTCTTCCACTTGATCTAGTCTGCTGGTGAACTATTCTATTGAATGTTTCAGTGCAGTTATTGTATTTTTAAGCTCTGTGATTTCTGTTTGGTGTTTTCTTATATCTTCTCTTTGTTAAAATCCTCACTTTATTCATGCATTGTTCTCCTGACCTTAATGATCACCTTTATTACCCTTATTTTGGACTCTGTCAGGTAAATTACTATCTTTATTTCATTAAGGTCTTTTTTTGGAATTCTATCTTATTTTTTTGTTTGGGAACATTTTTCTCTTTCTTCATTTTCCTTCTTACTCTGTGTTGTTTTCTACTCATGAGATAAAACAGCCACTTCTCCTTCTCTTGATAGGGTGGTCTCATGTAGAAGATGAACCTTATCATTCAGCCTAGCCCAACCTCTTGGTTGTCTCCCAAACTGTTGTGATTGTCCAAGCTTCCTTCGTTGCTTTTGTGGCTCCCAGTAGTTGAGGCTGTGCCGAGATTTGTCAGTATTCCCAAGGGGAGGACTGCAGTCAGCACCTTGATATAGGCTGATGGAAGCCAGACCCTCAGGCAACAGCTGGGAGAGTAGGTGGTTAGGGTCCTTCCAGGGAGAGACTGGGAAATGGATGGGTTTTGCCTGCCCCTCTGTACTAAGTCCTGGGGGAATGGACATGGCAAGTCCTTGAAAATCCAGGGTGTTCCCTCCTAAGTGTATAGTGCTGTGCTGGGGGTAGGGTTTATGGCAACAGTATGTCTCAGCCTTTCCTATTAGTTTCCATGTGGGTGATGTAGGTATTTTCTCATTCTCTCAACGTGTAGGAGTTGCTCTACGAGTTTCTGGATTTCTTTCAGAAGGATTTGCTCTATGTGTAGCTGTAGATTCAGTGTGTCTGTTGGAGGAGGTAAGTTCAGGAAGCTCATATGTTGCCACCTTGGATCAGAACTGGTCTTCAGCTGACGGGCTTTGCTTTCTCCCCAAAAGATTACCATTTCTTCTGTTTCTGCTTTCTCTAAGTGCAAGCCCAAACTTTAGTTAAATAAAACAAATTAAAAACTTTAATCATAAGTCTCACGAAGTTGTACCTTTTCTTGACAAGTGTTGCCTGTGACTTTTATATTTCATCACTTCTTTATTTCCCCTTTTTACTGTAACCAAAGAATACTTGTCATCAGTCATAAGTTTTCAATTCCCTGGGTTTTCATCTTGTAATTCCTTTAGGAGACTTTGCTCTGAGTTCCTGCTCTTTACAACTATACCTTTTTATGTTATTCAACATGAAGCTTAAAATATTTTTCTAATACATTGCTCATGACGGTTTTAACTCTTTCATTATGACTTTGCATTATATATTCCTTCTGTAAGAGTATTGAATCCTTTTCATTCCACAGTCAGATAACAGCTTCTGACCAAAGCAAATTTATTATCTTTATTTTATAAAACCTCTTCAGGCATACTATATCCATTCAGATTTTAAAATTTTGTTTTATTTCCTTCTCTCCATTATTAAAGTTTAGATTCATGTTTATTTTTTAGATATGGTAGGGTTGTTTTTTTTGTTTGTTTGTTTTTGGCAAGCTTTACTTTTAGTCTTATTTCCAGGGAAGATTTTACTTTTTAATTAATATGTATTTCTCCAGCTTTTCATTTTTTAAAATATTCAGAATTCACAATGTTCTTTGGGTTTATAAATATTGGAAACAGAAAAAGAGACTAGTAATCTTCAGAGTAAGATGTAGTTATAATGGAGTATACTTGAAAACCAAAAGATGAAAAAATAGCCCCCGAATATGAAAAGTAACCTCAAGTAGCAAAATGAAAATAATTATAAGCTAGGAGAGAGGTCTCTTAATTCAGAAACTTAATTGGGTAAAAGAAGAAACATCTTAGATTTGTCAAAGGATTTCACTAGATAAACTATTTAGAAAGAATTGTTGGGAGAATAAATTAAATATTTTGAGAATCAAACAAAAGGCAAGAAATACAATACAAATAGCTGAAAGTTATAAAATTAAATTATTGATCATTTATATGAAGAAGGAGACATTATAAGATGACTTTAGGGAGATGTAAAGATGACAGCAAAAAATAACTAGTATTTTAAAACCACATTGTTCAACTCAGTCATATCTCTTCATCTTCATTCATAATTAACTCATAAGTAATGTATTAAAAAAACTTATACCAAACCTCCATTTGCTTTATTAACAATCATTTTATTGGCCATTGTCTGCTCAGTAAAGTCAGAGAGATTTGGCACACTGAATTATACAACCCTCGAGGGCAAGAATCATGTTTCCTATGTCTTATGTATCTTCCATGGAATTTAGCACATCAGAGGCTTTAAAAACACTGTCTCTAACTGCCTCTTGGTGCTTTACTCCTTTAGTAGATATTTCATTCCTGTTTCAAGTGACAGGTCTTTCTCTTTCAAGACAGCAGTCTTCCCAAAGTGCTTTAACTTTTTTTTTTTCTTTAAAAGAAGCTCAAAAAGCACGAAGCAATTTCTGTGGTGCATGTGCACTGCATGTTTCTATTCCAATCTGTCAACTGGGCCGTGCACCCTCACGAAGTAAGAATGAGGAGGAAAATATTCTCCCTTTCCTATTTCCCTCCACCATGTGCTTCCCCTTTTATGCATATAACAATCACCCAGAGAGGAGGATTATGTAATCATGCAGATGCAAAAGGCCCAAGAGATGAGATCTTTAATAGTGGACAACCCAAACTTGGGAAAGCCTCAGAATTATCAGTATCTTCAAAAATAAAGTGTTCACTTCTGTAATATGCTGCTCTTAACAAAGTGCTTTTAAATAAATTATCTCCTTTGATTCATATGACAGCCTCTTGAGGTACAGGACAGGTTTTATTATGTCCATTTTGTAGATGTGAAACCAGAGCTTAGAAAGGGTAAGAAAACTCCTAAAGTAGTAATTGAGGAGTGTGGCCTCATATTCCATTTTCAGATTCTTGTTCTTGGGTTCTTTCATGTGTCATGCTGTGAGCAGTCTGTGCACACTACCAGAATAGTAAATAGGAATTAAGGTGAACCTATTAGACGATACATCTATTAATCAACAGATATGTCTATGAGCTTGATAGTGGCTATATAAATTTTACTAACAAGAATAACTAAAGGCTTGTAGTTTTCAGAGATTTTGGAACTCTGTGAAGCAAGGATTAGAAATATTCAAAATATATTCAGAGGAACAGATTTTCCTGTGGTAGTGTTGCATTCCAAATGTGTGAAAAAGGCAGGGAAAAACATGAACTGCAATAAATTGTGGCTAAAGTGAGTTAGCTTATTAACTTCCCTTCTCCGTTTACTGGCGACTGGCAGCTAGAAGTTCTTAAAAGCTTTCAAAACCTGGGAATGATAGGCATCCTCAAGTTCAAAGACTCCCTTGAACCTTTTGGACCTACAACTGCAGCTAGAAGTCCTGTTGAAACAGGCTTCCCTGGGTAATTTCCAGCACAGTTGGATACATAGCACTGTTAGAACTAGCTTCCTCAAAGTTGGACATCACTGACATTCTGTTCTCAGCTAGATTTGGGAGAATAGAGGCTGCCTGTGAGACTAGCCTGAGGCATGTACACCTGATATTTCTTACCTGAGGCACCTGACCCTGGTCACTACTTCAGCCCTAATGGGCCCTCCCCTACTGACACAGGTGTGAGGTACTGCCGGGTGTTTCTCACACATAATTAGAAAACACATCTGTGCAAGAAGCTTGGAGGGGTTTTTCCTTACAGAAAGAAACTTTTGCTTTCTTAAAAAGCAAGTCTAAAAGGATTGTTTTTACACAAGTCAGTTCCTTAGGGATAGAGTTTATCCTTGATATCAAATCGTACATATTAAAGATCTGTATGTTCACAATAATTGGCTAAGTAGATCATGTGCAGGAAGAGAGAACTCTGCTCAGAAATGAAGGACATCACAGTCTTTTCTTGGTTTTAGTGAAAAATGAAATTGGCAGAGGCAGCAGTACTCCCACGGGTATCACTCCCTTTGACTTTAGAGGGAGGTGAATATACTGAGCAGGAATGATCATGTCTGAAAGATGAAACACTTCAAAAAATATTCAACTTTTGGTCCCTGGTTCTTAGAAAAATAGCAAGTAAGGCTGTAAACAGCTCTTAGCTGTACTCTTAAAATCGAAAAATCAGTGATTTGGTGACTTACTAGGAAAACTCACCTGCACTCAGTAGAACCCAGCTTTTATGGGCCAGTTGTTCAAAGTACTTCATTAGAATTCACATACAGATCACTCCTTGCCAGAGGTGGTTAAGGCAAGACCAGGATCTTTTTTTTTTTTGGCCACATAACGCGGCGTGCAGAAACTTAGTTCCCCGATCAGGGATGGAACCCATGCCCCTGCAGTGGAAGTGCAGAGTCTTAACCACTGGACCGCCAGGGAAGCCTCAAGACGAGGATCTTTAAAGACATTATATCACAGAAACACTGGCTCTTGTTGAAAACAGGTCCAAGTGTTGGATACAGGAAAGAGCAGTCTTTTACCCAACAAAAACTTTCATCCCAATGGATCTCAGAAGAAGGGCCCTTCAGGAAAAAAGACTGCTGAAAATGGGGCCAAATTCTTCAATATCTGACTCCTCTTTAATTGGATTCAGTACCCAGGTCAAAGTCTTTCCCTTTATGTCCTCATGTAATCCCGAATGATAATCATCCTGACTTATGCTCACAAAGGGTCTCTGTCTTCATTCAATACTAGAAGTAACCAGATTTTTAAGAGTATAAGGGGTAGAGTGGCTTAGACATGGATTTAGGAGATTTACAAATTCTTCTAGTGGAAATGGTAGAGGAATATGAGATATCATACAGAAACTACAAGATGCTGGGTCATCTTCCTAAAAAACAGACGACTTTGCCATGGCTTGCTGACATCTCTTTAAAGGCAGGGACATGAATTTCCAGTGTCTCTCTCTGACACCTATTTTTTTTTAGTAAAATTTGCATCATTACCATGATAGTTTTTCTGCAGTCAAAATTACTTATTAAAATTTTATTTTAAAATAATGCAAGGTACTTTTTGGAGCTACGAAAATGTGCAATATTATTTTACAGTTCCTATATTAGGATGCTCAGATTTAGTTGCCAAGTAGTACGAAAGATCACTTGTTCTTGTGTGATGTGTATCCACTCTAACACACATGGACTCAAGTTTGGAGCCAAAATATTTTTTATCCCTTACTATAAATTCATTTGCAATTCTAGACCTCCAACTTAGATGAAACAATTTACTTCCTGTTTCTCAGAATCTTACAGTTTTGTAAGAAGATCATAGGTAAGATAGACCAAACTAACCTGTACATTTCAATAAAGGTAACAAAGATTTTTATTCTGCATTATTATACTAGATTCAAGGGTGCTTCTTGAATACCATTATTCTTACAACATTTTTATAAAAATTCATGGAAAGAAAAATCATCCATTTTGATTCTTCAATAGAATGGTGTATTTCTCTCAGGGCATAAAATGAATTAGCTCAATGCTTTTCTCGATTTGTTTGGAAGCAGTTTTTTCATGTCTAACATATGTAAAATCACACACACACATACATACACATACTTTCCTCTTCTACTATGCTTTTGTTTCTTCTTAGGAATTTTATATCTGACATACGAAATATTTAATTTTTTCTTTAATTATTATCTGTCTCCTTCATTAGAATGCAAGCTCTATGAGGACAAGAGTTTTTGTCTATTTTGTTTATTTACCTAGAAAGTGTCTGGTCCACTGTAGATGCTCAATAAATGTTTGTTGAATGAATATGTGACAGTTCCTAGAGCCTGAATGCAGTAGTCAATGGCATAAACTCTTTTTCAATTTTTGAGCTATGATGACTCTAGATGGAGTCATCATAGCTCAGGGGAAAAAAATGGCAGAAAAAGATTGGTTTACTCCATTATGGAGTCAATAAAACATATTGATCAGTGTTTTTCAGGGCAAACATAGACTGGAAGTTAAGGAAAAATAATAAGTCATGTCTACTATGTATCCAGATTTAAAATGAGGTGTATCTTACAGATAGAATGATCTTTCTAAATGGAGTCCTTTTCCGAATATAAACTTCAGGGTTCAAACTCACAGGAAAAAATTTCTTTCTAACATGTTTGACATCTGACTTCTTTCCCATTAAGACATATACAAATAATGTTTAGGGACTTCATTTTTAAAATGTATAATGTTTAAATATATCAAGAAGTATAATGATGCTGCTTCAAAGTATTTAAGGCATATTTAAATATCAAATAATGAAATCTTTGGGTATGTGCTTATTCAAATTTAACTTACAGTACAAATTTGTGAACCTCCTTGCTTAAATCAAAGGAGTACTCTAAATGAAGAATGATTAAGGCATTGAATTCTGCAGAATTGTCTTCTGCTCCATTATGAAACAAAACAGTGGTAATTGACTCAAAATCATAGCACAGAGAGCAAATAAAGCTAGAATATGTGCTGAAGTCAGTTTTAGAATTAAAATGTTTCTCTGCTGCTGTTTGTTTTAGAGTTAGGTGTTCATAAGTAGAATTTAGAAAGCTAAGAACATAATAGCATATTTACAATGAATTTGCTTCACATTCCTAAGGTCTTCACATGCATTTGCACTTTAAACGTAATTTGGAGTTCCTCAAATGGGCACACAAATGGTCCTCAAATGGTCTGAGAGACCTTTTACCCCATGTAAGGGCAATTTTTCACTTAATGGTGGCAGCAAGTTTGCAACTGCTTTCTTCATAAAGATTCTGTGATTATTGAATTTGACAAAAAAACCCTATAATTAAAAATAAAGGGGGACTTCCCTGGTGGTCCAGTGGTTAAGAATCCACCTTCCAATGCGGGAGATCTGAGTTTGATCCCTAGTCAGGGAACTAAGATCCCAAACGCTGTGGGGCAACTAAGCTGTGTGCTCTAGAGTCTGCGCCACAGCTACAGAGAAGCCCACGCACCACAACGAACTAAGCCTGCGCACCACAGTGAAAGATCCCGCACGCGATAACGAAGATCCCATGTGCCAAAACTAAGACCCGACTCACCCAAGTAATAATAATAAAAATAAAATAAAAAAATAATGTAATAATCCCAGTAGTCACCTAACAATAAATCGAGTGCAATTTGTATGTCCCTCATTGATCTACATACTATAATTATGGGGACTATTGCTCAGTAGTAATTCAGGACAAGGGTGTACAGTGGATTTATGAAGGGACTTGGAAAGAAAGTTCCACCCAGAGGAACTGCTTCAGAGGAACCTGCTTCAATAACCCAAATATCTCTCCTATTATAAGGCAGTAAAAAAAACTATGATTTACAGATAGAGTGTGAAACTAGGAGCGTCTCTCTATTCTAAAACAAAGTTTTCTTCATGCAAAATCATACCAAAAAGTAAAAGTATCTGTCAAATGTTTTTACAATTAAGATGCTACTCCTTAAAGTGTGATACCATCAAATTTGCACAGAATGAATAACAAAATGACATATTTACTTTTCTCTTTTCACTCCCAATTTAAACTGTGCTTTACTTTGATACTGTTTAAAGTAATATTCCTAAGCAAAGGAATTTAATATAAAATATGACTGCCTGATTACAATTAATATTACAATGAATATTGTATATGAATATTTTTAAACTTTTTATCCTTGTATGGTGCATTGCAGGACTACTGTTCTGAGAAGTAAACACTTAAGACTTTAAGAGTAGAGTTTTTTCTGTCTTCATTTTGCATTCTACAAAATGTCATCATTTTTCCTAAGATTCCTCCCTGTTTTCATTTTTTTCTCTTTTCTTCTAGTTATATTTCTCAGTATTCCAAAGTTCAGAATGGAACAACTTCCTTGACTGCTCTGAGAAGATTTCCATGCTTTATTAATTTTTATATTCCCACTATTCTAAGCTAGAACATTACAGTAATCAATGTATGACTAATACTTTGGGGGAAACATTAACTTCCATAGCTAGCTTTGTAGGTTTTACATAATTATTTATGGCACATAATTATTATTCTCATTACTAGCACAATATTGTACTATATCTTTTCTGCCTCTAGGATTGTGGATTTTTCAGTCACACTAATTACATGGCTTTGTTTTACGTGCAAGTGACACATGTCATATGTAGTTTTGTAAGATAATGGACCCATTTTCAAATTTATTACTGTGCTTCTGTTGGCTTTAAACATTTTCTAATTATATTATCCTCTGATTGAAAGAAAGCAACATTTTTTTAATCCAAATGAATCATTCTAAATTGATAGCTCAGAAAAGTATATGAGAAACATGGTTGTTCTCATCCACTATTTTAAAGTAAAGGCTCACCCAAAACTTTGATATTGAAGTACTCAGATTGCTTTCTACATAACGTTTATCTTTTCTATATGCCAAGTTGTCTCACACCGCAACAATTATCTATATATAAATTGTTAGCAAAGAATACAAGGATTTAGGAAGGTGTTTCCTATCCACCACAAAAACAGGGTTTGTAAGTACTGCCAACTCCTTCTCCCCAAACTCCAGTACCAAGCAAAAAGAAAAAAAAATCATGTGCAAAAACTAAGCTCCCAAAGTATATCTCAATTAGTAAATAAAGAGCTGACAATTTCTGACCTCAATTATTCAACATTTTTCCAGCACATGGTAAAAAATAAAAACAAAAATATTTATAACGTTAAAAGGCACAAGGCATCCTGATAAAATATCAGCCTGAACAAAAGAATGAAAAATAAGTATTTGAGGGTAAGAAATCCATACATCACTAATTTTCTAAATATTTTTCTTTAATTAAAAGTTCTAACATTGTGGGAATATTTTTTTTTTCCCTTCAATTGCTATTGTAAGTCCATGTTTTCTTTGTCTTGGATAAACTATTTTGAGATTATTGTTTTGCAGCTGCAGAGGAAAGTGATTTCAGCAGTATTTCACTCTGTATGCTGTCCAGGGACTTAGTCAATGGGGAATTCCACATGCTCTCGGATCAAGGATCTGATTTGAAAACCAAAGAGGAGAGATCTGGGAGAGGAAAGCGTTCAGTACTTGCTCATATATTATTTAAAAACCCTTGTTAGTGCTTTAGATGTCAGAATACCGAGAGATGGGGAAAATACCTTCGTCTCTAGTACATAATGAATCTACCCCTTCATAGACTGGCCATGCACAATAAAACACAATCGTGGTTTACTTGCATAAGTCAGCTGACTTCTCCCCAGTCAGCTTTGTGTGCAGGAATGAGATGAGCTCTTGGGAATCAGAGATGCACTCGTAAGAGAGTCTGCAAATTGTCCCAACTGCAATAGGACTTTACTTCGGTGCATGCTGGGTTCTAATAAAAGTATTCCCACCAGGCCCAATTCTACACTGTTTCCTGCCACGAAACTCCTACATATGTCACAGGAAGCTTCAAGGGAAGAAGCCCCTAGAGAGGAAGGAGTTGATTTAATAACATATCTACTTCTCAGTATCATGAAAACATACACCTGCACTTCCATAGCTGCTGAAATTAGAAATACACAGATCATCACAGCCCTGTGCCCTGGATTCATAAACAGCAGAGCATGCATTAGTGGATGATTACCACTGCCCTACAATTTTACCATTTTTGTTTTTCATACTCTAGACAAGACCAGCATGAGAGAAGAAAAGCCAGTAAACATTTATGTGGTATGATTAGAAGGAGATAAAGTGATGGACCCTCACCTCCATTGTCTTTTAAAGTTGTTTGAACTTTTCAATATTAAATTCTTCCTGAAGTACTTTCATAAAAGGCTGATCATTTGAACTGACATTGGTAAATTTTTATGATGCCATCACATTAGTCCAAACCCATCCATGGTAGCAACATTCAGTGTTTTGTAGAATAGAGAGATAAATTAGAGTTTAATGAAGCAGTGGATTTGGGGAGCAGGGGTTCTCCTGGAAGAGCAAGAATTTACAGGTGGCTGCTCCTGCCAGGAAGGCTGTCCCTAAGTAGTGGGTTCCTGGGATTTAAAGGAAGAATTAAATAGAAGGGTAGCTGGACCAAACCTCACCATCATTCCATCATTGCCTGGGATGAGTTCTGGCTAGAGGCACTTGTCAGTGGTAGTAACAGTCAGTTTACCGATTTGAAGGAGAAAAATGTCCAAAGATATAGCAGCGATATTCAAAATGACTATTCAGAATCCATGCTTAGCCTAGCTAATGACATCAGTCATTTCTACATATTTTAATAAAACAATTAAGGTTTTTACTTCAATATCACTCTACTAAAACTATTTTTTAGAAATTGTTAATGGCGTGATAATTGACATATTTAATCACTTAGCCTGATGACTGACACCTTTTTTTCATTCTTTATTATCTTTGACCCATTCTTTTTTTTTTTTTTTTTTTTTTTTGCGGTACGCGGGCCTCTCACTGTTGTGGCCTCTCCCGTTGCGGAGCACAGGCTCCGGACATGCAGGCTCAGCGGCCATGGCTCACGGGCCTAGCCGCTCTGCTGCATGTGGGATCTTCCCGGACCGAGGCACGAACCCGTGTCCCCTGCATTGGCAGGCGGACTCTCAACCACTGCACCACCAGGGAAGCCCCTGACCCATTCTTTTTGATACTCTTTCCCATTCTTTAAATATCCTGATACTTCAGTCCCTTTGTCCTTAAAAAGTGACAGAGAGGGTCTTAACTCAAACGGGTAGCGATCAGGAGGAATCAAAGCTACAAGTTACTGCCCTCATATGTGTTGGAAGGTGGCCGCTTACTGCTAAGAAAGCAATTAATTAGGCAACTGATAAAGAGAACAAAGAAACAGAACTTCCTGCAATATTTCTCAGAACATATATCTGCCCATTATTTGATGAAGCCCAGAAGAGTTTCCTTTCTCTGTGCACAACTCGTGTTAAAAGCATGTGGAGTTCCTCAAGGTTCAACTTCTTAACCTCGAGGGTATGTATTCTTCCTTCTGTGAAGAACCACAGGAAATGCTAGGTAAAATATTTAGAATTCCCTGACATTTATAAACAATGTTCCTGATACTTTCAATTAGGGATTAGTTTTCCCTTTCAAGAGCTTTGATTTTGAATTCAAAATAGAGGGATTTATATGATTCTGGAATACCTCCAAATTCACAAATTCTTCATTGCAGAGGTAAGGGTGTGAAAGGATGTGTAAATATTTGGTAAGTAGCCTGAGGCATGCCAATGGAAATATCCCCCTTCTGGTATTTTGGCCTTGACTTTTGATTCAAATGTGAAAGATTAAAAATAAATGTAACATATAGGAACATCTTAATCATCCCCCTGAGCCCTATATTTTCCACAAATACCCATTATAAAATGAGAATTTCCTGATGTGCCTTGAATGAGGAGAGTATAGTGTGGGCATGATGTGTGAGAGGGAGCAGAAAGTGAGGAAGAAGCCATCTTACTACCACTACTTCCTAACCTAAACTGTTACGGAGCAAGCAGTGTTTCTCAGGTTAAGTGGGAATTCCCTAATTACATCCTATAGCTGAGTGTCCAGGAGCTAGTAGTATAAGATTCCCAAACTGGAGGGTAGGAGAAGATTCTGCCTTTACTAACTGGTCTTTGCTTTTTTAATCCTGTGTTAATGGTTTTATGGGAACAGTGCTTTACAAGTTACCTGATCTCCTCTTTCATTGTTATTCATTTATTGTGTGATTTAAACTTTTTTTGAGGGGTAACACATACACAAAAATTGATGAAATTTTACATGTATATTTACCCATTTCACCACAGCCTAGGTCAAACATAGATCATGAAGCGTATCACAAGAGTATTTCCCATGCCTGTGCCCATTCCCAGTCAGTAACACATCACTAAAATTAACCTTTATTCTGAACTTTATCACTATTAATTTAACTGTTTTATTTTTCACACCCCCACCCCCACCCCCCTTCTGCTTTCCCCCCTTCGTGGCCATACATTTGTTCTCTACATCTTTGTCTCACTTTCTGCCCTGCAAACCAGTTCATCTATACCATTTTTCTAGGTTCCACAAATATGCGTTAATATACGATAGTTGTTTTTCTCTTTCAGACTTACTTCACTCTGTATGACAGTCTCTAGATCCATCCACGTCTCAACTAATGACCCAATTTTGTTCCTTTTTATGGCTGAGTAATATTCCATTGTATATATGTACCACATCTTTTTTATCCATCCGTCTGTCGATGAGCATTTAGGTTGCTTCCATGACCTGGCTATCGTAAATAATGCTGCAATGAACATTGGGGGGGTGCATGTGTCTTTCTGAATTATAGTTTTCTCTGGGTATATGCTCAATAGTGGGATTGCTGGATCATATGGTAATTCTATTTTTAGTTTTTTAAGGAACCTCCATACTGTTCTCCATAGTGGCTGTATCAATTTACATTCCCACCAACAGTGCAAGAAGGTTCCCTTTTCTCCACAACCTCTCCAGCATTTGTTGTTTGGAGATTTTTTGATGATGCCCATTCTAACTGGTGTGAGGTGATAACTCATTGTAGATTTGATTTGCATTTCTCTAAGAATTAGTGATGTTGAGCAGCTTTGCATGTGCTTCTTGGAGATTTGTCTGTCTTCTTTGGAGAAATGTCTATTTACTGTCTATTTACTTATTTACTTCTTATAACCATTTTTGGATTGGGTTGTTTGTTTTTTTAATATTAAGCTGCATGAGCTGTTTATATATTTTGGAGTTTAATCCTTTGTCTGTTGATTCGTTTGCAAATATTTTCTCCCATTCTGAGGGTTGTCTTTTCATTTTCTTTATGGTTTCCTTTGCTGTGCAAAAGATTTGAAGTTTCATTAGGTCTCATTTGTTTATTTTTGTTTTTATTTCCATTACTCTAGGAGGTGGGTCAAAAAAGATCTTGCTGTGATTTATGTCAAAGAGTGTTCTTCCTATGTTTTCCTCTAAGAGTTTTATAGTGTCCAGTCTTACATTTAGGTCTCTAATCCATTTGAGTTTTTGTGTATGGTGTTAGGGAGTGTTCTAATTTCATTCTTTTACATGTAGCTGTCTAGTTTTCCCAGCACCACTTATTGAAGAGACTGTCTTTTCTCCATTGTCTATCCTTGCCTCCTTTGTCATAGATTAGTTGACCATAGGTACGTTGGTTTATCTCTGGGCCTTCTATCTTGTCCCATTGGTCTATGTTTCTGTTTTCATGCCAGTACCATATTGTCTTGATTACTGTAGCTTAGTAGTATACTCTGACATCAGGGAGTCTGATTCCTCCAGCTCCGTTTTATTCCCTCAAGACTGCTTTGGCTATTTGGGGTCTTTTGTGTCTCCATAAAAATTTTAAGATTTTTTGTTCTAGTTCTGTAAAAAATGCCAATGATAATTTCATAGGGATTGCATTGAATAGATTGCTTTGGGTAGTATAGTCATTTTCACAATACTGATTCTTCCAATCGAAGAACATGGTATATCTCTCCATCTGTTGTTATCATCTTTAATTTCTCTCATCAGTGCCTTATAGTTTTCTGCATACAGGTCTTTTGTCTCCCTAGGTAGGTTTAATCTTAGCTATTTTATTCTTTTTGTTGCAATGGTAAATGGGAGTGTTTCCTTAATTTCTCTTTCAGATTTTTCATCATTAGTGTATAGGAATGTAAGAGATTTCTGTGCATTAATTTTGTACCCTGCAACATTACCAAATTCATTGATTAGCTCTAGCAGTTTTCTGGTGGCATCTTTAGGATTCTCTATGTATAGTATCATGTCATCTGCAAACAGTGACAGATTGACTTCTTCTTTTCTAATTTAGATTCCTTTTATTTCTTTTTCTTCTCTGATTGCCATGGCTAGGACTTCCAAAACTATGTTCAATAATAGTGGTGAGAGTGGACATCCTTATATTGTTCCTGATCTTAGAGAAAATGCTTTCAGTTTTTCACCATTGAGAATGATGTTTGCTGTGGGTTTGATGTATATGGCCTTTATTATGTTGAGGTAGGTTCCCTCTAAGCCCACTTTTTTTTTTTTTTTGCAGTACACGGGCCTCTCACTGTTGTGGCCTCTCCCACTGTGGAGCATCTGCTCCCGACACGCAGGCTCAGCGGCCATGGCTCACAGGCCCAGCCGCTCCACAGTGTGTGGGATCTTCCCGGACCGGGGCACGAACCCGTGTCCCCTGCATCGGCAGGCGGATTCTCAACCACTGCGCCACCAGGGAAGCCCTCGATTTCCTCTTTTATAGCTGTTAGCAGTTGCCTCATGTACTGAGCTGCTCCTATGTTGGGTGAATATATATTTATAATTGTTATATCTTCTTCTTGGTTTGATCCCTTAATCATTATGTAGTGTCCTTCTTTGTCTCGTAACATTTTTTATTTTAAAGTCTATTTTCTGAAATGAGTATTGCTACTCCAGCTTTCTTTTGATTTCCATTTGCCTGGAATATCATTTTCCATCCCCTCACTTTCAGTCTGTATGTGTCCCTCGGTCTGAAGTGGGTCTCTTGTAGACAACATATATATTGGTCTTGTTTTTGTATCCATTCCGCAAGCCTGTGTCTTTTGGTTGAAGCATTTAATCCATTCACGTTTAAGGTAATTGTCCATATGTATGTTCCTATGACCATTTTCTTAATTGTTTTTGGTTGTTTTTGTAGGTCCTTTTCTTCTCTAGTGTTTCCCACTTAGAGAAGTTCCTTTAGCATTTGTTGTACAGCTGGTTTGGTGGTGCTGAATTCTCTTAGCTTTTGCTTGTCTGTAAAGCTTCTGATTCCTCCATTGAATCTGAATGAGATCGTTGCCAGATAGAGTAATCTTGGTTGTAGGTTCTTCCTTTTCATCACTTTAAGTATATCATGCCACTCCCTTCTGGCTTGTAGAGTTTCTGCTGAGAAATCAACTGTTAATCTTATGGGAGTTGCCTTGTATGTTGTCATTTTTCCCTTGCTGCTTTCGATAATTTCTCTTTGTCTTTAATTTTTGCCAATAATATTACTATGTGTCTTGGCGTGTTTCTCCTTGGGTTTATCCTTTATGGGACTCACTGCACTTCCTGAACTTGGGTGGCTATTTCCTTTCCCATGTTAGGGAAGTTTTCGACTATAATCTCCTCAAATATTTTCTCGGGTCCTTTCTCTCTCTCTTCTCCTTCTGGGACCCCTATGATGCGAATGTTGTTGTGTTGAATGTTGTCCCAGAGGTCTCTTAGGCTATCTTCATTTCTTTTCATTCTTTTTTCTTTATTCTGTTCTGCATCAGTGAATTCCACCATTCTGCCTTCTGGGTCACTTATCCGTTCTTCTGCCTCAGTTATTCTGCTATTGATTCCTTCTAGTGTAATTTTCATTTCAGTTATTGTATTGTTCATCTCTGTGTGTTTGTTCTTTAATTCTTCTAGGTCTTTGTTAAACATTTCTTGCATCTTGTCGATCTTTGCTTCCATTCTTTTTCCCAGGTCCTGGATCATCTTCACTATCATTACTCTGAATTCTTTTTCTGGAAGGTTGCCTGTCTCCACTTCATTTAGTTGTTTTTCTGGGGTTTTATCTTGTTCCTTCATCTGGTACATAGCCCTCTGCCGTTTCATCTTGTCTATCTTTCTGTGAATGTGTTTTTTGTTCCACAGGCTGCAGGATTGTAGTTCTTCTTGCTTTTAATTTAACTGTTTTTGAATTTCATGTAAGTAGAATTTTATAGTATGTATTTATTTATTTTGGGGTTTTTGCACAGCATTATGTTTGTAAGATAAAATTATGATGTATGTAGCAGCAGTCTGTTCTTTTTAATCATTGAATAATATTCTACTATGAACATATCAAAATTCACTTGTCCATTCTGCTGTTGAAGGTTATGTTTGCTGTTTACTGGGTTTTTTTTATATTATTAATAAAGCTGTCGTGAATATTGTTGTACATGCCTTTTGCTATACAAATGCCCTCATTTTTCTTTAGTACATATCTAGAGTAAAATTTCTGGATCATAGGATAAGTGATAGTAGTAAATAGTGCCAAGAAGTTTTTCAGAGTGTTTGGACCATTTTATAATCCCATTAGGAATGCATAATAAGAGTCTGGTTGCTCTGTAGCTTCACCAAAATTTATATGATTCAACTTTTGTGTTGCATATGGCAGTAGGTTTTTTTTTTTAATAATTTCTGTGTAGTGTTCTAAAATAAATATTTCACAATTCATATATCTAATCCACTGCTAAAAGACATGTGAGTCCTTGGCCATTATGTTGGGGTATATTGGTATTCCTCTGGGGCTTCAATTTTCATTTTCCTGAGGTTATATGATGTTGATTATCCCTCTCATATTTTTTGCAAGCAGGATGAATGTCCATAAAACATGTAAGTATTATGGGTTGAATCGGTCTCCCAAATTCATATGTTGAAGTCCTAGACCCCAGTACCTCAGAATGTGACCTTATTTGGAAATAGAATTGTCACAGATGTCACTAGTTAAGTTAGGATGAGGTCATACTAGAGTAGAGTGAGCCCCTGATCCAATATGACAGGTGTCCTTATAAAAAGCAGACATTTGTACATAGAAACATACATAGGGAGAATGTCATATAAATAGATTCAGGGAGAAAATGGCCATCTACAAGCCAAAGAGAGAGGCCTGGAACATATCCTTCCCTCACAGTCCTCAGAAGGAACCTACCCTGATAAGACCTAGCTTTCATATCTCTAGCATCCACAACTCTGAGACAATAAACTTCTGTTGTTCTAAGGCACACAATTTGTAGTACTTTGTTATAGCAGCTCTAGCAAACTAATACAATCAGCAATTGGGTGCTCACCACTCTGCCCATGGTCAATAATCCTACTGATGTGATGTTACCTGTTTCTTCTAGTGGGAATATCACTTATGTTGCACCCTGAATGGCAGCATTCCCTCCTTAGAGGAACCTGCCATTACAGAAGGGAGTTGGTATAGGGATAAAGTAAGATGGGGTTGAACATAAGAGCTTTTCATACTAAAGTATTAATGGAGCAGGAAACAATGCCAGGGTTCAAGATAAACTCTTTTGCTTAGATAAGCCTTGAGGTGATGTTCCGGCCTTGTTTTCTGCTTTCCCACTTCTGAAAAAGGAAAATGAATTTTCCATTTGGCCTTTATTGAGGACTGCCTGCACTTCACAATGCACTAAGACCAAGAATCTTTATTTGTGTGCCTCATTAATTTCACTAATTCATTAGAAACATGATTTAAGCAAAACAGAATTTATAATACTGATGTCAAAATAATATTTATAAGGGTTTATGCATAAAAAAGATATCATTCACCTAATAGATTTAAACCTGTAGTGATAGAAACAATGCTTGGCTGTTTCAGTTCCATACCATATTTGCCTGAATGATCTATCTGAATTATAATTGTCACTCTAATATTATCTGCCTCAGTGAATTAGAGATTGTAATGGAGCAAATGAAATATGGGAAAGAAAACTATTTCTCCCAGAGGAATGCAAAATTTACAAGAGAGATGTGCTTAGTAAAACAGCACACAATAGCAAGATAAATACACCTTTATGTACTGCAGATGGGAAGACATGTCTCAATAGCACTTGTTTCTGAGAGACTTTCTGTCCATCTAGGAAATAACAGCTGGAGCAACAGAAACAGAGAAATTAACATCGAAGAGTGAAACTGTGACCATCTGTAGTGGTGAATAAGTTCCCAGGTAGGAGATGAATGAACATGAAACTGGTGGAAACAGATGACTTTTTTCTTCTGTTTTCTTTTCTCTTTTGAAATATACATGATTATTAGGGGAATTCAAATGAACTTCACAAAGGATTGAGAACTCTGGACTGAAATTAAAAGTGATAATTATCTTCTTTTTTATCAGAGTATCTGAAGGAAGGGCAGCAGGTTGGTGTATCTGTATTTATGAAGCACTGACAAGGGAATGGTGCTGTATAAAAGGTTAGTTCCCTTTCCTATCAATCCCTGCTGACTTTTCTTTCGAAAATTGCCCTTGGTGCATTATGACATTCCTTGCTGTCCATAATGGGCACAGTGAAATGTCACAAGTGGGAAAGCTCTCAAGATGTCCCAGCTTCCACCCTGCAAACATTTCTATGAATAGTCCATTAATGCTGCTTTTCAGAGGAACAATACAGCACAACATTTCCCTTTTCCAGCTCCTGGTAGTCAGCCAATTTCTTGACCATAGTTTATATTAAAGGTTAGGGAAATGACCTACCTTATTGTTCAGTGCTTTCCATTTAAGTCATCTCCCCTGTGATTTGTTCACTATTCAGAAATATCCAGCCCCACAAATTGAAATATCAATGGAAAGACACAGTTTTGGTTAATAAATCCTTTTGGCCTGAATTTTGTATTTTGCACCTTTGAATCTAGGCAAATAATGAAATAAGCAGCTCATCAGATAAGAATAGGCATTCATCACTTGAATCAACTTTGCATGTTATATTTAACAACCAGAGAGCAGGGACAGAATAGGATCCACCTATGTCTAAGAACGATTCTTCAGGCTCCAAGTTTGATTTACAGTTATAAAGAGATAAACAGTTTTTGCCCCAACTATTAAAATATGAAGTATTATTTAATCATAAGGTTCCAGGTGCTTTATAGCTCTAGTAATATTAGAATATCTCTTTTAAGTAATAAAATAAATGTTACCTCGGGGATATCATGTCATCTTTTTCTATACTCTATGTACAATACAGTATATACAAATCTGAAATGATTTCATACACTGTGTGTAAATAAAACCTGAATTTCAAAACACATACTCTTTTTTTTTTTTTTTTTTTTGCGGTACGCGGGCCTCTCACCGCTGCGGCCCCTCCTGCTGCAGAGCACAGGCCCCGGACGTGCAGGCCTAGCGGCCACGGCTCACAGGCCCAGCTGCTCCGCGGCATGCAGGATCCTCCCGGACCGGGGCACGATCCCGTGTCCCCTGCATCGGCAGGCAGACTCTCAACCACTGCGCCACCAGGGAAGCCCCAAAACACATACTCTTAAAAGTCTCTCTTACATGCCAGCTGTCTTTATAGTCAAAGTTGTGAGGTAAAATCTTCAAAATGTTGGGCCAACACAACCTCTGATTTGTCTATTTGTTAGTCTGTTCCTCTATTGGGATATATCATCTTGCCATTCCCTGAAGAAAAAGAGAGCAGGTGCACACATTGGAAATTTGTTCTGTTTAATTGTTTCCTCATAATAGAATTTCAGAACTGCAGAGGGCTTTAGAAGTCATTTGGAGCAGCCCTAAATTAACTGGCTATACACTGTCTACCCAGGAAAGCAATGGACATTTACTAATCATGTGCAGAAAGTCTTCTTGTGCCTGGAGGTGTCTTTATTAATCTAAATCTCAGCAACACCTGGGACCCACAGATACAGAGAGATGAGTGAAAGGGTCCTTTCAAAGTCAGAAAACCCGATAAGACAAGGGTATTTGAAATCCATTTATTCTCCACTTGCCTTTCTCCAGCTTTGGTGATGTACTATGGGGCTGAAAAAAGCATTGTAATAGCTTAATTTTTTTTTTTTACTCAGTAATTTACTTCAGAGGAAAGATGCTAGAAAGAAGAAAATTTCTGTCTTTAAAATCTTTGCTTTAATACACAAATCATGTGTGATTGTCTAAAACCCTGAGTGTACTTATATTTTCACCTGTCCACATGTGATTCCTAATTCTTCCCACTGTCATTTTTCTAAGAGAACACAAGCTGGTATCTTCAGTAAAACAGACTCACAGTTCCTCCTTATAATTTCTTAGCAGTAACATACAAGATAGGAGAAGTAAAACATTCTCATTTACTGAAAATGTTTGACTATATGCTCATATACCAGAAATATGATTTAACTGGATGGGAAAAAGCAATATAAAGAAAACATCTTGTGATTCAAAGGACTCACAGCACACAAGAATATGACTAGAAACATGATGTGCCCTTTTCAGCACACACATAGACTATGAGATCCTATGGTGCTGGGAGCTTATTGAGAATTGACAGATTTGCCTGATGGGTTTAATCATATTTGAGGTATACATAAACATTGTGCCTACTTCTTTTGGAGTTAGTTTTTGTAAAGCAGAAATGTTATTTGAACATATTGCCTATACTGAGGCTAAAGAGGAAAAGATACAAAGGGACAAATTAGAAAGTGAAAGTGGGAAAATTTGGATCTCCACGGATGTTAGAAAAAGGAGAGTAAGGCATCATTTATATTATGTATATAATGAGATAATAAAGGAAACCATTTCAAGAATATGGGCTTCCCTGGTGGCGCAGTGCTTGAGAGTCTGCCTGCCGATGCAGGGGACACGGGTTCATGTCCCAGTCTGGGAGGATCCCACATGCTGTGGAGCAGCTGGGCCCGTGAGCCATGGCCGCTGAGCCTGCGCGTCCGGAGCCTGTGCTCCTCAGCGGGAGAGGCCACAACAGTGAGAGGCCCGCGTACCGCAAAAAAAAAAAAAAGAATATATGTTATTTTCCAGGTAGATGACAAATAATGAATTTTCACTACAGAGGCAAACTCAAAGAAAACAGATATTTCCTAATTTCCCAGACAAGTATGTAAATTGTATACACATATATATTTATTTAAAAATATATAGATATATATACATGTGGATATATGTCTCCACAAATACCTACAGTATGAATTCTCCAATTCTGAATATTAGTCGGTAAAATAACTACATTCCTAGGCATAAATATATTCAAGAGCTACATGTCAATATATTTCTTTTTCAACGTAAGTTACTGAAGAGAGAAAGTTTACTATAAAGAGGAATAAAGGGAATTACATTATGGTTAATGCAAAGATAAGACTGTTTACTGCCCCTTACAAAGGAAGCAGTTTGCATTGACAGATAATAAATGAGATCCTGACATACAGTATCTGCAGAGTATAGAGGAGGGGCAGTTGGTACAGTATGAAGATTATAACTATGACCTTGGGGTTTATACTAAGGTTTCTGGCCCCAGGTAGGCAATTCTCCACTAGGATGAGGACCTGAAAGATAAGTGAATTATTTGCCTTCTACAGAAACGGGTGAGGAGAGAATTCTTATTGTCATCTATATAGAACCACCTCTTACCATACAAATCAATCAATCAAGAAATGATACAGTTTTATAAATGTGTAACCCCCAAACAGAAGAGATTATTTTTTTAAGGTATTTAGTGATAATAGGTGAAAAATGAAAACTGAGAACCACTGGAAAGATACAGGTATACAAAGATACACACACAGATATATACAGATAAACATGTATACGTTTTATATATAGGTATCAGAGATTTTACTGAAAATTACACCTCCCCAAACCAGAATATTAAAGAGAAATCATGTAAAACAAGACATAATTTGTATGAGGCACTTTTTCATTGTTTTTGATACATAAATGGGGAAAAAAGGCAATGGAAGAGTATTCTTATTCTAAAATAAAAACTTGAAAGTCAATCCTCAAGGCTTAAAAATAAAAGCCAAAGAAAATGGCACCTTGTTTTTCTCTTGTATGGAACATACTATGTTGGTCATGAGATATTTAAAATTGAATGGAGGAAAGGATAAAGGATGTTTAGAAACACTATTTGGCCACTGATGATGATAAGAGTGGCAAGATGGTTCTCATTTGTTGAGGGTTTACTTTGTGTTAAACATGTGCCAGGCACTGTTCATTGGACAAACTCATTTAATTTTCACAACAATCCCTGTTTTAAAGATGAGGAACTATTGCACTAGACAGAGAGGCTATGTGACCCAAACAAAGTAACACAGAAAAATGGAAATCTGAACACAGAATGTCTCATTTTAAGTAACTCTACCATAAAAATAGGGCCCAATACGAATTGATCAATTATAAATTGTAAGGTCTGTACACTGGGATTAGGTTGAAGCTGAATCATCTGTGCTAAAGAAACAATGGAGATGTTTGAGCCTCACTCTCAAAAGAATACTCATAGAATCTAAGAATCTCAGAACTCTAAGAGGCGTTCTAACATTGGTGAAGAAACTAAACCCCAGAGAAGTTGAGACAAATAATACAGATATTATACAGGCAGGACTAGAATAGAGGTCTGCTTATTACTCCATTTGTTCTTTTCTCCATATCACATTGTTTCAAGTGTGAAAATCCAAGACATACTTGTTTGGCACCCAGCTTTGTGGGCAGCTCTGAGCATTCTTTTTCTTCCAACCTAAAAATCAGCTTTATAAATAAATTCAGAAGTTTGAAAACAGTAGGATGTTTTCTTCAAGTTTTAATGCTTGAACTGATATATGCATATATAACAGAAATGCAAGCACTACACAAATGAAGAATTCATTTACACTTAATTATTTTTGTGGTTATTACTAGTAATTGCCCCCTTGGCTAGGAATGTTTAACATGCAATCCAAACAAATTTACAAAATTGTTCGGGGATAAATATTGTGTTCACTATTTTATAGCAGATGAAGTTGAAGAAAAAAATGTTAAATCATGTCCCTAGGCTTGTTTCTGTCATATCCAATGCATTTCGATAAATTTTGGATCCTTAGAGAAATCCTTATTCTACGGTAAAGTCTCAAAGAAAAATTAGTGTTTATTTTGTTAAACTATTAAGATTATAATAATTAAAAATGAAAAACAAGAGCCTATAGTTAATGGATTTAAATCAAATGAGAATGTTGCACAGAGTATTTTCTCAAAATTCATGTACAAGTTTAAAAAATTAATTTTGATTTTGATATTTATTTTAATAACCATTTGCTGCATTCTTGCTTCCACCCTGGTGGGAGTGACATGAAAACCACATGAGATGGCTTGGTCATGTTCAAGATTAGATGAAATACCTAATTATAACGGAGGTGTGTAAAGGGTGTTATATAAACACAAATGAGGGGAAAATTCACTCATGAAGTTTGAGGAAAATTTGTGAATAAAATTTATAAGGAGAAGGTACCACCTGATTTGGGGCCTTGTGGGATTGATTTAGGGAGCCAAGTGGGATAGATGAAAGTGAGGAATTTAGAGTCACATAGATCAGAGGTCAAAGCCTGCTTATGGGACCATGGTCAAGTTACTCAAAGTTTCAGTGTCCTCACCTGTGATATGCAGATAATAAGACCTACAAATTTGTGATTACAGTTAGTGGATGTAAAGTGCCTGGCACACAGATAGCACTCAAAAATGATCTCAGTATCTTTAATGGAAGCCAAGGCAGAAAGTGTATTCCAGTTCTAAGGAAGAAAGAGTTTGTGTAAAATCATAAAGATATAAAAATGAAAGCCCTAATGTTTCACCTTTGGAAACCTCATATATCCTATATTGTGATTTCCTTCTTGTACTTTCATTCTTAATTTCACATGTTTAGCTAGACCTCATCCTGTGTTATGGACTGGATTATATCTCCCCCTCCCCCAAATTCATATGCTGAAGCTCTAATATCCAATGTGATGGTATTTGAAGATGGAGTTTTGGGGAGATAATTAGGGCCAGATGAGGTCATGAGGGTAGGTCCCTAGTCCTATGGGATTAGTAACCTTGTAAGAAGAGACACCAGAGAGCTTGTTCTCTCTCTGTGTACATACAATGAGGTCATATGAGCACCCAGCCAGATAGCAGCCACCTACAGGCCAAGAGAAATGCCTTTGGAAGAAAATCTACATTAAAGGCACATTGATCTTGGACTTTCCAGCCTCCCAAACTGTGATAAAATAAATTTCTGTTGTTGAAGACATCCATTTTATGGCATTTTTCAAGGCATCCGAAGCAGACTAGTATAACCTTTAACTCCAGATGTGAATATCCAGCTTCCCATTTGACACCTCCACCTGTAAATAATCCCATAATCTCACAATGGTCTCTCTGCTTTCACTCTTTCTCTTTAACAGTCAGTTTTCACACAGAAGTCACAATAATGTTGTTTAAATACCTGACTTAAATAATTCCCTTTTGGGAACCCTTTTGAAGATTTCTGACAGCATCAAGAATAAAATGCAAAGTCATCACCAAAGTTTTTGAACTTTTCCCTTATCCTTATCATTTCCTTCATTTCTTTTTCATTTATTTCTGATATGATTTTTATGATTTCTTTCCTTCTGCTAACTTTTGGGGTTTTTTGTTCTTCTTTCTCTAATTGCTTTAGGTGTAAGGTTAGGTTGTTTATTTGAGATGTCTCCTGTTTCTTAAGGTACGATTGTATTGCTATAAACTTCCCTCTTAGAACTGCTTTTGCTGCATCCCATAGGTTTTGGGTCATTGTGCTTTCATTGTCCTTTGCTTCTAGGTATTTTTTGATTTCCTCTTTGATTTCTTCAGTGATCTCTTGCTTATTTAGTAGTGTATTGTTTAGCCCCCATGTGTCTGTATTTTTTACAGATTTTTTCCCTGTAATTTTTATCTAGTCTCATAGTGTTGTGGTTGGAAAATATACTTGATACAATTTCAATTTTTAAAAAATATACCAAGGCTTGATTTGTGATCCAAGATACATGATCTATCCTGGAGAATGTTACATAAGCACTTGAGAAGAAATTGTATTCTGTTGTTTTTGGATGGAATGTCCGATAAATATCAATTAAGTCCATCTTGTTTAATATGCCATTTAAAGCTTGTGTTTCCTTGTTTATTTTCATTTTGGATGATCTGTCCATTGGTGAAAGTGGGGTGTTAAAGTCCCCTACTATGATTGTATTACTGTCAATTTCCCCTTTTATGACTGTTAGCATTTGCCTTATGTATTGAGGTGTTCCTATGTTAGGTGCATAAATATTTACAATTGTTATGTCTTCTTCTTGGATTGATCCCTTGATCATTATATAGTGTCCTTCTTTGTCTCTTGTAATAGTCTTTACTTTATTTATTTATTTTTTATTTTTTGTGGTACGCAGGCCTCTCACTGTTGCGGCCTCTCCCGTTGTGGAGCACAGGCTCTGGACGCGCAAGCTCAGCAGCCATGACTCACGGATCCTAGCCGCTCTGCGGCATGTGGGATCTTCCCTGACTGGGGCACGAACCCGTGTCCCCTGCATTGGCAGGCGGACTCTCAACCACTGCGCCACCAGGGTAGCCCAATAGTCTTCATTTTAAAGTCTACATGTCTGATATGAGAATTGCTACTCCAGCTTTCTTTTGATTTCCATTTGCATGGAATATCATTTTCCACCCCCTCACTTTCAGTCTGTATGTGTCCCTAGGTCTGAAGTGGGTCTCATGTAGACAGCATATGTATGAGTCTTGTTCTTGTATCCATTCAGCCAGTCTATGTCTTTTGGTTGGAGCATTTAATCCATTTACATTTAAGGTAGTTATTGATATGTATGTTACTATTACCATTTTCTTAATTCTTTTGGGTTTGCTATTGTAGATCTTTTTCTTCTCTTGTGTTTTCTGCCTAGAGAAGTTCCTTTAGCATTTGTTGTAAAGCAGGTTTGGTGGTGCTGAATTCTCTTAGTTTTTGCTTGTCTCTGAAGGTTTTAATTTCTCCATGGAACCTGAATGAGATCCTTGCTGGTTACAGTAATCTTGTTTGTAGGTTTTACCCTTTCATCACTTTAAATATGTCCTGCCACTCCCTTCTGGCTTTCAGAGTTTCTGCTGAAAGATCAGCTTTTAACCTTATGGGGATTCCCTTGTACACTATTTGTTGTCTTTCCCTTGCGGCTTTTAATATTTTTTCCTTGTATTTAATATTTGATAGTTTGATTAATATGTGTCTTCGTGTGTTTCTCCTTGGATTTATCCTGTATGGGACTCTCTGCGCTTCCTGGACTTGTTTGATTTTTTCCTTTCCCATATTAGGGAAGTTTTCAACCGTAATCTCTTCAAATATCTTCTCAGTCCCCTTCTTTTTCTCTTCTTTTTCTGAGACCCATATAATTTGAATGTTGGTGTGTTTAATGTTGTCCCAGAGGTCTCTGAGACTGTCCTCAATTCTTTTCATTCTTTTTTCTTTATTCTGCTCTGTGGTAGTTATTTCCACTATCTTATCTTCCAGGTCACTTATCCGTTCTTCTGCCTCAGTTATTCTGCTATTGATTCCTTCTAGAGTATTTTTAATTTCATTTATTGTGTTGTTCATCATTGTTTGTTCTCCTTTTAGTTCTTCTTGGTCCTTGTTAAATGTTTCTTGTATTCTCTCCATTCTATTTCCAAGATTTTGGATCATCTTTACTATCATTACTCTAAATTATTTTTCAGGTAGACTGCATATTTCCTCTTCATTTGTTTGGTCTGGTGGGTTTTTACCTTGTTCCTTCATCTGCTGCGTATTTCTCTGTCCTCATTTTGCTTAACTTACTGTGTTAGGGGTCTGCTTTTCGCAGGCTGCTGGTTTGTAGTTCCCAATGTTTTTGGTGTCTGCCCCCAGTGGGTAAGGTTGGTTCAGTGGCTCGTGTAGGCTTCCTTGTGGAGGGGACTGGTGCCTTGCTCTGGTGGATGTGGCTGGATCTTGTGTTTCTGGTTGGCAGGACCATGTCTAGTGGTGTGTTTTGGGGTGTTTATGAACTCTAGTATGATTTTAGGCAGTCTCTATGCTAATGGGTGGGGTTGTGTTCCTGTTTTGCTAGTTGTTTGTCACGGGGTGTCTAGCACTGGAGCTTGCTGGTCATTGAGTGGAGCTGGGTCTTAGTGTTGAGACAGAGATCTCTGGGAGAGCTCTTGCCAATTGATATTACCTCAGGCCGGGAGGTCTCTGGTGGTCTAATGTCCTGAACTCGGCTCTCCCACCTCAGAGGATCAGGCCTGACACCCAGCCAGAGCACTAAGACCCTGTCAGCCACAGAGTTCAGAAGAAAAGAGAAAGAAAGAAAGGAAACAAGAAAGCAAGCAAGCAAGCAAGTTATTGAAATAAAAAAAATTTTAATATATTAAAATTTAAAAAATTTAAAAAAGGAGTGGAGAGCAACCAAACCAATAAACAAATCCACCAATGATAAGAAGTGCTAAAAACTAAAGTAAGATAAACATAAAAATCAGAAACTAGTCAGGTACATACAGCAAACTCCAAGTCTATGTTTGTTCTCAAAGTCCACTGTCTGAATTTTGGGATAATTCGTTGTCTATTCAGGTATTCTACAGGTGCAGGGTACATCAAGTTGATTGTGCAGATTTAATCTGCTGCTCCTGCAGCTGCACAGAGAAAGTTCCCTTTCTCTTCTTTGTTTGCACAGCTCCTGGTGTTCAGGTTTGGATTTGGCCCTGCCTCTGCATGTAGGTCTCCCTCTTGCATATGTTTTTTGGGGACATCTGAGGTTTTCTGGAAGTGTTCAGTAGGTATTCTGTAGGAGTTGTTCCACATGTAGATTTAATTTTGATGTATTTGTGGGGAGGAAGGTGATCTCCTCATCTTGCTCCACCGCCATCTTGAAGGTCCTCCAGCTACTTGGTCTTTAAAGGGACATTTAATGGGCTATGATTCTTTAGTATAGCTGCTATAAATTTTTTTCTAGTGAGAAAAGTTCTAGCTTTCCTTTTAATAACTGCTTCCAGCTGCTTTATATTCTCTCCAGTCCTCAGCCAAAAACCAGAGGAAAATCAGAGGTGTTCTATCTCTCCTCACCACAGTAAAAGATAGGCTAAGGAAACCCACAGGCTTACTCTCTTGACATTTTCAAATAGTTCTTAATGATTAAGAGTGAGCCCAACCTTACTCCCTATCTGGCATTTTGATCATGGCCAAAGCAACAAGTAGTGATATTATGCTCACACGGTAATTAATAATTGGATTTACGTTCTTTGACAAAGTCTAGAGATATGAGCTTCAAATTAAATTGGTTAGTGTCTAATATTTCCATTGTTTTTGTTATGTGATAAATTTGAGTCAATGGAATACTCTTACTTTAAAAAAAGCTTGGTTTATATGTAGGCATTTATTCACTGTGTTTATTATTTAATTTAAAAGTGAGGGAATTTAATATTATTTAAATGTGAACATCTTGGGTTTGATTATTGTGCATTTATCCAGTCTTTTTATATTTATGCTTTTTTCAAATAAAAATGCTCCTGAAGAAATTACTGATGCTCATATATTTTTTAGGTAAAAATTAATCAAGCAAATAAAAATCAAAATGATGACACTATATTTCCTATATAGATAAAACTAGGACTGGTTTGTGTAAATTAATTGCTTTATTTTGAAGCACATTTTCCATCCAGCAACCAAACTCTTACGTGCTTTTCATGATCTCTATTAATTAATCCTTCCCGTTTTTGTAGGGTTTGAAATCCTTTGTAATACTCTAGAGTTCTCAGAAGCTCTGTAACTCTTCCAGAGTTAAGACTGAGGAGAAACTGGGATATAAACATCATAGAGCGATTATTGCTCATTTCCAGCTGCAGTAAAAAACTGGTAGTAAAAACTGGTAGGAAAGCAGCAAAAATGATCTTGAAATATTTAGAGATGATACTGTTTATAAAAGTAAGGTGACTCCTGAAACTTCAAATTGAACTAAATCATTTTAAACCTTAATGAACCTTTGATTTAAATTTATTAAAATGTGTAAATATTTAGTGGGGGAAAAAAGAAAACTAGCTTTTAAACCTCATCAGGAACAAGGACTTCATGGACTAGTTTCCAGAATTCTGATCTTAATTGAACTGAAATCTGTAATTTACTATCTCATCTATATGCCACAGAAAAATATTTCACTTCTTCAATGCCATGTTGCTAAACTACAGAGTTCTTTGAAGAGTGACTTGTGATCTCAAATGTGAAGTCATGAAATCCTCCATCCTAGTTCTGAGACAGCACTAGTATCTGATCTTTACTGAGAAAAGTGTCTGACTCCATTTTGCTCAGCAGTCTCTTAGAGGTCAGTCTGTCTTCTTTCCCCAGATTTCCTGACTCCAAAAATTCAAATGAGACCTGCTAATCAGGCTCTGCTTTTCTCTCAACTGAGACAAATTCAACAAAGGAGGAAGTAAAGTGATTTGAAATGATTTGCTTTTAGGATACTTACATTTGCTCCTAGTGATCTGTGAGTGGGTTCTGAACTAAATCTTTATGTCATTTGTCAGAGTCTATTATAATAATATGGGGATAGGGTCACTGCCAAGTATCCACTTTTTACATCACTTAGAAAATTGTATCTTAGTGGTCTTTTTTTTCCCCTGTTTTTGAATATCTTTTTTCCCATCTTTTATGACATCCTTGAAGATTGACTTAGTTTTAGTAAGATGTCACTCTAAGGTTTTCACACAACCTAGGATATAACTTATCCAGATATAGAAACTTCCTTTGCTGGATCAGTCACCTCCTTCAACCTCATTTCCCCAACTCCATCAATGCTGTCTGCACACAAGACTCATCCACATCTATAGAGAGTAACTCGCTATTATGTTGGCTTTAAAGTGCTATCATTGTGGACCTGATCCGTCAAACAACAATTTGCTATCAGAAATAAGCTACTGATTTGTAGTTACAGAGACTTTAAGAAATGATTGATGAAAATTCACTGAATATATTAAGGGTCATTTTATTACCCTCATTACTCATTTAGACAGCTTGAAGTAAAATCTGTAAGTTCTATTTAAAAAAATTTTTCTTTCCTTTCAGGTTTCATGCAACATTTCCATCTTAGCAGGATTAATCTGGCTACTACCATTTGTGTAGCTTATATATTTCATTTGGTATTTTAATGTCTTAATCTATTAATATATATAATTAAAATACGATAACATTTAAAAATAAAAGAAAAATAACTTGCTTTATATTACTATTCAAGAATAAATATTAGAATGAGAAAATGATAATTTAAATGCTTACACTCTGGAGTCTTATGAGTAACTACAGAGTCATTACAGCCAAAAAACAGAATAATCATTTCCTGATACATTCGGATAAATTACCACTTGGCTCTTAATCAATGAGTTTGGAGAAGAATTGCAGACAATTGTGTGACTTAATTCACATGGTTTTATACTGCTTTTGAGATGACATAAATAAAATAACAGCCTCTGGCCATAAAATACAAAGAATGAATCAAAGTTTTAAGGGTTTACATGCTGTATTGTGCATGTAACTTATGTGTAGAACTTATGTGAAATGTCGAAAAGAGAGAGAAAACCAGAAATCTTCATTCATGCGTTCATTTATTCATCTGTTAAATTATTAAAAAATAACAACTTCCTGTTTTAATGTCCTAGCTTTAGAAAGTAGTAATTTATCTTTTTCTTTGAATTAAGGACTCAAGACCATATCTTGCCATTCAAGATTTCTGGGAAGCTTATTAAATGCACACTGTGTCCAGTATAGATAATATTCATAAATAAGATGCAATTATTACAGCAAACATTTTTCATGTGTTTCAAATAAATAACTTTCATAATAATTCTGTTAAGTATAAATATCGAATATTCAGGTAATGTTTTAAAATAATATCATATAAAATGATATGATTGTTCTGATTACATTAATTTATGAGAATAAAACAGTTTCATCCTCCATTATTTACCATTTTTTATTTCTGTTATAAAAAAGAAAAAGTAAGATTCAGAGTAACCCTAGGCTCAGGGATTCTCAATTTCTTCTCGGTGTCACTGTAAAACGTCACTTTCTTTGAAGTAGGCATCTGGAAGCAGAATGACACCCTCTTTTCTTTTATTTTTTTCCCTTTATTTTCTGTCAGATAGTGCCAGGGAATGTGTCTAAACTCTGTATTTTTGTCTCATTTAAATATTTTCAGAAATATAATTATTTATCTGGGTATGAAAATTTTCAGCATATTTTCCACAAATTTTCAGTTGTTCATTGTGTTCTTATATCTATAATACTGTATTATAGACATTAATAGAATATATATGTTAAATAAGACTAATTTAAATTACATTTTGATTTATAAAAGTGAACAAATTAAGAAACCCGAGTCAGGTTTTTATAAGAGTTTTCATTTTTCAGTGGGGAACTAAGAAAATGGCAAGATAGGTTGTGTCAGTTGGAGGAAAATACAGGGAATGTATGGGAAGAGTACAGAGGAGACACTGATTTTTCTAATCTGAGATTAGAAAGTGCTGGGGTGGAGAAAGGAAGGAGAAAACATCCCTGAGGGGATAGTTCTGGGCCACTTACAGAGTGCTGTGACTAGATTGTACTCAAAAACAGCAGCTGAGCTGTCTACGGAGAGAAAAAAGACAAAGTTTCTGTTGTATAAAATTTGAAGCTTCAGTAAATCTACTAGTATCAAACACAGCAGGAATTCTCCTACTCTTAGAAAAGTATGGATAGTTAAAAGTGAATTTTGAAAATGCAACAGAACATGACATTGCATAGAAAAAGCATAAATGTTAAAGGTACGTTTTTTTAAATGATGGGATGAATGATCCTAATTTCCTAATATTTTACCTCCAAAAAACTTAACTAATGTTTTTAAAATAATACGGCTTTGAAAATACAAATAATAAATATTAAAAAGGCAAATATTTTCAAGTGCTAATGAGGGCATATTATGTTTAAGGCACCATGCTAGATATTGTACTGGGGAATTCAAAGAAATAATAGACATGGTCCTTGTACTCAGGAGTCTTCAAGCTCATGAGAATATTATAGGAAACAATTCTGGGAACTTAAATACTTTTTCTTTGATCTTCTATACTTTATCCTATAGCCAGGAGTCACATATGTAGGGGGCAAGGGGTGTGGATGGGGTACATTATTGAATGGATTTGAGTAAAGGGTGCATGAGCAAAACAAAGCCTTAGGGAGATTAATCTGGAAGCTGGTACAGTGGAGTTAAATTTTTAAAACACTGGATGCATGAAATTGGATCTAGAGGTATCACATTGTTTCATGATGACACTGTAAGGGTGAGGAGTACACATTTAAGCTTGTTTACAATTGTTGTTTAGGAACCAAAAAGGCTTTAAGGCAGAGATCATTAGCTTACTTATCTTGGGGGGTTTAGACATGCAATTCTTCCCTCAGGTGAGTAGTTCTGTTTTTCCCGCAAGAACCTGAGGGAGTGAGGGGATGTGAATGGCCTGTGCTGTGGGATGGATGTGTGAGTTAGGTGTTTCTTAAGCCACAGTTCACAGCGCATGTAGAGAACAGGCCTAGCTTTGGCGGCTCTGAGCATTTAAATACACAGGAGTGCCTCACCTTGTTACCGTGGCCAATGCCACACTCAGCCAGCCCCTGTGGTCCTCATAGGTATCAAGTGATGGCTCAGCCTTACTAGACTGTGTATGTTTCCCAAGGCAGAGCCTAATCTATCTTTTCACTGACTTTCTCCCTCAGAAGCAGTACCTGAGGGCCCATGGTTTATGCAGATCATTTCCAAATTTGCTTCCCTAAAACATTACTGAAAGAGCTATAAGTCATCATATTTCACAACTGCAAGACTCATGCACGCTGAAAATTTGCCTTAGAGAGAGCTAATATGTTTTATTATGTGACCTCCATGTTAACTAAGATAATAGGAAACATAATCCTTCCTTCCTTCTTTGCTGTCTCAAAGAAGGTTAAGAAGGAGGCAGTTTCAACAAATTTCAACTTGGCCCCCTCCACCCTCCTGGATGCGCATGCCAAGCTGGACAGAGGCTGTTATGGATGTTCCTTCCAGCACACGTCACTACTCTTCCCAAGTCACACTTTCTCAGGACTATGCTTTTACAACCATTGTTTCAGTGCAGCCAGTTACTAGGTCCCAATAATTCTTCCTTTAAGCCCAGAGCTAAGATTTTAAAGATAAAAATATTTTTACTCAAGTCTTTTTTTGTGTGCCTGTGTGTATATATACACATATAGAGGTACATACACATATGCATGCTATTTTATAGTATTATTTAATAAAACGCACTAAAACATATTATTGAAAAAAATTTTTAGTGTTATTTCGTTGATTTGGGGGCATTGTTAATGAGTTAAAATTGAGTAACAAGGGTGGCAAATATTTTTATTTTTTAGAAATAATTTCTCATTTAGTTTCAGCTAAAAGTTGTGTTTTCCTTGAAAAACATCTCACAACACAGACCTTCTATATAATTTTAGAGTGGATAAGAACATACACTATGAAATCACACAGACCTTTGCCCAAAAGCCAACATTTCCACTTGACTATGTGGACAAAATATATACTTTCTGAGTCCCAATTTCTTTATCTATAAAATGAGAACAATAATAGTACCATTTTTAGAGTTGCTTGAGTTAATGCGTGTGAAAAAATTTGCAGAGTGCCTGGCACATAATAAGCGAGAAATTGATGCTATCTGGACTGCACTTAGCGCATAGTCCCTAATATATATTATTAACATAATAATTAGTTGAATAATTAAACTGAGGGAAGAAAAGAAGGGACGTGAAAAGTTGGAGGGAAGGGAATCTGCTGAATCCTAGCTTCATACAATGTATTACAAAGTATTAGAATGATCTCTTTATATGTCTTTCTCTGTCACAAGACTGTAAGTATCATGCAGGCCTAGAGGCCTGTGTTTTTTCATGTCTATATCATCCACAACTCCCAACACAGTATCTTGCACATAGCAGATTAACAAACACTTTAAAATGAGCTGAACAAAACAAATGATATCTGTTTGTTTGTAAGATTATCTAACATCTATCATCATACCAGATTTTAAGCTTCATAAAAGCAGGAAATGGGCTTGTATTATTATTATTATTATTATTATTATTATTATTTTGCCACTATCTATCAGCTTGTAGAGTACTTAGTGCCATAAATGATTATATTGGACTTCAGGGAAGAAATGTCCAAAGGTACCTACATTCCTGGGTATTCTGGCCCATAAGTAGTACCTCCTAATAATCATGAAAAGGAATAAACTCACACAGCATTACCATGAACAAGATCATCAATTTTTCAGTAACACTGTAGATGTCAGTCACTTTACCTTGTACTATATAACATTCCTGAAAACTTGTGAACATAATGGCTACTTGAAAATTACAATACTAAAGGTAATTTTACACTAGGCTATTAGGCATTTAAAATATTCTTGAGAATATTTTGAATATTTCCAATCACAATGCATTACTGGTTATTCTCAACATGTGCCATGAGAGTCTTTGTTCTTAGGACTCAGAAGACTTCAGACAGCCTGGTTCTGCCTCCAAGAGGCCAGAGAGCCATCCAAGGTCAGCTCACTGTAAGAATTAGGGCTGATCATGCAGGATGTTGCCTGGCCGCAGAGCTCCCAGAGTTGCCTGTGAGGTTATCAAACAAGCACTTTTCACCCACAGTGAGAAATTACAAGATGTGGCCGTTCCATGTCAGGAGAGCCTCTTGCTATTTCTGCTGTCATCTTGATTTTTCCTTTTCGGGTGTGTAACAAAGAAAATGGATCCCATGGGACAACTCTCACACTTGTTACCCTCCATTTCCTCGGTCTAAGTGTGTGTAAGTAATGGAACTGCGTTTTAATGGCTCACTATCCCAAACGCCCTCCTAACCCTTTGGCAGAGATGCTTTGTAGCTGACAAATATGACAGGCAAGGCTAATGAACCCTTAGGTCGGCAATATTCTCATCTTTAATCCATCATAGACATCAAAAAATAATGAGATTTCTTGAAACAGTGCCAGCAGTGAGCTCATATGGCATTGAGATGATAAATTTACTCAACCACTTACAAAGAAGTAGCCAGTACACTAGAAGACACAGGTAACTTCACAACATGGAGTAGTGCAGTGTGGAAAACATGGATGTTTTACTATATTTTCTAGATGGTATCTAGACCCAGATTCTAGTCCATTTCCATTTTTAATCTTGCTTCTAAGTTATGTCTCTTATTTCTCAGTGTTTTGATTGAGAAATTAATTCTGCCCTCCTCCTAGAGATGCTGATAAGAGAGATATTCAAGCCTGTGTGCACCATGCTATTGTTGCCATAAAACTGTGATAAAATGGGATATTAACAAAAAGATGGTTTTTAAGTTCTTTTAAGATTTAAGTTGAACTGGTCTAAACTAGAGGACTTGAAGAGGTTTTGAAATGGCCTCAAGCACCGATCCTTTGACAGAGAAGCCCTGCTCACCCTAGGCCACTGTAGAGAAATGTGTTTCTTTTATCAAAGTTTACAATTTTGATTTGAAAAAACAATTGAATATGAAAATGTATATTTACATACCCTTTACATCTCACAAGGCTCTACAGCTATTGTTTTTCTACTTTGCATCAATATGCAAAGAATGTAAGTTTCCAACATCATGGAAGAGTCAAAGCCACTTAGTGATTATCTGCTAACAATGAAATGGAAGCAAACCGTTCCCAAATAGTCAAAACCCTGCACTGGGTATTATGATTAGAATATTTTAGTTCTATCATTTTAATTCTACTGTTTACCTTACAAAATCACCTTTATCAGCATGATATCAGAATGACCCCAGAAAACCGGCCCACCAGAATATCTGCTACCCTGACTACAACCTTGAAGAGAAAGTTTAGGGGGCTGCCCCAGAGTTGCCACTGCAATTGCCTCTAGACTCACTTGAGGCTAGAGCTGCTGTCTGAAGTCCCATAAGGAGAGATCTCTTACCTGGCTGCTGCTTTTTTACCTGAAAAAATGCCAACATCTGAGAGGAGAGAGATACTTCTCATGCCTCACTAGGTACTATCGATAAGTTGATTAAATACTTGCCATTCAAAGTGTGGTCCGCAACCAGCAGCATCAGTATCACCTAAGTGTTATTAGAAATACAGGATCTCAAGCCCAATCCCAGGCCTCATGATTCAGAATCTGTATTTTAACAAGATACCCAGGTGATTTGTACCCACACTAGAATTTTAGAAACACTGGATTAGATAGTTTGGACTGAAGGGCAGAGGTGTAAAGAATATAAAGCTATGGATGCTTAAGAAAAAGACAGAGGGATAGCAGGTCTAAAATGAAATGGCATATTTCACACAGTTTCCTGGGGTTTCAGTTTATTGTTACATCATGGATGATGAAGTATATTTATGGTGGTTCAACTCTAATTATACTAAGAAAGTGTTTAATTCACAAGAAAATGTTTCCTTTTGGATTTTAAATTTATGTTCAAGAGCAGAATTTATAGAAATATTCACCCTTTAAGTGAGGAAAAATAAACGTTTTCATATTTAAGAAGGAGAATTAATTCTTTAAATCGACCATGTGACCCCACAGACAATTAAGACTCCATTTGAGGGCTTTCTTAGTGCTCCTTAAGAAAAATCAAGTCCAATATCTATTTAACGTCCCAGGGTGACAGGTAGAAGGAAATACTAGGGAAAACACCATGTATGTGTGTGTGTTTATATCTGAGATCTGAACACTAAGAGACTGAAGATGAGAAAATAATTTGTGCCTTCATCTCCAGTCAAGAGCTTGACTCAAAGAAATAGCCAGTATTATTCATAGTGAAAAACATTTTGTACACTAAGCCAAATATAGTCCTTTCTTACTTAAGCCTTAACCTAACTCCTTAACTCCTGTACAAGCAGGGACTAAAGCCCTGGCCCCTGGCCACATTGTTTCTGGGAGTCTGAGCTGGGCACAGGGTTGGGTCAAAGCTGGCCCACAAGTTTCAGAATGAGATGCTGAGAATAAAATCCACAAGTTAAAGCCAGAAAAGATATCCAATTAGACTATTCAAATACACATCACAGTGAATGTCTGAGCAGAGAAAGAAGAACAAATAACAGAGTAAGAGGGTAGAAATGAGAGCCATCTGAACAGAGGAAGTGCATTCAAAATTAGGGTGGGAATAGAATGTAAGTTGAGTCCCTGAAGTGCTGAGGTGCATTAACAAGACCCTTTTCCTTAGTTGGGGAGGGAGTGGTATATTAAAGAAACTGAGATCATTCAGACAGCCTGGGGGCAGAGTGATGGGATAAACAGGTCCTGGTGTACAAAGTGGTAGAATATTGTGGGGTGAAAGAATTGGTGATCTCTTTGTAACCCAAATGGAAGCCAACTCCCAGCAGAGGCACCGGTACATCTGTCATGGGAAGCCTTATGGAAAGGGTGTCCTGTTAGAAATTCTTACTTAGGTCCCTGTTCATGGACTGTGCCAGTTTTTGGTCCACCATAGGATGTCCTGATGATCCCTTGAGGCAGTAAGTACTTTTCTCAGATGGTCAGTTGCTGGAGAGCTATTATTCAAGGAGAAATGTGGACAAGAACCAGATGGAAAGCAAAGTTGTTATCCATGAAGGTGCCTTGAGTGGACAGTCAGCAGTGGATTATATGTCAATTCTGTAGTGAAGAGTTAAATGGATTCACTAATCTTATAAGTAGAAATTATGTAAACTCAAGTTCGTAAATAACATGATCTAATTTATATGTTAGCAGTGAGGTAGGGTAGAAAAGTGGCAGATAGTGGACAAATATTACAATTTTTGAGGACCTTGAAAACTCCAAAACTTGTTTCAAATAGAAAATTAGTTGGTTTGGTTATTCTGGGAGGTGAAAATCATATCTGGGTGAGAAAGATAGTATTAAAGGGGGTTGTGGCCTAGAGCAGTTAGGATTTTGAAAGAGGATACAGAAAGCAGTTCTGCACTGTTTTCATCTTATGGATTAGAGGATGGTTTTATTTTATGGTTTAAAATTCAGCATAGGGTAGGATTCAGCAGGTTTCTCAGTTGAATGTGTGCCACCACCATGGATTCAACACACATGGGGAAATTGGCCACCTAGTCCAATTGGAAGGACAGCTTCCCCACCTTGTATATTATTCTCTCCATGGACATCAGCAGGTCGTTAGCTTGGGCAGGCAGCAAGTTATACTTTGTTTTCATATTATCAGTGGGAGGTCTAATGGCAGAGCAACAAGGAGAACAGAAAAGTTATTACTAGAGTGTTTCTGATGCTTAATAAATTCAGAAGATCTGGAAGGTTCAGGCAATATAGCCAGCTGTGCATGCAGAACTTCCCTAAAGCCTTCCTGGACCTGGGCCTACACAATTGAGTCATTTCCTCTTTTATGTCCTGAAATTAGGGCCAGATTTCCACAGGGTAACATGTCATTGATTCTGCTCTAACAAGAATTCACCAATCACACTGGTGGCCATATCCAGGGATGAAGCTGTGAAAGGTGTTGCTTAGTACTTCTTGGAGATAAGGTACCTTCAACAAGCAGAATGTCTGGCAAGAGGAGGGTATGACCCAGTTACCTGGCTTCCATGTTCAGTATGAGACCAGGAAGTTTCTAGGTACATTTATCTGGAAGTTGCCCTTGTGCGGAGACCAGCAGTAATGGTGTTCTTTGTGATGAACTCAAGTTCAGAGAACCATCTGTAGTTTTAGCTTTGATACACAGACTGCCTATACCTGTAAGTGATCACAGCATATCATTGAAGAGTCCTGTACTAGAAAACCCTGGCATATCTTCATTAGCTGGAACAGAATGCATATAAATGGGAGTATATTATGGACAGATAGTGTCTAACAGCAACAGACCTGAGAATTGAGTCAAGTGGTAGACACATGAACTGGATCCTCAGGGAACAACTGTGTATGTAGTTTTTCTGTTTGTTTTCAGATCCTTTCCTTTCTCCTGCTCTGCTGTGAATTGTAGGTGACTGATCCTGCAAATTACTTTTCTTAGATTCTTTTCCCATCGGTTTCTGGCTAAGCTTGGTCAATGGGAAGCACTGGTGGGAGACTGGAAGGTGGCAAAAAGAAAGAAGCCAGAGTATTTCTCTCTACTTTTTCTGCTTCCTGCAGTCTTTAACAATAGCTGTGTCTCCTCAATGGTCCCAGCTACTCCAGGTAGGCTTTGATGTCTCACTCCATGGCCCTAGCTTTTGAGTTTTAGTAGCATCTTCTCCCTGTGTCTTTGCAGTCTTAGTAATGCCAGCAGCTCCTGCTTTTGTTAATTTCTGTCACTTCTTTTGCTTTTCAGCCCTCTGAACCCTTTTTAACTAAATACTAAATACTCTCTATTTTCCCTAAATACTCTCTATTTTCTCTATTTAAACCCTTGCCATGGGTTTTCTGATACAACTGACTGTCAGAGACTCTTCCTTGGGCAAGAAGGAGTGCAGAATATGGGATGTGGGTTGGGGGTGCATGATCATGGGCTTATTTCAGCAGGCAGCTTGGACTGGAATCAAGAGAGAGTTGAGGGCTTCCCTGGTGGTGCAGTGGTTGAGAGTCCGCCTGCCAATGCAGGGGACACGGGTTCATGCCCCGGTCCGGGAAGATCCCACATGCTGCGGAGCGGCTGGGCCCGTGAGCCATGGCCGCTGGGCCTGCGCGTCCAGAGCCTGTGCTCTGCAACGGGAGAGGCCACAACAGTGAGAGGCCCACGTACCACAAAAAAAAAAAAAAAAAAAAAAGAGAGAGAGAGAGTTGAGCCATAGATTCTAGGAGCAAAGCTGAAAGTAAGCCTCACAATCAGCCTAATTAGAATGTTGATATGCAAGGTATTAGGCAGCAAGAAGGAAAGTAGTGTAATTCAATAACCTACCTAAGTGTGGTCACAATAACAGTTTTAAAAAATCCAATGTTAAGAAAAAAACCTTTAAAATCAATGTAATGTTTATTAAACATTGCCAATTTGACACATGGCCAATTTGACACAATCTAATGGTTATGTTGCTTAATACACAGCAAAATTCCCCTTTGTTCTTCTCTCTATTCAAAGTCTCATTCACCAATTCTACAAATTGTTTCTCTTTCTTCCTCTCCCTCTCCTTCTCCTGCTCCCTCTCCCTCTCCCTCTCTCTCTCCTCCTTCTTGTCCGAACTCTTTGCTCTCCTTTTTTTTTCTTCCATTTTCCTTCTCTTGTGTCTTCCTTATCATTTCTCTTTTTCCAGAAGACTTTTCTTATGTAAATCAATCCCGGAGGATGCATAATGACTTATAATTTATTATATTTTCTTGTATCCCTCTCACACCAGGTAACATAAACCAAAATGAAAACTGGAGATATTAGATCAGTATAGATTGGCCTGAAAGGAAAGTGGAAAGATAAGCCCAGGGATATTACTTTCATCAGGGCTGGAAATGACCTTTCGTATAATGATTTTTTTGCCTTATCCCTGCAAAGGGAGAACTCTTAATGACCCTAAACTGATTTAGATAGTTAGGATCCAAAACTAGATGTGGAAACCAGCTGTTTGGAATTCAGAGCATGCCCATGCAGAGGGATAATTTAGGTACTGGACAGGTTTCCAATGCCTCTCACAGAAAACATGCTCAATGAATGTTTGTGAATGAACACATAACACCTGAAATACAGTATGGTATCTGACCAAGAGTTTTAGAGAAAATAACTACTGGATATAAATATGTTACTATGGTGAAACTCTTTCATAATTCCAACTTGGAATATGAGAAACAGATCTTCCAGGCAATGAAAGTTGAAATCCTTTTCCCTCATTTTCCTATTTCCTGTGTAACAGACAAACTCCCTCAATCCCCAATGACTCAAGTACTAATTACTGACAATGTCTTCCTGGAATAGAATTACCATAAGGTGCTCTGAAGAATGGGCTATGGCTTCAAGGGGATCAGGTGAATAGGTGTTGCCAGGGAGACACTCCCAGCCAAGGAACAAACTTAAATATTCCCTTTTTCCTTAATATGGTCCCAGAGAGTGGTTTATCAGCTTCAACTTATTGCTTTTGATCAGATGTTACTTATACTTAGTGTTCTGCAGTTCTGCAGAAAAATCCTTACATTCTTTCCTATCCTATTCTAGCTTTATAACAAACTCATAGCTCTTTGGAGGGTACGAAGTGGTTTATTGGTAGCAAGATGAGAAGAAAGATATCAGAAGTAAAAATATAACAACAATCTTAGATGATCTCAAATTTTTTTTTTTTTTTGCGGTACGCGGGCCTCTCATTGTTGTGGCTCTCCCGTTGCGGAGCACAGGCTCTGGACGCGCAGGCCCAGCGGCCATGGCTCACGGGCTCAGCTGCTCCACTGCATGTGGGATCTTCCCGGACCAGGGCACGAACCTGCGTCCCCTGCATCGGCAGGCGGACTCTCAACCACTGTGCCACCGGGGAAGCCCATCAAATATTTTTTGAAGTATCAGTTAAACATGATGTGGGGCCTGTAGATAGTATCACACTTAATGGTGAAAAACTGGATGCTTTCCACCCAAGATAGGAACAATACAAAGATGTCCTCTCTCATTACTTCTATGCAGTATTGTACTGGATGTCCTAGCTGATGAAATAAGACAAGAAAAGGAAAGGGAGATATAGAACTGTCTTTGCTCAAAGGAGCATGATTAGCTAAGTGGAAAATCCCAAAGAATCAACAAAAAATTCCTGGAACTAAAAATCAAGTATAGCAAGGTCACAGGATACAAGGTTGACACACAAAGGTTAATTATTTTTTTTATATTCCAGCAATAAGCATAACAATGCCACTTACAATAGCAACAAAAAATTAAATTAAATCTAACAAAATATGTACAGGATGTATATGCTAAAAACCACAGAATTCTGGCATGCTATTCCATGTTCATGGATTGAAATACTCAGTATTGTAAAGATGTACATTCTTCCCAATTTCATCTATAGATTCAACACAATCATAATTAAAATCCTAGCATGATATTTTGGAGATATTGACAAACTGATTCTAAAGTTTACACATCAAGGTAAAAGACCTAGAATAGCCAATACTATATTGAAAATGAAAAAAATGGAGAATTTATACTACCTGATTTCAAAACCTACTATAAATCTATAGTAATCATGATAGTGTGGTATTGGTGAAAGACTATACACATAGATAAGTGGACAGAATAGAAAACCCCAAAATAGAAAACCCACACAAATAAAGTGATTCTTTATAAAGGAACAAAAGCAATTCAATTGAGAAAGGATGTTCTGTTCAATAAAGGAGGATGGAAAGATTGGTTGCCCAAATTTAAAACAAAAAGAATCTAGACAGAAACCTTACACCTTTCACAAAAATTAACTCAAAATGGATCATAAACTTAAATGTAAACACAAAACTATTAAACTTCTAGAAAACAATAGAGGAAGAATCTAGGTGACCCTGGGCTTGATGCTGAGTTTTTAGATACAACAACAAAAGAATAATCCATGAAATCAAAATACTGATGTTAGACAATTAAAATGTTTAAAAAAATCTGCTTTGTGAAAGACTGTTAAAAGCATCTAAAAACAAGATACACAGAAAATATTTGGAATAAAATATTTGGAAAAATATATCTGATAAAGGATATATTTTCAATCTATATAAAATACGTTTGGAACTCAACAACAAGAAAACAAACTGCCCAATTAAAAAAAACAGACGAAATACATAAAGCAACATCTCACCAAAGAAGTTACAGAGGTGACAAGAAAGCATATGAAAGATGCTCAGCACCTTATAGCATTAAGGAATTGCAAATTAAAACAGTGTCATACTACTACATATCTCTTAGAAGATCTAAAACTAAAAAGAACAAAAAACAAAACCTGATAAAACCAATTGCTGGTGAGAATGAGAAACAATAGGACCCCCGCTGCTGTTCAGAGTATATGCAGTACAGCCATTTTGGAAGAGTTTGACAGGTTCTTACAAAGTTAAAGATAGCCTTACCATATCACACAACATTGTACTCCTAGGTATTATCTCAACTAACTTAAAACTTATGTCCATGCCAAAAACTGCATGAGAGTTTATAGCAGCTTTACTCATAATCACCAAAGCTTGGAAGCAACCAAGATGGTCTTTAATAGGTAAAAAGATAAACAAACTTTTATACATTCATGCGTTAGAATATTATTCAGTGATAAAAAGAAGTGAGCTATCAAGCTATGAAAAGATATACATGAACCATAAATGCATATTTCTAAGTGAAAGAAGCCATTCTGAAAAGGATATATATTGTATAATTCCAATTATATGACATTCTGGGAAATGCAAAACTATAGAGAGTAAAATGATCAGAGGTTGCAAGGGGTTCAGATATAGGTGGAGAGGGTTCACCAGTTGAAGCACAGGAGATTTTTTAGGGTGGTGAAACTCCTGTATGGTATGCATACAGGATACGTAACTTTATGCATGTGTGAAAATTCATAGAACTTTACAGCACAAGGAGGGAACCTTACTGTTTGAAAAAAAAAAAAAAAATTAGGAGGTCAGTGGATTCCAGGATAGAATGTAGAATCATGAAATAATCTACTTGTTTTATAAATGTCTGAAAAAAAACTCATTTAAGGGAATTGGGGAAAAGGTGCTGATCTATGTAACTTTGTAAATGAATTGAGTCTGTAAGAACAAAGGCACAAGATATTGCACACATACTGCATGTACACACATGCACAGGACCCTAGTTGATAAAGTTGACTCCCATGCAGGTATAGGTTAACAATTCTAACACTGTTCTACATATACTTAATTAAACAATTAAGTACATGATGGTAGATGGTGCTAATTAGATTTCTCATTTTTAGAGTAAGAATTTACAGAAAATTAAGGGGAAGAGGCTAGAATAATCCATATAGTTATGGAGTAGAGTTGGAGATATCCATATGAACTCATATTGTTTAATATACGTACATAGGGTTACCTACAGAAATATTTATAGATATGTGTATCTACACAGGTTAGTATACATGCATATATTTCCTTGCTCTGCCATCTGAGAGGGCCTAGAAGCAATGACACCCCAATAGCAATGAGCACACCTAATGCCATAACTTGACTTTTACTACCATTTCTCAGTGAAAGGGACCAGAACTATTTTGAGAAAAATCTCATTCTAGGACCTGGGTAGAAAATACAGAAGGTAAGTTTAGAGCATCTTGTAGTGCCAGAAAGAAGTGCTAGAAAAAAATATTGATGAGCATATGTCAAAGGACACAGGAGTCAACTGAAGTGCTCCCATAGTCAAAGCTGTAACAATTTGAGCAAAATACAGCTGTATTGAACTGTAACCTAAAATATAAAATAATACACATGGGCCCATATTGATATAAATAAATGATTGAATAAACAAATAAATGGGGAAGATGAGACACATCTCTTATGCAGAAGAATTCCAAATAATTTATTTAGACACTGTCTTCAAGGAGGTAGAGCATACCTCTCCACTGCTTAAGTCTGAGCTGTGTATAATGTCTTTAATCCAAAGAGGACAGCATGTAAAGGGGAAAAAAGAGTAGGTTTATAGTGAAGAAATGTGACAAACAGTCTCAGCCAGGTGATGGAGGTCAACATAATCATGATAAGCCATGTTGATAGCATGTTTCCTTAATATGATGTAATGAAAATGACACTTTACCCTATGGTTTTCCTCTCCAAAACCCATAATCTTATTCTAATAATGGGAAACACATCATGAAAATCCCAATAGAAAGATATTCTACAGAACAACTGACCAGTACTCCTCAAAACTGATGTCAAGGTCATCAAACACAAGAAAACTGTGTAACTGTCACAGATAAGAGTAGTCTAAAGAAATAGAATAACTAAATGTAATGTGGTTTCCTGGGTAGGGTCCTGGAAAGAAAATGAACATTAGGTAAAAATTAATGAAATTTGAAAAAAGTATGGACTTTAGTTATTAAGAAGGTATCAATATTGGTTCATTAATTGCAATAAGACTGTCATACCTATGTAAAATGTTAAAAATAGGAAAAACTAGGTGTGAGGTCTATGGGCACTCTCTGTACTGTCTTTGCAATTTTTCTGTAAGTCTAAATCTTTTCTGAAAAATAAAGTTTATTGAAAAAATCATGTAGAAGAATGGGTAGAATTACAGAATAAATGTTATTTAACTGAGAGCTAATAAGTATGGAAGTCTCATAGGAATACATAGGTTTAGTATAGTATTCTATTTACTTATATTTATAATTCAAATTGTTCATAACACATTTTTAAAAAGGAGATTAACAATAAAAAAGAAAACAACTGAAAAAAGTTGTTGCTACCATTTATTAGATGTTAGTTAGAAATAGATCCTACTATTTTTCTCACCATATTCATGAGAGCCTCAATCTCTTGGCAATTCTTTAGATCTTAGAGTAGGATTTTAATTAGCCTGTCTATATAATTTATTGCCCAGAGTGGGACACACTGTATACTGAAAGGGGATGCTATTAAGTAATTATGCTGGGATAACAGGAGAAATCTAGACAAAACAAGGATACCCTATCTTTGATTCCCCCCTTTTTTAAACTTAACATGGCTTCTACGATTTTCTTCTTCCACCTCTAGAAGTAGGAAAAGACAAAGTTTACTTAGATTACAATAGTGAATTTGTGGGTGTTAGAGCTCTGAAATAAGATATTCTACCATTATAAAAAAGCTGGTATGTTCTTAGCTGTCTTCTTTTATTATCAAGAAGGATTTGGAAGTTTAATATGGGAATGGAGGTGAGAGCCTCAGGATGTGTTTGTAAAGAAAGAGGACTGGTCAAAACATGCTTCTTCTACTCACAGACTCAAGCATAAATCAATCCAACCAACAAGTAGCCAGAGGCAGGTGGAGTTTATGAATCTGAGTCTGCATCAAGTGGGTGAAAGGAGAATGTGGATGAAAGATATCCCAGTGTGAGGGTGTAACGGCAAATGGGACTTCACAGCTCTTTGGGACAGCAATTCCATAAAAGAGACATCTAAGTTGGCTAGATATGAGCTGTCTTTTTTTTTTTTTTTTTTTTTTTTGTGATACACGGGCCTCTCACTGTTGTGGCCTCTCCCGTTGCAGAGCACAGGCTCCGGACGCACAGGCTCAGCGGCCATGGCTCACGGGCCCAGCCGCTCCGCAGCATGTGGGATCTTCCCGGACCGGGGCACGAACCCGTGTCCCCTGCATCGGCAGGCGGACTCTCAACCACTGTGCCACCAGGGAAGCCCTGAGCTGTCATTTTAACAGAAGTTTAACACCAGAAATATTTTCACAGGAAACTTCTATTAGTGTAAACGCAACATCTCAGTACATGTCTGTAAGTGTCTCTAGGACAGTACTGTGTTTTATAGATCTTTGTTTTTAACCAGCTTTAACAACGTCCCCAACATTGTAAAGCTCACTGAAGTTTATAGACTAAATAGTTACAGGTAAATTTCAACACCTGGAAAAATTTACTTTGCAAGGCTTTGTCACTAGTTTGTAAAGAAGTACTTCACCAAAATTCAGTCTGTAGGGTCTAGCTGGACTCCCACCATTTGTATCCACACTGCATGTACAGTGAACCTTGGCTTTACCCAAACTACAATATTGTATTGTGTTCCGACTAATCCAGTTGTGTTCTTTTATCGATGAAGCTGTCAGAGGACAGTAAAAGCCAAGGGTGAGAAGATAAAGGAACACAGAAAATAAGAATAGAAAATTGATGACAGAAGAGGAGAAACAGCTTGAAATCTCTGCTGGAAAGTTCTGTTTATATCTTATGACACACGTACACTCCATTACTTATAGCTTTATGAATTCTCATCATATTCCATCTCCCCTCATCCTTCCTCTTCCCCTACTGCTTTACAATCCATAAAATAATCTTGAAAGGACTACAGAAATCAAAAATTAGAATACAAACCTATTCCCAAAAACTTCTCTTCTCTTACAGATATATGCATAACTTCTTTCCCTTTTAAATTTCCTTGGGTCTCTACTTCATCCACATTAGAACATAAGCTTTGAGAGAAGAGAGTGATTTTTTTTATTATTTTACTAACAGAGACATTAATTAAGTATCAGCACACAGACTAACTACATTCAATTACTTTAAGACATTTGGTGAGGAAGACTTCATTTACCAGGGTTTGCAATGACTTCCTATGGGTCAATCTCTGTGAACGTTTTCATCATTGCTACTTTCCTTCTCTGAGGCATTCAATATCGTTAAACATTCTTCCCCTCTGTTAACAGGCTGTTTCATAATACTGTTCTTTCTATTTTTTTCTTCATCTTTTTATTTGCAGTCTTTAAAAGAAAAAAAAAAAACTGTGTACTTTCTCCTACTTCTTTATTCTAAATGTAGATGGTTTTGTTCTCTTGGGCAAAATCTACAACAATCTTTAAGAAGATGACTCCCAAGTCTGTACCTCCAGCTGTGGTCTCTGCCCAATGTTTCAGACCTACCCAATGGTAGTTAGAAATCTATATATGGATGTAACACAAACATACCAAACTCAGCAAATCCTCAATGAAGATCTAAAGTACAACATTGGGAGCCACCTTCTTTGTATTTCTCATTTAATTTCCCCTCCTCATGATCTGTTGATTCTGTCTCGTGCAAGTCTCATAAATCTCCTCCTTTCTACCTCTACTGTTTTGGACAATATCCTCACTATCAAAATAGTTGCAAATGGATCACTCTGCTTTTATCTTCCTAATTATTTTTTCACTTCCTTCCAACTCATTTTCCATATAAATGCCAGGGTACACTTTTTCTGAAATACAAATATGATCACATCTTTCTCCTGCCTTAAAATCTTTAGTGGCTTCCTGTACTTTTTAGAATTAAGTCAAATATAAAAATAAATGCTAGCCATATTGGATTACAGCCTTCTGTGTGCACTATCCTACATTGTGCCCCTGTGACTTTGCTTTTTTTCTCCTGCCACCTCAAACTCCCAGTCCACCATTCTTTGGCCAGGTGAGAATTCCTCAGTGACTCAGCTTAAATTAGCCATTTTAGATGTGTTTCCTGATTCTTCCAGGTTTAGGGTAAGAAAGGTGCTCCTCTATTGTGCTTCCCTAATACTCTATTTAGGTCACTTATTTCACTGCATTAAAAGGATTAATTTTCCTAACTGTCTCATTAGATTGTGAGCAGTTTGAGGGCAGGAACTGTGTCTTACTTATTCGAGGATAACTTGTATCTAATACACAGAAGACCCATAATTAATGCTAGCATAATAAATGCATGATCATTATCATCTAACCATAAAAAACTCAGAATTCATTTTTCCTGACCATAGAAATCTGTTCACTGTATGTGAATATCATTTTATGTGAGTAATGTGAACTTCATCTTATTTTCATTGTTATATTTAGGCTTTTGCTGAAACATACCCCCAGCGGTAAGAAGTCATTCCTCTACCACTTCAGAGGTAGCAGAAACTGTTATATGTTTTCAGCCTTGAAAAAAGAGATTCAATATTTGGATTTGCTTGAAGGAATTAAAGTCTGTGTCTTTGGAAAAAATGAGCATGCCATTCATTACCCATCATCCCAGAGGTCTCCCTTGGGTGCTCTCACTTTTGTCAGCCTGGTCAGGCTGACATCTGTTGCTTTCTCTCTCAAGACTTCTCTGGGAACTGTGTTAAATTGGATTAAAGTATTCTAATTAATTTTCTGTATGTAAATTTTTTCAATCTGATGAATTAATTTTGAATTGAGATCAATAAAATTATACTGTCTTGACCTGAGTTTCTTACTAATTATTATGTATCCTAACCATCTTCATTAAAGCTTTCTTCAAGAGGGAATAGTAACATGGTGGGAATTATAGGTAAGGTAGTTAGGGAGTCTAAACTCAGGGATTTTTTTTTTTAAATCATTAAGTTAACTACTGTCTCTGAAACCTTCAATATCAGTAAACACTCATCCCCTCTGGTAGCATACTACTCCGTATTAGGTATATAAACTCTGCTAAGGGTTGAATTCTGTCCTCTCAATATTCATCTGTTGAAGTCCTAACTCCTAGTATCTCAGAATGTGACCTTATTTGGAGATAAGGTCTTTATAGAGGTAATAGAGTTAAAAATGATGCCACTAGGATGGGCCCTAAACCAATATAACTGGTGTCCTTATAAAAAAAGGAAAAAAATTGGAGACAGAGACACACAGGGAAAACGAATGCCACGTGAAGACAAAAGCAGAGATCAGTGTGATGCCTCTACATACCAAGGAACGTCAAAGATTCTCAGCAAACCAGTAGAAACTAAGAGAGAGGCATAGAACAAATTCTTGCTCACAGCCCCGGAGAGAACCAACACTAATGTCGTCTTAATCTTTTATGTCTAGCCTCCAGAGCTGTGAGGCAATAAATTTCTGTTGTTTAAGCAATTCAGTTTGTGGTATTTCGTTATGGCAGCCCTGGAAAACTAATATAGATCCCCATTTAATTATTTTCTCCACAGATCTTTCTGTGGTAAGCCATGACCAGGCCTGCTCATGGAAAGACACCAGGTGGGCATATATAAGCTCTATGCCGCAGTAGGAATTTCCACCAAGTGATCATGCAAGAAAAATGTTATGCCTCAAAACCTATATATTATGCCTAGGTGATGTCATTTTATGAATAACAGGACTATTTATTTATTCAGCATATATTTTAGTGACTGTTATGTGTCAGGCACTGTTAAAGATGCTGAGCATTTAGCAATGAACAAAACATACAAAAATAAATCCCTGCCTTCAAGGAGCTTACATTCTGGGAGAGAATCAGTCCATAAACAATTAAATAAGTAAAATGTATAGTATATTACATTGAGAAAGCTAAAGCAGAAAAGATAATAGGAAGCATGGTGAGAGGGGTGATTAATTTTAATCAGTGGTGATAGAAGGTCACAATAGAAGTTGCCATTTTAATAAAGATATGATATTAGTGAGGAATGCAGATACCAGCAGGACAGAAAGAATATCAAGGGCAGGGGCTCTGAGGCAGGAGAATGCTTGACATGTTAAAGAATAGAAAGAACACCAGTGTAGCTGAAACAGAGTGAGCAAGGGAGGGAGTCCTAAGAGACCAGGTGTTAGAAGAAACATCAAAGCAGACATTAAAACCTCCAAGAATTATAGCAGGGTAGTCTTGGAGAGAGTGACAATGAGTCTTTCAGAATCAAGGGGAAATGAATGAAGGGTTGATAAGTGAGAGCAACAAGGAGGGTTAGTGGGGTGTTGCAAGAAGAAGTAAGATTCAAGCCTGGGATAGGGAGCTTGAGGAAGAGAAAAAGCTGTGATTTGAGAGAACTGCAGGGAAAGTATCATCTTCAAGGTAGACTCAGTTTTCACTTGGAGCCAGAGAGTAAGGGAACAGTCAAAGAAGGATATGAGGAGCTAGGGCATTTTGCTAATGATGGACTTTAAATTTCAAAGAGTACAGTGGAAGGGTTTCAGGAATTGAGGAGGGAATATACAGAAATTATGGAAATTCGTGTCTGGAAGGGAAAGGATGACCTGGCTCAAGGCTCCTATTTGACCTTTACAGGTGAAGCCCAGCATACCAGTGCAAGTTATTTCTAGGCAATTCTATGGCCCCTCTAAGAAAGAGGAGGAAGAAAAATCTAGAATTTTTTCAGCTCTGGCAGATTTATCACCTCAATTGAGCTTCTAAACCATCCTGAACATGTCCCTGAGAGAAACAAAAGAGAGATGCCGAGTTTGTGTTTACTCAGGAGTGTCCTTTTCTTATGTATCTTCTTTGTGTTCAGTAAAGTTTGTGAGAAGAAGCCAGTGCAGGCTTTATTTATTTATTTTTATCCTTCTAGTTTATTCCCAGTTCTCCTGAACTAAGGCCTAGGATACTTTGGCCATGACTTTGCCTTTAATTTGTAATGTTCACAGCTCTGCTGTGACAGACACACACATACAAGCACCCCAACAATATTCTCTGGCACCTGTCCTTAATACATATTTTTAAGCCATTGTTCAGAGGTGATACAGAAAAGCAAACAGCAGACATGTTAATATCCCAAATTAGGGCATTTTCTCATTAACTTCCCTAATGAAATCCCAAATGGAACTGTGCATATGGTAAAGAGAGCTGTATTCTTTCTACAGAGAGGGCTGATCAGAAAACATCCAATCAAAACTACTAAAGTCACATTGCATATTTCGTTCTTTTTCTTTTGGGAAAACCGGCAGAATCTCAAGGCAATCCAAGAGAAAAATGCACCAATTACTATGTAAATCCTTTTGAGCACATCAGGCTTTGCAGTGTTTTCACATCATTATTATTTGGGGGTAAATTATACAACTTCTGACCATTTTTTAATGATGGCAAGTTACTATACTATGCCAAAGCATCATTTATCAATTCACAAGCTGCCCAGTTAAACAGTGTGCCTCCAGTTGACATTGTAACTCTAGATTAATGTCAAATCATTGCAATTTGCAGAGTATCTGCATATATCCCAAGTTAGACAAGACAGGTTTCCAAAGTCTAGAAAAAACATCATCTCGTCCACATTAGCCTGAAAAAAACCTTGAGACTGAGATTTTTCTACAATGGGAAATTAAGAGTTAGAGAACCTCCAAACTCCTGCCATTACAGAATAACTTAAATATCTCTTTGGAGCTCTTCCTTCTGGTTCCCTGTCCTAGGTGACCTCTCCTCCTAGTCTGGCTCATGTTCTCCCTCACTGAAAGCAAGACCTTCCTTCTCTTCATCTCAGAAGACTAGGTAATCTGGCTCCAACAGCTGAGTTCCCATAAGCTTCCCTGAATGTCTTTCATGAACAAACAGTCCTGAGATCTCATATATTAGGAGTGAATTCTGATATCTTTATAGCTCCCAAGTAACAATATTCCCAACTGCCATGCTAAACCAGCCTAGTATCCAGGATACTACATTTACTAATTGCTTAACTGTGGTCAAATTAAATAATTTCTGAGATATTAGTTTTCACATCTGTAATAGGGAGAGAACAACAGCTCATGGAGTTGCTAGAATACTAAAATCAGTTCACATCTACAGAGAATACCATGTAGAGCCTGGCATACTACAGATGCACAAAATGTAATTACTTTCATGAGCAGATTTCCCAGCATCACCTGCTGCTTCATATGACTTTTGCATTGAACTGCCACTACATCCCATTCTTAGATACCCCTACACTTTTTGTATAAGGATTAGATAATCTTGTACAGCAGGGGTTCAGGTTGTTGGATACACTTAAATACAATTTGAGAAGGCATATAATTTTCATTTCTAGCGCACATTTTCAAGAGCCATAAGCTAGTTATCACTTATTGCATTTCAAAGGGGTTTGGTTTTTCTATACAAGTAAGTCCCCTACATACGAATGAGTTCTGTTCTGAGAGCACATTCGTTATGTCTAATTTGTTCGTAAGTCCAGTGTGTTCATAAGTCCAACAAAGTTAGCCTAAGTACCCAACTAACACAATTGGCTATATAGTACTGTACTCTAATAGGTTTATAATACTTTTCACACAAATAATACATGAAAAACAAACAAACACAAAAAATAAACACTTCTAATCTCACAGTACAGTACCTTGACAAGTACAGTAGTACAGTACCACAGCTGGCATACAGGGACTGGCATCGAATAAACAGTAACTGAATTACTGACTGGAGGAGGGAGAGGAGGTGGGAGATGGTAGAGCTGAAGGATAGTCAGCAATAGGAGATGGAGGGCAAGCTGCAATTTCACTCACACCTGACGCTGATGGCACAGGTTCTGGTTCCTTGCTGGATTCAATTCTATCTACTCTCTTGAAAAAATGATCAAGCAATGTCTGGGGAGTAGCTCTTTTTTTCTTGTCATAGATGAAATGATAGCACTGGATTGCATTATGAACAGCTGCTGCAACCTTCATGTACCATTCTACATTTGGGTCCTATGCCTCAAAAACTAACAGTGCTTCCTCAAATAAAGAAAATCCCCTTGCCATTTCCTGGGTTGTGAATCTCTTTGGTTATTCAGTTACTTCTTCCTCTTGTCTCTATTTGTCTTTTTTCCAGGCCTCCAATTCCATCAGGTCTTCATTAGTAAGCTTCTCATGTTGCACAGCAACAGTACTATACAGTAAAGTACACAAAAGCACAACCACTTGTAGAGGATGCACACACGTGACAATGTACACCAGGCATGTGAACTAATTTACGTGACTGGACATGCAAAAGCATCTTTGAAAGTTCACAACATGAAGGTTTGTATGTAGGGACTTACTGTAATTGATTATACTAGTCAAGGTAGGTTAAATGTTATTAAAGAAACTCCAAAATATCACTAATTTAACAAAATATAATTCACAAAGAAGTCTAAGGTGGTGTTCCTGGTTTTGTCAGTGATCTTCATAGCAGTGACTCAGATATGTAAGATCTTGTGGTTCTACCCTTCTCGAGATCATCTGAGATGTTTGTGAGATAGATGGATGTAAAGCATAGAGAACCTCACACAGGAAGCTTTTATAGGAAAAAACTGTGTGTTCTACATCATTTCCAATGGCTAAAACTCATTTCCATGGATGAATTTAACTGCAAAGGAGCCTGAAAAATGTAGTCTACCTAGATATCCAAAAGGAACAGAGAAACATTATTTTTCACACAAAATAATATAGAGAACATGAACATAAATGTTTAGTTCACATTTGGTGAATAGCCCTTGCCATTATCTTTTATTCTGGTTAATATTTCTGTTCCTTTTTAAATGACTCATCGATATCCCCCAGATGACTTATGGTCATTCGCAAGTCATCAACTAGGGGAGAAGGAAATGCATAGAGTAGGAAAAGGCCACACGTCTATGCACATCTGCTTTGTCTTGCTTCTGAAACTATAGAGTTCAGTGAAACTACACCATCTCCTCACTCTTCAGTAGAGGTCCTTGCATCTTATCCCTTGCCAGGGTCAGTTATACCCTTATATTACTTCATTCCATCCTCATCATTTCATGCTAGGAATAGGAACACTAAATTCAAATATCAAGGTAGTGGGCTTCCCTGGTGGTGCAGTGGTTGGGAGTCCGTCTGCCGATGCAGGGGACACGGGTTCATGCCCCGGTCCAGGAAGATCCCACATGCTGTGGAGCGGCTAGACCCGTGAGCCATGGCCTCTGAGGCTGCGCGTCCGGAGCCTGTTCTCAGCAACGGGAGAGGCCACAACAGTGAGAGGCCCGCGTACCGCAAAAAAAAAAAAAAAAAAAAAAAAAAATCAAGGTAGCAGCAAAAAGTATTATATTAACTTTGATTTAGGTGTTCTTGAAGAATAATAATACTATGATGAGCTTTTAAATTTTTTATACATTTATCTATTTTTGGACTCATTTTTAATTGACTATTCTGTGAGAAATCTTTTTTTTTCTATTAATATATAAACTGTCTATTTTCTTGCAGCTTTTCAAATTCTCTCAAGCTTTCTTACACTTGGAAGAAACCTTGGAAGCTTATGTGTCTTTAACACAACTTTTCATTAGCAACTGACCATGTAAGAGACAGCAGGTACTGGATCATGGGCTTTCTACAGACAGCAACAGCGGGAATAATCACCAGAGAGAAACAGCAGTCAAAGGCAGAAATGGTTCAAGTGGGCCAGAGGCAAATAAACACAACAGTGACCTCATGATTAATATTCTAAACTATATCCACAAATCCATAAATCTGAAAGGTATGCTCTATTTACAGGGGCCAGTTATAGACCCCATAACTTTTAGTGATCGTTATACCTTGTTTCAAGTTTGCTAGAATTTTCTGAGGTCATTCTGCCAAATCAGGTAGCCTTCAGGATTTGATAAGAGCCCCACTAGAGTCATCCTGAAATGTTGTACCACTTTGGAATATAGGCCATATGGAATGGTTTTCCCCAACGCTCTGAATAAGGCAGTCAACGTATATGACAATTTGGTCAACACCATGTCAGCAATAAATAGCCACATTCATGTGGGCTTTTATGACCAGTTTACATTGTGCTTAAGCCAGGCTCTGAATCTATTCCAAATCCAACCACATGAGAGAAAATGCATTAACGCAAACATGAAAGAGATCTGTTTTCACTTTGTCCACTTTCATTAAGGTTGGACAGCCCATAATCTTTCCATTTGAGAGCTTATTTGGTAAATTAATGATGACTGAGGAGTATGTTGGTTGGATACGTGTATAATTTCCCCCCTTTACTCTTGAGAATCTCTGCACTCAGTCTATTATTTTTTGAGGTAAAATGGGAAGAGTAAATAATAACTCATTTTTCAAGAACTACTATGGACATCTAGGAAGCAGGTGCTGTATGGTGGTTAAGAGTCCAGACTTGGGATTGAGCAAATCTGGGTTCTGAGTCCAGTTCTGTTATTTACGAGTTCTGTGACTTAACCTCTCTGTGAAGTGAAGAGAAATGAGAGCAAGACCTACATCAGGGTATGTGAAAAGGATTAAGTGTGAAAATGCACATAAAGCACTTGGCCCAATGGCTGGCATCTAGCAGGTGTCCACCATCAGTATCATTAACATCACTATGTGCCAGCTCTGAACAAGAGGCTTTACACAACACTCCCTACTGTAATCCACCAGAGAAAGTGAAGTTTTTAACACTGTTTTGTAGGGGAAGAAACTGAGACTCCTAGAATTGAGCTACATAAGCATGGTGCTCATTTTTGTAGAAGAGCCACTTACTCGAGAAAGAATCATGCCATTTCCATGCTGCTGCCCCTATCCTAAGAGCACTGAATGATAATCCCAAGGGTATGAAATATGATTTTCTAAAATAACTAATGACATTATATATGAGTTGAAAGTAACAGAAAAAATGAACTAACACTTTTTTTTTTGGCTGCTATATGAAGATGGCTTTCTCTCACTGCCTCAGCACCTACAGCCCAATCTGTCCTGCTAGGGAAACAGAAAGGTACTGATGGGGCTTTTTTACTAGCTTTTGTCCAGTTCATGATATAATTATCACTTATTTTTCTAGGTTTTTTTTTTTCTCACCATGAAAAGAATAACTTAATCGAATATTAAAAATAAAGAAGAAATTAATTTTTTCAGTGACAAGTTCTCTGATATTCACTGCAATAAACAAGAATAGGATTATATGCTTGGCTTATCATTTTGAAAAGAAAAACTATTATTAAACATTCAATCGTTAAATGTCATAATTTAGTTTATGTTGTATTTACAAAGGAGAGATTATATGTAATTATTCACATAAATATGTGTATATATATATTCATAGATTTCTATATTCATGGATATATATTTGATCTCAAATATTTGAAGAAAGGGAAACCAGACCAAAATGATTTCTCATTTCCCCCTTTTCTACTTTAAGATTTTATTTTACTACAAACCTGGAGAGGTAGAATTCACTACCCAGAGAGTTTGTCATGACCTCACTCTTTCCAGATTAAGCTAAGAATAATGAAAGTGTGAGAAAATTCAGTAAACCTACGGATCATCTCTTTAATTCTGAAAACATTTGAGGATTTTCTTTTTCATTTGGGAATCGATGAACCAATAATTCTTGTAGAGCCCAGTGAATTATTTTAAAAAACCTACATACATATTTTTGCTTGTTTTATTGATTTTACCTAGAAAATGCCACCATATCACCCTCTTACCTTGTTCCTAAGTGAGAAAAACTTGGTCACACTATATAATTAAATTAAAACCAGCATTTCTGAACCCAGTTTCCTTCATTTTAATTTGGACAACAGGTGATTATAACATTTCCCGGTATTTCCTATGTTTCATGTTCACACATGTTTGTCAAGCAAATATAATATAAAAGTCCCTTCCTGGGACTTCCCTGGGGTCCAGTCATAAAGAATCCGCCTTCCAATGCAGGGGATGTGGATTCAATCCCTGGTCGGAGAACTAAGATCCCACATGCTGCAGGGCAACAAAGCCTACATGCCACGACTACAGGGCCCACGCACCCTGGAGCCCACGTGCCACAACTAGAGAGAGAGAAAACCTGCATGCCACAACTAGAGAGAGAAAACTCCCATGCCACAACTAGAGAGAAGCCCATGCACCACAACAAAGAGCCAGTGTGCTACAACTAAGACCCAATGCAGACAAAAACCAAAACCAAAACCAAAACAAAACAAAACATATCTTCCTAATGACTCCTGATTCCTGTTAGAGGTTCAGCTCAAAACTTATGAATACTTGGAGGATGAGGCAGAATAGCAATCTTATCAGTTTTAATTTTTCACTCTGCAGCTTGCCTCCATATTAAGTCCTCGCATCCAGAAATGGTCCATAACTTTGAGATTAGCTAAGCCTATGAGATAATGAGATAATGAATCCTACTTCTTTAACTAACTTTCATGTGCTGACAGAGATTTATAAATGTCAGTCAATGATTATGTTTTTTCCAGGATACTTTTGCAATCAGTCTGCAGAGATTTGAATAGAAACCACTCAGCCTTGAGAAAGGAAAAAAATAATCCTTGCTCAGATAAAGATATAGGGAAATACAATAACTAAATAAAACACGGGGGAGCTAAGTCAAAATAGAGAAGGTAGATTTCTTAGAAGGAACCATAGAATTACAAAATAAGAAGAATTATAAAGATTTAGTGATTCTCCTTTATCACTTTAACACTGAAAAAAATAAACTCCAAAGAGACTTTTACAAGGTCACTGGAATACGTGAGCTGAAGTCAATTCTGAATCCAGTGGTCATTGCACTTCATTGGGAAGCCTTTCTCAGTAGGGTCCCTCACTCAAGAGGTGGCTATAAGCACACTATGCTCCAGAAGTCTGGGCGCCTATTTTATATGTTTTTAAACAGAACTTAGTAAAGGACACAGACACACAAGCTCACAAAAGGATTCCTATTAGTGAAAAGATGACTAATCACTTGGTCTTTTCCATTTTTAATTTGAGACGTTTATGATTCATGCAGGTTGATGTGAGAGGCCAACCTCAGCACAAAAAGGTCTGAGGAACTAGGGAAAAAGGGAAAAAATATGATGATTAAACCCATAGAATCAAATGTGGCAGAGTTAGCCAGAACATCTTTGGCTAAGGCCCACAGAGCTTGCCACACAGAGATTAGGCAGCGGCTGAGGCTGTCTGTGCCCATCTGGTACCTTGGTACCCTCTGCTCGGTAGAATGGGAAAGGCAGAGATTGGGAAGCAGCAGAACAGAGGTGGCTCAGGCACTCTACCTGTAATAACTTAAAAAAAAAAAAAACCCAAAGCTTCCATGGAGCAAAAATTAACTTTCTGAGGCTACATAGATTTTAAAAACAATAATTCCAGCAGGGAGTACAAATTTGTATTTAGTCCATATGTATCCTTTTGGGGGCTTTACTGTTTCATTGGGACTAGTGGGAAAAAAATCTGTTTATGAGCTAAAATGTTCCAGAGTTCTGTGGATATATTCCTGGGACCCTCTGACTAAACGTATACTGCATACATTTACATATGATCAACTTGATTCTACAAAATTGTGTAATCAGATTATATATATTTATACACTAAAAAATGCAGTCTGTCTTTATGCATCTTTATGCATCTCCCAGAAATATCTATGGCAATATATTGGCAGAGGAAATCCCTTCACTATATTAGTGCATGATGGGAATTTGTGATTAGGCAAGGAAATAGGAAGAGAAAAATTGATGTGATATGTCCACACTTGAACAATATTTCCTCATTCAAGGCTTTTAATATATTTTATACACATTCCTCAATAGAGTAAAATACAAATATAGATCCAGTAGGATTCGCCTAGTCTTTACCTGATTCCAAGTTCGCTGATGGAACATCACTTTGGGTACAGTTTCTCATGTCAGAATCCCCTGTGCCTCACATATGGAGAATCTAATTCAGTAGGGCCAAAACAAGGCTAGGAATGCATGTCTTTTAAAAGTCTTAGAAAGCCAAATAATCTGTCATATATTTACGTTTAAGAACCTCTAATTCACAGCATCATCACTTTCCCTTAGCACAAATTCCAAACATAAAACTCTCTCAACATTAAGTATAGAACTGTTCTCAAGAACCAAATATCTAAAGTCATGTGACAGGGTAGATAATTTTGAAGGACCAGTGCCAGCCCAAATGTTTGGGTGAAGGAAATTGAGAGTCAGTTCCTCAAGCCAGCATATCAATTGTCTCAAGGGCAGCAGTGATATTTCATTTGTATCCTCAGCTTCTAGCACAAAGCTGGATCCTGAAAAATTGCTTGATGAATGAAAGTTGCATACTTGTGGTAGAACAGTGGACCATAGACATTTTGTAATGTCTATGTAACTGAGAGAAGACCAGAAAGTAAAAAGAACTAGGGGAGGTACGTTAGATCTCGATATTTATCATCCACTTTCATACTGCATGGGGTTTGAACCAAAACTTAGATGGTCAAGGACATGGAGGTTGGAGAGCTGTACTTTGCTGCACTTAAACATATGAATGAGTAGCTCTAGTGTTTATTACTCATCTTTCTTTACATTGTCAGGGTTCTGTTTCAAGTCTAAGGAATCTTGTTTATATATATGCTTATTGAGTCATTTCCCATGCTATTAGCAAGAGATAAAAGTAGCTATTTCCAAAGGAGTAAACGATGAGGATGCTGAATGAAAGTGGAACATAGCCAGTGGTAGGACCACTGTGCCAGGTGATCATTCTGGTGAGGAGTGGGAAGGTAGAGCTCCGCTGTACCAGTCTTTTAAAAAAAAACAACAAATGATGATTTATATGTAGAAACCACTGCCCTTTCATGCCTTTTATGTCTAAGTCTTTAAGGGGAGGATAAGGGAAGTCCAAGAAGGATACCACCTGAGACAACATGAGCTAAGTCTTTATTAAGCATAACTTGACATTAACTGGCACCTCATTTCCTCTCAAATGCCAGATTACAAAGATTTTACTGTGTGTGTACTCCATGTCTATAGGGTAATGAGATGGGGTTTTTATGTGGTTTATGGAAAGCAGTTCTCACTATTTTATAGCTACTTCCCGCCCCTTTCCCTATTCTCAGCAGCAAATTCTCTTTCTTTTAATGTTCTATATCCCTACCTCAATTTCTAATCTTAGATCAACAATTTTCTAAATGTTCAATAAGTTCAATTTCAAGTTTTTCTGTTTTTCATCTCTTATCGGTCTGGATTTACCACTCATTAGAAGTAAAAAGAGAGAAAAAAATACATTATTTTTGTTGAGATTTATATTCAGCTGTTGAAACTAAGATGAATATTCTAGGTCACTAAGCAGTTCATCAGTACAGAAAGCAGAAATAAAACCAAACTATGTTTAAAACATTTTAAGAAATTAAGCGTTTTTTACCTAATTTTTACCAACAAATTATTCAGTTGAGTAAATATGGGGAGAAATTGCAGGGGTTTCAAACCATCAGGAATAGAATAATCTATAATCAGGAGGTTTAGGAGTAAGAAGATTTGTTTGTGGGAAACAGTTCAAGCATGTTATCAATTAGAACCATAGCATAGACTTCTCTTGGAAAGGGAGATTACTTTTGGATTGTAACATGTAGTTTTATGGAGTTTCTCCCCTTAGATTTGCAGTTTAAATAATTTCAAAAGAAAAGCTTTCTAATTTCCCACAATCCACGGGAGGCTTGTGTTTCTGCACTCTTGCTCATACACTAGAAATTCTGTTGTATTAGTCTCCATCCCTCCCTGGGGAGCAGATGATGCCTCTTCATCCCTTGCAGAGCTGGCCTCTAAATGGTAATGAAACCCACTGAGTAATGCAGGAAAAATCATGAAAAAGAAAGAGCCAGGTTAAATGATACTCCAACTGCTAAATCTCAATGATGTCAGCTCCTTGAGAAACATGTGCATATGCATTTTCCCCAAAAAATCCCACTTAAAGTTCCTAGTCTCCTACTTTCTGAATTTTTTTCACATTCCCTCAAACAAAAGCCTACCACCAAGGCTTATGTACACACCTAAATCATCCTGCATTTACCATATGACATTCAGAGAGAGGGTTTTAAAGACATTGAACCTCTGCTTGGACATGAAAAGTAAATGAGTATTGTATAATTTCTCAGCAAAATCAGTTTACTGGGAGTGATTTGGAAGGTCAGAAGAAATTCTTTTTTTTCTGTTGCAGCTGCTTAAACACTGGCTAGAAATTAAGACTTTGGAACAGCTCTTTTGCTTTATGGCCGTGATGCAACTCAGTGGTTTCAAACATTTTACCAAGGACAAGCCAATCCTGAAAATAGGTCTGTTTTCCACCATTTCTTTAGAAAAGAAAATGTTTACCTTTCCCCAGTCTGTCAATCTTGTGGTAAGGAAATGCCACCGGGGTACCTTTTATAAGAATCAAGGCTCAGAAACAGCTGTACAAATCATAAAACGAGTTTTTTCCCCTTTTAATCCAATTGGTATTCAAGTCAATGGGCATTTTCAGAGACAAAATACAAAGCAAACTCACTTTGAAATCCAGTCTGAAGAAGAGACACACACTACATGACAACCTGTTTAGAAGTGGATATTCTGATCAATGTTACTGGAAAAAATGAGGGATAATCATTTATGATACTATAAGCAAAGGCTCTCCTAGAGCTCTCTGCTTACATGTACATAGTAAAGCAAATTGATGCAAAAGCCCAGGGTCTCTTGAAAAGGAAGAAATACGTCCTTGAGAGATAATATGAAGGATATTATTCTTTCATAAATTAATATTCTCTCCTTGTCAGTGTTAAATTAAAAAAGACTAAAATCCCCACATAGGAAGCTAAATAAAGGCTTCCTAGTGCACAGCAATAACAAGTGAATCACTGAAACCCATTTCAACCCCAGAGGGACAGAGAATGGTAAATCATTTCCTTCCCCCTCACCTGCCCCTCCCTGCCAAAAACCATTTTGCTGTTAGACCTCACCCTATTAAAATATAATTTTATCCTACTTGGTGTCTGCCTCTGTTGCTGTTAAGGGTCTAGCCTTCTTTCTTCACACACCAATGGGAGTGAACGCACTACAGACAGAAGGCAGAACCACAGCTGCCCTGGTAGCAACACAGGATGTGACCCTTGATTTAATTGTGCGGTGCAATGTGTCCCCCAAATGGGTTCTGAAAGCTCTGTTTTAAGAGTATCTGATATGGGTAATGTGTGGCAAGGGCTGATCTCCTTTCCTGGTTCTCTTCCTCCCTCTGTGAAAAAGAATATAGCTCATGGAGGAGATAAACACCCAGGTCTAGGATAGACTTTTCCATTTAAAGTGGTTCAATATGTTCTGAGAATCTCACCTGGTGCCTTACACAGAGAGTTTAAAAAAAAAAAAAAGAGAAGAATAAAAGAAAAAGAAAAAATACTGAACGCTGCTTCCTTAGTGAACCAGTTTCAGAGAAGCAGACAGCAAAATTCTGTTACAAATAAATTATTATGAAACAATTTCTCCAAAGGTTTCAATTTCTAAAGAGCTCTGCCTGGCTTTGTGGAGCAGGAAATCTGGAGGAAAGGGGTGCCGTGGTAATCACCCAGGACATAACCGAGGGGGTTGGAGAATTATCTCAGAATTTGGCTGGTAGTAGATGAAGAGCAAAGGTTCAGATTGCTAAACTCACAGCTTTTGGGAAATTAGGAGATGGTGAGAAAATCCTCGAGTCATTAGGATGAAAAGAATCAACAAATTCTCTGATAGAAATGCTTCCTAGTGCACAGCAACAAGTAAATAAATGGAAAGGTAAACACACGTATATGAACAGGCTTCTCTGTTCTCCCCTATCCCTTTTCCTCCATATTTACTTTGGACAGTTGAATATCATTCAGCAATCAGCTTTTAATGAGAACCAATTATGAGGGAGACACAGAACAAGATCCTATTCACACGAAGTCAATCAAGGCATGATTTCTAACTACTATAACACACATAAAAATCCTTCAATGTAGTACTGCCCATTTGGCTTTGAATCTGTCATCAGTTGGATAATGGTTGATGTGATCTTTAAAGGCCTAGACTTTTCTGAGTGCTCTCTATGTGTCAACAACTCTTGTAGGCACTTTAAATTTGTTTCCTAATTGTAATCTTCCCAGGTAGCACTGTTGGTTAAATATCTACCACCGTTTCACTGATGATGAACCAGATTCTGAGCAATGAAATAATTTGCCCAAAGTCACTTATGATGGCAGAACTGAGGTTTAGATGCATTTATGACTCAAAGGCTACTGCCTATTAACATGTAGGTATTGGTGTTCTTCATTTAGGTAGTTTATGCAATGAAGAATTTGAATCTATGGTTAACAATCTCCTCCCAGACTACTTTGTGCAGAAATGGAAACATAAGGAAAAACGATCATGAAGTGAGCATCTTTCTCATTGATGATAATGTTCAAAATGGATACACACTCACTTGGAATATGTAAGTGTACTCTCTCACCTTCATCCCATAGGAGATGTGGCTCTGCACATCCGGTTCCCAGAGAGAAAGACTGTGGCTAGCTGGAAACATTACATGGCACTAGGGGAGCCTGCAATGCACTATTGGTATTATGCTTTCTGATTATGGCAAAGATTAAGCTCACAGCTTCCTCATGTGTTAGATAATATTAACAAAGTTCAGCATGAATCAAGAGAATAAATCAAAATTAATTTACCCTTCTTCTCAGGGGTCGACCAATTTCCTGTCATTATTAAAGAAAAAAGCCCTATTTGTATCATAGGTTTCAACTTTGAATGTTATAAATGTTTCCATCTATTATTCATTTTATCCATTCTCCATAAATATTGATTTATATTTTAGAAATAAACACATTGGTTTATTAACTTTCACAAAACTAATAGTAAAATAAATTGTTCACAGATTCTTAACATTATTAACTCAATAGATTCTTTATTTGATTTCCATAACTGGAAAATAGATTAAGTACAAAATAAATGAGTATTTTCAGTTCTTATACTCTATTTCAAAATACTATAAAATATGTTATTACATACTAATCTCCTCTTAGGTTTTTGCAAATATTCATTTGATGCCCAGTTACGTATTTATTCTTGGAGAGAGGTTTGATGAATAACCACTAAGTAACTGGGGATAGACATAGCATTTAGGTGGAGTGGCATTGTAAGTCACATAATAGAGCACTGGCCTTTTTTCTTAGCCCTCAAAAATTGTTATAGAGGTATGAGAAGGGCATGGAAGTAGAGGAAACTATATTTATTCATTTAACATATATTTAGTAAACATTTACTATGGAAGAAGTGTATCCCAAGCAGAAAGAAAAGCAACTTGACAAGGTCTATTTTGACCCACTCAAGAGCAAGTAACAAGATCAGTGTGGCTAGAGTGAAATATGCTCGGGTTAAGCGGTAGGAGATGAGATCAGATGGCATAGACTGGTTAAATTATGTAGTGCATTGGGTGTTCAGCAAGGACACTGAATTTCATTATTAGTGAAATGGGAAGCCAGTGGAGGATATCAATTAGAGGCATTGCATGAGCTGAGAATCTGACACTATCTGGACTTGCTTCTTCTCTTTTAATGAATATTATTCATCTATAAGCTGAATCATTACAGGCAATATATATTCTTGGTTCCCTTTACAAGATGATGAATCTAGAGGTTTTGACTAGGTCCATTACTGGAATACTTAAAAAGAAAAACCTGATAACCAGAGAGGGGTATGGGGCAGGTTGGATGGGGGCCAGGCCAAAAATCAGAAATAGATAAGTCTTTTGTGTTGCCCAAGAATGGATGGGTAATACAGGGAGGAAAACCAAGTGACAAACTAGAAGTGGGAAGTTAGTACAGTGGCAGGAGTAGAGGGACAGGCATCAAACCTGGGATCAAAGATGAGTCTGAAGCCAACAACACCAGATTATTGCCAGTAGCTTCATGAGGTTCAAGAGAAATTCTTTAGATCACAGCCTGCCGCTACAAGGAGTGTGTTTGACATGAGGAGGATCAAAATTTTGTCAAAATTCTGGCAAATAATAATATAATTCCTCCTTATGATAATATCTTAAAGTTTCATTAATTTTAATTTAATTTTATCTTTTAAAAATTCTGCCATTTCTTAGTTAAGGAAACTAGAGAATTTAAGCCAAAAGACATACAATGCATAAGGGGCAAACCAGTTATTAAACTCAAATATTTTGACTCTCAATCCAGTGACCTTTTTGCTCACTTAAACTTCCAAAAATATTTCACTTACATGATTTCAGACCATTTGAATTGGAGGTTTTACCACAACATTCCATATTTTTTAGGAGTCACTCAGAGAAAACATTAATTCAGACCCTAAATATATACATTCCTTGTTCATATATGATGATAGTTGAAGAGAAAGCATCTGTGAATAGTTGGATTCTTTTGTTAATAAATCTGCCACTTAGTTGAGGACCTTTTGGCTAGGTGTTACTTTTAATATAGACTGAAGTAGCTTAAAGCCAAATCTGTGAAATAACTGCATAACTGGTTATAATTAAAATCAAGATATGACTATAAAATCATAGACTTGTTTCCTTATACTATTTACAGATTGGAAGTGAAGTAATTAAAGATAAGTTTTAAAATCTGTTTAACCTCAGGCCTGGCTTATGTATATTAAAAAAGAAAAGAACAATTATTATATATAAAGAACATGTAATAACAAGTCACTGAAAAGTGTGTTGCTAGAGAAGCCAAAATTTTCTTCCTTATGGCTATATAAAAATTATATAAATCAAGCAGATAGGAGGAGTGGAATGCTTGCCAAGAAATGAGTAACCATATATAATTGACATCGTGGAACAACAAGAGTGGATGAGCAGCAAAAGAAACCAGGTCATAGTGCCACTGAGTCACAGGCTGTAATGGACAACTAAGAATATGTAAGATTTAATGAAAGTAGCATCTAAATACTTAGAAAGTCTACATCAGTTGTTCTTAACAAGGGGTGACTTTGTACCCCCTCCTCCCCCAGGAGACTTTTGATAACACCTGGAGATGTTTGTTATGTCCTAACTGGTGGTGCTACTGGTATCTTATGGGTAGAGCCAGAGATGCTGCTAAATATTTTACAATGCACAGGAGATCCCACAACAAAGATTCATCCAGTTCAAAATTTTAATAGTGCTGAGGTTGAGAAACACTGATGTAAATGAAAATTTTCCTTGCGAAACAACTTGGAGGAGAACTGTGCTATGCTAAACCAATTGCAATCAAGAAATCAGTGGTGGATGATGCCATAAACCAGGGCAAAATGATGCTGGAGAGCTGGAGGCAATTTGAGTCACCAATCACTAGGAAAGGGGACGAGAAAAAAGTGATGGATCTCTGCCATGGGATACTGTACTGCAGTTAGAAGGAACAGGTTAGACATATGCACAGCACTAGCCAAAAACATAGCACTGATTAAAAAGCAAGGAACATGACTCTTTTTGAATTGTGGTTTTCTCAAGGTATATGCCCAGCAGTGGGATTGCTTTGTGACCACCTAGAGGGGTGTGATAGGGAGGGTGGGAGGGAGATGCAAGAGGGAGGGGATATGGGGACGTATGTATACGTATACGTATATACATATACATATGTATATGTATATACGTATGTATACGTATAGCTGATTCACTTTGTTATACAGCAAAAACTAACACAACATCGTAAAGCAATTATACTCCAATAAAGACGTTAAAAAAAAAAAAGCAAGGAGCAGAGTGAAATATCTATCAAAATACTCTTTAAATATTTAACAAGTACAATAAACAACAAAGTACACCCAAAATAATACATGTTCTGCAAAAACATCAATACACAAAAAAATATTTGTTAAACTTCTTAACATCATAACCTGTCTCGAGAAGGAAGATAAAGGGTTATGGAAGGTGAGAAATGATCAACTAAGTCAATTAAGAGAGAGATAAATGAAGACAATGTGCCACCAACTGAGAATTCTGATTCCTACAGTTCTCTTCATCTGATGTTCAAATATATATAGTGCTAAAAGTATTAACCCTAAGTGTGCACACTCAAAATTAGGACAGATGGTGATCAAACAGAATTTTAATTATTCACATCTAGATTCATGGATATTCTCATTAAGGAGAGATATGAAAGAAACATTTTGGCGGGAATAAATAACTGCTTCTTAGATCAAGTAATTTTAGAATCCATAAGGAAAGGAAATACACTGAACGAGTTCTGCATAAAAGACAGGAAGTGAATCAGAAATTATACAAACCACTATAATTAATGATCAGTATATGATTAAGATTCACATTCTGCTGAAAGTGGGGAAGCCAAGAAACATCGAACACATGCTAACTCAATTTTATAAAAGGGACCTACATCAAAATGTGGATATTAGAAAAAAATGTAAAGGAGTTGGGGGAAAAAAAAAGACAAATAAGCTACCAGAAACCTGGAGACTGTTTAAAACACCTTATTAGAAGCCCAGGCAAAATGTGTGCCAAGGATCAAGAAATCCAGGTGCTCAAACAAAATCCCTGTATGGCTAACTGGAAAACAAAAGAGGTCATTGTGGGTGAGCGGGAAGAATGGCATTTTTAATGGTACAATTGGCCAAGGGAGCAAAATAAGAAAATCCACAAAGTAAGGCAAAACAAGAAAGTCCACGAAGTAAGGCAAATCAGGTTCAAAAAACCTAAGACCAACTAAAAATGACTCTAAGAAACACTGTGCTCGATATTCCAAAAAAAATTAATAAAAGCTTTTCTTAAAAAAATAGAGCAAGATGCCAGGTCAAGAATCACTAGTACTATACAATGATAGTGGTGGAAAAGCTGACCCTTGGAATTAAAAGAATCTGACAAAAGAATCAATGGATTCTTTATTTCAATTTTTATTATAAAAAAAGGTAGCTGAATGTTTAGTTCAAAATAATCCTCAAAATTAAAAAAGTCTAGGAATTTAAAAAACTTTGTAATTCCATGTATTCTTCACATCATTATTTACTGTCATAATTAGGTGAGTAACATTTTTAAAGTATGGATTTGGGGGCCCCAATATTGGAGACTGTGAAACAGACATCCACAGGTGGAGCCTGTGACTCTGTATTTTTAACAAGTTCCCATGTGATTTTGATGATCAGCTTGTTTAGGGACCACTGTTCTAGAACTAATTAAAAACCAATTTAAATTAAGAAATTACCATGACTAAAGTAACTCATTATTCAAATCACTTGTCACAATACATCACCCAAATCCATACTCAGCCAGAGGACTGGTACAAGCTAATAGCTATTGCGATGGTTACCCAGAGAAGTACAGAATGTGGATAAAATGTTCTAAATGTCACCCTCATATTTGGACATCTGAAAGGTGTGTTGCTAGGGAAGCCAAAATTTTCTTCCCTATGGCTATATAAAAATTATATAAATCAAGCAGATAGAAGGAATGGAATGCTTGTCAAGATGATCTACAAAGTCAAGATGGTTCTACACTTAAATGTGCATAGCAATTTAGTGAAAAGGCAATATGGTATTCTCTAAAGAAAAATTATTCCTATCAATTATTAGGATTATTTGACAGAACTTTACAAGAAAGAAGCAGCTGATATACTTTACTCAGAATTTAAATAATAAAAAGTTATGTAGTTATGGTTATTAAAAATGGTTGATCAACATTGAGTAGGAAGATCAAATATTTTAGAAAAGAGAGTGACTTGCAGGCAAAAAAAAAAAAAAAAAAGGCTGTGGTGAGATAGGCTTTTTCCAATGCTGAGGTAATGATACCAAGGAGTAATGATTAATTTATACGTGAACTTGGCTGGGCCATGGGTTATCCAAATAGTTGGTCAAACAGTATTCTGGATGTTTCTGTGAGAAGACTTTTGAATAAGGTTAACACTTAAATCAGTAGACTTAGTAAAACTGATTGCCCTCCACAATGTGAGCAGGCCTCATCTAATCAGCTGAAGCTCTGAATAGAACAAAAGGCTGACTTCCCCATGAGTAAGAGAGAAGTCTTCTGTGAGACAGCCTGCTAACTGGAATATCTGCTCTTCCTGGTTAAAGCAGCCTTCCAGCCTTCAGACTCAAAATGGGACATTAGTTCCGCAGATTTTGGACTCGCCAGCTTCCATAATCACGAGCCAATTGCTCACAATCTCTCTTTAATTTTCTCTCTCTTTCTGTATCCTCCCCCCTCCCACCCACTCTCGGTTCTGTTTCTCTGGAAAATTTTGACTAATACACAAGGTATCACCTACCTGGTAATCTACCGGACCTATCTGAACATCTCTACAATGACTTGAAATAAGGTCACTTCGGGAAACTTTGAGACTTTCAAGTAGCACTAGATATTTAAAGAAAATGATATGTCTAGTGGAGGAGTACAAACTAAAACTGTTCCATGTGTGAGTTAGCAGAAGAATGGAAACTAAGTATCTGTGTGAACTACTATAATATAATACATTTAGCAAGTAGAACTCACACAGGCATACACACACACACACACACACACACACACACACACACACACACACACACACACACACATTATACTTCAGGATAATGGTTTCCTCTTGTGGAATCATTCCTAAAAATATTGTCTGAAAAACACAAGGCCAAAGAGAGCTATGACAATTACTGGGAAGGCAGTTAAGAGAAAAATTAACCAGTAAATATGCTTTTATCCTTGAATGAACTATAATTCATCTAAATAAGAATGTCGAATGTAGTTCTGTACGCCACACCTTAAGAAAGAAATAGCAGTATAGAAACAGATTCAGAGATGGTAAAACAACTAGGAAAAGGTGTATGGGTTTTTTCAAAAAGATATGAAATTTAAAGAGCTAAAAACTTGAGGGTAAGAGTGGAGGTAGAGTTGGAGGAATTACATTTATAAAATGATAAAAGATGTGAATATGATGAATATTTATTTGTTTTTCCAGTTCTGGAATATTATAATTAGTAGGCATCTCTTGCAGCACAGAAGAGATAATCCCAGAATCAATAAATAGAAGCAGCTGAAGACCTTAAGGAATAGCAAATTTTAATAGTTTGGTCTCAATTTTTTGGCCACCAATGTTCACCAAGTGGAAGAATGCTATTCATGGATTATCAAGTAAGTAAAGGTTATTTACATGATATAGATTACAGACCTGGAAAAAATTTCAAGATATTGCCACTTCAAGATCTATGCTTCGAAGCAGGACAATTATTATTATTTCCATTGTAATACTTGGGCAATTGAGACAGAGTGGTTGACTACTTTTTCCAAGAAATTTTCCAAACAATAAAACAGAATTAGAACCCAGGTATTTTGCCTCCAAGAAAGTGTTCTTCCTATTGAATAACATGGACGTGTACACATATGTGCAAAGCAATCAGCTGTATGATGATTTATTCCTTGTAACTGCCACTGCTGTCACATAATCCCTTTTAAAAAATTGCATAAAGTGAACATAATCCTATAGTTCTATCATAAAGCTAACCTGAATTAAAATGGTATTATTCTGCTGTGGTGGTTCTCAAAGTATGTTCCCTGGATCAAAAGCAGAAAAGAACATCTGGAAACTCACGAGAAATGCAAACTTTTGGGTCCCGATTCTACTGACTTAGGAACTCTAGAGTTAAGACCAAGCAATTTGTGTTTTATCAACCCCTTCTGGTATGCCTGGTACACACTACACTTTAAGAATTACAGATTTAAAAAAATAGCAGTTTTGGAGAAGGAGTAGAAGAAAGAACAATTTCTTCACATGACATTTCTTTCCATCCTCAAGTGTTTTATATATCTTCAAAGAATTTAAATTGTTTAAAATGAGGCTGATTGTGTTAGATGTATTATTAAAAAATCATCTTTCAGACTAAAGATGTGAGCTCCTATGTCTGACATTTTATGCATAAATAGAGTTATGTTGTAGAATATGTGCCTAGGATAATGAGTAAATAAAATAAAAGACCTCAGATCAGGCGTTTCTTGCAGACCATTTGCTCTCACCTCACTTTAAGACACTTGTATTTCCAATGATGCTGGGCCACAGAGGTTTCATTTGGAAATGTTGGTAGAGTGCAAACCACTGTAACTCAGTATAACTCACATATACCTTTCTAAGAATGATAACCACTACCTCCTCCTTTCCTTAATTACTATCTGAAATTATGTAGCTTTAGTACTTGGTCCTCAACAGGGCAAATACGTTATTCCATCAAATCCTAAGAAAACACATAAATGCTCAAGAATGATCCCATAACTTAAAACATTTCATTGCAGAGATAACTTCATAGGTAAACATTTTTTCCACCTATCATATGCTATACGCTTGATTCTGTTCAAAAAGAGCATTCTATATGTTTACAGTGACATTGATTTTGAAATTAAAACAATGACTCAACACTGGCATTCAGTCTCGTTCTAAGAAGATCACATTTACAATTATCTGTCCAAGTTTCAACTCCAGCTGTGACAACAGGCTACTGACAATCTGAACAGTACTACCTGTGACTCCAACACGCCTCACATAGCAGTCTGAGATCTATTTAAAATGCAATTTGCACTTTAAAATCAGAATAATCAATATTCAGAGTTCTTATACCTCCAGTCCCTTATCTGTAGATCATATTGTCAAAATGAAAATGCACAGCCATGAAACTATAAGCATTGAACTAGAGTGTTACTTTTAGGATGCAAATGGTAAAAGAATAGAAATACAGAGAACTGGTGTTTTTTTAACTGGTAATCTTTGATTGGCTCAGAGATATGTTGGTGAGGAAGGGATTTCATCTACCTAAATACGTCTGGGATTCATTCAAATGACTGGTCTAGGAATTAAAAGAGGAAAGAGCACCTTACATTTGCAAACTACATTATCCTCTGGCTCTTACGTTTTGTAAAGTGACAGTCTTACATAACTGCTCCAGTTAAGTTTCATTTGAATTTGGTGAAGGAAAATTCACGCTGGTGATGTTAAAGATTCTCAGAGAAAAAGGTTTAATGTAACCACTATTTTATTAATTTTCTAAAGCAGGATGTTTGTCTTGGCTGAAATGGAGA